>NC_136910.1:16113619-16713619 GCF_949606895.1 Notothenia rossii
TACATTTTGGGATTTCTTTTTTTTTTTTTACTTTTCAAGATATTATAATCAAATCTAAAAATAAATAACTTATTGTATTCCTTGTTATTTAGGTTGCACCCTAAATTTGAACAGCGTAAAACAAATCCATCTTCTTTTACTGGAAGCTTTTAACAATGTCCTAAATTCAGTACAAAATATATTTTCCTAATAAAGGTCATATGAACTGGGCTATAATCAATAAAAAATAAATACCAAATAAAGTCAATTAAATTGAATGTCAAGTTTCAGCGTGCTACTCAAATGGAGGAAGCCCGGGGTCCCCTTCTGGAGTAAGGCCCAGAAGGAGGACTCATCGGCGAGGGTCTGGTGGCTGGGCTTGCCACGGAGCAAAAAAAGGCAACGCGGGCAACACCTCCGCTTCTCCGTCCCGCGGCCCACCACCTACGGGAAACAGCGATGGGATCGGGTGCGCTGCCAGAAGGTTGGCAGTGAAAGCAGAGGGTCTCGACGGACCAGACCCGGGCGACAGAAGCTGGCTTTGAGGACGTGGAATATGGGGATACTCACAAGCCCCCGGTCGGGTGCTTCTTTGTTGGAGTTTACCCCTGTGGGCGAGAGGGTCGCCTCCCTACGCCTGCGGGTTATGGGGGGGAAAAAAACTCTGACTGTTGTGGGTGCTTATGCACCAAACAGAAGTTCAGAGTACTCAGCCTTCTTGGAGACCCTGGAAAGAGTCCTGTATGGGGCTCCTGAAGGGGACTCTTTAATCTTGCTGGGAGACTTCAACGCACATGTGGTCAATGGAGGGGCGTGATTGGGAGGAACGGCCCCACTGTTCCGAACCGGAGTGGTGGTTTGTTACTGGACTTCTGTGCTAGTCATGGATTGGCCATAACAAACACCATGTTCGAACATAAGGATGCTCATAAGTGTACATGGTACCAGAGCACCCTGGGCAGAAGGTCCATGATCGATTTCGTTATCGTATCATCGGACCTGAGGCCATATGTTTTGGACACTCGGGTAAAGAGAGGGGCGGAGCTGTAAACTGATCACCATCTGGTGGTGAGTTGGGTCGAGTGGCGGGGAAGCCTCTGGACAGACCTGGTAAGCCCAAACGTGTAGTGCGGTTGAACTTCTGGGAACGTCTGGAGGAGGCCGAAGTTCAGGAGGCCTTCAACTCACACCTCCGGCGGAGCTTTTCGGTCATCCCTGTGGAGGCTGGGGACATTGAACCAGAGTGGGCGGTGTTCAAAGCGTCTATTGCCGAAGCCGCGGTGGGGAGCTGTGGTGTCAAGGTCTTAGGTGCCTCAAGGGATGGTAACCCTCAAACCTCCTGGTGGACACCGGTGGTCAGGGAAGCCGTGTGACTGAAGAAGGAGGCCTTCAGGGATTTGTTATCCCGGGGGACTCCCAAGGCAGTTGCAAGGTACCGACAGGCCCGAAGGGCAGCAGCCTCAGCCGTGGCCGAGGCAAAGCAGCGGGTGTGGGAGAAGTTCGGAGAAGACATGGAAAAGGACTTTCGGGCGGAACCAAAGTTGTTCTGGAAAACTGCCCAACGCCTCAGGAGGGGGAAGCAGGGAACCATCCAAGCTGTGTACAGTAAGGATGGGACGCTGTTGACCTCAACTGATGGAGTGTTAGGGCGTTGGAAGGTACTCGAAAAGAGGGTCAGGCCGATTGTTAAAACCTCAGATTGAGGAGGAACAATGCGGATTCCGTCCTGGTCGTGGAACGACGGATCAGCTTTTTACTCTTGCAAGGATCCTGGAGGGGGCCTGGGAGTACGCTTATCCGGTCTACATGTGTTTTGGAGATTTGGAGAAGGCGTATGACCGGGTTCCCAGGGAGTCACTGTGGGAGGTGCTGCAGGAGTATGGGGTGAGGGGGTCTCTTCTCAGGGCCATCCAATCTCAGTACTCCCAAAGCAAGAGCTGTGTCCGGGTCCTCGGCAGTAACTCAGACCCATTTCCGGTGAGGGTTGGCCTCCGCCAGGGCTGGGCTTTGTCACCAATCCTGTTTGTAATATACATGGATAGGATTTCGAGGCGTAGTCATGGGGGAGAGGGTCTGCAGTTTGGTGGACTAAGGATTGCACCACTGCTTGTGCAGATGATGTGGTTCTAATAGCTTCATCGGTCTGCGACCTTCAGCACTCACTGGATCGGTTCGCAACCGAGTGTGAAGCGGCTGGGATGAGGATCAGCACCTCCAAATCTGAGGCCATGATTCTCAGCAGGAAATCGATGGACTGTCCACTCCAAGTAGGGATTGAGGCCTTACCCCAAGTGAAGGAGTTCAAGTATCTCGGGGTCTTGTTCTCGAGTGAGGGAACAATGGAGCGTGAGATGGGCCGGAGAATCGGGGCAGCGGGAGCTTTACTGCAGTCGCTTTACCGCACCGTTGTGACGAAAAGAGAGCTCAGCCAGAAGGCAAAGCTCTCTGTCTACCGGGCCATTTTCGTTCCTACCCTCACCTATGGTCATGAAGGATGGGTCATGACCGAAAGAACGAGATTGCGGATACAAGCGGCCAAGATGGGTTTTCTCCGCAGGGTGGCTGGCGTCTCCCTTAGGGATAAGGTGAGAAGTTCAGTCATCCGGGAGGGACTCGGAGTTGAACCGCTCCTCCTTCGTGTCGAAAGGAGCCAGTTGAGGTGGTTCGGGCACCTAGTAAGGATGCCACCTGGGCGCCTCTCTAGGGAGGTGTTCCAGGCACGTCCAGCTGGGAGGAGACCGAGGGGTAGACCTAGGACCAGGAGGAGGGATTATATCTCTTCGCTGGCCTGGGAGCGCCTTGGAATCCCCCAGTCAGAGCTGGTTGATGTGGCCAGGGAAAGGAAAGTTTGGGGCTCTCTGCTGGAACTGCTACCTCCGCGACCCGACCACCGATAAGCGGGAGAAGATGGATGGATCAGTTATGCTGCTCTCCAATACAATTTGATTGGTCGAAGGTGGAACATAGTGTTTGTCTATCGTAATGACAAATTTGTTAGCAGTTTAAAGTCTGACTACATTTTCAGAGTGATGTCATATTCATCAACTGTCATATTATACTGTATGAGCGAAAACTGGGTCACATCCAAGTGAGTTTTTTGGGGACAGATTATGGCACTGATTTTGACCCAGGCCATGGGTCCAATCAGATTTCAGATTACGTCTACAGATTGTGGAACACATTAGTTTGATTCCATTGTCAGACAGATGGAAATCCATAAGAGGGGATCTCTCAGAAACAGCATTCCCCCACCTGTCTTGGTACATAACATCCAATCTGAAGCCCACCAAAGGGGCAATGAGTGATGGAAGCAGATGGGGAGTTTGAAAAAAGAAATTCTAAAAGATTGCAGAACGCTGCTGCTCTCCATAACAATGTTTTCTCTTTGCAAACAAATCACCCATAATGAAGTGGAACAGGGAATTTTAGTGTATACTCAAGGTCATTCCGAGCTCAAAATTGACAGAAATTGTAGAATAATGTGTAAGAAATATTTAATGTCATGTCAAGATAGTTCAGACAAAAAACATACTTGCCAGCATTTAAATTATGATTTTCGGGCATTTCTTTTCAAGCTCCAATGTGTCTGAATTGTAATTTATAGTTAATTTAATATTATAAGAGGAAGCAATGTCACCAGATTTGCACGTATTTACTTACACTGTGGAGCTGGTAGGAGTCAGGAGAATGGCAGCCAAGCTGTCCTCCCTGCTGGACAATGTGTCCCCCCCCCCCCCACTCCAGGAAACCCTGTCCTCACTGTGCAGCTTCTTCAGCGACAGGCTGCTGCACCCCCGCTGTCTCACGGAGAGATACCGCAGGTCCTTCCTTCCTGCAGATATCAGACTTTTCAACCACCATGGCCCCTAGTAGACCCCCACACACATATAACAACAAAGACTAAAACACGCTGTTGTGCAATGCTACTTATGTGCAATATATACTGTATAAATACCTTAAATAGCTGTGCAATATATACTTCCACCTTTAATACCTTCACATGGCTGCTATATCGCTAAACTGTTACTACTACTGTGTATTTTTGTAAATTGTGTTATTTCTAGTTTTATCTTTTAATATTTGTATGCATGCTTCTTCAGTGATATTAAGCTATCTTTGTCTCTTTACCTGTTGTAACAAATGTATATGTAAATGTGTGCCCTCTGTGGGATGAATAAAGGTATTCTGATTCTGATTATTAAACCAAATAATTTACACATTTTTACCTGTGCTAGATTAAAAGATAAGGGATTTACAACAGAATTAGGATACATACAGTATGTCTTGAAATTACAAATGTCTTTATAAAAAGTATGTCAAGCTATATAGTAGATGTTCAGATTCTTAAAATAAGTGACACGTCTAAATCTCAGGTAGTGAGAAGGCATTTTTTATCAAAGTCAGCAGAAAACTTCGGAGGACCATGAATTTTCGTACCAAACTGTATTGCAAACCAACAAATAGTATGGCTAAAAATAATGTGGATTCTTCTTTTTCCATCTCACTTGACCATCACTTTACACTTCAGTTCTGTCCTCCACTCTCTCTGACTCTGCCCTCCTCTTGTGGCATCCTGCAGTGGCAACTGAATATGAGCTACAAACAACGGAGTCAAATGGACATCTGTCACACACTGATCCCCCCCCTGTTCCACCAGAGGAATGTACATACTATAGACAGACATTCAACGTAAATCTCTCAGCATTTCCTGTTTGTCCTTTCATTCACGACAACACACAGCTATAAATGTCCAATGTGATTACAAACAGGAGTAAGGTGAAAATAATCATACGTTCTGTTTCTTATAGGACAGGACAAAGCAATGCAGCTAAAAAACAAGCCATTTCAGAGCAAGGCTGCTTGTCCCAGAGGACACAACTGCATGAATAACGTTTTAAAATATTGCCTCATTGACCTGGTTTCCACTTCATGATCAAGGACATTTACCACCACTGCCTCACATTTTTACCCAACTTACTAAATGTCTTGGGAGCTTTCAGACAAACTTATATAAAGTTTATATTTGTCATGACCTCTATTGGTTGAGGTCAAGTTTATTTGCATGAGACCAAATATGAACTCTGTTCTCCAATGTCAAAGGGGCCACCAACTCCTCTGTGCTGTGTGAAGAAGTATAACATTATAGTACTTTCAGGGTTTCATGTCTCCCCATTTGGATTAGTAGATTATAGAAGCCTACATTGTTAAGGCCCGGACACACCGGGCTGATTTTGGCCGTCGATGGATGTCAGGCCGACGATGAGCGTCCTGTCGCCCTACTCAGATTGGTGTGTCCCGCACCGTCGAGTCGTTTCGGCCATGTCGACACCTTTTTGGCCGAAAACCTACCGATTCGACATGTCGGCCCAAGGCTGTCGGTCAAATAAATGACTCTGATTGGCTGTTCAGCTAGCGAATCAGTGCATGAGAAGAGAAACGGAAGTGAGGGACGTAAACAAACGATTTAAGAAGGCACACACAGACGGCTATTCTTTTTTATTTTCATCTCACCTGGACGCAAGAGTTTATTTTTCATCATGGCGATCTGGAATTAAGGAACCGAAGACCAACTCATCAGCTTGATCCAGGAGAGGCCAGCTCTGTTCGAAATTACAGAGAAACGGTACGCGAACCGAATAGTGAAAACCGGACTCTGGTGAGAGATTGAAACTCAACATGGTTTATCAGGTAAGATTCTCTTTTTTTTCATCAATTGAGCTCTTTAGCAGAAACTCTTGGTTTGTTATTGTTTGCCAGCGTACAGTGACGTTAACGTTAAATATAATTTGTTGTTTCAACCTTGTGTTGTGTTGTTACTTGTTTGGCACTATATATATATATATGAATTGGACATGCTAACTAGCCACAATGCTTAAATTGTTTATTTGTGTGCTTCAGAGAAAGAGCTCAAGATGAAGTGGGATTCTCTGCGAACCCAGTACACCCGGTACAGGAGACCTTAGGGTAGTTCTGGAACACAAAAGACTGGCATACAGCAGTGGATCCTGACCAGGCTGCAGTTTTTAGAGCACTCGAAGGCCTCAGGCGAAGCGCAGCAGGATGAGTCTGCCATTGAGGCGTCAAAAACATTGCTGCACTCTATTGGCATGACCCTGGCACAGTTTAACACGGGTGGACATAATGGACATAATGACGACATCGCGGCCCATTCAAAAGTATTTGAACCTATGATTTGAACACAGACTGCGGAAGTTACCACGTGATCGGCTGCCACACTTCCTGCATGAGTTGGAAAATACCTTCTTTAAGTATTTAACGGACAATACCCTGTTAAATGAAACCTCTAGACAGTTCACTAATTTGTACAGATGTGGCTAATTTCTTTGTACAGACAGTTCACTCATTTGTAAAGATGTGGCAAAAAAATGTGTACAGACAGTTCACTCATTTGTAAAGATGTGGCTAATTTATTTTCACAGACAGTTGTGGCAATACATTTGTTTTATTGTATGACATACTATTTTTATCGTATTGTATTTTTTGTCGATTGTTTACATTGTACAGTTCTTTCGATAAAAAAACACTTTTTACCGATACTGCAAAATGCAAAACTTTATTTCGTACCTTCATACACAGCCATTAGATAAGACAAATGAGGATACAATTAGCTACTGTATACTAATAAAAGTCAGATGATACAGATGTACATGATGATACATAATTTGCCTGTCAGTGTTATGATGTTGTATATTAATATAATCTTTGATTATAATTACTGTACTGATGCATGGAATGTGGTAGTGCAGTACTTTACGGTAAGCCACAATGCTTAAATAGTTTTCGATGGAGGAGAGTGAAAATGGAACGCACACGCTATTTGTTGTTTGGTTTATATCACGTCTGTTCTTCTTCTCTCGGTTATCACGCAGTCTGTCTTCTGGTTGTTGCCTCTTTTGAATGATGAATACACACTACCGCCGCCTGCTGGTACGGAGAGTTATTGCCACTCACGCATGCGCGTACGTGCTACTTGGCCGTCGGCTGAAGTCTTTGCGGTGTGTGTTCCAGTGCGACACATGGCCAAGACGCAGGAGACGCGAGGTGACACAACAGTCGGGTCGGTCTGTGTCAGTTCTTTGGTGTCAGCTTGTGTCCCTACCTTTAGATGAAAAGCTCTAAGAATAAGACACTCTTAAGGGTCTCAGCTTGTGTAGCCTATATGGTAATATTTTAAATTGTGTATTCAAGTCCAGCAGGGCTCTGTGGTTCAGTTAATTCAGCATGCATGTGAAGGGTTTGCGGTTTACTTCCTGGTCCAACCTTATTTTTTTAAACCGATGCCCAAACTGAAAAGCTCTCAGAGACAGCGTGAATGGATCTGAAGGCTTTGTTTGCAACCTATAATTTCAGCAGTGATGTTGTTTTCTATTTTGATCCTTGTCCCTTGTCAGTACCAGCAGAAAAAAAAATCCCACTCCAATGTAAGAGGGGGAAAGTAAAAAATTGGCACTTATCCTGAGGCTGTAAGACAGCACTTCATGAGAGTACAGAGATAAGAGGAAAACATAAGGGGGCTGTAGGAAAACAACAGAAAGAACTTGAGTTCCTGGAAAGTTTTGAGAGCAGTCCTTTGCTTTGTGTTATCTGAATGCACTTCTAAACTTTTTCTCATTGAATAATATCTATTATGCAACCAAATGTACAATTTGAAATTGAAAAAACACCCGTCTCATGTTATCGGACAGAACAAGATGTAGTTTTACGACAGCACTTGGTTGTTTTGAGCATCTGAACACAAGACCAAAGCTGTTCATTTTCAAGTAAGGTAGACTCCTGGACACAAGTAGCCATAAGCACCCTTATGGGTTACCTTAATCCTAAATGTCTTTTTAGCCCCAGTTGTGTTTCAACCGCTCAGAGCCCGACTGCTGCTGCGTCATGACATCACCGTTAACGTCGCTGATTTCTCCCTAACGCCACTCACAACAACAACAATGGGGGACTGCGTCGGGTCGATGATCGTGTTGCTTATAATCATTCAAAGCCAGATTTAAATTAAATAACTACTTCTCCAACCTTGTACTTTTCTCAAGAGTGCTGCGGTTCATTGTTTATTAATGTGGTTCAGCGGCATTTACCGACCGCTTCAGTTCTGCTCGTCCACCGTTGTTTAGTCTACTGTCAACTCAAGGCAGCGGCCGCTGAAAACCGGTTTTCGGTGCTTAGAACCGGCACCGCTGCGGTGGAAACAGGAAAAACCGGCACTGGAAACGGCCCTGGAACCGGTTTGGTGGAAAAGGAGCATTAGACGTTACTAAACTCGGACCAAGTACCAGGTAGTACTATCCATGACTTTCCCAATTGAAAACCGAAAAAGAGCAAGTTGAGTCGAGTCGAGCATGCAGTGGAAACACGGCTTTAATCAGTGTTGCTCCCTGCTCTGCATTCTGCACACAAAGATTATGGCAGAGATCAGTTCGACCCCACTGTCAGACAGATGGGAACCCATAGGGGGGTCTTCCAGAAACAGCACCCACAGTCCCCCTCCCTGCTTGTCGTGATACATGACCTCCAACCTGGAGCGCAGCACAGGGTGGATGACTGACTGTATGAGGGCACAGAGAGAGAGGGGGAGGAACGTGTGGGAGCCAGTAGGGGAATTTAAAACAGCCATGCAGCTGGTTTGCATATTTTAGCCCAACAATTAAATATTGCATGTACATACATATACATACTTACCTTCTAGGCAGCATGACGTTTCAGTTTAGTTCAGCACTGTATGAACCATGTTGTGGAGACCTAGTGGTTAACCTTCACAGGTAATTATTGTGTATCATTTCTGTGGTAATTTGGTAATCCAACTGGTCTGCTATGAATAGTGCATTACTGCATTATTCAATTGTTGGCCACCTGGAAAATGTACATTCAATGTTCACTTGCCTTTTAGGTTTTTTGTTTTCCAGCAACCTGCCTTTTTTTTGTTAGATACGTGGTTGAGGGAAGTTTGAAGTTGGTTGACTGCCAAAAAGATTAATAAATAATGTTGAAAACAATGCTATTTAATTAAATGCATGAGCTCCGGTCACTTTGAAGAAAATAAAAATGGGCATTATAAAAATGTGTATTGGGTAGATTTAATTGCATTGGAAATAATGTTTATTACATAGATTTGTGATTAATTGGCTTTTAGTTGGCACTACTTGGTGAAGGAAGGCGAGTGAAAGTAATTAAAGCAAAGAATAGGAACAAAAAGAGTGGCCGTAGATAGGAATAGTCGTCATGGCACTTGTTGTGATTTGGGTCATCCAGGAAAATGATGGCTGACTGTAACCACTCATGTGGGTAAAGAAGGGCATCTTCATATGTGCACACATTGACTGTTTGTCAATTCATGAGAAAAGGTAAGACGGAAATAAGCCTCTGCCCCGTTCACTTTAACGCCTCGCTGCTGCCTCCATCATGCCGCTCTAAACCGGGGTCTACCAAACATCCATCAGACAAACAGCCCCATCAGGCGGGAGCCGAAGGTCAGAGTGCCTAAGAGGAGGTGTTGATCAAAGTGACAGAGATAAGTAGAGTAAGGTAATTGGGTACCAGTTTATTCTCAAGGTGCTTTTTAGCACTAACAAACCCCTGACTGATGCTTTTAATTGTCCTGTTTTCTTTGCTATGATTGAGACTAACTTTTGAACAGATTTTATTGTACAATTGTAGTTACCATTTGTCCTACAAGATAAATATTGAGGGTTTTGCTTGGGGCAGATACAAAATTAAAAGGATTTTGCAGTGGTGGTTAGTTAGTGGTGGAATGAGGTCCCCATTGAAATCAGGACAGCAGATAGCTTGCACATCTTCCGGCGCAGACTGAAAACTCATCTCTTTCGACTCCACTTTGAGCGATAGAATTACTAACAAAGCACTTATATACTAATAAAGGACTGGCTTATCTAAAGCCAGTTGAGTAGCACTTGAAATGTTTGGCTCTATGAAACCTGATGTACTTATATGATTCTGTTTTCTTCAAGGTTGTATCTTCCTGGTCGAATGTACTTATTGTAAATCGCTTTGGATTAAAGCGTCAGCTAAATGCAATGTAATGTAATGTAAACATACTCAAGTACTGTACCTATGTTATACTTAAGCAATAGTTCACGACAGGCCGTGGTATATTACATTACATTACATGTTACTTGTTAGACGCTTTTATCCAAAAGAGACTTACATACTCAATACTGTGGGCAATCCCCACAGGAGCAATTTGGGGTGAAGTGTCTGACCCAGGGACACAACGACATGCTGACTGCAGTGGGGTTTGAACCTGTGACCCCCTGATCCGAAGATCAGCGCATTAACCCACTGCGCCCACCCCTATATGGCCATTATATCACAGTTACTGTAAAGGGCGTGGTTCGGCCCGACGTGAAAGAAGACTTTCCAGTATAATGCATTTTTTTTTAATTAGTTCAATTTCTGGCATATGCAACAAATGCTGTTTCTAAGTTAATACATCCGTAATAGAGTGCCACAGTGACGTGTCCTAAAACCCGGAAGCAAACTCCTTCCGGTTCCTTCTACAAAAAAGCAATGCAATTTCTCCATAGGATTTTAGAAAATAGCTCGAAATAAGGTCTGTGGTTGACACACATTTAAGAGACGGATCACGTTTTGTTGAGCCGGATAATATCCGCATGTCTACCCTACTTTTATAATCTTCTAATCATAAATCTATTCGCCAGAAGCAAAATGATAACGTTATGCTATAAACAAACTACAACAGGGTCGCTGCTTCAACGTCACGCCTACTTAAGATCCATATTCAAGAATACAGATTCAAAATCGTACAAGTTGAAGCGTTTGTTTGAACAGTTTGCAGGAGGCAGTATACTTGCTTTCAAGCAGAACAGGGCAAACAAACTTAGCGGGAGTCTTTACGTGTTCAGTGTAATGACGTACAACGGCCTCGACAACTTCTGTAGTCCTATTCAGCCACATGTTAACAACCATCGTTTTTCAGACACGTAAACTCTTCAAAAATCACCAGCGGGGTCACTGCTGATGGATTTAATGTCGTAAAACAAAACGTGATCTGTCTCTTCAATTTGTGTCAACCACAGACCTTATTTCGAGCTATTTTCCAAAATCCTAGAAATTGCATTGCTTTTTGGCGAACGAACCGGAAATGTTAAAATGCTAACTTACTTCCGGGTTTTAGGACGCGTCACTGTGGCACTCTATGATAATCCTATAATAAATACAGTTTTATAACACTCTAAAAGGAGCCATTTTGCGTATTTTTGCAATAATACTCATGTACATTTACTCAAGAATCACTTTGAGTGCATGACTGTGTGAGTTTTTCACAGTAGGGTATCGCAACCGAGCAATATTTTGTATTGAATAGCAATATTCATAAAATAATTCAACCAACTTGACCAACATGTTCCCTTCAATTGACATCAGACATCCCATAAAGTTGATGCCAACGAGCTGCTGCAGTGAAGACAGCATCAAGACCCAGTCCTCTGCATAATGGGTACTGCAACACCTAAAGGCTCGATACTCTAGAATAATACAATTTGTACATGAATATTGTACACTCAACATATGCTTCAGATTCAGACCGCACACAGGAATATGGTCTCACTGCCATTAATAATGTGCTGTTTTTGGAGATTTGCAGCTGCTTCTGAGGAGCTCTGTGGTTTTATCTTTAAAAAAAACTTTTTAAGATCTTCACTTGGTTATTATTTATGTTGTACGACACATTCATTCACACAAAAGATCATTAAAAGTGATATTGAAGTTCTTATTTCCTTTGATCAGTTGTTAAAACTGTGTGTGTGTGTGTGTGTGTGTGTGTGTGTGTGTGTGTGTGTGTGTGTGTGTGTGTGTGTGTGTGTGTGTGTGTGTGTGTGTGTGTGTGTGTGTGTGTGTGTGTGTGTGTGTGTGTGTGTGTGTGTGTGTGTGTGTGTGTGTGTGTGTGTGTACTGTTGACCTACCAGGAAACAATTCAATAACTGTTACCATTCAGTACTAATATTGTTAATATGATTATTTTTAAATATACTTTGTAAAATATGACATTTGAAAAGTGAGTTTGTATGCAATGCGAAGTGAAAAACATCCCAGAGACGACAGATAATATTCAGAACAAATGTGTTTTATCTAACCACTCTAACTTGTTGCAGTAATCACTACAGCATTTTATTACGCAGCATAGATTAGAGGCTTTAGATAAATAAATAAAAATAGCTTGTGTACTAAATCAACACCCTGACTTTGAGTGATGGAATACACGTGTGATGTGTCTGTGTTGATATAATGAGCAAGCTGTGGATATAATTCATTTCTGTCATCGCAGGTATTACATTTCTGAGCCTTGGGCAATGCGCCATGATTGATAACCGAGATGATTACACTTTGCCAATGGGGGAGAGAAGAAGAGCAAGAAGGAAGGGACATAACGCTAATGATAATTACAGAATTGTTAATACCTGAATCTTTAAAAAGGTAGCTGTGCCCGCCGTCTTACTTGAAGCAACATAGCCTTTAATCCCCCTATATCATTAAAAGCATTTAACCAGTGTGTGATTTCATTCCAAAAGGTCAGATAATTGAAATCTTATTTTTGTGAGTTCATAAAAACATGAAAATATTGCTAATTTATTCACCTATCCTTTACCAACATAATACAACTAACTAACTGTAGTGTTTTTTGACATAGTATGTGTGACCTGTTTAACCTTCATTATAATGACACAATGCCCTTGTACCTACAGTATGAGTATGATACAGAATCCCGTATACTTTTCAAACTGATTGCCACAGGTGAACTCTTTGGAGACATGACAAAGACTCCTCTAACATCAACAATGCACTTAAAAAATGCACTTAAAAAAATGTGCTTTCTCTAAATGTTTCCGCTTCATGTTGGCAGCCCTATCCCAACTGTTATTCCCTTATAGCTGGTTTATATTTACTGTAGAGGGGCCTTGATTCCCCAAAGCGGACCTGCACACTCACAACGTAGTACTGACTAAATATAAAAAGTAAAAGTTGGTTATACTCCGTGCTGACTGTCCTCCTGATTCCTGATCGTATCATGGTTTGTCTATCATGTGTAACCTGCTCTCTCTCAATAAGCTAAGCTCATGGACAAACATTTACCCTCTGCATGGCTGAACCTGGACAGAGCATGTAGGCCGATGTGTGTTTATGTGTGCCTGCCCTTGAGACTGTGTGCGTGTCCTTTAACGTTTGTGCACATACATTCATATATTACATTGTGTTTGTGTTGTACCTGTTTTGAATATCAGCTCAGTGAGTATTTATGGACAAGCACAACACGCATCCGCTGTTACTACCTGTTTGTGTGTGTGGATGTATGAGTGACTCACTGCTACCTGATGAGAAGTCTATGAAGGGCCGTGTAGGCCAAAATTCAAACTCACCTCGCACACACACGACTGAAAACATCTGGCCTTGCACACACACTACTGAAAATTAACCTCACACACACTATTGAAATCCTCTCATATTCACTTCTGAACACCTCACACACACAACTGAAAATGAACCTCACACACACACAACTGAAAATGATCCTCACACACACACTATTGAAATACTCTCACATTCACTAGTGAACACCTCGCACACACAGCTGAAAATTAAACCTCAAACATGCAACTATAAATTAACCTCACGTCACGCACATACTTCTGAAATACTCTCACATTCACTACTGAAAACCTCACACACACACTCCTGAAAAATATTGTACTGAAAGGTTCTCAGTAGGGAATGTGCATGTGTTTCACCTGATTTTCAGTTGCGTGTGTGTGAGGTTAATTTTCAGTAGTATGTGTGAGTCTTAATTTCCAGTTGTGTGTCTGTGAGGTGTTCAGTAGTGAATGTGAGAGTATTTCAGTAGTGTGTGTGCAAGGCCAGATGTTTTCAGTAGTGTGTATGTGAGGTTAGTTTGAATTTTGGCCTTCACGGCCCCTCATAGAAGCCTGTCAGTTACACTCTAATGGTGACAGGATGATAATCAACTCACAATTTGCCTGTCTGGGGCCAGGCAAGCCAACAAACACACACACCAGTTCCGCCTTCTCAGAAAACTCATCCCCGACACTGGTGTCACCCACCTGTATGACCTTTGACCATTGTTTTCTCTTTAATTGAACCACATGGGTCAAATAAGCAGAGGTTGAGGATACAGTGCTGACAATCTAAGCCTGCAGGTATAATATAGCAATAATGGGTTTGTAAAAACGCCCACTGCAATCTGCCCTTTCAGTGAGACAAATCAAGAGGAATACTATGTTCAGAGAGGGAGTGGGAGGGATAAAGGGAGTAAGTGTAAAAGGGATTTAAAGCAAAAATAAAACATAACTGGGAGCAAAAATAGATTTGAGTAAAGAGTGTGCTTTATATATTTCTTATTTTTAAACAGAGAATAGACTGGCTCATCTGTTTGTGGTGAGAGGAGGATTCAAAAGAGAGCCGGATAAATTCCCTGCTCACAGAAAAGGAGGATAGAAAGAAGATTGAAGGGTGAGGATGAACAGCAGAGGGTGGATAAGGTTAGCAAAGGGTAGTGATAACTGTATGAATGCATGACGAGGATGAATGAGTAAAGATAAGAATTATTAAAGGGAAATGGAGAAGAGAGGTGATGGGCCAGCATTGCTCTGACCATGTCGCTCTCTCTCGGCTGGCAGATGGGTCCTGTCGTGGTGCCGCCTGAAGGATGGCAGACGCCTTTACACATACAAAGTTCTCTTGCAATTCCACTATCTTTCTTGGCAGCATGGCCTCAGCACTGACAGATTGAGAGCAAACGGGCAGGCAATCAGCTTAGACACCTGAGAGCACCCTAAGGACCTCCGCTCTCGCTGGCAGGAGGAAGGGGCTGCTGGCTACGCTGCAAAACACCAATTAGGCCCCTTCAAAAAAGCTCCACTAAAAGACCAATTAAAGATCCATTACAGAATGCTGGGAAGAGTGTTGCCTGTTAGGTGTGAATCAAGCAACCTGTGAAAACAGAACCTGAAGTGAAGTTTTATTGGACTTGGTCAGACATCACGCTCACACAGTGAGGATGCACTGACAGCGGACACTGACATGACAGAAGGTAATCGTGTAGTTGACCCATAACATCACATTAGCTCATTCTGTTTCTCAGTGGATGGCAGGTGACGAATCAGGATTGTCAGCAAATAATCTTCAAAAAATAACGTTCAACATTACACTTACAGTGAATCACATCCAGGGAATAAAGAGGCTCTGTCTTCTGCACACTCTTAAATGAACAGGTAACAAAAGGGTTATTTCCGAAGAGCTGAGGTTCTACCCAGAACCCCTTTTCAGTTGTTCAATGATTGTTGATTGGGTTTGGGTTGTGCTAGACCACTTCATCCCAGGCCTTTGAGGGTGTGCATGGCCTAAAGCTGATGGGTATGGTTCCTATGCTACAGGCCAACATGTTGAATGAAAACCATATAAAAAAATGGGATTCTAAATGTTGGTTTTTGTAAAACTCTTCTGGATGGTTATATGTGGCCCCCTGGGTGAAATCACTCACATATAGTCCTGGGTATTGCCTTTTAAGGATGGGTTCTCTATATATACTGTATATCGGGTTCTACAACAAACCAAGAGTTATCTTATGGTAATAGGCCAAAGGACAGGAAATGGTTTTGTTTAGCCCTTTTATTTCCAACAATGCAGGGCAGTGTCAAAGGGAGCTGCCACTGAATTGTCTTTACAGTTGTTACAGGATAACGTGGTGGACTTGACAAGGTCAAAGGAAAATAAATGTTGGTAGACGGCAATTGTAATCTAATCACTTAACTATTTTATTACTTTCTATTTCGATACAGTATGTCTCTAAGTGTGATTGTGTGTGTCTGTGTGTGTGTCGACAGACAAGTGCGCTTCTGATTGATAGCTCAGCTTCCATCAGGACCAATCAATACAATCCCTCAGAATTACTGTCACAAAATACACACAAACACACACTCTGTATGCTACTCACTCCTCCACAAAGTTTTTTATGTGAGGTAATGCAAGCATAATAGAATTAGATTTTGTTTAACGGTAAAATATATAGAATTTCCAGACACAATAGACCAAACTGGAGGACAAATAGTCAAGGATCATTCTTGCTTGCCTTCAACTTGAGGTCTTAGGTTTGATGTTTTGGCCATCATCCCTATCAGTGATACTTACAGTGTAGATTACCAGAAAACAGTATTTTCAACCCAAAGAGACACATGTGATTTGCCTGACAAATCAATCAAGAATCAGGATTCAAAACCTTTCCTCCAGTGTCAAAGCCTTGCACTTTGTATGAAAATATAATTTTCCTAAATAAAAAAGAAGAAAACAACAGTTTAAGTGTGCTCAATTGTAGTTATACTGTACCTCCAAGTCAATGTGTTGAGATAATTGTTTTCTTGTTTAGATTGGCTAACTGTGTCCAAGTTTTCAACTAGTCCGACCTTGTTGAAGAAATATAGCCTGGTATCCAGACCTAACCAATTATTCTTTTGAGGACATTGATGCGATAACTAATGGAAATGAAGTCCAAAATCAATCAAATAAGACCAAGAAGAGCCAATAATCTCACTATCTGATTGAGACAAAGATGTTGTAGAACATGTTTATATTTTGACTTGTTTACAAAATACAGATGGCCCTTCTCTCTCCTCCTTCTTGTTCCCTCACTCCACCTCTTTGTCCTTTTGAGTGAGGATCTATCCTTGTTACATGGGGGCAGATTGACTTTGGCTGGAAAATAGGTATCGTGTATCCTTGGGGTGACATTTGTCTTCATAGATACCATGTTTAGCCATGGAGAAAGAGGGCGACAGAAACAGAGAGTGACACAGGGGTGGTCAATAAGTAATAAATAGCGAGGGCAACGAGATAGGGAGAGAGTTATGAACATGGGTACAATAAACAGACGGAGAAGTAGGACAAAGAAGGACGAGAGACAATGGAGCCAATAAAAAAAAAAACAGATACAAAATTATCTTCAGAATTTGTCTGGCTGCTTTAGGCATCTGGGATGGGAGGATGAAACGGAGGATAGGTGTGAGGTGATTAAAGTACTGTGTCTGGCCAGACAGACATCTTTCCCTTCTCATGTTTTTTTTAACCAGGAAACACCGTCCCACCCTCCCTGTTCTTAATCACATGAGACTGGAGTGAAACAGCTGGCCTCAATGTCAGCGCCGAGCTGCTGGTCCAGGATCGGTGGAGGCATACAGCTTGAAGACAGATGCTGATAACTAATGGCTGTCTTTATAGACACACATACATACTGTACCAGTCTATGAGTTTGTGTGTGCGGGAACTGGAATCAAGATGTATTTTCCAAAGTAAAAGATATTGTGTATTTATTTGAATCAGACAAAGGTTATTAAGGAACCTGCCCTGCACAACATAGAAAGATAAAAGAAAAGTAATAATAATACAGCTTTGATACACAGTTGTTGTTCTCAAAATTGCCATAATGCAAGCTTATTATGTCTAGACAAGCACAGTAGTTTTTTTTTAAATATTGATACACTGTTGTTTAGTTTAAAGTTTAGTTTTTTGGTACCACTCACTCAGGGTTGAAAGGAAAACAAATAAATAAAAGGGAGTATTTTTCCTAAAGGAATTAGAAATGATACTCTTACTTAAGTATTTACAGTACAGTATAGCACCTGGAACTGGGGCTCAGACGGTTAATTAACTTTTTGTAACCAGTAATATTGACTTTGATTTACTAGTAAATTGTGTTACATTCCATCTTCCCTCCTCACCCTAGCACCTTCATTAGATCCTGATCCTAGAAATAGCATAAATAAAAGCTCTGTCACACACAAACACATGTGTATACACAGACTGAGCAAGGTCACTGTGTGCGTTTGTGTGAGCAGTGGTGCTGAATGTTTGGACTGGAAACTGCTCTTGATGCCACTTCAAACAACGCACCGCACCGAATATTGTCCTCTGTGTTCGTTGAGTGTGTGGCTATTTTTATTCGCTCATTTAGCCGTTGTCAGAAGAGCAGTTTTATTGGCTGAGGACAAACTGGAGCAGTGACCAGCACTGTGTCTTTGTTTACTTGTAGATACTGAAAACTGTCTGACAAATTGTATCGAGAAGAGAGACAGAATTAAGGTGGACAAAATGGGAGAAGTTGCATTTGGGTGAAAATAATAATTTCCACAAAATGTCTTGTGATATGCATTTCATAATGTTATCTCCATGTGACTATTGTGAAGGAAGATATATGAACTCATATCTGTGTATGTGGTGGTAGCTCCGCTGGGTATATCTATATTGAGAACAGCCCTTTGTTTATTTACACATTCACACATGCTACACACATACTCACACACCTCCTATCTATCAAAGCTATCTGTAATGCTCTGAGGGAAAATATATTTATAACTCCACGTCTCCATCTGACTGCCTCTGGACTAAATGGAAGTTGCCTCTCAGGGAAAAACCACAGGCATAGCCAAAGATCTGGCAAAATCCACCAGCTATTGCGGATACACATGATAAAATGCACAACATATATTTTTTATTATTTTTTATTTTACTGCAGTAAATGCTGTTTTTTGGCTCCAATCCAATGCCACAAGAGTCAAGGCCTCTTCAATGTCTCAATTTCCATTTTAAATGTTATGTCACTTTTATCTCATTACAATGAGACACAATATTTCTTCAATAATGTTTTCCCAATATTACTTTAGCAGTATTAAACATGAACATTTAAAGAAAACTAAACAACAACTTGTTGGGTTATTTTAAGGCAACAACAGTACTTTGAGGTTAAGTTAAGAAATAAATATCCATTTTTGATTTCTAATAATTATGTTCAGTGTTTCCCCTAGGTTTACTGCTTTGGGGGGGTTCAATCAATTAATTTTTATTTATATAGCCCAATATCACAAATGTTACATTCGTCTCAGTGGACTTCACAGTTTGTACAGAATATCAGTATGACAACACAATACCCTCTGTCCTTAGACCCTCACATCGTACAAAGACAAACTTCCAGAGAAAACCCCACAGTTTAAAGGGGAAAATGGGAGAAACCTCAGGGACAGCAACAGAGGAGGGATCCCTCTCCCAGGACGGACAGACGTGCAATAGATGCCGTGTGTAAATTGAAAAGATAATAGATTTGTAACATAGGTAGGTCAAATGTTTGGAAATGCATGTGTGTATAATAGGAAGATGAATCCACGAGGATATCCATCCAGGACTTATGATCCAGGACCACAGCCACGACCCAAGATCCAGGACTCGCGATCCATGACACAGGACCGCAGGATCATCCATGACTCCGGATCCCGGCGTATATAGAAACCAAAAAGAAAGAAATTTGGGGAAGCTGGGTTAATCGGAACATGAGAGTACACAGGTATAGACAGAGAGAAGGAAGAAGTAGGATGTCCCCGACAAACTAAGCCTATATCAGCAAAACTAGGGGCTGAATCTAATCAGCCCTAACTATAAGCTTTATCAAAAAGGAAGGTCTTAAGCGCACTCTTAAAAACGGATAGGGTGTCTGCCGTCCGAACACAAACTGGAAGCTGATTCCACAAAAGTGGAGCTTGATAAGAAAGGGCTCTGGCTCCCATTGTACTTTTAGAGACTCTAGGAACAACCAACAACCCTGCATTCTTGGAACGCAATGCCCTAGTAGGACAGTAGGGTATAATGAGTTCTTTAAGTTAAGATGGCGCCTGCCCATTAAGGGCTTTGTAGGCGAGAAGAAGAATTTTAAATTCTATCCTGTGTTCTATAGGGAGCCAGTGTAGGGCAGCCAGAACAGGAGTAATGTGGTCCCTTTTCCTAACTCTGGTTAGTACACGAGCTGCAGCATTTTGAATCAGCTGAAGCGACTTGACTGACTTCTTGGTACACCCTGATAATAAGGAGTTACAATAATCCAGCCTTGAAGTAACAAATGCATGGACTAGTTTCTCTGCATCGTTTTGAGGCAAGATATGCCTGAGTTTTTGCAATGTTACGTAGATGGAAGTAGGCGGTCCTTGAAATAGATTTTATGTGGGCGTTAAAGGATAAATCCTGATCAAATATAACACCAAGATTTCTTTACAGTCTCACTGGAGGCCAAATTAATGCCATCCATAGTTAGTATATCTTTAGATAATTTGTTTCGTAGATTCTTTGGGCCAGGTACAATAACTTCAGTTTCAGTCGTGTTTAACATCAAAAAATGTAAGGTCATCCACGTTTTTAAGTCCTTGAGGCAGTCTTGAATTTTATTTAGATGATTAATTTCATCAGGCTTGATTGATAAATATAGTTGAGTATCATCCGCATAACAATGAAAGTTTACAGAATGATTCCTTATAATATTGCCTAACGGAAGCATATATAATGTGAACAAAATAGGTCCGAGCACTGAGCCCTGTGGCACTCCATGGCTAACTTTGGTTTGCGTGGAAGATTCATCGTTGACACGTACAAACTGAGAGCGTTCAGATAGATAGGACCTAAACCAGCCTAAAGCAGTTCCCTGTATGCCAACTAAATGCTCTAGTCTTTGCAATAGGATATCATGGTCGATAGTATCAAATGCAGCACTGAGATCGAGCAAAACAAGAATAGAGACAAGTCCCTTGTCTGAGGCAATTAGAATGTCATTGTGACTTTAACCAGAGCTGTCTCTGTGCTATGATGTGTTCTAAAGCCAGACTGAAAATCTTCCAATAAATCATAGTTTTTTAAGTAATCACACAGCTGTTTTGCGACTGCTTTCTCAATAATTTTTGAGAGGAACGGAAGATTAGAAATAGGTCTATAGTTGTCTAAAACCTCTGGATCGAGGTTGTGCTTTTTAAGAAGCGGTTTTATCACTGCTACTTTGAATGATTGTGGAACATAGCCTGATAATAAAGACATATTCATAATATTTAATAAAGATGTGCTAATTAATGGAAAAACTTATTTTAACAGCTTAGTTGGAATCGGGTCTAAGATACACGTTGATGGTTTAGAAGAGAGAATCATTGAATTTAATTGTTCAAGGTTTATGGCTGAAAAGCATTCTAGTTTACTATCTAGTGTAATATTATAACTTACTTTTCCGGGAGCTGTTGATAACACTATACTGGTCAAAGGCAAGAGGCCATTCATTTTGTTTCTAAGAGTAACAATTTTATCGTTAAAGAAGCACATAAAATCATTACTACTGAGTGCTATGGGAATAGAAGGCTCAGTCGAGCTGTGGCTCTCTGTCAGCCTGGCTACAGTGCTGAAAAGAAATCTTGCATTATTCTTATTCTCATCTATTAATGAAGAGTAATAGGCTGCTCTCGCTTTACGCAGTGCTTTCTTATATTAATTGAGAGTAATATGCCAAATTAAACGAGATTCTTCAAGTTTAGTGGAACGCCATATCCTTTCAAGTTGTCTCGACTTTTGCTTTATTTTGCGGGTTTCGGCATTATGCCATGGAGCTAATATATGTTGTTTTATTTTCTTCTTTTTCAAAGGAGCAACAGAGTCTAATTTTATTCGCAGCACATCTGTAGCACTATCAACAACATGATCAATTTGGGGTGGTGTTCATTTTGTATAAGTTTCCTCCCTTACATGCAGACATGCTATCGAGTTAAGTATTGATGGAATCTCTTCCTTAAATTTGGCTATAGCACTAACAGATAGGTTTCTGCTGCAGGAGCTTTTGACTAATGCTTTGTAGTCTAGTAACAGAACTTCAAAAGTTACTAAGAAATGGTCGGATAAAGCAGGATTATGCGGTTCGACTAATAGTTGCTCAATTTCAATACCATAAGTCAGAACAAGGTAG
This sequence comes from Notothenia rossii, assembly GCF_949606895.1. Taxonomy (NCBI): domain Eukaryota; kingdom Metazoa; phylum Chordata; class Actinopteri; order Perciformes; family Nototheniidae; genus Notothenia; species Notothenia rossii. Next base: position 16,135,416 of record NC_136910.1, read on the forward strand.
AGAGTGTGATTATAGCAGTGGGTTGGTTTATTTACACTCTGACAAAAACCAACATAATCTAATATAGAGTTAAATGCAACAGTAAGGCTATTTTTATCATCGTCAACATGAATATTAAATATTATATTTATCTGTTTTAAGTAGCAAAGCTGATAAAAACTCAGAGAATTCTGATAAGAATTCTGAATAAGGACCTGGTGCACGGTACACAGAGCCGGCCCGACCCATTAAGCGACATAAGCGGTCGCTTAGGGCCCCGCAGCCACTAAGGGGCCCCCTAGCAAAAAAGAAAAAATGAAAAGAAAATAAATGTCAGTACAGCGTCGCCGTGATAAGTATGTTTAATTAATTTTGTTAATATGCCTAGATTGCCTACTCTCAAAGTCATGTATTATATTATTGAGTCAATAATATAATACATTAACCGTGCTTTACCTGAACCTCATCATGAAAGTGGAGAGGACGGCAGGATTGTAATTTCCCGTGTTCACTGAATGCAACAGAGGCAAGACACCAGACCAACCTGAGAGTTGAATGGAAATAAACATCTGTCTTATTGGCTGACAGGTACCTATCCTGTGAGCTGTGACAATGTTTAAAATAAACTGTCAGTCGGACTCAGAGTTTTTGAAGATGGACATAAGAACATTTCTTTCTTAAAAAAGACGAAAATTCTCAAGTGGTGGCTCACACAACAACCCCGGAGCCACAGGTAAACAAGGTATATAAATGTCAGTACACTTCCAAGTTATGCAGACATGTAAGCAAAGCATAAATTACAGCTACGTTGACGTTACTTTGAATCGCATGGATAAGCTAAACCGTTAGCAAGTAGCTATAGCTAGCCAGATATATTAAATAAACACTTAGTCATACAATCTAAATGTAATGTTTTTTAGCGTTACCTGGTTATTTCAAAGAAAGTTCTCTGGGAAATGTTTACTTACTGTTCGACATGAAGCTAGAAGCTACCTTACAGTACAAAGTTGATCCTGAGTCCTGTCAGTTAAAGTGTTTCATAGTTAGCTTAGCTAAGCATCAACCTAGCACTGAAATATATGGATGTTATGTGACAGTATTTCTGAGAAAAAGTCAGCTGAAATGGTGGCATAGTTGCCACTGTTTTACGTGTCGACAGCATGTTTGAACGTATTTGCAGCAGTAAATGTGGCTGTTTGGCCACTGACGTTGCCATAACAACACCTGAATTTAAATGTGTAACCTCTTTTTGTGACAGATTTTTGCAAAAAATTATAATTCTTCTGAATTATATTTCTATTGACAGCTAGTTTCTATGTTCACATAAGAAAAGAAACTAGACTAAAACTGGACATTATGAGATGGACAGCCAGAGAGAATAAATGAAAAACAGTTATGAAATACTATATGACAAAACAAGAAAACAGTTTAAAAGGGGAGTGATTTGTAAAATATCCATAAAGAAAAATCTGCTTACAGTTCTGTTTCATATGGGTGTTGAGAGATGTATCCATAGATCTCTTAATTTTGCTCTCAAAGTGCACCACATTGATGCTTTTAACTTCAATATTTAAAAAAAAAATCTTCCCGGGGGAGCATGCCCCCGGACCCCCCTAGTGGAGGTGAGGACCCCCTTAGAGGAGGTGAGGACCCCCCTAGAGGAGGTTAGGTCCACGGTGTTTACATAATTATTTATACAATATGTGTGCTTATGCTAACATCATAAGACAAAAGTTGGTTCCGTATTGTGTGTAGTAGGAACGCGCTAGAGTGAGGGGGGCCCCCAAGCCAAAGCTCGCTTAGGGCCCCCAAAAGTCTAGGGCCGGCCCTGACGGTACACTGTAACAAATAAGATTGGCTGCAAAGTTTTCCAGGTCGGATGCGTAAGACTAAAAACGAGGCTTTCAAAGGAGGTATAATTACATTTTTGTTTAGTATTGATAAGTAAACTCGAGTCAAAGATTGCTGCAACTCCACCTCCTCGGCCCGTGCCTCGGGCAATATGAGTATTGATATGGCTGGGTGGAGTGGCCTCATTTATGTAGACATATTCTTCATGTCTCAACCAAGTTTCAGTGAGACAGCATATATCAATATTATAATCTGATATTAAATCATTTACCAATACTGCTTTAGATGCTAGAGATCTTATGTTTAAGAGACCACGTTTAATCTTCCTGTTTTGTTGCACTGTAGTAGTTGTTACATTTACTTTTATTAGGTTATTATGTATGACACCTCTATTAGGTTTTACCTAAAATTGTCCTTCGGCAGACACACACACCGTTAATATTGGGTATTTTATTGGATTCGGGATTCTTATGGATGACTGCCTAGGACAGAGCGCAGAGAAGCGTGTAAGACTGCGACTCCGCTTCCTGGTCTCAACTCTAGTTTGTCATGGATTAAATCCACATTGGGGTTATTGGGATATATTTTTTTTAATCCTCTGGAGCAGAGAGAGGAGCTGTGGATTATTGTTATTGATTAATGCATCCGTGTTTCTTAGGGTCCAAAACACTCAACTCACAATTTAAAATGAAAGCGTTCAGTTTATTTAATAAAAGAGCACATGTTCAATGTGAAAAGTGACAGTAGATATAGCTTTGTTGCAATTTGGTGCTATATACAGTATATATATTTAATAGCACAATTTTTAAACACCTTGAATTTCAGGGGGGGCGCGGGGTTCCGTTGGCGGGGAGCAGCGCCCCTCCAAGACAATGGTAGGGGAAACACTGATGTTTGTCGCACATCTATAATTATTATAATTAAGATCTTGGTGAAAAAATAAGGGCTTCTTCCTTTCTTAAATTTAAAGGCCACCTGTTGAGAATTCCAAACTATTATCAAAGAAACCACAGAAGCCTTTTCTGTCTTTTTGCACCAACCTTTGATTTCTAATTCTGTCAGAAAGAGTCATTTTCCACAAAGCCACAGGAAATTATTCTGCAGCCATTGACATGTGTCTGTGTATTACTCCTCTGTGTCAGTCAGATTCTCCCAATAGAGCTTCCCTCCTTTAAGCCTTGGATTTTTGGAGCTTCACTTTCTCTACGGCTGTATTCATTAATTTATGAATGTGTTTGAACTGGAATTCTCTTTTTTACGTCCCTCCGATGTACATAAATGTATGTATTCATCATCTGCTCTCCAAGTCTTTAACACTTTTGGCAAACAGGATGAATTGATTCAATATGAATGTCTGGCTATTATAGTTCAAGTGGCAGAGTGTGACTCATATGATTAAAGCAGAAACACACTCTCCATCTCCAAGGTCAAACCTCATCCCGACGATTAAAAATGCATTCTACAACCACTGATAGCAATGCTAATGACCTCATGGGAACAGAGGCTCCCTTAATCAGTGGAATTATTCCTCTCATGCTCCCCCTGTTGCAGGAGACATGGGGCCTCTCCTCATTTGCAGTGTGACGGCTGTGTTGCAGGGGGTGTCCCTGCCGGCTGGAGATGACGGCAGTGGAGTGACTAACGACTCTGAGATAGTCTGTCTGTCAGACAAAGTGATTGCTGGGAGACACTCGCTGACACATCAGGCGAGACGAGAAGAAATAAGAGGAGGAGGAAGGGGGAAGCCTGGCAGCTTTGTCTTTTAATCCAGGGAATCGGGGACAGCAGAAAAAAAAGAGCGATAAATGTGTCTTTGAACATCCACGTACATGTGGGACGCCTGTTGACCCAGCAGTGCATTGCCTTCAGTTTTGGAGACTTGGCGAACAAGTGGACATTATGTCTTGCATGGAACGCGCTGTGCTGGAATATACATATTGCACATCTTGCACCACTTCCTGTGTCCAATATGTGGCATTAGAGAACCCACACTTATACAAAATGTGAGACATACAACGTGGACACCTCATTATGATGTTAATGTGATGTAGTTTGTCACATCAGTACGTAGGGCAAGTGTCTAGAAATGGCTGCAACGCCATGGAAACGACGTCGGAAAGTCCCCCTTAAGGTCTTAAAAGGTTACTGTTGTAAGGTTCCCTTTTTCATAAAGAGAGCTTCAGACCTAAAGGGGGACCATTAGGAACAAGAGCACATTAGAGACAAGGGGAGCTGTCTCTAATTGCCTGACTGAATGTGTCTTAATGAGGATGGGAGGATTGTAGCATGGCTCTGATATGGTTCATATTTAATTTCTCAATTTATGTTCTGTGTAATTTTTTTCCCTTATTCTCCATCTCATTTGGTCCAAGTTAAATTTAAACCTGGCACTGTGAAAAAATTAAACACATTTGCATACCATCGCTGCCAAGCAGTCAATCATCGCAGTGTCAGGCAAAGTGCTCCTCCAGGGGTCACACGGGGTTTTCACTCTCAGCTTTGCCTCCTTCAGGCCCAACACATCCAGGATGTGAGCAGCACTGACACGTATTAGCATAAAGCCCCCCTCCCTGCTTCTCTCACTCTCTCCTCCTGCCCTCACACATTCACTGACAAGTCCTGTGTCTCCATGTGGAAACTAATTGGTCTGCTTTTAAGCCAAGCTCCATTACAATATAATACACTTCATTTTAATTTAGAGTTGTATTAATGTTTAGGAGCTGCTGGCTCCTAACTCCTAGTGAATGCACCAGGGAAGCCTTAAAGGAGCACTATTATACTTTTTGGGATTGTCGCTTTCCTGTAGTGTGTTGTATAGGTTTATGTGCATGTAAATGGTTTGCAAAAGCTACAATTCCAAAGTTCCCTCTAATGTACTCCTTTGTTTACTTCCAATACATAATGACATCATTATGTAACCCTCACGCTGTTGTCCAGTTCTCCAACACATTGTATTTGATAGGGGGGGGGGGGGGGACATCTTTAAGCAGTTGACCAATCACAACAGAGCCAGCCAGCTAACCAATCAGAGCAGACTGGGTTCTGGTTTCAGACAGAGGGTGAAAAGAGGTGCTGCAGCACAGGCAGTGTAAGAAAAATAAAGAGCTTTTTGAACATTAGAGCACGGAAACAAATCACAGTAGAGGCACTAAATAAAGAAATGAAACCTGCAACATTAGCAGAATGGGACCCCTTTAATACTCACGCCATGTTTAAGAACTCAACCTTTGCTGACCTACAACTAGTAATAGAAAGTCATTCATAGTTGGATGTCCTACTTGTAAACCATGGCAATTCCAACACTAACTTCATAAAGAAAACAAAATAAGCATACAGCATGCGTTAAGCATATTTGCCTTTATTGAATTTTAAAAGTATATATCTTATGGTATATAACCGGTTTGGTATGTCAGTACTTGTCAAAATACATTGCCAATGATATTAGGTGGATGACTACCATAAACAATCCCTAAAGGTAAGCTTGCACTAAAGTATTTCGGACTACTTTAAAAATGTCTAAGTGAAATGTGGAGAGTTCAAATGCCAAGGAAACATTAGTTTGTCTGGTCAGAAGTTGAAAATTACAGCTGGGAAAATTCTGACTCCCGAGTTGTTTGGACCGCAGCATTAATCCATACGTATCTGCTGTTATATATTACATTTTAGTTGAACTTTTGATCAAATTTTCAACCACATCAAAAAGGCCAAAGGACACGATAAAAAAATCGGAAACAATTGTTGTCAAAGGTGCAGCCTGCCAGGGGACCTCTAGTCATTTTGAAACAAAGTGATAGCTGTGCTTACCTACACTGTCCTGTTTCAGCAGAATGACAGCAACACATACTGTACTGTTTACCCACAGGCTGAGGGAGATTTTGACTGAAACCGACACAGAGAGCAGAAAATTGAGATGCAGGAAAAAACTGTGAGGTTGAAAAAAAAGCTATAAGAAGCCTTTTCTGTTGTCAAAGTCTGCGCTCTATTTTCACTTCTGTCTCAATGCTTTCCTTTGCTGTTTGTTTTGTGAGTGACTCATCTTGCATTTTGTTTCTATCTTTGTCCTGTATTCTTTAACTGTCTCTTTACTTGTTTTTCTCTCTCATCTGCCTTACACACCATCTTTCCCACAATGACACACACACTTTCCTGTTATCTTTTGACTGATTAAACCATTATCAGCTCTTAAAATGTATCATTAATATCTCACTGCACACCCCCACAGGTTAAAAAACACACAATTAGGTATCTTTACATACAGACGCGCACACACACAATCTCATTCAGATAGGAAATGTTTCCTTTCACATCATAATATATTCAGATAATCCTGTCACTGTAAGACTCAAATTGAACATACACAGAAATTGATCCCTCCTTGACCGCCCCCCTCCCCTAATTGGCTTCCTGGTGTATCTTCCCAAGGTGATAATCTCCAATCAACCATCTGCCGTGTCATCTATGTGCACCATAGTTCTGCCCTTCCTTCTGTCCCTCTGCCATGTTCCCGCTGATAGCGTCAAAATGCAATTTTCCCTCAAAACAGCCATAAAACAAAACGAATCGAGTGAAAACAAAGACCACGATTAGCCGTTCACTGTCCTTTCTGACACCATCTATGTAGCCTAGTGTGTGTGTGTGTGTGTGTCTGTGTGTGTGTGTGTGTGTGTGTGTGTGTGTGTGTGTGTGTGTGTGTGTGTGTGTGTGTGTGTGTGTGTGTGTGTGTGTGTGTGTGTGTGTGTGTGTGTGTGTGTGTGTGGAAAAGTCCCTCCTGTGATAGAGTTAATAGGCCAGGACAGATGGCTTCCTCTACCACCAACCCGTCGCTACACGCACAGAGTTACAGTCACACACACACACACACACACACACACACACACACACACACACACACACACACACACACACACACACACACACACACACACACACACACACACACACACACACACACACACACACACACACACACACAGACACGTGCCTGTAGTGCAGCCTCAGTGTTTGGTCCTGGTTGTTGATGCCTGTTCCAGTACTAGCCTTATTCTGTCGCTCAGAGCAGCAGGGTAGAGCTACATCTGTGCCATGTTTGCTTGTGATGTGCGTACAGAAATAGAAGTGAAGGAGCCAGCGCTTGAAACGACCATTCAGCTCTCTGACTTCTTTGGGTAAAAATAAGCTGTCTGGGACGCGGCAGGCTCTTTGGTGTTCAGTTTAACATCTGCTTGTCATAACCTTGTGCTGCATCATACCATAGCTGGGCAGCAACAGGTGTGTTCGCTTTTCAGCTGACTGGATGACATTTCAATTTACTGTTTCACTGTTGGTATTAAAAGAGGTAGATGTCTTCTGAAATGTTGACAGCTTAATGGCTAAATATGCTGTAATACAAGGAAGAAATCAGATCCGAAGATATATCTTCCACATTATATGTCTTGTCTTAATGTTTTTTAAAGTAATAGAAAAAGTCACGTTATAGTACAGTCAATTGAAAAGTATTTAATCCAAAAGGTTTATAGTACAGTGTACCATAACAAATGTCATCATAGAATGCCAGCAAAATGTCTTAAAGGTCAAACACATTTGTCTGAGCATGGTATGTCACAACAATATCATAAGTCTTTTGATTTATTCTATATATTGCAGGGACAAATGCCAAATACAAAACCGATATATTAAATTGAAAATATTTAAATAGAAAATGCCAAGAAATAATTGTATCGTCAAGTATACAGTAAGTGACGAAAAAAATGAACAATATCATCAATACAGGCACATGGTGCTGATTTTATGTGTGTAAACAACTGCAATAAAATAACTAATTTGGACTGATAAAACAAGCTAAACCTAAGTCAGCACGGTACTGCACTCTCTGTAAACAGTAACCAACAGACACTGCACAAATAGCTAGTAGGCAGGTTAGCAGTAACCCCACAGAGAGAGAAGGGGTGTGTTTTCCACTCACCCAGATTGTAAAAGAAGGCCATTCTCCATATCGGTGAAGTGTTCAATAAGCACGTCGTATAATTTCCCAAAAGCATTTAGGTCGACAACATTAGAGTCAATATCTCTGGTAGTCTGGGAGTTGACCTGTGGTCCAATTGAATGTTGCTGCTGTTGTAGTGTGAATTTAGTAAAGGTGTATTCAAAATGGCCACCATCCATAGCACTTGCTTATGATGTTAGCCTACATGCTAACCATGTGGATGTCAGTAGCATACCAACCCTCCCGATTTTCGTGGGAGACTCCTGATTTCATTGCCCTCTCCCGGTTTCCTCCCGGGGTCATATTTCTCCCAATTTCTGACAAAATCAGATTTACTCACGACTGTTTCCACTCGGACTTTAGTACAGCTACACCATTGTTTGGTTTCCATGGTAGCGCGTCTCTTTAGTAGCGCGCGCAAATGAAAGTCTGAGAGGGTGAGGAAGAAAACTGAACAAGAATCGACAGCTCTACCCTCTGCTCACTCCTTTCCTGTAAAATATAGGTCCAGCCCACACATATGCTCCATCAAGGAGGGTGCTACAGGCCACAAGGCAGTGCACCTACAACTACAATAAGCATGTTAATGTTAAACTCCCCCCCACCGCGGTGGTTTTTTAAGGTCTCAAGGTTGGCAAGTATGGTCAGTAGACGTTGATGCGATTTCATTGATGGGTAGCCAAAGGCTGGGTGGCTTCCCTTGGCATGACCCTGAATAATCACAGAGAGGCAGTGGCGTGACGCTGGCCTCAGTTGAAGGGTCAATCCCTCCATTTTTTTTCACCAAGGGATGCCAATTTCGCTTGGCCTCATCACGGCCGTGATTAGTTTACAGAGAGTGCAGTACTGTGTTTCACAAGACGGGGCACTGTCTCACCCTTTGTAAAATGCTCAATGACAATAAGGGAGAGGTGGCAGCAACACACAGCATAGATAAATTACCCAAACTGTAAAAAAGAGAATACGCCACTGATTTCCATATCATAAAGCATAATCTCGAGCAGTGTACCAGAGTTGTAGTATAATCAGTATCATTGATGTATAAAGTGATTTTGTTAGCACAACTGTATGACAGGGAAGTTAATAAATATTTTACACAATAAAAATAATCACCATCATATGAAAACGATTTTTCCCCCTAAATGGTTCATGTAAGATAATCAGCAATGTGTGAAGGGATTTTGGCAGCAACACCCTGTGGGGAGTAATAAAGTGTATTTACCTTTTTCACACAGTGATGGGTCATCAATTCTAAGACTTTTTTTTTTTTAACCAAACCCATAGTGACATTAATGACTGGTCTTTGATCATACACGGTACTTGAATATGTAGATGGCATTAAATACTATTTATTGTTCTTGAGGTGTTTTTGTTCAAAGACTGTCAATATCACTTCCCAATCGCTTGAGGCTTAAACTCTCCTCACAAGCTCTTCTATCTAAGGCCGAGGCCAACACTGTCCCCAGCAAGAATGGCACGTAACGCAGTTAAGTGGATCTGTCTAAGAATTCACTTCTGCTTGTCAGAGGTATCGATTCGTAAATGCTAATTCTGTATTCTCTGCTGATGAAAGATGTCCTCAACCTGTCACAAAGGTCAATAAGTGAGTATTGGGCCAGCTGCAAAGGCGCCGTGTGTCAGAGAGGCAGAGAATCAGGGGTCCATCATTTTATCCACCTGCCAATCAAACCTGTTATGTTTAAAGACAAGTGGCAAACCCCTGAGAAGGATCTATCAACATGTTTGCATTCACTGTGTTTGGTATCTCTGTGCTTGCTACTATATGTTGTGGTTTGTTTGTGTGTCCATATCAATAGAGGGAGTATGTGTTATCCACAAGGTGGATGATTGTTGTCTTACGCTGAAGGATGCTACAGGCTAAAAATATCCGAGGCCACAATAAAGAAATGACGAAAGCAGTAATGAGAATCTCAACCCCATGAAGTCCTAATGCAATTACACACAGTTGTTTATGCAGAAATCAACAAGAGAATTAAAGTTTAAATGACTAATTTGCAAAGACAAGCAATAAAACAGGCTCCAGCTATGTTCTCTGGGTTTGAGGGCATATAATGCAAAGTTCATCATGCATTATTAATAAGTCTTATATTAAAAGTAATATATGCAGCTTCCTGAGCCTCCTATTACAGAGTGGGAGAGGAGCTATTGATTTAACACTTTCTGTGTTTGACGAATCATGTGTTCATCCAAAGACCACGTGTACTTGTAAAATGTATTTTGTTGAAAGCAGTAGGTAATAAAATATGGAACTTTTCCGCATTTATAAATCCTGATCCACATAAAACTAAAAAGTCTTAAATATAAATTAAATAAGATACATTGTGTACATTTAGAAATACACATATTTTTTTGTTATATTCCCTATCATACTTTTTTTATGTGATTATTCCTTAAAGGTCCCATGTCATGCCTTTCCGGTTATTACCCGTCCCCTTGTGTGTTATGTAGCTTTTTCTGCATGTAAAGTACACCCTGTAGCGAGTAAAACTATAGGTTACTTACGTAACCCCAGTTCTCAGAGTAACATGAAGTGAGATGTCTCACTATGGGATGCGCCTCATCGCGGAGCAAACAGAAGCATTAATCTCATTACGCCAATCCTGATTGGCTGGTGATCTTGACGTCAGCGTCAGGGAATCCACCCCCTATAAGTAGCTTGCGCTACGCCGCATGCGTCATTCAAAATAAGCACCTCTTCTCGCTTCACCATAGCAAGGAGGGCCGTCTGGTGAGACATCTCACTTCATGTTACTCTGAGAACTGGGGTTACGTAAGTAACCTATAGTTCTCATTCATAACACTCCGTTCGATGTCTCACTATGGGATATTGTAGCTCCCGAATTGCCAGACGAGCTTATCTCAAAAGTCACCAAGACCAACCAGAACTTAACAGTTAGAGCTCTAACTCAGCAGGGGGCCCAGCACTGCATGGGCCACACTGGGAGCAAAGACGTCTAATCTGTAAAAGCGGACAAAAGTGAGCGGCGAGGACCAGCTCGCTGCTGCACAAATGTCTTGGATGGAAACACCCTTGAACAAAGCCCAGGATGTAGCCAGACCACGAGTCGAATGAGCACGCAAACCCGAAGGTGCCTGCAGACCCTGACTCGTGTAAGCCAAAGCAATTGCCTCCACAATCCAGTGAGAGAGCCGTTGCTTAGTAACAGGCTTGCCCTTCTGAGGGTTAGCCCAGGACACAAAGAGTTGGTCATTATGACGAAACTCTTTTGATCTGTCCATATAAGTGCGTAAAGCACGGACTGGACATAGCAAATTCGGCTGCTGTTCCCCGGAGGGACACAGCGGCGGAGGAAATACCTCAATGTCAAAGGGGGTACATGAACCAACCACCTTAGGTATAAAGGCAGGATTGGGCTTCAGCAACACTCTCGTTAACCCTCGGGCGAACTGAGTGCATGAAGGATGTACAGATAGCGCATGAATGTCACTGACTCGCTTGGCGGATGCCAGGGTCAGTAACAGCACTGTCTTGAGTGACAGGTGCTTCATGTCAGCTTCTTCCAGGGGTTCAAATGGGGCTCGAGTGAGCCCATCTAAAACCACTGTCAAGTCCCATAAGGGCACCAGTGACCTGGAAACAGGAAGGAGCCTGCAAGCTCCCTTCATAAAACGGCAGACCAGAGGATGCTGGCCAGCCGTCTTACCCTCAAAACCCACATGGCATGCAGCAATAGCAGCCAGGTAGACTTCGATCGTGGAGAAAGCTCTGTGTTGATCAATTAGGTCCTGTAGAAATGATAAAATCACTCCCACAGGGCATTGAAAAGAGGTGTGCCCTTTTTGAAGGCACTAGTCCTCAAACACCCTCCACTTACAGTCATAAAGAGACCTAGTGGAGGAAGCAGGAGGACCGGAGGCCAAATGTGCGCGAGCGCGTCCACGCCTAATGGTGCGTTTTGATCGCGCATTGAAAAGAAAAGCTGACAGTGAGCATTTTCTTTTGATGCGAACAGATCTACCGCGGCTCGGCCGTAACGCACCCACAGCTGGCTCACAATCATTGGATGTAGAGTCCAGTCTGCATATAGTGGTACACCTCTGGACAGCAGGTCTGCACCGAGGTTCATCACACCCGGTACGTGCGTCGCTCTCAGAGAGAGGAGACGGCCGCAGCTCCACAAGATCAGTTTGCGTGCCAGCATGTGTAACTGGAGAGAGCGCAAACCCCCTTGTCGGTTTATATACGATATTGTGGTCGTATTGTCCGTCCTCACAAGGACATGGTGTCCTCTGAGAAAAGGCAGAAAGCGTTTTAGGGTGAGGAACACCGCTAAAAGCTCCAGGTAATTTATGTGCGACCGCTGGAGGTCTCTGCTCCAGAGACCCCTCACCGGACGACCTTCGTAAATACCTCCCCAGCCTGTCAGACATGCGTCTGTGGTGACCACCTTCCGTGAAAGGACAGCACCCATAGGCACGCCCCGTACCAGAAAAGTCGGGTGCAGCCAGTGGCGCAGTGCCATTACGCATTTCACAGTAACCATCACTCTCCGTGCTCCATGACGCGCGGGGTTTAGTTTTAGAGCGGCTACCCAGCGCTGAAACTCCCTCATGTGTAACCGTCCCAGCCGTACAACCAGGATGGCTGACGCCATGAGCCCCAGTAACCGCAGGCATGATCTGAAAAGAACATGTTTGCGCAGCTGGAAATGAGCGAGGCAAGCTCTGAAAGCTTTCACTCTTTCCGCTGACAGGCGGGCTGGGCACCGAGTTCAGGTGTAAACCCAGGAAGAGTACAGTCTGTGCCGGGCACAACATGCTCTTTTCTGTGTTTATTATGAAACCCAGGTTGAGCAGGTGCTTTACGAGGACATTTGTCTGCGTAATAGTCTCCTGTTCCGACTGTGCGAGAAGCAGCCAGTCGTCTAGGTAGGTTGCCAGGCGAATACCCTGTTGTCTTAACGGGCTATCGCGGCTTCCGTACATCGTACAAACACTCTTGGACTGAGAGACAGACCGAAGGGAAGTACTCTGTATTCGTAACAGATCCCCTGAAATGCGAACCTCAGATATTTCCTGTGTGGGTAATATACTGGGATGTGGAAATACGCATCTTTCAGGTTGACTGATGTAAACCAGTCGTTTTGTCGCACGAGACGCAGCAGAGATGTGTGAGTGAGCATTCTGAATTTGTATCTTCTTAGATATTGTTCAGAGCCCTCAAATCTAGTATTGGCCGAATTCCGTTCCCTCCCCGTTTGGGAACGAGGAAATACTTGGAATAAAAGCCGCTCTGACTCTGCTCGGCGGGTATTATAGATATAGCCTCCTTTTCTAGAAGTGAGAGAATCTCTCTTTCTATAATGTGGGCTGACTCCCCTCGGGCCTGTGAATACAGAACGCCCGAGAAGCAAGGGGGGGTGACAGCGAATTGGAGTCTGTAACCCCGTGTAACTGTCTTGAACACCCAAGCAGACGTTGTGAGCATCTTCCACTGTTCGCTCCTTAGAGCCAGCGGAGATGTCACGTCTTTTGCCCTCTGAGTCTCTATTTGTTGTGTTATGGGGCCCTCTAGTGTCTGAACACGGTGGTACCCCGATTTGACAGTCCCCACCGACACTGCGCATGCGCGTGACGGAGGTGCCTTCACAACCCCAGCCGGCACTGTGCCTGCACGTGACGGTGGTAGCCTCACAGCCCCAGTCGTTACTGCGCATGCGCGTGGCGGCGGTGCCTTCACAGACCCGTTCATCATCCGCCTTTTGAGAGAGGCCGTAGCTGTTCTCAAAAGGGGAACAAATGTGGGGCTGTTTATTGGTTTTATTGTTTTCTCTTTCATTTTTCTGAGCTGCGCCCTCAGCCTGAGGCCTGGATGCGTCAGCGGAAAATGCTTTATCCGAGAAAACAGAGCAATATTGTGACATGTGTTTTGGTGCACTTGAGGATGGCTTTGAGGCATCTCTCGAGGCAGCGGGAACACATCTGGAGCTGGGGAACCTTCCAGCTCCGTCACCGAGGGAAGAAGAGGAGGCTGTCAGGCCGCCAGCTTCTTCTTCCTCGCCTGCTGGCCGAAATTCCGGGTTGGCTGCGCCTGGGCTGCAGCCGGAACCGGAGACTTTCTGGGCCAATTCGCCCTCGTCTCCTGCCTGGGCTGGGGACTCGGGGCGGGCCGTGACCTCTGCTGTTTCGGTACTTTAAACCGAGCAGCTGAGGTAGCTTGGGCGAGGGACTGCCGCTGTGAAGGCAGCGGCTCGACCCATCGAGGAAGACAGAGGTGGAGGGCCTCGTCTTCCTTCTTCTTGGACTCGCATCTCTTCTGCATAGAAGCGAGCGCAGATCCGAAAATCCCCTCGGGAACGATGGGCATGTCCAGCACATCCTCTCTTTCCCGGTTTTGGGAGGTTGGTGAGGTTGAGCCATCTAGCTCTTTCCTGCACCACCATAATTCCCATTGCCTTTCCCGTGGCCTGGACGGCGCAGCGTTGAACGCGGAGACAGATGTCCGTGATCGCGGCTATCTCGTCCAGTACTGCCGGTCCAGGATTACTCGATAGATCCTCGCAGAGCTCCGCTTGGTAAGCGGTTAGCAGCGAGGAAATGTTCAAAGCCCTGGCAGACAATGCTGCGGCTCTGTAGGACCGTTCAGTCATGGTTGACTGGAACCGGTCCGCCTTTGCCGGCAGCGTGGGGTTCCTGCTCGGTGTAGTCGCCATCCTCGGGAGGAGGTGAGCTGCCACCAGCGGTTCCATCGGCGGTATGCGGAGCAGGCCGAGCCTCTCCATACCGTCGCAGTCTAGGGGAGGAGGCACCCTGGATTGGGGCCTTGTTGCTGAAGGGCCGGTCTCTCCACGAGATCGACACCTCATCCAACATCTCCGGGAAGACCGGCAGGAGTTGCCTCTTTGTCCTCGTTGCTTGGGGCAAATTTTTCCCCTCGTAACGGGACCTGTAGGTCTCCTTGGCCATTTCGGGCCATGGGACGTCTAGGCTGGCTGCGGCACGCTGACACACGGCCTGCAGGTCTATACTCAGACAGGGCAAAGCTGGTGTGCTATCGCCCGGGAGAGCAGCCATCGCTCCCGGCTTTGCAGCCTGAGCTGATGACACGAAGACATCATCGTCTTGCTCATCAGAGTCGGACAGGAGGAATCCAGAGGTTTCATCCTCTTCGTCCTCCATGTAGTCCAACTCCGGGACATCATCCGCGGGCGAGACCATGGTGAGGTCCAGTTGGGAGCCCCAGCTTGACACAGCGCGGGGCTCCGCTCGCACGTCCCTCGCTGCCACCGAGTCCCAGCCTGACACGGCGCGGGACTCCGGTTCTGCAGCTGCCACTACTGATGAGCCCCAGACCGACACAGTGCGGGGCTCCATCTCTGTGGTGGACGCCCCCGTGTCCTGATTTCCGTCCGGTAAATCAGAGGACATGAGGGAGTCCTGACCCGACAAGCTAGCTTGGCGTGCTAGCCGTCGGCGGAGGCTCTTGATGGTGAAGCGGGCACAATGTCCGCACGAGCCGGGGTTGTCGATAGCCTCCTGGGCGTGTTCCAGCACGAGACAGGACGAGCAGACCTGGTGTGAGTCTGTGCCTGATATCTTCAACCCGCAGCCACAGAGCCGAGCCTCCGAGTCCCTGACTCCTCTGGTGTGAGGGAGAGAAGCGTCCATCTCGGTCGCCGTGGTGACGGCGTGGAGAGGACCCGCTCGTAACAGGTACGTTGCTGAGAAAAAATACTTCCCCAACTGTCGTTAATCCGGAGAAAAAACGACGGTGTAGAATTTTATTCTCAAAGAATATTAACTGGTGTGTTAATACCCTTTTTATCTTCCCCTCCTCTGGTGTGAGAGAGAAAAAGAAAAAACGTCCTCGCTACCGTGGTGTCGGTAGTGAGGGAAGACAAGCTAGCAACACGTGTGTTGCTAGCTTGAAAAAATCAAAACCTTACCTTTATTCCCGAGGAGAAAACGGCGAGGTCGATTTGCAATACTAACTGGTGTGTTGGTATTAACAGTCTTCTTGCAGAAGTATATATAGAAGTAGCCGGCGAGCGCCCGTCGACCGAAGGTTAGCTTCGTAAATCAGTCTGTGGACCGTTAAGCTAGCTAGCTACTGATCTTTCTCGAGATGTGCTCTGAAGCGAGAAGAGGTGTTTGAATGACGCATGCGGCGTAGCGCAAGCTACTTATAGGGGGTGGATTCCCTGACGCTGACGTCAAGATCACCAGCCAATCAGGATTGGCGTAATGAGATTAATGCTTCTGTTTGCTCCGCGATGAGGCGCATCCCATAGTGAGACATCGAACGGAGTGTTATGAATGAGAACTCTTAACACAGAAAATACCTGTCTATGCTGACCCAGAACGCCTCATTGGAGATTTTTCTTTTTCCATTTTTTTCTTCCTGACAGTGGCAGCCGGCCCCCTCATCCCACATGTTTGATTGTCATTCAAAATAAAAAATAAATAAAAAAATATATTTCCAAAATATATATATTTTTTATTTGTATTTTTAAAGATCAAGGCAAACATTATATAGTTGGTATGAGTAAAATGTATAATCTACAATAAAATCTCGTTAAAAAATTGTTTTACGATCTCTAAAGTTACTGATAAGTCACATGTTTCCTGCCTGGCCGCAGCGTTTATCATTACCCTCTCTCGTCCGGGCGGTAAGAAAGAGCCCTCAACCAGAGCAGCTGTAGCCAACAAGCTGACTGTTGCTATCTGTAAACTATGCCGCCGAAACATAATTTCAGCCAATCAGCGTCATCATTGAATTGAACATCATCAGCTGACAGGGTGCCCTGGCCTGTGTGTCTGTGAGTTGTTTAGACTCGTATCCAAGGTGACGCCACAGTAGTTGCAGGTGGAGACTCCGGTGCGAGTGGATCGCCGGAGCTGTAGATTAACATTTACATGCTTATTGTAGTTGTAAGGGCAATGCCTGTGGCACCATGGAGCATATGTGCGGGCTGAACCTGTATTTTACAGGAAAGGAGTGAGCAGAGGGTGGAGTTGTCGATTCTTGTTCAGTTTTCATCACCCTCTCAGACTTTGAGTTGCGCGCGCTGCTAAAGAGACGCGCTACCATGGAAACCAAACAATGGTGTCGCTGTATTAAAGTCCGAGTGGAAACAGACGTGAGTAAATCTGATTTTGTCAGAAATCGGGAAAATCTGGAGGGTTGGCAAGTATTAGTGTGACACACACACACACACACACACACACACACACACACACACACACACACACACACACACACACCGTGATTTGAAATGCCCTAGTATGTTTTTGTCATCATTTCCATAGCCCCACCAAAAATATTTTCCACCAGCCGCCACTGCTTCCCGAGTATAGTGACGTGACCTTACCCAGGTCCAAATGGACCAATCTGTGGAGCTCCTCACACACACACTCACGCAGCCTTATCTTTTCTCAGCAGCGGCACCGCGGATTTCTCAGGCTGAGTTTCGCGATGTCTCGCTGTCTTGCAGACCCCACACAGCAACCAGGAAACGACACCAGTAAACCAGCTCACACTGTCCGCACCAAGACCCCACGCAGCATTCTCATCTGTTTGTCATTACTGGTGTCCTTTTCCGGTTGCTAACAAACGCTGTTGTAACACATAAACATACATCAGAGCACAGTGGGCTCATAGGGGGGGGGCAGGAGCTCCAACAAGCCGTTTAGGACAGAGAGTGAATACACATACTTTACAGAGATGCTGTATGAGAAACCAATGTGAGTTTGGAACATTGAACAATTTAAATATATTCTAGTAGACCTCAACAATGGAATTATGATCAGTAGAAATGGCCATGACATGGGACCTTTAAAACTCACCTGCATCACATGACTGACTCTTTCAAGCTAGCTCCACTGCTGCTACCAAATTTAGCTAATTAGCTCATGTTAGCTAGCTCAACACCAAATGTCAAAGAAATTCTGAATTATCCAATGTAAATAAACCAAGTAGACAGAAAAAAGTATCCAACTCCAACTTGTTTAGCCTTATAAAAGCTCTGCATGCTAGCGGCCTCGCTGGCTAGTTAGCTTGACTAAGCATGTGAGGAGCCAGCTTTAGTGTCGTGTTCACAGAGCTGTGTGGGTTCTCTTTAAATGCAAAAATCAATGTATACAAGGTTTAACTCGGGTTCATAATTTTGTTTTGTTTTTTGATTAATCAAAGATATGTTTAATGTCTAGAGATCTGCCAACTTTGTTAGGAGAAAGAGGCACAACTTGGATAATGTGTTCAAAATATGTATTTTATCATGGAACAGACAAATATATTTTTTCATCTCGATGGTTATTCTGGAAATACCTTCAGAATATTATCAGTTGTTGTTAAAAAAACAGATTGAGAGATATATCTTTTGGGGAAATCACTGCTATGGCAGCTGTGAATGTGGCTACACACAGGGGCGTAGCTGGAAATTCTGGGCCCCATGAAAGAATCTATTTGTGGGCCCCCAATCCATGCGAGTGCGCATTAGCGCGCACGCTAAAAAAAATGTGGCCATTTATTTATTGATGAAAACGCATAATATGGTTTTTACCTATACATTCGGATCAGCAGTTCAGCACCAGTTCAGGATGTCGCATTGCGTTCATCTTCAATGAATGGACCAATGCAATAGTCTACCAAACAACCTTGAGTTGCACTAGCTAGGCATATTTTCCCCTATTCTTGTGACAATGTTTTCTGATACTCAACATACAAAAGCTGTTACTTGTCCTGTCTCTCTGTAATCCCATCTCCAACACAAATAGTCTACTCAAGCACACTATTAGGTTGACAGACACTTACATTTTGATGTGCTCTGTAGTATACAATCGTTCCCTGCTTGGATATACCTTTTACGAAGCAGATTTTGAACTGTCGCGGGCAGAGCACTAGCTTTTTTGCTGTAGCGGCCGGGTTGCTGCCTTTCTCAGCAGAGTGCTAAAGCCCTACCTGTTACACGCGCAAGTAATTCGAGGAGGCGCGAGTGACAAGTGTTGAGTTATTGGTGGGGACAATTCAGGATTCTTGGATACTGGTGGGGTCAGAACCTTGCGTCCACCCCCAAAACGACACGATGAAACCCAACCTCGAAAACCCTGTTGAAGTTAATGAACTGTAATGGACTGCAAGAAATCAACATGCACTGACTATCAACTTTATCTTCTGTCTATTTAATTGAAAATTACACCCAATACAGGAATGAACAAACAAAAAATCTCAACATTCTTTGACTTATTAAATTAAGATTTGAACAACACAAGGACAAAAGTATAAATTAACTGAAGATTTGAACATAATTATAAAACAATAAACTCTCAGGACATGAACACACTTACAGCAAACAATGAAAAATGTAGTGCGAGAGGACTATGCATCAGATAGTAATTGTTCACAATGTGGGCTGTAGCCTGTCAGCTTACTATAGGGAAACATCCCACAATCCTGTCATAGACTGGATTTTTATTCCTAAATCCCGAACGCCAATCGCCGGACCTTCTTGGTGGCAAAATCTTTTACGAGCTCTTTGAAATCAAGTGACAGAGCCAGCTTGCTTTCAATCGATAACATTGCAAGGCTGTTCAACCTCTCTTGCGACATGGTAGATCTTAAATCGCTCTTGATAAGTTTCAACTTACTAAATGATCTTTCACCACCAGCTACGGTAACTGGGAGCGTCAAGAAAATTCTGAGGGCAATGCAAACGTCTCCAAAAATGCTCTGGAGTTCCATCTTGTATATTGCATTCAGTAGATCAAGAGAGCTACAATCAGGGGGGAAAGTGGCAGAAAATATTTTATTGAGATGCCTTATCTCACTCTCAAACTGATCTGTGAGATCCTGTGAGTATTTCTCCCTCAGTGGCTGACACACAGAAGCCATGACACTGTCACTCAACTTCCCAATTTTAAGTATGGCAGCAAATTCTTCAACAATATTTGCTGTTGTTTGGAACCGAGTGTCCAAGTCACTTATGATCTGGTCCATGGCAGTGAGAAACACAGTGTTACGGAATGTTGTTTCTGGCCTATCCTCCTGACCTGTTCCTTCAGCAGTTTCATCATGAAACCTCTTCCTCCTCCTCTCACGGCAAAGTTCTTTTTTGAAATGAGGTGGAACCTCCATTTCCTTAGCTACCATTGATGCCTCAGACAGAATAGCATCCCATCCATTTCTGAGAGTCTGCATCTCATCTCTTAGTGCAGCAACATTACCTGCCTCCACCTCTATTGAGATTTTCCCTGACTGGAGTATCACATTTCTGTCATCAATAGATTGCAATACTTTCACCCAAATGGTGAGAAGGACAATGGCATCAAATGACATGAGGTAGTTCCTCAGACCAACAGCTTCAGATCTGGCCTCACCTGTGAGACTGCATGAGCTCAGTATGGTAGCAAGGGCTTCAATGACACCAGGTAGGTGCTTTGCTACAGGTTTCACAGCATCAATTCTCGCACTCCAGCGAGTGTCAGATAGCCTATGTACAGAGCAACCTGTTTTCTTTTTGTATATAGACCAACGAGATGGACTGGCACTTACAAATGTGTAGAGGCGGTTAATGTAACCAAAAAAGTTGGATACTTCAGGGCTCGATTCTGCAGCATGCACGCCTACCAGATTCAACGTGTGGGAGGCACAAGGTGAGAAAGTAGCAAGATTATTCTTTTTCAGTATTTGTGCTTGGACTCCCTTGATTTTCCCTGACATATTCGCCCCATTATCATACCCTTGCCCCCTGCAATCACTAATGTCTATCCCTAGATCCAGAAGCACACTCTCCATCATGCCTGCTATTTCACATCCTGTTTTTCCGTTGAAATCTTTGAATTCAATAAATCTTTCAGTGATCTCCCATTCGCCTGTGTCTTCATTATAATGTACATATCTTATGAGCACAACATTTTGCTCGGTGTGGGAAATGTCAGGCGTTGCATCACAAATGATTCCATAGTATATGGCATCCTCCCATTCCGTCAGAATGGTTTTTAAAACCTTTCCCCCACACAATTCAATAAACTCGTTCTGGATGTCTGGGCTCAGATAATGAGTTAGCTGGCTTCCTTTTTTGGATGTCCTGATTTTGTCTAAGTGGTCTTTCAAGAGTGGATCATATCGTGACAAAAGTTCTAGCGTACCTACAACATTTCCATTGTGGACATCGCCCAAAGCATGCGTTTTACCTCGGAAAGCTAAATTCCTCGTTGCCAAGTGCAGAGTGACATCAAGGAGTCTCTGCAAGATAGCTTTGTTTTTCTCAATTTCAGACTGTAGCTCTCTCTGCAACTGATGATCAACGCCACATGCAGTCATAACCGAACACTGTAGGTGTTTCCATCGCAAATAACAGTCCCTGTGATTCCTACTTGTTTCATGGCTTGGGAATTTATCATACATGCGACGCCACTCGACGTCACACATCTTGTATCCCTGGTCACTACTCAAAGCACTAAGAGAGGGTATTTTTTGCTCCTTGGAGAAAAGAACACATGGTATGCAGAACAGTGCATTTGCACTTTCACTGTGAATCAACCAGTCCCTTTTCACTTTTCCCCTACCCTTATCTGCTTTGGTGTATTTCAAGTAATCTGGAAATCTCTTTCCCTTTGAATCATGTGGAATTTCTTGATCTGTTTCTCGCATTGCTAATTTCTTTACAATAGTTGCCCTGTCCTTGTCACTCATCCTAGCTGGGAACAACCCTGGGTCAAGTGATAGCAGATCTTCCACCTCAGACACCACTACAGGTGGCTCAGTATCTGTGGCATCCTGTGTCGGAGCCTCACTTTGTCCCTGACATTGACTGTCCATAGCTGCTTCCTCCTCATCTGTGCTGCTTTCATGGTCCTCGACCTCTTCTTGTACTGGTACCTCTGCCTCTTCACCTCTGCTCTCCTCGTTGGCTGCCTTGCTCGAAGGCCCTGGCTCTAGAGTATCCATAGTGTACATAATTTATAAAATGCCCTATAATAGTAATAACACAGTACAGCTCGAGCTATCTCTTAATTGTTATAATAATAATAATAATAATAATAATAATAATAATAATAATAATAATAATAATAATAATAATAATAATAATAATAATCATTTGTATAGATATTTTTCAATTGCTCAAATCTAGCTATAGCTACTGTAACAACCTCAATTTAATGTGCCAGTGGTCAATGGTATTGCAATTACTGGAAGAACTAGAGTAACTAAATGTGAATATTACCTAAAGTTGTATTCAATGCATGGTAAGCATATTTAAAATCTGTTTGTTAACCCCAAGCCCTGCTGCTTTACCTCCCTCTCCTTCAACTGGGAACCGGCCTGAGGGAAGGGGTACTGATCCTGAAGCCGCATCTGTGCATTAGAGCAGATGTGATTAGCATGTAACATTATACAGGTTAGGTTAGCTAGCCATAGCAAAAGGGCATAGCTGCTGGATACAAATTCACTGGGCTCATCGACACTCATCTAATTTTTGATAGCAACAGGTAGCTAACGTCAGCCACAAAATGTTGGCTAAGCTGTTATGGGCTTCAAAACAAGTTCTGTGAATAAATACCTTTCTTGTGAAAATACTTGGTGACTATCTGTCGACCTCTTTTATTATTTTCCTCCCTCCTGACGTTTTTTCTTTCGTTTCTGAGCTCCTGATTCATGAGCTGTAGAGGACATTTTCCTGTCAGTCTGTTCAAGCTGCAAGCTGCTGGTGCACTGCTGTGCCGCCTAGTTATAGTTGAAAGTGGGGGTGCAAGATTAGTAACTGGCAGGCAAGGGGTGGTTTGGAGTGGGTCAGGCACGACCACCTCCATGGCAGAATTGTTTTAATTTAATGAACACCTGTACGTGCAATTTCCTGCAATATAGAGCACAGAACTGTCTCAAAATCCTATGGGATCCTAAAGGATTCCTATAGGGTTCCAAAAACGTATAGAGATTCCTATAGCATTTTTTGACTAGGGATGTTATCCTAGGTCTCTTTCTCACTTCCTCTGCCTCCTCCCTGAGTCTGCACAGTCACCACATCATTCTACATTAAGGAGAGCAATACACTTATGAGTACACTGAACTGGTTTGAATACACAATCTTTATGCTACTCTGTAAAGAAAGGGAGAGAGGGGGGAATATATTATCCAAGTATTTGTGTCTTAATTTGTTATGTTATCCTACACTTTAAGCTGACTGATATTTCCATTACCTGTAACTCTTGTGTCTCTTTCTCTCCTTCTCTGCCTCCTCCCTGAGTCTGCACTGTCACCACCACATCATTCTACACAGGAGAGCAATACACGTATGAATACACTGAACTGGGTTGAATACATGATTTTTTATTTTTTCTGCCATGTTCTACCTGGTTGGCTGGCTGGCTACACACACACACACACACACACACACACACACACACACACACACACACACACACACACACACACACACACACACACACACACACACACACACACACACACACACACACACACACACACACACACACACACACACACACACACACACACACACACACACACACACACACACACACACACACACACACACACACACACACACACACACACACACACACACACACAGTGTGCAGGTTAGTTACAGTAGGAGATGGGCTTCTATCATATTATCTTCTATCATTCTATAATTCATTCTTCTTTTATTTTCAGTTCAGGTAGTTGTACCTTAAGAGAATTGAAGGCTGGCATCTGTAAATGCAGATAGATATAAGTACTTTATTCTTATTTTATTATCATTATTTTCTTTCCAATGAAATGAAATCAGAAAATAAGTGGTATATGATGGAAAATATGAAAGTCAATGCTTGAAGGAAAATGGACTTCGGAAAAGTTTTTTATTTTGTATTTACTGTTCTGTAAAAGTCTTGTCGAATGCAATGTTTTATGTTTTGTGTGGACCCCAGGAAGACTAGTTGTTGTCATGCAACAGCTAATGGGGATCCTAATAAACTCAAACTCTAATGGGCTTCGATCTACCAGGTAGCTAGCTAGTCAAACACACACACTGATTGATGTTACTAGCTAGCTAGCAAACGTCAGCTAACCGCTAGCTAACATAAAGAGTGACCTGTAATTCAATGCAGCGAAAATGAAGAGAAGGTGATGATTATAAATGTGTTTTATTGTATTGAGTGGTAGAAGTAAAGACATGTCTAACATATTCTTTGTTTGAACAACTTACTGAAAAGGTCTGCCACCAATGACAGACTGTTCGCGGTGATTTACACTCAGCCTACCTGCATCAGGACTGCTGTGGGTGGGAGGCAGTTGATCAAACCATTGTGAGCGAAATGCGGGGGGGGGGTCACAATCTTTGGAAACTTAAAAACTCGCTATTAAGTGTCTATAATCAGCACAAGTTCTTTCATTGCGTATTATTAATTCGATTGAAATTACACACTTATGTTTACAGTGATATATTGGGGGGGAAATGTCATATTTTTCATATGATCAAAAAGTGGGGGTGCAAAAGCACACGTTTGCTCCCCCAAGGTCAATTGTGGGGATGCACCTGCTCCGCTTGCTCCATTGCTCAGGCGCCCATACCATGCAATGAATGAAGGGAGGGGTGCTCATTCTGTCAAACAGAGTAACAAGCACCTGTTTGTTTCTTTTGGGACGTTTTTTTTTAATACAGGCAATTATACTTTTGAGTCATTTACATTAACTTACTTTAGGATAATAATAAAACCATATTAATAAAAAGATAATAATAGTGTTCTCTGGGCCCCCCCCCCAGTGCTGGGCCCTTGGAATCATCCTAACCTCCCCCCCCCAGCTACGCCCCTGGCTACACATGAGGGGCTTAAACAAGTATCCAACATAAAAGCTGTCAAAACAGAAGGACATTAGATCAAACATTTACATATTTAATATTCACTTTAATGGTTCTGTTTTTCCAGCAGCATTTTTATAATTGAATTGTGATCACATTACACAAACCTTAAAACCAACATGTCAACTGCACTCGCTGAGAGTAATCAGCACACTTGTTGGACCCGACATATTTGCTCCGGTTCAAAATGTTTGAGCTTCTTAATTCTAGCACTGTTCCTGGGCCTTGTCTCACAGGAATTAGTCTTGCCATCCTAGACACGTTGTTTTGATATTGAAAAGGTTTTTCCAAGATACTACAGCCGCTAATGCACTAATTACAGTCTGTCACCTTATAAGAATATCGCTTCCTACTAGTCTGTCCATAATGCTCTTGTGTAAATATGTTTTTATTCCACTCTGTACTCTGTGTAACAAGTGTACAGTCATCTACCAGATCAAGAATAGGTGTGTGGGCCTATTGTCCACCTGTAAATAATTCCAAAGCCTATTCTCTATCAAATGAATTATTTAAGTGGCTCCCAGAGTAATAAAGTAAGAATTGATTAGAGGGCGTGCCCCTGCTTTGGCACGCCTGGAGCAGGAGGGAAGCAATAAGAGAGGTAATTAGAGGAAGAGAAATAGGAGAACGATTGAGAGAGGGGATAGATACACTTGTGTCTATCTGTGTGTCTGCCTTTGTATTTAATAGAGTTACAGTCAAAGAGCAAGCGCTCAATTCAACACTATGACATCAACAGTAGGGTAAAGTAACACAATTACATCTATGTAAATATCTGAGAATAGCTACTGAGATGTGCAGCTTGTCATTATCAAGTTCAGTCCATCTGAGTAGGCATGTGTGCAAGTCACAAACTGGTGTTCTATTTCTTAAGCATTGCAATGCACACAAACATGTGTCTCCACAAAGCACATGCATGCCATCTAGTGTTCCACTCTAGTAACACAGGTGGTTCAGAGAGGATGTACATTGCCATGAGCCGGATAAAAGTAAACGGGAATAGACAAGAGACGTTTAACAATTTAGAGAATATGACAAAATATTTTTAAAAAAGTGTATAAGGTGTAAACATTCCATAATTGGTGAAGTGTTCAGAGAGGTTGTAGTAGTCCCTTCTTCAGAGTTTTATAAGCTGTCAGAGGAAAGTGTGAAACACGCGATTCCTCAGACCTTTGGTTCCAGGAACACTCCTTGTAGAGAATTTGATCATCTTCAACAGATTAGAAAAGCTTCCCAATCTGGAGAAAGGAAACCAACCAGCATTCCGTTTGTTCCCGTGAAGGCTCCAGAAAGAGGAGGAGCAGCGCTGGAAGACCTCAATGTTGACCGCATATTGACCCGGGGCCCATTGAGACACACACACCAGAGTCACAGAAGAGGCAAAATCACAGGTGTGAGGAGAAACGCCGTGAAAGACAGTCTCCCCCGGCCTCACAGATGCACCCCTCTCCCAGACCATGCCTGCTTCCTCTGCCACTCCCATGCCGCTGATGTTACAGAGCGCCTGCAGGCACACTTCCTCCAGGGCCTCCTTGTCAGGGAAGCGGAGCAGGATGGAGACCAGGCGAGGCACCGCACCCCAGCGGAGCAGCAGGTGCTGCAGCTTGGCTGGAGGCATAGAACAAAATTAAAGATAGTTGTTTAGATGTAAGAGAGCTTCATAGCAATTGAAAAAAAACTGGAATAATGTCAAAAAATGTAAAAGGGGGGAAAAGGGAATGGTTATATTTTATTGTATTATCCATTTTGTTTGTATAATTCTGATATTTAAGTGTTTTTTCCGTATTTTTATTGTATTTTCATTCTATGCTTAACTTATGTTTCTTGCAAATATTTCGCAATTGTACATTTTCCGAATGTTATTGTATTTTTATTTTCTTCTCTTTTATCTGATATTTATGTTTCTTGTTCATATTTAAAACA
Organism: Notothenia rossii; assembly: GCF_949606895.1. Lineage (NCBI taxonomy): Eukaryota > Metazoa > Chordata > Actinopteri > Perciformes > Nototheniidae > Notothenia > Notothenia rossii. Next base: position 16,161,996 of record NC_136910.1, read on the forward strand.
TTTTATTTCATATTTGTATTCTAGAGTTCTTCTTTTATAAATGTATGTTTCTTGTACATTTAATTGTTTTTAACTTATTTGTATTCTTTAACACTTTATGTTTCTTGAATATATTTTTGAAACGTATTTTTTTTAATTATGTAATTGTATTTTTCCTTGCATTCTATATTTATGTTGATTCTACATCTTTTTTATTTGTTTTTTATTATCTTTTAAAGGCGCCCTATTGTGCTTTTATTGCTTTTTATTTTTTCCAATAACAAAGCAAATTCCTTTAGTGTGAAAAGCCAATGAAGCAGATTCCTATTCTGATGCATTAGATTGAAACCTTTAAAGACATGTACTCACAGCTGTCATAAGACATGCGAGAGATGGCTCTTGCAGCGTGAAGCAGCAGCTCTTGGTCTAGACTGGTCAGCACGGACAGCAAAGCCGGAGCTAAACCTGCATCACCGAAACCTTTACGAACCACAGCTGACAGGAAACAAACAAACAATGAATTAACATAAAACCACATCAGTAAAAAGAAAAGAATAGAGAAGCAGGCCTTAAGGGCAACTGACAGGAAATGTACTTTTAAGAATCAAGGGCTTGAATAAGAAACTAAGTATTAATAAATGATCTGTCTGAATAACTTACACTCCTTGGCGAGTTCAGCCACAAGTTTAGCGGTGGGCAGAGTGAGAGGCCCCCTGCTCCTCAGAGACAGGGACAGGATGGGCAAGATCCCACTGATCACTACCTGCTCAGCAGCGCCTTTCTCTGGACACACACAGAAATACACATGTAAACAACACAGTCACACACAACATGTTGTAATCCTGTCATTTAACACGCCACAGCCGAGGAATTATGAGGCTTTAAATATCAAGAATATCGATAAGATGTGTGTCTTTAATGTTCAAACTGAATCAAATCTGTTTCAGCCTCACTGTTAATGTGATCTCTGTAACCCACCTTTACCTCCTCTGCTTCTCTATGCTCCTGCTGCTCTTTGCTGGGAGACACAAATACAGCTTAGCGTCTAGCGAGGACTTACAACTGTCACACACCTGATCCCCTCTCAGCCCTCAGCGGTGTGCGGTTTGCTCCAGGTTTTAAAATGGGGAGCTCTTATGATAAAGCTGCCACTAGGAGTGGGAGGAATGATGTCTTATGAATTGTATAGGTGTATGGAAAGACATAAATATGTACATTGCATGTGGCAGCAGGAATATAAGCATCAAATGAAAGGCCAGAAAACAACAAGGAAACTTGTTATTTCTGTGACGTGTGTTGATGTATTTGCTGCTGTAGTATGAAGTGTTAAGTCTAGGCTCGAGTATTAGCACAGTCTGGAATACAATTACTCGTGATATATCACAATGTTAAGAATGGAATGAACTCACTCCTCTCCTTAATGTTGGCCAGCACTGTGTTCAGATGTGGTTCAAGTTCGTGTGCGATCAGTTCCAACCCCAGGACTCTGATAGAGCCCAGTGCATTGTTCAGGTTGTCTGAAGAGAGATTTGGGGAAATGGAGACGTATTAAGAGTTATAAAACAGGGCGAAAATAAGGAAAGGATTCTGTGTGCGTGGGAATAATCTAAAGTTATTACAGGTGGGTGAGAGAGAAGCAGGGCTGCTCATAAACACATCAACATCATACAATAGGGACTTTAAAAGCAATGGGAATCCCTATGAATAAGGAGTGAAGAATCATGCAAGTAATTTCAATAATTGTGTGGTGCTCTGATTTATTTCTATACATCCTACTTTCAAAACAACCACAGCATGCTAACGTGCTAATAAACACTAAACAGCGTACAACAGAGGAAGGTGAGTGTGTCATTATTTAAGCAAATATTTGGTCATAAACCAAGGTACTGGACAAATTCAAACTTTGATCTAATGATGAAATGTTGAGATATTAAAAGGTTTTAAAGTTCATCAAGGAGGGCATCAATCTATCCAATAGTTATTTTCGTTTTTGAGACAGTCAGTGGATCTCAAACGTTGGTAGGTTTCATCCTCTTGAGACCACAAATGTGTCTACAAAGTCTTATGGCTATCTGTTGCAAGTTATTTCAGTCACAACCAACGTGGTATACTGACCGATCGAATGTTTCACTCCCTAAATATACACCTTGGATTGTTTTTAATCATGTAAAATATCTATTTTTGAAGATGTTTGTGAAGAAATATCTATAGGCACATTATATAATTATGCAGTGAATTAGAGGGGTATTCAGGATCTGCCAGATTGGGGTGTTAAAGGCCAAAGACCACATTATGTTGTCCTCGGGGTCAGGAACATGTGACTGGTAACAGATTTAGTCCAAGCTTTACAATGATATATAACATCATGATATTCTGTGTATTGTAGGTAACCCTTCGCCCCTAATCCTGACTGTTGTGTAATGGTGAGAAAACATGCATTTTTTTAATGATGGAGGTATAAAAATAGTAAATAGTATGTAGAAAGCTGCAACGCTATCATAGGACATAAGCCTTAAAAACAAAACTACCACAAATGGTCCCTCCAAATCGGACCCAGAGCCACACTTTGGGGGTGTGGCTAATGGACAAACACTTGTAGCTCTCTGTCCAACAATACGTCTGGTTGCATAAGCAGGTCCCATGTGCTAACATAAAGCATGAACATTACTGTATTAACATCAACTCATCAACTATACGTCTCTACTTACCGTTTGGTGTGTAGGGTTGTATTTGGCTGGATCTACTTTTCTTGCTGCAGGGACTTGGGTAGCTGTACGTGGGTGGCATACTAGGGTGTCCCATTCTGCTCCATCTCCCGGTGAAACTTTCTCAGGTCGACATATTCAGTTTTCTTTCTTGCTGTGTCGGTCTTTGGAGTCATTAGCTGTTGATTTGAGGAAACGACTTAACCTACACATGCCTCTCGCTTTACTGCTGCCCTGTTGTCGTGTGCAAAATAAGACAGATGTCTGTTTACACGCCTGTTGAGTCTGTCTTCCTTGTACTCTGTCTGGCCCTGTCCACTCTCAGGGTTAATACGAGCAAATCCTCCCTAAAGCTCCTCTCTCCCCCCCCCCCCTCCCTGGGTGTGCATGTGTGTACTGTAGGTGTGAGAGCAGTTAAGGTATTAGTGCTTGGCTGTATTCTTACCACCCTAACATCTCCCACAATGCCTTGCAAGCTTAGAGTAATTCTGAGAAACAACACAGGTGGGAAACTGGCATCCGTTTTTGTACACAAGTGTATTATTAGAAGGCATGTTTCCTAAAATGTTTAACAAAGATGTACTGCAACTCTTAAGCCAGATGTCTCTATATAATTCAACTAATATAAATGATAATTTGACCCATCATTACAATTTGTTAATAAGTGAATATTATCCATCTCTGACGTCTGCATTTGAAAAAAAGAAATCTCCCCAAAACTCAAAACAATGCAATCACTTTTAAATTCTATCTGAAGCCATTCTCTATTTAGGCACGGCTAAATGCAAGACAATAACAGCATCGAGAGTTTGTTATAAAAATCCAATCTTTATATTTTACTCAAATCCTGAGATTCCAGTCAAAACAAAAGGTTTTATCAACAATCTAGTACAGAACAAAAATAGTTTCAATTGGAAATGTAACCAATAAATACAACAGGGACACGGGAGACATTGAACCACCATCAGAAAATACAATCCAGACCTCTGATACTATCTGTTCTAAATCATGAGCGGCACAACTGAGCACAGGCAGGGTCCTCAGTGTTCAACATGTCTACAAACATCTGAATTCTTTCTCACTGAAAGCATAGTTAAAAAGATGAACTGCATTCAGTTAGACTACACATATATGAAACCTGCTACTAAATAAACAGAGGATTCACTTAAAGGGATGGTAGGGAAATGTGCTATTGATTTACCCATTTCATTTTGCATTTCTAAATGAAAATAAAATATTAAAAGAGACATACAGCTTAATACTGGCCAATTACTCATGGGACAGGATTACTGTTCAATGTAATACTAAGAGAGTATTAAAAAACACATGCTACCAGGGATGGTATAGCACACTATAATATCCCAACTCCTCTCCCTAGTTGACTCTGTTTTCTGATTTAATTCATACATGGCTTCCACACATCAATGCTATGCCTCCGTTAACACAGAGTTTCATGACGTCAACGAAGGTCCAATCAGAGCTCTAGGGAAATGCCTGGTGTCAAATAAACACTCCGAGAATGCTCAAAAATCAACTAATTATTCCTGATGCATTGATTATTGAAGTGCAGTTGAATGTTTTAAACTGAAGACGTTTTTATCCTTGTTGGGGTTTTTTTTTGGCAGATTTTTCTTTAGTAGCAAAATAAAAACGAAATAATATTTTACTGGCATAAACAGTACCCAGAAAAATACATTTCAAGTACAAGGTCTGTGAAAATGTGAGGATTGGCCCGGGTTGATGTAAGATTCCTTGCTTGAATTATTATCCCAGTCCGGCCCTGACCAAGAGTTAGACCAGAAGATCGAAACCACATTCATTTATGTAAATTAAATCTGTAGTAGCAGCTCGTTATCTTAGCTGAGCATGAAGAGTGGAAACAGCTTCGTCCAAATTAAATTAAATCTGAACTGCTAGGGCTCACTGAACATGACTTATTCTGTACAAGAAGTGTAGAAAACACAATACCAAACCGTAAAACCACTTACACTTCAGATTTGAGTGTGTGGTTCTAACAAATATGATGTCAGGTGTTAATTGGGTGGACTTTCAGTTGCTGGCAGGTGGATTTTGTTATTTTTGGTCAGACACTAAGTGTTTTTACCTGTTTCCAGCCTTTAAGTAAAGCTAACCACATGCTGTTCCCAGCTACTTGTTTAGAATACGGACTGACAACAAAGTGGTATAAATCTCCTTATCTAACACTCTGCAGGAAAGCATTTCCAAAAACATCAAACTATTCCTTTAAGTCTTTTTTCAAGATGTAACATAATACGTTGATGCTCAGAGCCCGCCATAGCTGGGATCTCTTTTCACAGAGTGTGCAGAGCCTGTGTTTGCTATAATTGGTTCTTTGGACTGGTCATGTGACATTGTGTCCAACTATCCCTGTTGTATTGAGCCCACTGGAGACAGTCTCATATCCAACAGACACCAGAGTGAGGACATTACCCTGCGCATCATCAGGCTGGCACTGCTCTGCTTGGGTTTCCATCAGAACAACAGCTGCACTCTCCTGACTTATCTTCTTCCTGGCTTTGCCTCGAGCTTTGCCCTTCGAAATGACCTTCCCTTTCTCGTTGAGCCCAGCAGACGCCTTGTGAGGGGACTCAATGTCGTTCGGGCGGGATTTTCGATGGCGCCTGCGGATACGGCGCATTGGCGGAGCGGAGTCAGCGGGGTCTGATGCCGCTGCGCCGGACAGGATCCGGATCTGCTGCTCGATAACCATAATGACCATGTCCAGGGCTGCGTCCAACATACCGAGACCCAGGCCGTGAGTGACGTTATCAAACGCACCGCTGTTCACCGGGTCCATGAAGCACTTCCTCATGTCCTCCAGGTGGTTCCTAAGGAAACAAAGTGTGTTATTATGGTCTTTATCCACATTTCTTGAAGGCTAGGTTATGACGAGGACATGTAGTACGTACTTAGTTTCAATTATTTTGGACCAGTGTTGAACTGTGTTGGTCTCAGGGATGAGTTGTTTAGCCATGTTGCTGTAGTCGATGTAGTCATGGGAAAAGTCCTTCATATCGTCACACAGTGCTCGGGTGTCGCCTTACCACATACACAAATGAAAACACAGTTAAGGCTTTTGCTTTCTTGTTAGCAACATCACATTTACACATCCTTTAACAGATCTGTGTCACCTTCAGTGAGTTTGGAGAAAGAGGAAGAAACAGAGGTAGTTGTGCTTGGTGTGAGGCCGAGAACATTCAGTGACTCCAGCAGAGTTTTCTTGCTGGCCGGGCCTCTGCTGACCCGAGTGTACGCTGCCAGGGAGCGCAGCGACATCTTCTCCGGGGCCTGCAGGCGTCGCTTGATTTCATCATACGAGATTAGATATTTCCCTTAAAACAGATCAAGACAGTAGGAGGGGAGTCAGCACAGCATTGACTTAATAGTATTTAATAATGTCAATCATAAATGCGTTAAACTTGAAAAGTACAATGTTTTCAATTACATATCTGGCCACTTACGAGCCTTAGATCCTTTCATGTTGGGATCCAGAAGTGACGACACCTCAGCAAAAGGCATGTGGGTTGCAGATTCTGGATTTGTGCTTGAGTTTGGAGGTGGGTCCTGATTCTGGGGCACAACCTCTGTCTGCTCTGGGGCAGAAACCTGCATCTGTGGCATCTGAATAAGAGGCTGTAAATGGTGCATTTCCATCTGGTTCTGGTCAAGCTGGCCTTGCATTTGAGGGAGAATTAATGTGCTTTCAGATAAACCCTGGAGCCCCATGCTGCCATGTGCCACATTGCCAGTTTGTTCTGAAGCCACCTGGAAGATGCCCATTACGGGTTTGACCACGGTGAAAACCATGTTCCCCTGGGCGTCCAGGCCCACCACCCGAGTATTTGGGTCCATGTCTTTGCTGAAATGTGACCTTTCTAGATGAGGGAGGAGGCTCCAGAGGCTTTAATGATCAGATCAGGTCACCTTCGAGGCCCATGTAGTGTTACAGTATCCTCCTCTGTTCTTAAATTGTTATGGCTGAAGCTGACTAGACAACAAGGAAACGTAAACTGACTCTCCCTACAGTACAGATAAACCTCCCACTTTGAAACTGTTAGAGCGTTCCACTTTCTGTGCAGTATCAGGAAGCGTGTTATCCTTCATGGAAACATCACAGCAGAGGATTCATTCTGAAAGAAGAACATAGTAAAAACCTGGTTAGTACCAACTCATTTCTAATTTTCTCACTGAGCTGCTTCACATTCAAAATGAAAGCTCTGTTGACTTTATTAATTATGATACTAATCTATAATAAATAAACAACATTATAATTACTAACTCGCCTGTGGGAAAGTCAAAGTCAATCCATTAGAAGCTATGATAATAATTGTTTTCGGAGAACTCACCCATAATTACTGATTTGGTTTTGGAATAGTAAAAGGCAAAAGGATTTTGTACCAAATGTTGTTACCCTAACCCAGCTACAACATTAAGTGATGAACACATCCATAATTATAATCCAGTTAAATTATTTATATTTTGATTTGAGCTGTTCTGCATGAGTTCTGCATGTTCTGAGTAATTGAATTTCTCATTTTAGGCTATATGCAAACACTTATACATTGGTAACCTTTTTGAATCCAGGACTTTTCTTTTTAGACTGCAGTATTTCAAATTGTACACATGTAAAATAACTATATACAAACATAAATTGTTTTAAACAAATGTGAATACAAATCACCAATAACACCATTGATACGTGGTTCTGGTCATCTAATTGTGTTCCTTTTCAATGTTATTCTCTTTAGACTTTACTAGATGTTTTTATCAAATACAAGCCCATGATGGAACATGTGCAAAAGTATGAATAGAGGTTGAACATTAATTTGAGGGATAAAGAAAGAGTTAGTGTTATCTGGAGAACAAGAAAAATCAAGTGAGTCCAAAGTGAGTTTACGTAAATGTGGTTTGGTAGAAGTCAGGGTCACAATGACACTACATATTTTTTAATTGTATTCATCGAATGAAAAAGACACAGCAGGAATATGATTTTCTCGGTGAGAAAAACCCATCCAGGTGAATTACGCACCATACAAAAGGAAAATGTACGCCTGGCATGGCATGTGTTTAAATTGGACCTTGCAAAGGGGCTAAGCAGGCAAGTTAAAAAGGTCAGCTTCTGTGTCAACATCACTCCTGCTGTCTGTTTTACTCGCAGCCAGTGCTGAAAGAAGAGATTGGGACGAGACGTATAAACAGGATATCTATTTCAGAACAACTTAGTATCCTGTCACTGTCCAAGTAACCACGCAATAAAATGTAATTTAAAAATATAGTATATAACTGTATATAGTTATAAATGGCGCAGAGAATCAGCCCATGCTAAACGCGCTTGATTACAATGGCATAGACTGTATATATACATATAGGGGAGAAGGGGGTAAGTTGAGCCAGTGGGTAAATTGAACCACCCCCTGTAACCAGGCAACGCCTTATAGTTGTAATCAAGTGACCAGAAATTATGCAAGCTCCACCCATTTATCATTGCCTGTGAAAGAGAGATACTCATTGTGGTCTGGTAAGTAAACATTTTTACTAAAAAGGTTTTTGGCTTGTCAAAGTACATTTTCTAGATGTCAGCTATATCGGCTGTCATGTAAAAAAAAAAAGTATCCAGGTTTAAACACATATTGTATATGTTGATGTGTTGGCAGCGTATTAAACCATATGAATCATTAAGCTAAAGATGACTGAATTGTAATGCTAGGCTATTTTTTCTAAAATGGTGGCTATGGGGTAAAGTGAACCATGGGCCTTGGGGTAAGTTGAGCCATTTTTTCAATGGAGAAAGTAATGAAAGTAGGCCAAGTTGATAATAAGAGCTCATTGTAGGCTACATTTAAAGTTGAATTTACCCTGTGTTTGATTGGTAAGATGTATGAAATTGTATCACCATTTGTATGATTACTTTTCCTTTTAACATGTTAAAAAAAAATCAATCAATCGAAATTTATATAAAAAATATTTGAAAAACTAAGCTTGTATTTGGTTTGTTATTTATTGTTTATAGTTACCTTTAAGATTTGTTGTAGGTATGCCCAGGTTTGAAAAGGTATGCCCAGGTTTGAACAGTGGTTAAATTGACCCCCTGACCTGGATCAATTTACCCCTAACCCGGGGCAAGTTGAGCCACAATACTTTTTTTTTTAAAGAAGAAATATTTTCACTGCCCTTGATCAAATATTAATTATTATCATTGCCATTGATAGGAGACATCCTGAATTATAGGTGTGTTTTCATTTTTACTATGTGTCATTTCTCCTTGCTTAGAGGACAGCATAACTAAAAAGTGGCTCAACTTAACCCACTCTCCCCTACAGTAATTACTCGTTTTAATTCTCGCGCTCAGAATGTGCAGCTCTGGTGTACAAATGAATAACTTTCGAATATATCATTCAACAAGAAAACTTTCCTTCATTTTGGAAACATTTAATAACCACAGTTGCTCATTTTGAATTGTAGGATTAATTTATAAGGAAAAAGCTGACATAAAAGCTAACCTTATCAACTATCGACGCATTATATCAACAATGCTTCATTTATCGTAACTAACATTCATCATGGCTGCCATGGGCGGCTGCTGCTGGGTTTTTCTAAACGGCAGGCCCGAAACTTTGCACAAAACGGGATAAACTATAGCGGTTCTGGACGGGACTGCCCAAATGTAACCGCTAACCTAAGATGCAACTAGTGACGGCTGCCCCACTCACCAAACTGCCGTCAGAGTTTTCTTAAAAGGCCACTGATCCTAGAACGGTCCGTATCGACACCAGCGACATTTTCCCTCCTTCTCTGCTGTGGCTTCGGCGGGTTGCAAATCAGCTGTACGTGCACTACCGCCCGAGAGCCGTAATCTCTCCGCTGATTGGTCGATTGACACATCAATCTTGAAGTATGTGACTCCTCATTGGTTAGGAATGCCGTCAGTAGTTCAGAGGAGGCGGGATTTCCGACGTAGTCTTTTTCATATACAATGGGATGAAAATATTCTTTTTTTTCCTGTCGGACTTATTTCACAAGTGTTTTCATACACAAATATATCGAAGTCTATTTCAAACATATAAGTGCGTACATAACCATTTGCAAAATGATATACTTACTTAAAGATACTTTGCATTTGGTGCAGCAGTATGGAAGAAACAGTTTGACAAGTGATGCGAACACCCTTATATATAAAATCGCCCTTTCACTCATAAAATGTACACGCATTTGTGATTACAATTATATGTGCAGGCGAGGGTGCCCATGCCAGATTTAAGGACTCAAAACAATCCTAATCCTAAATAGGACATGCAACTTTCAATATCAGCCATACAATGACTATAATCCTCCAAATTGAATAATAAATGCTCAAATAAGCTAGATAACAGCTCAAATTCCTCTTTTAGGATAACAAATGTGCAGAAATGGTCCATCAGATGGCCTACTTTCCTTTGGATGCTGAATTTCTTCAGCCCATATGTGACTGTTCACCCTCTAGGGGACGTTTTAGAATATTACATCCAATTAGCAGAAAGCATAATGTGAGTAAACGTTTTTTGCTGTAGAAATGACTAAGAAATGTCATGGTAACAGATGGGAGAATATTCATTTGCCCAGATTCATTATTTAGAAAAATACAATTACAAACTGACACTCATTTTAATTCTGGTCCCGCATTTTCATTGGTTGCAATCAAAGTGTTTTTAAATGGAGCCAATTAATAATGGGTTTGTACCAGAGAAACAAGGAGCAACATTTCTCATCTTCTTTGAATTTATTTAGGTACAAATAAAAAAAAATGTACAAAATAAAGCATAGAAAGTAGTAATTATGAAAACAATGTCGATGACAACAAAATACAAGAAAAGGCAACAGTTAAATATTTCATTAAAAACAGCCAACTACTCTTGAAAAGCAACTTGTGGTACTATACATCTACACAAACAGACATGACATTAAACAGTCATGTTTGGGTAAGAGAAGGCATCAACCCCGGGCGTGTGAGAACACAACATTGAGTTTGAATCCAGACGGGCACAACAATCAAGAAGATTTTTTAACTGAAATATGAGCGTGTCATTAAATCGGGACGCCACTACAAGATACTGAAACAATTTGATGTGGGGCCACTTCCTGTTATGCAGTTTTCACATTGCCATTACAAAGTCATTAATGATTCCCCATTAACTCAATGCTGGCCCTTATCACATGCACTGAACATTACCAAACCATATATTCTCATAACGCACAAACATTAGTACAATGTTGCATTCATAGTGAGCTTGACGTTATCCTGACCTGAGGATACCAAACACAATTTAGCACGACAGCAAGCTAAAGTGGAAACACTGGACAGAACCGAACAGAACTTTATGTTGAACAATCTTTGGCGTCTGCAGGCTGATGGCTCTCAGAGAGCCGCTGCTCAGTGTCCACAGCAAAGCGCAGAGGAGACCTGCGTGGAGGTGTCTCAGTCATACTGCCTCACAGTCCTGCCTGATGTTGGTCACTCAGGGGTTAAATGCTGGGCTGGGGGGCTGGTTTGGGTGTTAGTGCTGGTGCTGAGGATAAATTCGGGGTGCTGGCTCAGTGTCTTCGTGTGCGCTGCGCCCCGGTCCCTGTGGTGGTGATGTAGAGGAGGGGCTGGGGCTGCCGCAGCTGGGATCCCCGCTTCAGGTTATTCATGTGGGCTGTGGAGGGCTCTGTGTTTGAGCCTGTAAAAAGAAAGGAACATAAAAAATATACTCAATACAAACTTGTTACTGAGGACAATACTTGGTTTACATTGGCAGTGAAGGTGGTTCACCTGTTTGATGGATGTTGTGGTGTGCCCTGATTTTGGCGAGAGGAGGGACCCCTCTGAACTGGGGGCGGAGCATGGGAGCCTGTGGGGGCCCGTTGTTGTGAAGATGGGGGTCTGATGTGCTGTCCAGAGGGCGGAACCTCTGAGCTGTGGTTGTCTTTGTTTGAGGCAGCTGTAAACAAGAAGAGAGAGAAATGATATCATGCTTTTCTTATTTTGTACTAAAATGTTACTCATTCAATTTGCTTTGATTTTACTAAGCTAATTCAAATATTAAAGGAAGCCTCTATTAATTATTAAACACATTTGTCATCCCACATAAAACATTATTACACCTTATTATACTTTAAGGAATCTTGTGTGAAAGTGTCATGATCAGCATTATGCATTACTGGGATGTGGCCAAAAAACGTCTTTAGTTTTAGTTTTAGGTTTGCTCAGTTCATCCTTGAGCAATGTCACACCCTGATATGGTCTATTGAGGCTGGTTGCCATTTGCCTGAATTTTTCTTACCCTTAACGGCCATAAAGAAATGGCTGCTTTGTTTGTTCTGCATTCATATTTCATGTTAATACATCATTGTCTCCTGTGCATGCATCATTCGGAAAATACTCACTGCTTGACCAGTGACCTCGAAAGAGCGAGAACGCCTCTTCTTGCGGCGAGCCTCAAAGTCCGCCTCTCGGGGCGTCTGGTTTTTGATCGGGACCTGGCGGTTGCGTGGGCGCGTCCAGGTCACCTGCAGGCCAGGCCCCTCCCCCGTACTGCTGGACAGGTTGTCGTCCGAGGTGGCGTGTCTGAGCTCAGGGCTGGGCTGCCTGCCGCGTCGCATCGGCAAACCTCTGGGGGCGGCCTCACTCAAAGAGAGGCTGCTCTTCTGCTTCTTGGGGTCCAGAGGGGAGGGCGGAGGGGGTAACCGTAACGAGTCCGCCTCCAGGGCTTTGGATCGACGACGGGCTGCTTTTACTACGATGTTCTGGACCCCTTTCAGGATTTGCTGCCGCTCTGCAGAGACACAGGGATTTATATTTGAGCCACTGTATCACACATTAAAGGCTACTTAAGAAAAAAATACATTTTATGGGCACAGCTAACTGTTCAGAGATTGAAAAAGAAAATTAATGAAAATTTCATATCATATTTGTATGTGCTAAAAGACTATAAGTTGAACATTCTCAATTCATTAATGATATCTTTTGTCGCTCCACTAACCTGTCCTGAATATATTCTGTTATCTTACCTGTTCGAGTCAGGGCGACCTCCGCCCCGGCCTCGCTGCTCTCGGGGGACGAGTCGAGGTGGCTGCTGATGCTGTGGGTGCAGCTCAGAGAGCTCTCAGGGGCCAGAGGCTGCAGCTGCAGACATGAGATCCAGAGGTGGTCACAGAGTCACTTTGCTTTCAGTCAGGGTCATGTTGAGAGCCATCTGAATCAACTCTGTACCTCTCAGAAATGACATGTTTCTTTGAATAGGGCACTTGGATTCTAGCATTCATAACTCTTTCTCATTTCGTCTATGAGTCACACTGCTGACTCATTGACACAAGAGGAAATTAGATGGAGGTAATGTTTCCTTAAACCTGGAACCAATATGTAGAGCTGCATCCATTAGTCTAGCTCAGTGGTTCCCATCTCTTTAACTTCAGAGACACGTTTTTTTTTTATCATTGAGTTAATTTACGGTCCGTGCCTTACTTTTATAAATACTTTTTGTATAAAATATTTTATGGATATTTAATTATATATTTAATTAATCAAAAAACAGGACGGACCAGGTGGTGAATTGTAATTTTGCAGAAATGTTCCTTACATTTCAATACTTTTTTACTTGTCTTCTAAAAGGCCTGGTGATAACCTCTTAAAGATGAAAACATGTATTATTTGCAAAAATGTCATACAATTCAGTTTTAAGCCTCTCAAAATGATTGTTTTGGACTGGCTATGTAAACACCTTGGACTTTGAGAAGCTGGGATGGACATTCATCTATATTTTGTGACATTTTACAAACCAAACGATGAACCATTTAATTTTGAAAATAATTTGCAGATGAATCTTTGAAAATGTATTGTTAGCTCTATCCGTACAAAGATATCCTTCTGAGAGTTGAGAGAGAATACTCATGACAGCTCTCCATTGTGTGGGTGCGTGGGCTGCAAATGAAGTTGTTGAGGGAATATATATGTGAGTATAATTTAAAGAGGAATTCGTATGGCTTGAAGTCAAAAGCAACACCTGACGCAGCTCAGCTGTATTCATTCACAGCACGAGGCACCTCTCAGGGACAGCTATTGAAATGGAATGAGTCGGAGCGAATGCTGCTCATTATAAGTAGAGTTAGAAAAGTCCTCACCTCTCTGTTGCCCTTGCCGTTGATGTGGATAGGAAGGGGGGTCATTACAGACAAGTTTTTCAACTGCCTGGCATGAGGGCTGCTCTTGAAAACTCTGTTATTGTCGCTGACAGAAAAGAAAATAGAACAAATGGAGAAATTAACTTTGCTATTGTAATATGTACATTTTGTGACTTTTGCTGTTTATATAAAATCAGCTGTGCCCTTACAGCTCAGGCTCGTGCAGGATGGGGGGCAGAGTGTGTCTACGGATTTTGGCTTGGCCTCGCCTGTTATCAGAGCACATGTTGCGTACACTCTCCTGGTCTGAGTCCATGTCCTGCGTGTTGTCGCGACCCTGACCAGGCAGGGTGATCTTTGGTAGAGAGCCCTCCTGAAATAATTGTGAGGAATTATAAGTGATGATATTCGTACGGAAAACCATATGTTTGTATCATCTAGTTTAAATACATTTGACTTACCTTGATGGTGTGTCTGATGGTCACCTTATCCAGGGCCATGGCTCGGTCCAGCTTCCTCTCATCTAGCTGCCTCATGTAGATCTCATACAGCTCCTGGAGGTGTGGAGGGACGAGCAGACTGTGGTCTGGAACACAAACACATACAGTTCAGGTAAATTAACAACCGACTATTCTATTTCAGTTAATCTACTGATTACTTTCAGGCATTGTCATCAAATGCCTTGTTTTGTCGAACAAACATTTCAGAGTCCCGATATATAAGGTTTTCTATTATCTAACAGCAACGAAAGCAGAACGTCCTTAAGGCTGAGAAACGGGAACCAACAGAAGTTTGGAATGTGTTCTATCCAAATAATTGCATATTTTTTGTTTGCACATTTTATATTTATTATATTTTAATAATCTGACATGGCACAACAAATAAAAATACATAGAAATCATTGCTTACAGTATGACAGTTTTTTGACACTTCTTGGCATTTCTGATAACTTTTTAAAATTGATGTATAAGGGCTAAACAGTTGTTGGAGTTATTGCTGCCATACCCACCATCAATGAACTGCCTCTGCTGCTGTATGATCTCGTCACACAGGTGTCTGTGCTGCTCGAAGCGCTGCACCACAACGTTTTTGTGCCGGATGACGTTGTCTTTGAGCAGTGCGTGGGACTGCATCTCTGTGTTCTCGATCTCCAGCTCGTGGACCTTGCAGAGGAGACACAGAACCTCCCGCTGCTCCTCTGAGCTCACCCGCCGTGGCAGCAGCTCCTCCAACCGCCGGGCCCGATCCCTAAGCTCCAGAAATCTGCGCTCGTGTAATGCCTTGAGGATGAGAAGAAACGGTATGAGACACTTTCTTTTGTTTATAAGGTATAATAATACAGCGCTTAGTATCTAATAGATGTCTCCTCTACCTTCTGTTTGTGGATCCTTTTCTGTTCTGCCATGAGTGTAACGAGGTTTTCCCGGGCCATAGCCACCTCCTGGGTCTCTGTGCTGTCAGGAGGAGACTCGGAGCAATCAGAGTCCTTCTCACTTTCATCCTTATTAACACTTTCCTTCCTCCTTTCAGCCCGCCACTTCCTCCTGCGTCTGCTCCGCTCCTGCTCCCAGCTGAGTGAAGAAAGATAAACAAACATTTAAACTGCCATGAATAATGATATGTCATCTGGTTGATTATTCTGTCCTCTGTTTTGAGAGATGACTGTATGTTTGCTATCAGATAGGGAAGATGTGTTAACACTGACTCTGCAATAGTTAACAGGTGTTTGGAGGTGTCGATCTGGATCTCCATGTTGTTGTTTTCCAGCTCCATCAGGCTCCTCCTGATCTCCATCTGTTGGCGGAAGGCATCTAAGAGCTGCTCCCTCAGCTGGTCCATCTCCGCCCGACTCTGCTGGCTGGAGTGGGCCTGGACCTCAGCTACGAGAGGTGAGGAAAGGTGACGATGAAAAGCGAGGAGTAAGGAAACAGCAGTGTAGAATATTGATTTTAGAGCAGATATTCTTCATGTCCTGCTGGAGGCGGAGTGGAAAAGACTTTACCCTGCACATGGCGGATGTCAGCCCGGTCTGAGTTGAGCTGGCGGCTCGCCTGATCTGCAATCTTCTTCTTGAGACGCTGGATCTCGCAGCGCAGGTCTGAGATGATGTTGGTGTACTGGGCAATGTGGTATGACACATGTATCATGTTCCTCTTAACCTGAAGCACACAGTGATGAGAAATACAAGGATTAGAATACTTTAGATATTTACATGGCTCTTAAAATTCGAACCAAGCAGCTTAATTTGGTCCTGAACTACAACACTGAAATAGCAATACATGGTCTTAATAAACCTTAACAATCTACTTTGCAAAGATATAGGTGCAGTGGGACCTACAAAATTAAAACAAATTGCAAGATACTGCCAATCAAAGACATTTTACAGTGAAGGAGTATTTATATGAAACATGTCAATGTATCAAGAAATCCAGTCCTTTCTAATTTTACGAGTAGTAGAGAGAGATAAGGAGTAAAGATGAAATGTGAGTTCTCACCCGTGTGCGTATGCTTTTGGCACGGTCAGCGTACGCCAGCGTGTTACGAGACTCCTCAAAAGCCACGGAGGCGGGGCTAATGTGTGCGATCATGACCGTCCGGCTGTTCCCGCCCAGCGAGTCCTGTCAATCAAAGCCATCAGAATAATTAATAATACATAAATAACTTCTGAATGACCACATACAGTGAGGGTATTTTCTACAGTTTGTTCCCTATAAATGATATTGCTGTACCTTCAGTAATCGAGTCAACTTGCTGTCTCGGTAGTTGACGTACTTGCTCCCATTTTTTTCGCTCAGGGCGTTGATGCAGTTGCCCAAAGCGAGGAGAGAGCGGTTGATGTGGGCCCCCTCTTTCAATCGCTGACCCCTATTCTGAGTCTGATAGATAGACAGATGTGTGTGAGAAAACATATACATGAGTTGTGCATTCCATGGTCTTATTGTTAGAGTAAACAGCTGAAATGAAGGGACATACAGGGAGGGGTAAAACATGAAACACAGGTTGAAGCTAAATGGCAACCAGTAACTTTAATGTCAGCAGCTTAATGACCAAAATAACTTCTTTATCAACTTGTTACCATAGGCAATGTGATCCAACATGAACACAGTCATTTATGTTTGAGTTTTTTTTATCTGTCCCCTTCTCATTGATTTTAAACCCAAAAAAATAATACCAATCAGTGATTTCTTTAACACGAGTCACACGTATCCAACATAGCAGAGCATCATTTAATTATTTAAACATTTTCAGGGGCTTTAAGGACTTTACCTCCAAGGCATCCTACTCTAAATACGGCTCTTGGATTTCTTTCAATTTTCCATCGTTGCCCAGGAGATGGCATTACCTCCCTAACTTTCACTTTCACTCTTCTTCTTTAGGAGCACATACAATGTTCAAAGCTGCTTCAAGTGACAAAACTCTTGTTCAGCTCAATTCTTAATGGAGGCCACATGTGCTGTTCATCAATAGCAAGGCCTCTCAAAAGGTCTCCATGTTAAGTAAGTGCTCTCCCTCACTGTTCGTTTGCATGTTGTTCTCATGATGTGCGGTGAGGTGGCAGTGTTAACATGGCATAAATAACAAGCCACTCATCTGCCAACAAAAGCAGAGTCAACTCAAAAAAACTTCCAGCAACAAACTGAACAAATACTTTTTAACATCCTCCCTAGAGTGCTTGAAAAGAGAAGGTCAGTGCAAAAGATTTAAAGTAATGGGCTCACAGGTAGTTATTTTCCCTGTCTGACACACAGTCCTGCTCTTCTCTACAGAAGTATCGACTGCACCTGTGAGACACCAGAGACACATTTCTCTAGCGAGCAGCCAACAGCACGGAACTGGCTGTGATTTATTTGGCAATCATGAAAGTCCTTACCAACTTCAGTCGTCAATCGACTTATTTCGTAAAACTTTGTAAAAGGGCATGTAGATACTGCATGTCATTTTTTTTACTTTGCCTGTCACTTGCAAAAAAATGTCAAAGAAGTAATAATGCTAAAAATATCCATGTTTCGGGAAATAAACCTGGCTTCAAAGATCACAGAGAGAAAGGGAAAATGACATCATGAAGGTTACAGTCGACCTGGTTAAAGGAATAAACAACAATGTTTGGGTAAATCCAGACTTTCCTCAGTATAAGAAAGTAGCTATTATGAGAACTGAAAAGTACCCAATGCAGCAAATGTTTCCTGGAATTTAATGCTATACTATATATATGTTTATTATAGGTGATTCGTGTATGTGCAAGTTATATTTCATTGTTGAAGCTTGGCGAGATGTTAACGTTAATGTTTGTATGTCAAATCTTAATTTGAAAAGTATTTAAAGTTGTCAAAAAGTGGAGTATAAAGTGGAAATACACATACTTTCCACTCTACAGCTTTTACTTTTCTTTGGTGAAACTGCAAAGCATTGTGTTGCACTTTAACGTCATCCCATTTGCCAAAAGGTTGGAGTTTAATTAAGTGCATAGTGGGCCGTAATGGCAGATATAAAGGGGCTTTCATTAAAGTGTCCTGAGGTTTATGGGAACCACAGTCCTCTGGTCTGTTGTAAAGATGGGCTGCCAAGCATCCCCAGTGAGCAGACTCTCACAAAGCAAAGCCTTTTCAGGTTGGACATGTATAATGTGTCCATACAGGCTTAAAAGGGATTTACAAACACAGTCTTTGAACTTCAGTTTGGCAGAATGGTTTTACAGAAGTGTTTGTAACCACGTAGAAATCAGCAAACAAAAACACCTGTAAAACGTCATTTCCGCCAATGACTCTCCTCCTGACTGGGGATGTAAACACACACCTGTGCCGCTCGTTCGGATCCGGCGAGGTCGATCATGAAGAGGCGTGCAAAGCGGACTTCCTGCAGGACGTCTCGACACCGGCTCTGCTGCTTCACGGCCACCTGCAGCACAGCGTGGGAGCGGGACGACGTCTGGTTGGCGGCGGTCGGCTCTTGGGTGCGCTGCTTGTTGCCCCTCATCAGTAATTCCATGATCTGAAAACACAAAGGCAGACTTGTTGTAATCAGAATGTCTTCATTGAAATAAATGAGAACATGCAGGGTAAGGTGGATTGTCTAACCTCTTGTGCATTGATGGTAGACACCTCTGTGATGCCAGCCACCTGAATCACTCCTTTGGAGTCTTCTCTCAGGTCCAAGAAGCCCGAGGAGGGGTTCAGCAGGTCACGGATCATCTCGTTGTAGATCTAAAAAGACATGGATAGAAATAATAAATGAACAGCTGAATGCACCATCAAAATAAACCAAGTAAAGCGCATTAAGTTATGTTCCTTAGAGTTACAGTCAAACATCAACTGGAGGTGCTTGATGTCCTCTGAAAATGCTACATTCAGGCTTTCAAGGCTTTCAGCAACTTGTCATTTTGAAACCACACCAATTTGGGTGGCAGGCTTTCATTAGTCGTCTTCAGTGCTTTTATTTCTCAAAAAGCAATTTTGAACTGACTTTGATGGTGCTGCAAAAGCCCCTCAAACGACATAAAAGCTATGTGCAGGAAGTGACATCCTGGAAAAGGGCACTGGACATCAAAGCTGTTAGGTCGGAGCTGTGAGGACAGTTTTTATTTGTCAAACTGACTTCAGCCACAAACTCTGAAAGGGGGAGCTGTTACCTACACAGCCAGGTGGATAGGTCAGTGGTGAAAAGTAACTAAGTACATTTACTCAATAATTGTACTTGTTTTGACATATTTGTACTTTGCTTAAGTATTTCCATGTAATAATACTTTAAACTTCTACTCTATTACACTTTGAAAGCCAATATTTTACTTTTTACTCCTCAACATTTATTTAACACTCATATTTACTTTCTACATATGAAAAACACATGCTACTGTACTAATATACACAGCCTTTCACATATCTAAATAACTACTCTTACATGAATAAAAACAGGATCAATTAAACACAATAATATAATACTTTGAAAAAAAAGTATGTTTACTGTTAATACTTGAAGTGCACAGCTTATAATAATGCTATACTTTATGTTATTATGAAATGGGCCATTGTGGAGAGTATTGTTTTACATTTTGTACTAATCCTAATACTTTTGTACTTTTACTTACAGCAAGTAACATTTTGAAATCAGGACTTTTACTTGTACTTTTTTTTTGTAATTCTTCCAACACTGCTGATGGTGCTTTGGGCTAATGTTGAATGTCAGCATTCTCACATGTTAAAAAAGAGAACACTGACATTTAGATGTTAAGCAGGTACAGTGTTCAATGTCAGAGTTTATCACGGTAACATTCGTTATCAGCACTAAAACAAAGTACAGTGAGAATGTCATTAATTATTTGTTTGTAAAACAACCCCAATGACGCCCGTGAGGCCAGCATACAGTAGTTAAAACGTTTTTTTCTTCCATTGAGGTTCCTGGTGTGAGAAGACGTGGGAAATAAAATAAAACATAAAAGAGAATGGAGAGGGAGCGACGTGTGCATGTGAAAGGTAAAGAATAAAATGTGCCTTTTTTTATCCGCACACAGTTTATTTATTTGCATTCACCCTATGTGTTTCTGTGTTTTAGAGATTGCACGTGTGAAAGAGAGAGTGATTTGAAGAAGAAAGGGAGCAGATGTGCGCATTTGGCTCAGTCAGGCTGTAAAATGGCGTTTAACCTCTTTGTGGCGAGGCAGCGGTGGCAACAGATTGCTCCCTGGAAACAGTAAACACACACGTCACACACATACACTTGTGTCAGGATTGATCCCGGAGAGTTCAATACAGGTCAGCACATTCAGGTTCTATGGTTGTCATTTTAATGGGAAAATGTTACTCTGGCAGCTACTAAAGAGCGGAGCTTCAAACACGAGGTCAATCATTAAATATAATTACAGTGTTTGGCCCTGAAAACACAAAACGAAATGTCCATGTCTGAAGCTAATCCTCTGCCCAGCAGGCAAAATCGGTACCCAGCAATTGTTTGGTTGCTGGAAAAAAAAACATTTTCATTTTCAGATAAAAGCTAATTTTTCGTTTTGTACAAGGGTATATTTATCTTTCTATCTGTCTTTGTTCCTCTTGCTTTCTCATTTGCTTTTCTGACAGAATACTTTCTGAGTCATTCTTCTCTATATTCATGCTGCCATCCCTTTCAAAATGACTTTGGGAGCGAAACTAGATTCTGATTAAGGAAAATTCCACACAATATAATATTGCGTGTATTATAAAAATCTGCTACCTACAGAGTAAGAGCTGAAAATAGATAAGTATGATTATACAAACTTCAAATTGACCAATAAAGTCAAGAAAAGCCAAAAGTGACCTCTTTTAGTGGAAACACTATAAGCCACACCAAAGAGGCTTGGTTACTGCTATCCGAGTCAGATGAACCAGCTCCATTGTATCCAGTGCTATTAAGGGCTTTGTCATCAAACACTCAGTCTGAGCTGTACCTGCTTCTCAGTAATGAGGTTTGGAACCGCAGCCAGCAGGCCCGCAGAGAAACCGCCATCATCAGCCCGCAGGCCTATCAGTGGCAGCATCATGCAGTGACAAAGGCAGATAATCACTAAGCCACCAGGACCACAGATCACTCCTCACCCAAACACAATCACCTCTACACCTACAGCAAGGTTACTCACTGTGATGAAATCAAAGATAATGAGAATTCAAAATAAACCTCTTCACTCATTTGGAGTAATGGTCTATTAGGGTCATTATTGCTGCCCCCTCTAATGTCTGCAATATAAATTCATGCAACTATGCTCAACTTCATCGAAAAGGTCTGACAAAAAGTGCAAATGATTCAATGCTTTGCCTCAATTCGTCTTGTATATTTATCTGTGAAAAAGGTGCAATAAAACACAATGTAAACACTACAGACCATAGTCCACAGCACATATGAGAGAAAACCATCACTCAATAGTCTGTGTTTGTATTCTAAGAATATAAAAGAGAGAAAAGCAACGCACTGTTATATCTGCTCAGAATACAAATGTACAAAATGTTTGATTCATTGAAGTGGCACTGATGTTTTAAGCCTGTGATCTTTTGCCTTTAGAAGAAGAAAGAAGGTAACACAAAATAGCCTTAATTGTTTTTGACAAGGCAAATTAACTGGTATAGCGCCTTTCAAAAGCAATTTAGAAGACAATTCAAAGTAGTTTTTAATAGAAATAAAAAAGGCAGCAAGACAAGATATAAAAAAAAAACACGCGTATAACAACACACATATACTAGTGTGGATTTAACACGTTCTGAAAAGTCTTTTTATCCGTGTCTGGGCTTCTCGTCAGCGCTGTGGATGCTAGCTCGGGTCATTTCAGATGTGAAACGAATGCCAGGCAAAAGTAATGGACACCTGGCTGCAATTGGCATTAGCTAACAACCTCAGATCTTATCAGTGTGAACAGATGACGGAGAAAGAAGGAGTTCTAATTGTGTCGCTGACAGAAACGGAGATAAAAACAATTAGGATGTGAATCTTTAAACTCTTAGTGAGCAATCAAGTTAATGGCTGTAACCTTTGGAGCCCTGATTCAGGGTAATGAGGATCTATTTTGCATCACTACTGCTTTAACTGGATGAGTATTTTAGTGTTGAGAATAAGTGTCTAGAGATAAGTTGTGGAAGATGGAATCTGTACCTCGAGATAGGACATGGAGACGCTGTACAGCATGTCGTCACTTGTCTCCTCAATGGCACGGAACAGGTCGTTTAACGTTCGGACGTAGATGCCCGGCTCCTTGTCCGTCCCCAACATGGTGTATGTCTTCCCACAACCTGGAAACAGAAACAGAAAACGTTTAAATAAGAATATTAACAAGGTGATAATGGGTCAATCTAGTGGTTAAAAGTTTAAAAAACAAGGAGTTAAAGGTGGGGTAGGTACGTTTGAGAAACCGGCTCGAGACAGACTTCTTGTTATATTCCATGGAATGCTCTTAACATCCCGATAGCAATGAATATCTGAAGTGCTTTGACAACTAATCCATACAAAAATGTCATCTGTGGAAGCTGTAGTACTGTAAAAAGCACGACCAATCATTTTAGCCGGCCCGGCTAAAATAACTGGATGGCCTACCTGCCTGTCAGCCTTCCATCTGTGCACAAACTTATCTCGTGCCCTCATTGGTCATGTGCGCGTTCGTGTGTGTTGGAGGAGGGGCTCTGCAAGGAAGTGGCAGATTTTTCCCGGTTGTGTATTTTCAAATTCTTGCGATCTCAAGCCGGTTTCTCCAAAATTACCTACCCCACCTTTAATGCAATTCTGAAAATATCATACTTATCAGCAGAGGTGGGAAGTAGTGGAGTACAAATACTTCGTTACTGTACTTAAGTACATTTGTCTGGTATCAGTACTTTACTCCACTACTTATTTTTCTGACGACTTTTTACTTTTACTTCTCATATTTTTAACACAAATACCTGTACTTTCTACTTCTTACATTTTCCAAATTGTTACTTTAGTTTGAATGTGTGTTTGGTGGCGTTATCATTATTATTTAGAGTCATTGCGTGCCTATTGATTTGAACACGATCCGTGTATCCTTCATTTCCTGGTCTTCTCTAAAGAAGAGGGACCAATGAGAACGTTGTCATGTTGCCGTTGTTCAGCATGGAAACATTCATTAGCTAACCATGACATTATTGTTCTATTAATATAAAGTGAGGTCAGTTACTCAAAAAAGAAAACAGCTGATAGTTATGGGTACTTTCATTTCGAAGCCAATAAAGAAGTTTAGTCAGTACTTCTACCAGAGTATTTTTAAACACGAGTATCTGTACTTCTACTTGAGTAAAGGATGTGTGTACTTTTGCCATCTCTGCTTATCGGTAACTAAATAATAAATACGTGATTCTGAACCAAAACACACCAAAAAAGCAAAATGCTTAAAGCTAGCTGTTTTCAGTGACTCACCCTTCTACTGTTGACCAGACTTTCTGCATCAAGAGCTAACACATGTAATTGGTAGATGATACACTTCTGTTCAGACAGAGTACTCAGTTAACTCTGTGGGTTAGAGCAACACACACAAACACACACTCACTCACACACACACAAACCTGTGGGTCCGTAGGCAAACACGGTGGCATTGTAGCCTGAAATGAGGCCCTCAATCAGCCCTTTGGTGGTAGCTCGGTACACCTCATCCTGCACAAGATGGAGAAAAATATTTGTAGGGACTCAAATAATGTGCGGCATATGTTTAGATTTTATTTACGGTTTATAACAAGCCAAAACACTAAAATGTGTATTTTCTATTTGAAAAATGTGCTTTTCTACCTGACTGGCTGAGTAGTCGAACGCCACATCAAACATGTAGGTTTTCTCCCTGGAGCGGTTGGCACGCAGGATGTCGTCCGGGTCCTCCATGGGGTCCATCAGAACCACCATCTAATGATGAAGAGGAAGGAAAAGACAGGAAAGAGAACAAAAAAGAGACACACAGTATGAGTAGGTGTTAAGGTGTTACGTCTTCAAGAACATGTTGACGTCTGAGCAGCCAATTAACTTGATATGTCTCTTGTCGATCACAATGGTAAATTGAGCTAATGAGCAAATGTCCCCTTAATTCAGTGACTTGAGTTTCATCTTGGAAAAGTAAATGACCGAAAGTCTGACAGTTTGAGCACCACTGAACATCCTTTCCCAAATAAAGTCCCTGTCTCACAGATCAGACCATTACAGTTTCCCTTGGTGCTACCATTATCTTTTACTGTTTGTTTGGATTATAATGTGCGTTATGATGATAGCTGTAGAATAATTAATGAATAAATCAACAGGTACATTGCACAGCTGGAGCATCAGCTGTTGGGACGAGCTCACACAAAATGCAGATGGCTCCCTATTGGTTGCAGATGCTGTTTCCTTTGAATCACTTTGCATGTGCTGAAGAAAGTGTAAAGACATCAGACTGTAATAATGATCTGATCAGCTAATTATTCTGTCTGCTATAAGTGTCAAGAATTTTTTATTAGTGGTTTCCAACCTTTTTTCCGATTTGATGTAACTGCACAGCTCGATCAGATCATGAGTACTCCGTCATGTCCCTAAAGTGTCCATTTGAATTTATTTTAAACTACATGGAATTAATCATATAAAAGTGGGTATTGTTCTGAACTTGAAATATAAAAGCTATCAAATTAACTTCAATGCACTCTTCTTTATAGTCCATATTTATTTTTCCAACATGGTATTACAAAACATTGTAAGAGATGTCATTAAAATAAATGAAAATGTCAATAGAAGCTGTTTGTGCCAAAGTATGACAGGCTGTCAAAAACAGCCTCCGTTCAGATCCGGGACACTTCATAGCATGTACGTCTGAATGTAAGCAAATGGGCATCCACTCGAGCCATCTGCCAAACTGAATGCTGGTTAGAACACAATGACTCAAGGACAAGAGCCTTCATACAGTAGCATCTAAAGGAGAGTGATCAGCTGCAATTACAACAAATATGTTGGTTTTGTGCATGTGACCGTTTGAGCAGTACATGTGATTACAAACAGATTGAGATGTCTCATTGTTTCGATTGTGCTGTTTGACAAAAGCCTCTTCCTTAACTACAATCATCTGTAAATCCCAGCTGTCCCAAAGAACATTTCATGGACACATTCTAGTCGGGAAAGGCACAGCGCGATATTCTACTGCTGTTGACAAATCATTGAGTGGGTGCTAAGGAAAATGTTTCTCTTCACTGAGTGGTTGGTTTTTAACTCCTGCTATGTAATTGGCGGGAAAGTCAATAATAATAATAAAGACAAGAACGCAGACAACCTTTTCAGATACGAGAAGGGGAGTTTGCCAGGTATATCAGCCGATAGGAACCGTTCATCAGTGGGCCTGGAGAGCCCTCTGAGGCCTGTAATGCTGAATCACCCGGCTTGTTTGATGACCCCCTCAACCACTGAGCCGCTCACTTTGAAGCCCCTCAATTGAAATTCAAGAGGAGACGAAAGACGGATGGGTGGAAGAGAGATGAAGCAACAATATGACATGGTTGTCTTTTTTTAGTTAATTCATTTACTGAGAAGAAAATATGCCTTTTCATGCTGCTTTTCCAAGAAGAGCTTATGCTTTTCCCTGGCGTGCTCACAGGGAATATGAGGACCAATTGGGCTCGAGACACACGAGAGGATTTGAGAAGAAAGTACCGGTAGCTTGTGCAGCATTTGATGATACTCTCTTTTCTCCCCTTCTTCTTTCTCCCCAGTCTTGTAACTTCCTGCTTCTCCTCTCACTCTTCTTTGCACGCCGTCCAGATGCAATGACGTGGAAGTTGTGATCACATTTCACAGGAAAGAACAAAGGAGTACTTCTTAGTCTCGGCCGATCTGATGACTTCTGAATCTTTTGAATTGCATGAAAAAGGGACATGCAGCAATACAAGGATGTTCACACTGAAGTGGATTCATATCTGTCTCTATTAGGATGAGGGTTGTCTTCAGGCTGAAGTCCTATTATTGTCGTCCCCTCCAGAGCGCCATGTAAAGCTTTTGTCATTAGAAGACAGTGTCGTGTGGTCTAATTAGCCATCGTCTAACCAAAATGGGACATTACAGCAGTTAAGGGCTAGCATGTGTAGCAGGAGCCCGCTGTGAGACGTGTCATGGTACAGAGTACAGACATGCAGAACAGAGAGCTTAGGTTGCCTTTGGTATAGGCTGTTAAATCTAATTCTGGTTTTAAAGGTATATACACTTGATAAATACATTTTGACCCAACACACAATAAATAAAGCAGGAATATAGCGTCTTATAATCAGCAGGAGCAATAGCAATCATCTCATCTCCTTAATCGCAGATAATATTGCTATTAATTGTCATAAGCGAATGACAGCCATCATTTAGAAAGCAGTAGAAGGTCTTGTACACATCTTTTCCATCGCCTCCAACTGTACGTGATGTCTTTAAATTTGTTTCGATTTTGATGGAGACACAATTTTGCATTTCAAGTGTCATTTATGTGTTTTGTTTTGGCAAACTGAGCAATAGCAACAAAAAGAATGGCTCATACAATACCTATTTACCATGGCAAACAAACTGAACTGCTGCACCAAGGCTGTCTTTAAGTAACTATATTGTTCATTAATTTACCCCGCTTTGTCATTTAAAATATGGCAGTTCAGCCTGTTACTATACGCCTGGTGAGTGCATGTGTAAAGGTGTTTCTTGAGAAAGCCGATAAGCATGCGACAATGCTCTTACATTATTGCATGTATATTAGGTATCAAATAGTGTGCTCATCCATGCACAGTTGTGTCTTTGTGAAAGCACTTGGGAATATCATTAAAGGCAAGGGTGTTGATAACACCTCTAGTCCCATCTGTCGCCCATGTTTCTTGAGTTACAGTACCTTCTAGAACTCCACCCAACATCCACATGCAGCAGCTGGTGCTCGGCAGTTTCTATAGCACTAATAAGTCTTCTGGTAAGACTGTAAGATGCTGGCTCTGATGACAGTACACTGTGTGGCAACATAGGACTGGATGTCTGGGCATTGATGCTGGATTTTGATGCCAGCAATGGACTACCGGTAACCTCCCTGGGATTAAACTTTGCCAACATTGGCGCCCTTCACAGTTGACTGTCCTCTGAGTTCCGAGGCTTCTAAGAAACAAAGAGCCTGGGGTGAAGTACGGGTCAGTCCTGAGCATTGACGTCTAGTGTACAGAAGAGGTTAAGGAGTATTTGGAAACATGGACGTCTCATAGAAACCAGTAAATCTCCCACACTCTCTCACACAGTTGCATAGAAACATGTACTCATAGACACATAGCAACTCAGAAAGCAGGATTTTATACTACAAGCAAGTCTATGCAACCAGGTTGACAAGAGGCATGACTGACCACAAGTGCTGAGACCAGCACACTTCCTCATAGTCAGAGCTCACCTGTGTGCGCACAAAAAAAAATACAGGCAATGGCGACTCTCTAAGTCTGCAGCATGTGTGTACACTGACAAAAAGGTTGATGGTTAAGCAATGCTGAGAGAAGATTCAGAGTGCAACAGTACGTTTTATAGCTGCAACAATTATTCGATTAATCTATCTACAGGTTAACAATTTTGCAAGTTGATTAGTCTTTTCGTCTTTTTAAAAAGGAAAAAAACGCATATTTCACTGATTCTAGCTTCTTAGTTGGGACTATTTACTACATTTCTTTGTTTTCTGACAACAAAATGGATATCTTTTGGGTGTGAACTGTCAGTCAGACAAAACAAGAGAAACCTGTAAAATGAGACCAATTATTTGTATAATGTATTGCCACATGGATTGGCTAACAATATCCCATGGCAAAAATCAGCAAGTCCTCATCAGGCAGTCAGAATCTGCAGAATCAGCCGTAGAAAAGCTGAGCGATTCTCCCTCTTGTTTGTGGAACCTGAATCATGAATCCAACTCTGAGTGAGTGCACAGCTGCACAGCAACCACTCTATAAACACAAATGGCACCATACAGCAAACACACAGAACCTGATAAGATTGATAGAAATGTTCTTGTGTCGCTGTTAATGAACAAAATAGTGGGCAAGCTGTAGCTATGGCAATAATAATTTATTACTAGAACAATTGGCTGTGACTCTAATTGGAAGACTATGGCTGCCCGTTTATCAGCCATCTATTCGTATTTTGCCAATGTATATGTCTCTCTAATACTAATCCTTTTATATGTTCCTTTACTGTTAATCGTGTAACTTCCAATGCTGGAATCCAGTCGAGATTATGATTTTGTTGAACACTTATAATTTGATATTTAAAACTACGATACAAGGTAGAAACAGTGTATGTAGAGTCTTCAGTGTAATTTTCCAAATGGCCGTGGTGGTGTTAAATTCTGTCCTGACCTTTAGCTACAATAACTCTGCTTCTATCAAGAAGGCAGAGACAGGTTCACAGCTTATAACCTGGACCATCGAAAGATCAGAATATTATAGGGTATATATAAACAATTAGCATATTATTAAAGACATAAGTATCTCTCATCTATGGTCCAGTTAATAGAAGGTCAGATTTTCCGTTCGGGTCTAAATTGGGTTTAGTATGGTTGCCCTTTCTAATGAGACCAATCAGCCCTCTTTGGCTGACAGCTGACTAATTCATGGTCGGCACTAAAGGAGACGTCAGTTTTCGATACAAGCCGGCCAGAGGGACCTTAGAACCACATGGGGCAAAATGGAAAGTAATTTCCTGGTTGATGGCCTCTGTAAACGTGCTGTCAATTTGTATCACTTTTAATCACGATGCCCCCTATTCACAATGGACGTCACAATCCTCAGCCACTTTTCATTTCGCTGCAGGGCTGGAGTCAATTTAACATGACCCCGGGGGGTACCAAAACAAATGGTCGCAGCGTGAATTTACACACCGTGGCTATGAAAAAAAGGAGGGCTCCTAAAATATTCATATCCTCCCGAGGATCAGCCAAAGTCAAAACAACAGCTTGCTTATGCAGCGACATGAAACCAATTAGCATGATGAGGCGATCTTAATGCCATAAAAAGCAGCGGGGTGCGATGGAGCACCCTCGCCCTGCGCCTTTTCTTGGCTGATGGCTTTTCTAATCCAGAGGCCCTGCTGTTCAGGTCGTTAAAGCAGCAGGGTTGACTTGGTTGGCCATCCTGCTGATTATAGCGCTGCTAGCTCCCAAAGCAGATCCATAATTCAAAGCCTGGATGTGGTACGGTTTCACAAGTCAGCCGGCCCGGGTTGGTTCTCCCTGACTTGCTCCACTGTTGTGTGCCAAGTGGCAAATGCTGCCAAGCTAACCAACAAAAGTCAGAAGTCGTGTAGACATCAACGGCTTTTATAGGCACTTGTTTCACTACACCTAAAAGATGGCTCGGATCACTAATAAAAATACAAAAGGGCAATTGGAAATCTCAATCATATAAAAGGCCTACAATTCACTGGCTATCACTTATACTGTCATAGCTCGCACAGTTTGATTAGAAGCTGAATTAATCATTCCCTGACTGGTATTATCATCACAATCACAAATCTATCTGATCTCACTGCCAGAAACTGGATTGAAACTAAAGAAATGTTTTGCTCAACATTTTAATTGTAATCAACAAGATATATATTCAGATAAATATGAGTGCTACAATTATATCCCGATAAAAATAAGAAACAACAAAGAGGCCTGACGTGCCTGAATCAAAGCGATACCACCTGTATACACATCACATTTTATTGCTTACATTTGTACTTGTCTTTATTGCTTTGGTGTCAGAGGTGATTAGGTGACATCATGTAGCCAATAGGGTCCAAGAAGCATGTCTTGGAGAGATTAAGAGACAAAGAGGCTTTTACCTTCGGGACATTTATCAGTGTGTCGTATCTGAAATGCATGTCCGTGCATCTTGTTTTGCAAAACATCTCCATGTGACATTGTTGTTTCCAATTCAGTTTCAACTGCTTTGTGTGATTCAGTGAAAAAGTGGGATCATCATTAAGGCTCCAGCAAGGCTATACTATTGTAATCCTAGAATAGATTAAAGATACCTCGATTGACAAGCTGATATAAAAGGAAAAGTATGCAATCAGGGGATCAGGAAGAGGGTGTACCAAATAAAATCCTTTAAAAAAGAAATAGTTGTATTCCCACAAAAAATGACCACCTGATGCTCCAGGAAATGGCTGAACTGTGTGGAGAGCTGGGCTCCACCCAATCCCTTATCTTTGGGTTGCACAATGACATAACCGCCGAGTCGTTTAGCAATGACATCTGTGCGCTGAGTCAAGAATACGGTGAAGAATAAAGGATCACAAAAAGAAAGCAATCAGGTGTAAGCGGTGACCTTTGCGGGGCAACCTTTCAAGCTGCTCTTTCAAAAATGCAACCGAAGCTTTTGAAAGTGGAAAGGGCACAATCGCGGCCGGTTATCTGATAGAAAACCTCAGTGCTGCCCTCCCTGCACCCCAACAATGCTACTGTATATCCTGTTTCAGGGGCTCTTGATGATCGGAGGTGTGTGTTGGCTCACAGTGTACCTGATACAGGGTGCTTGATAGCAAGGTCTGCTCTTCATTTTGTGGTCACATAAGACGTCTGGCTGGGACAAACGAATGCCAGATGAGTACAGCCAGACGGAGGTCGCTGTCATTCAGAAACGGACACTCATTTGAGCACCTGCAGACATACACTTACAATAGGATTCCCAGCCTCTTATGCAACAAGAGATCTTGATCAACAACCGAGAAATTGCTCTTATTTCTTTCTTTCTGCCACCTCTCCCTTTCTCCCTTGCTAATTACCCCTAGACATTCCAGTTTTGAGGGAATGTTGCACAGATGAAATACTGGAGAGCCAAGGAAAAGATGGCAACAAAGGATAACAGGAACAAAGCAGAAATGTGTCATCGATGAAAGAAATTCACTGAAGCCTTGGGATAGCAATTAGTGTGAAAATGTGAAGGGTGAAGGCAGGGTGCCCTGCTGTTGCCATTAATGTCAAAAGGTTATTGGTATTAATAGCATATATTTTAACACTTAATCGTTCATTGATATCCTGAAAACGAGCAAACCAAAAAGCACAACCTGCCTGGAGGAGGTACTTAGGCCGATTACCAGGAAAGCTTTTATTTATCCACAAACATCCAAGGATACATCACCTGGCAGGAAAGCTCAGTAGCTTCTTGCCAGAGACTGCCTATTCAATTTCAAGATCAGAGGAAGCCTTGAGTTCAGAGGCTGGAGTTCAGCCACAACACACATTAAGGGCAATCACTAAGTGCTCACACACACACACACACACACACACACACACACACACACACACACACACACACACACACACACACACACACACACACACACACACACACACACACACACACACACACACACACACACACACACACACACACACACACACACACACACACACACACACACACACACACACACACACACACACACACACACACACACACACACACACACACACACACACACACACACACACACACAAGTTACAGCTCTTTGGTCTTTTGGGTCAACATCGAGACACACAGGAGGCTGTAGCTCAGTGGATAGTGTGCTGGACTTCGAATCAGGCGATAGCAAGTTCGAGTCCCACTGCAGTCAGCATGTCGTTGTGTCCCTGAGACACTTCACCCCAAATTGCTCCTGTGGGGATTGTCCACAGTACTGAATGTATGTAAGTCGCTTTGGATAAAAGCGTCTAACAAATGACATGTAATGTGATGTCCAGAGGCTGGCCCTTTGTGTGCCAGAAGAACATGTTAGGCGTAAAGAGGAAGCCTTAAGGCTGCACTTTTGGCGTAATGGAGGAAGGTCAAAGAAGGACATCTCAGGATTAAAATCAGGTTACCTGGAAACGTAGAGAACTCTGACATATGTGTCCTTCATTTCCGTACGTAAAATTCTATAAATCAAAGCATGATAAGTTCTTTACTTGAAGATTTAAATCATCAGGTGGGATATTGTTGATTGTGTATTTTGATTCATTACATTTAGTCCGTCTAGATGTGCATTGGTGTTTATAACATGTCATTATAATGGGAAAACAATAATGACTGAGGAGCATCCTATAATGCTGGAGTTACAGTCTGCCAAGATAAATGAACAGTTTTGGCAGTGCTAAAAACATCTGAGCCAGAAATTATTGCTTCCCTCATGTAAAACAATTGAGTTTCTTTTTATATGGAAGTAAGTATGCTTCACTTTCAGGTGGTTTCAACTCTTGAGGACACCGTTGCTAAGCGACTGACAGCAAAAGACGCGAATAATAGATTTTTGTAGTCGAATAAAACAGACTTATCTATCTTACACTGCTTCATTAAAGTAAATAACTGCAATCTGGTCACATGTCATTAACTTGGAGCTACAGTATCAAAGCGATGACAGCATCCAAATAACTCTTAGTAGTTTCATTAAGAATATTCATAATTATTGTAGAATATATATTATTATTATTGTTTAACCAATACTCCACACAAAAAATTACAATTTGTAATTTGCACCATGTTTCTTTAAGTTTGAAACTTTATTTTTCTTGCATACCTCCACGGTGAACAAAGAATCCAATTGCATATTTTTGGGAAATAGTGAGCAAACGACCAAAATAATGACACCTGGTTTAACTGTAGCTTTGCTGTTGTTAAAAACCTCTATTTGGCTAATTTTATCAGACTTTTCTTAGTCTTTGGATTCTTCACAAATGAAAGGTTAACGTGGTGAGTTATCAGTATACAAATATTAATGGAACATACCATTTAACCTGTTAAGCCCCAAGCCTGTTTTCCCAGAACAATTGACTATATCTTCACTTCTAAAAAGGGGTAAGTTAATCATCTTTTTTCTCAAAGCAATGATAAACCTGTGAGTTGGATGTAGAAAAGTCAGAATCCATTTTTTTATTTTAAAGTCAATTCATATTGAAGATAGTAAGAAAATGTAAATGATAGTGTCCGTCCAAAAAAAAACATTACTTGTAGTGAAAACCACCCTTGAATGATGGGATAGTAAACTAAAAGCTTTAGGAATCCAAACTAACATAATAAGTACCCTGTATCAAGATTGATGCAAAACAAGTGACATTTGACCTTTTTAGAGAGGTTTAGCAAAAACCCACTTCTGGGGTCATTTGGGTGGATTTTCCATATCTCTGGACCCCCTCGATCAATTTTGATGATCAACACCTCTTTTGAACCGTTAGAGCCAATAGAATCGAGAGAGAAGTTCTTAAATCCATCTAAACATTACCCATTGGTGAATGAGTGATGCGTAGCCATAATGCCCAAAACCAGAAGCTGGGTTATTGCGGTAGTAATTGTAGGGTGGGTCTCACACACTATATGAAATCTCAGTTTTTGACAAAAATGTTATGATGGATTATCAGTAATCATTTCAAAGTGACACATTGGATTAACCTTCAGCAGCGTTTGTATGCGTTTTAATGCCATTGAACACAACTTATGATCAGAAAACAGCAAAGGTAAGGCGTATTTGCCGTTGTGGCTCTGTAAAGCTATATGTTGTGTGTTGTCTGATTTTGCCTTCGCTGCCCCTGAGTTGGATGGGTAAAAAATAGACAGACAATGTGGGATTTGGGTGTCAAAATTAAGAATCCTTTAAAAATAAATCAGTTTTTTTCTTATATCTAATCTGCTGTTTTTTTGAGTGGGCAAGTATATTTTGGTATGTCAGATGTTAGTAAGTCTGCCCAAAAAGCAAAACAAACCGTATAAAAGCACTGGAAACCATATTGTTATGTTTCAATTACCGTAATTTTCGGACTATAAAGCGCACCTGAATATAAGCCGCAGCAGCGGCATACCACTCTCGGTTCCACTTTTACTTTTGCGCGCTACCTGTCTCACTCTTTTCCGGCCTCCAGCTTTTCCTGCTGGAACCCGCCGCTTAAAGGTCGGGGTCCGCGGACCGGCCATAGAGCCCATAGAGTTAAAGGTGGTGGCCGTTAGCTGTAAAAATCCATAGATTAGCCGCACCGTTATATAAACCGCAGCGTCGAAAAATGGGGGAAAACTCGCGGCTTATAGTCCGAAAATTACGGTAGTATGTTTTAGGGTCACAGTTTGATTGACATATGTTGGCACATTTTTTGTATGATTTCCTGTCACTACAAAACATGTATCTACCTTGATTGAAGCTGTGAGCCTCGTCTGTTCTTAAACTGGAGGATGGACCCGGATGTTCTATACATTTTGAATGATGCTTCATGTTAGCTTGTATTTTGGGTTTTCGCATAAGATTTTACACAATTGTAAGTCTGTGTTCGATGTTTTTTATTGGCTAAAAGATAATTGGGGACAATAAAGTTAAGTTTCTTAAGCCCTCTCCTCTAGAATGTTTGAAACGGGATTCATTCCTGGCACTTTTGTCATCTCTAATATGTCCCCCGAACTATAAATGCTTTAACTGATCAGTCTTATATAACTGATTATTTTGTCAGCCATATTAACACACGTGTGACATTGCTTGACTGTTTGGAGCCATGCACACAGTGGCAGCTGCTACACAGTACACCCACACATTAACACTTTATGCCGTCGCCTAGGAAGTTTTTCAGGGAGAGTGAAGTATAATGCTTGCATTTTGTTACACCTGCAGGTCAAAGCCATTACGAAGTTACACAAATGTTTGCCATGACATTTAAAGTTATTAGAAAGAATGAAAATCAGCAGGCAAAATACAAACTAAAAACTGAATCAACAAAGTAAGTCACAGACGGTACCCCTCTAGCCACAACTAAACAACAACTGTTCAACAAAAATTACAATTTTTCTGATCCACCACCATTGGGAATAAGGTACCACTGCTAATTCCTGCATAGGTACTGTGCAAAAATATTGACATCATTTTATTTTCTGGGAAGGCGGTCACATGGACAAGCCAGACAAACAACATGTTGTTATGACTGGGGTGTTACACAGGAATCCCCCTTAGAGTCATACTCCCACTGGTTCCTTCAAATCTAAGGCAAACGGGAGAAGGGAATGTAAACACTCACATCTGTCCTTGTGCCACATATTTCCTCTGTCCTGATTTGGCACCTCTTATCCATCCAGCTCACTACACTCAGCTATTCTTTTTCATATTTAAAGGTCTAGAATTGTTTTTGGGAGAATCAACTTATACCCCAATAGCTGTGTTGCAATGGAAAAATTGCCACCTGTGTTTCTGGCCAGGAGCCCAATGAAGACGGCACATTAATGGCCCCGGGGCTGGCCTGTGCTTCCTGCTTGTAGGTATTAGGTGGTCATGGAGGAAGCAGGGGAACATTGTGCTCCTGATTCTGTTACACAGAACACAGGGCCTAATGATGGGCTCTCAACGTGGCTTTTCCCATAAAACAGAAAGGATGTTATGCCTGCGCAATCTGTAACATAATTAGTTTATGGGGTTTCAGTAAAAGCCCTGTTAGTACTTCTTCCTTTTCATCAACCCTCTGTGTTTTGCAGGATAACTCATGAGACACCAAGCGCGGTGTGAACAATTCAAACCTGACATTACCTCCTTGATATATACCAGCTAGATTGTATAATAATGGGGTTTTCTTATGCATAATGAACTCATTTTGAGTTCTTGGTGTCTCCTGGTCTTAAAATAAAAAGCTGTTCACAGAGAGGGCTTGTAGGGCTACTCCAACATCTAGTCTCCTTCAGAGGATGCTTGTTGTGAGCTGCCACGCCCTGCCCTCTCAACAAGATTAGCAGGCAGGGCATGGAGAGGGATCACGACACACACACACACACACACACACACACACACACACACACACACACACACACACACACACACACACACACACACACACACACACACACACACACACACACACACACACACACACACACACACACACACACACACACACACACACACACACACACACACACACACACACACACACACACACACACACACACACACACACACACACACACACACACACACACACACACACACACACACACACACACACACACACACACACACACACACAATAGCCCTTGTTGTAAAAGAGGCTCGAGGGAGGGACTAGGATCAGAGGAATCAGTGAGAGTGGCGAGAGAGTAGAAGTGGAGTTGAGAGAAAAGCAAAGCTAATCCATTTTCTGGAACCAGGCAGTCTATTAAGCTTTACGCAAAAGTAGTACTACCTTCTGGCATGACCCAAAATAAACTCTTCTTGACCGTTTCTGTGTCTCTCCGCTGTTGCCATTTTAGGTGCAGGTTTTTTTTCTGGCTGTTTCTCTGTGTTTGGAGAGTAAATCTCCTCTGCTATTAAGGACATGGCTATTTGTAGTTCTTTTCTCTCCCTTGTTCAGCCGTGAGGCTATTCAAACACTTCACCTCGTAAAAAAAAAAACTGCATGGACCAAGTGTGCCCTTTTTCACCCAGATATTTTACTAGGCTCTTATGGTAATGGGCTGTGTTGGAGAGAACATTTTCCATCAGCCAAGAGTGGGGCGACATTAAGACAACAATTGAGCTGGGTCATTTTTATGCAGATTTTAGACCTTTTTGATGCACATTACTTATCTACTACTTACCCCCGCTATCAGCCAGCAGTAGGCCAGGCAGTGTATTGGCAAGAATCTGGCGACCTATACATATCATGATTTAGGGGTTACAATTGCGTAGTACTCATTTGTATGCAATCAAAGCCACTGTATGCCAAGAATCTTTTCTTGTAAACTGCAAATTCTAAATCAATAGAACTTTGGAGAACTGATACAGTATTGTGCATTGATATTAACATTTATGGCGGTAAGCTTTCCAAAATATATATCAGAATTGCCGTGTTTTGTAAAGTGGTGTACTTTGATTGAAACAAATCTGATGGTGTTTAATGTCAGGATGTCATACTCTACACTTTTACAATTTATCACAGCATTGTTCTCCTCTCTACCTTGCTGCCTGGAATTTGACAAAAATGTATAACCGAAAAAATAAATCGACTGCAGCAAGCTACATTTAGTTTGCCCTTCTCAATCAAAGTAGATTGTTTTCCAC
Source organism: Notothenia rossii (assembly GCF_949606895.1). Classification (NCBI taxonomy): domain Eukaryota; kingdom Metazoa; phylum Chordata; class Actinopteri; order Perciformes; family Nototheniidae; genus Notothenia; species Notothenia rossii. Next base: position 16,199,309 of record NC_136910.1, read on the forward strand.
GAGGAGCTGCTTTCTTGCTGAATCAGGCTAACTACAGTGCAGCCTCTAAGGTGAAAGCAATTTGAATTTCCTTTCACAGACATACCCGTGTAGAGGGTGGCGTAAACTCAACACTGAGCACTTGAGATGAGATGCTTTGTACTCCACATGGGCAGAAAATGTGCCAATTCATGGTATACTGTAATCAAGTAGGCTTTTATATGGAGCACGTTGACTGCTGCTTATTGTTTTGAAGGACTCTCTACGAAGGAACTGAGAGGCAAATGGTACATTTGAGTTTCCTGATGGCTGACATTCTCTCTTTCCATTCAAGGATCAGAATGATAAACCTCTTCTTTTTATTTTTAAGGAATAGATGGCAAAGTATTTTTTGTAAGTCCCTGTTGTCAAAAGGGCTCTTAAGTTATCCATTATCTTTACACAACAGAATTCCCCCTGCTGAGGAGCTGACCATGAAATGCCACCATCAATACATTGTGTGACTTTTATTACTTAACACTTAAAGCCCACGAAGAATTGCACTCAGAAGCCTGCCAACAATCGAAATGATCACATTTTAAAGAACACATTTATAACAGCCAATTCATCTTCAGACATGGAAAAAACTGAGATACTTCCCGTGGTTTTTTCTTCCTATTCTTCTAAATGTAGGACTTTAGGTCTATCTGAGAAGCAGGAATACAAACAAACAATGGCCCTGACCTTGTCTATGTGTCTCCATGGAGACAAGGCCTCACTATAAAGCATTCCCCACTGTGTGCTACTGACAGGCCAACCCTGCAGAAGACATGCTTAACAGGTTCGAGGGCTAAGGAAGACAAATCCTCAATGCTTCTAGAAAGACATTTGGATGTGTTTGTATCAATACATTACAACATGATAAATGCACTGACTGAGAAAAAAAACGAATTGTTTTGCAAGAAGGAACTTAGGATTTTTTTCCAAGTGTACTCAAGCTAAACAGTTGCTTTGAGGATTTAAGTGCATTCTGTAGTATATAGCTAATTCAGATCAGTGTTCCCGTCTAATGTATGCTCTTAATCCTTAACAAGTACGCATAGCTTCCACAACAATCTTTTGTAAGAAGGGTTTAATCGGTGGTGATATAATATGGTCCCCTCTGTGCGTCTTTTACGAGGTTGAACCATCGTCTTTATCCCTTAGGGAATAAACATAGCTTCCTGGTAACGTCTTAAGGGAGGATGATATCACCTCTCTGGGCCTTTAACTCCAACATGGGACGGAAAAACACTGTCCAACAGACAAGGGTTACTCTGAGTTTGGTCTAAGTTTAAAAACAACAATTATTCTGAGAATCAATTCTAAGAGAACCCAAGCTTTTTGATATTAAAATGTTGTAATAAAAATGATTTCTTGATTGGTTTGCATTGTCCATTGCATAACAAAGATGACTGGTAGGGTCATGGCACTTTGTTAGCACTATGTTTGCCCACAAGCTATATTTGTGGGATCCAATATTTTGTTATCTTTTTTATAACTCTAAGCTTATTAAAAAAATAAGCCCTTTTGGTGGATGCACATTGATATGCAGGACCGCCCCAGGCTGTCAGTCTGCAGCAATCTCACTCAATACTGGACCACTTTAAACTAATACATCCTCATTATAGGCCTGTCACAAGACACAACAACATGGAAATATAGGGTCTAGATAAAAAAAAAATACTAAGCGATACAACAAACATTCCAACTGTAACTTCTTGCAATGGCTATTACGAAAAAGTATCTGGTCTCCATGGGTGGTCATTTGTCCTTTTCACTGTCCGTAGTGTTCACGACAACACTGGTTGTTGGGCTGATCAGAACACTTTGTCCCCCCACTGAAATGCGTTCTTACATTACACTCATCCAAAAGATTAGTTCACTGCCCCTGCTTCTTCTGAAATCAAGTTGATTCATTAAAGTCCACTTAAATCATGCTTTGATATTGTATCTTGTACAGCATGGACATGGACACCACGTTACTATAAGGCACTGAAAAAAGCTCAACTTGAGCCGTTCAATATCTCATTCAAACCTCTGATTACCTCATTCATATCTCTGATAACTCAGACCTGTGTACTGCTCACTCAAGGACAAAAAGAAGTCCATTGAGCATAACAGGTGCTCCATGAAAGGCAGTGTCCCCTGAGGCTGTCAGTGATGAAAGAATAAGGCCAGAGAGGGAGAAAGAGAGCAGGTGGTAGAAGGCTTAACCTGAGCTAAAACCCGTCCAATGAGCTCATTTACACGGGCTCAGAAAGCGTCAAGTTGTCTGTTTTTTTGCCAAGAGATCTGTGTAGTCTTACCCAGTCCATCAAGCCAGCCACCGGCAAACCGCTAATCTGTCTGAGCACTACAACCCGGCCATATGGCCATCGCTCGTCTGCCTGTCTCGCAAACAAAGTAGTCAGTACACAGTGTTGTGTATTTGTGGAGGGACTGAAGTTACTTGTAGGTACGGTTACTGTTTCCATGTGTGGTGGCTCAGGCAGGAGTGCTCGTAATAGTTAAACACATTTAGCTATCCTCAAATGCACTTTAAAGGTTCTTGGAAAGATTGTCTTCAGTGATTGTAATTTGATCTAAAACATTATAATTCCAGACTTGATCTGACAATAAAGTATTATCCTATCAAATTACTGTAAAAGCTATGCTATCCAGATATCAAATCAATACACTGCAAGGTAAATGCAACACGCAACAAACACTTCTTCTCGAGGTGAGGTTTGGTTGAGCTGGAGACAATAACAATGCCTTGTTATGGTTGCTGTGTCAGCACCATATCTACCTGCTTACCGCTATACTCTAATCCCCTGTGTCAAAGCCAATTTTAATTATGTCGTCGCAGACATAAGTGCTGATGTTGTCCTTAAGACAGGATGTAATTGAATTACTTCTGAGAAGACAGACAAACAAGTCTCAGTCTTTGTTTCTAGAAGATTTCTCTAGTAATATCCTCCATCAGTATGAACAGCTCCAACAAATTACACACTTAATGTACATGATCATTTTCTCTCAAGCACAGTTACACCAAGGCACATCTGAGCGGCTATGTCAGCTGTTGCCATGCTGTTACTTTACTGGATTCAACTGCCCACCATAAGTATGCCCACTACTGCCTCAATCAGCCTACAGTGAGCAGGGAGACACCTCAGCAGGTTTCCAGTCACGATGCTCATTATCATTCGCAATCCCTTCATCACTATCGCACACTCACAAGTCACACCGGTGTTGTTGCTAAATGGTCTCCAAGAGGGGCGGTTGAAAAGTGAGAGCTGCTGGTAAACAGGGACCTGATGGAGCTTGCATGTCCTGCTCATATGGTCACATGCCAACAGCATCATTACATTATTTTGTCGAGTTGTCGTGCTCCAAGGACCTCTGATGGGAAAACACCTTGGTTGTGTTAGTATAGTTAGTTTCTTGTTATCATGACTAGAATAGATAGATGCATCTAAAGTCCATTGTTACTAGTGTAATGTACAGCATATAAGACGGGGTTATATTTGTCCGTTTGTAAACATAAGCTTAGTCGGTTGATTTACGCTCCAAAAACGTTATTTAACAACAACAACAAAATATATACTGTTTGACAATATTGAAACAGTATAACTTAAATAAACAAAATCAAAGTTACCAAATTAGGTTGTCTATCACTGATCTATGGAGTAAACACGTACTAGCTGTTGCCTTCACTGCAACAATCTCCCGAATGAATCTTCCAGGGCCAACACCGTCACTTATGAACCCATAGCCCCTCCCAACAGGCTTACCGTCAACAGGTTGCACAATTAATTCAAAAACACATAGTCAACATTATTTTAACCCCTCAAACATGAGAACAACTATCCGACCCAAACATAAACAGGTTAACTATCTCATAACACAATCATCCCCCATAATTAATAAACGCAAAATAAATAATAAATTGCATCATATTTGCATCATATTTAAACCACGGAAGTGATGCGCCTCCGTCTTTTCCACATTCCCCTTTGCTGGGGAGACGGCGGCGAAACTCCGTTCGCTGCCCGTCACGCAAGTATCGTGTACTATGGTTTAATGTACGTTTAAATAATTGTAAACTCACAAGCGTGCACTCATGGTCGCGCTACAGAATGGGAGGGGGGAAAAGGGACGTTTAGTGATGGTTTAACCTTATTTAATTACGAACGGAGGAGAGCAGGAAATGTTTGGTGTGTGTGTGTGTGTGTGTGTGTGTGTGTGTGTGTGTGTGTGTGTGTGTGTGTGTGTGTGTGTGTGTGTGTCTGTGTGTGTGTGTGTGTGTGTGTGTGTGTGCCGCAGGTTGTCAGTGGCAGAGTCAGTCACTCTGTGATGTCACACTAGCCCTCTGCTGTGGTGCATGGCTGTGGCCATCATAGCCACATTCTGTTCATTCAGAAATATTCTAGTCATGGCTTACTCTAATGGAAAATACAATAAGCTAAATCTGGCTCCGATCTAGGCAGTTCATTTGCCAAATAAATTAGAAAGGCATCTCATCTCGTGTCAGGGGAAAACTAAACAAGGCTGATGGGAATAGTGTTGTTAGCATCATCTGTTTTAAAATGTCAGCATATCAGGCCATTGAAATATACAGAATGCTGAAAGACAGTCTGGTCCATTATGTCCATTAGATATTAATATATGGATTATGTTGCTGATTTAAAATTGATTGCTCAACATATTACTTAATTATTTATGGATTCAAATAAATAGTTGCTGATTATTTTTTTGTAATCGCTTAATAGTTTTATAGGGATTTAGTAATCTAATAATCCTTCAATCAGCTTATAATGTGTTACATATAGGTGGAATTACAGCTAGCGATGCTGTGTTGACTGCAGTAAATAGCAGATAGCGGTTGCAAGAACAAGTAGTAAACAACAGCAGTGCCTTAAATAACAAAACAAGTGTAAGGGTTGGTGTGTTAAAGACCCAAAGGGCATACATTGCAACAAAAATGGTGAGATAATATGGTAAAAGAGATGATTAGTTGCAGTTGTAATGTAAGAAGCGTAACACAGCTCTGCGGTGGTTGATGTCCAATTAAACCCGGGGCATTCACTATGGCGAAGCTCTCAGTCGTCTGCTTTGAAAGAGTTTCAGGCTTTCTATCATTAGAAAGGTCACTCTGTGTGCTACAGTTGTGAGTCATGCGCAAATGAGTTGGTTTTGAAAAGGAGCTTTCGGCTTTACCAAGGTCCCAGCAGATATCTTATCTGTGCCGCCTCATGAGAGAAGAGAGTTCTGAAACAGAGACCTGACCCTCTCCCACGCAAGCACATGCCCTGACCCCATCACTCACTAACATACAGTATGCACACAGGGGTGAACAGGTTACTGCCGCACACACAGCAGCAGCAGAAAGGAGGCCCTCTCACCTGTTCGTCCACTCTGTGAGCCACGGTCGTAGCCGCTTCCTCCCGCTCAGCATCGCTCACAGGTCGGATCCTCAAGGCAACCTGCGGCACACAGAGATAACTTAGTCCTCTTTCTATTTAATCAACACAAAGGTATTCAATTTGCTGAAATCAAAGGTTAGACATCCAATTGGACTCTGCCTTGACTAGTAGGAATAACATAGACGGCAAACAAGAACCCTGGCTTCTACAATAAATGAGTTCTTATTTACAAGGAGTCTAGCCTGGAGTCTATTGATTCAGCTAGAGCTGTACCTGAATATGTACATGTGTTCAGAGCGCTTCTTGGATGGCTTCTGAAGTGAAAGAAAATGTGGTGCAGGAGAAAATATTTAGTGTATCTGCCAGTTGCAGCATATACTGTATGTGTTTCCTATGTTTTCTCAAGGCGGAAATCTGTTTATTTTTGACATTGAACTCAGTTTACAAGTTGTGAAAAACCTGATGAATAAGGTCTTTTGTGGCCTTGAGGAGCTTTGTCCAGTCTTAGGAAATAACCCTTGAAGATAACATTGAGATTATCTATGTCTGAGATTTGAGATGTAGGATTTAAAACATGTAGAGTTATAGCCACTGTATTCCATTAGGGGAGGTGACTAAGAGTCTAAATATCTTCATGAATTTTGATCAGATTCCTTGAAGTGCATAACAAAACGTGCACGCCTAATCTTTTAAAATGTCAAGCACATGATGTACAATTTCTCATCCACTAAACCAGATGACAAATCACTAGCATTTCCTGTGCTTGAACGAAGCTTTGTTGGTTGATTTTTTCCTGTGAATTTAACATATTGTCCTCATTTTCACATGGTGTTTTTCCAGTCCCACAGACACAAATCATGTAAACATTGTAAACAGGAAACTGAATCGGCTGTCCAAGGTCTACCCTGCCTTTAGAGCAGTGCATGCTGAGCTTAAGTTCAGTGCCACTGCCACTTTCATTGTGATAAATAGGTATAGAAAACCGGTGGCTGAATGGATCGACTATCCAATTAAACTTCACATTCCACTTCTAATCACTTCGCAGCGTGAGGAATGTGAATGTGTCCATCAAAAAAAAAGTTAGAATGATGACATTTCCTCACAATCAGCAACACTAAAAGACACCTGTAATCTCAGAGGACGTTTAAACCTTCAATTATGAACACTGGCAAATACAAAATGACTAATTGTATGGATCAATACACAATGCCTGGCCACACTGGTGTTAAACTTTCTCCCCTTGCATGGTTTCTGCCTATATGCAAACATTCAGAGATGAGTATGAAGGCTTTTAAATGGGTGGTAAAAGGAGGAAAATATACATTAACAATCAAAGCAGGAGTCTCATGTACCCAGAGGCTGGCATGTATGTGCCCGACAGACGGTTAAAATGGGGCACGCAAAGGGGTAATAATAAGGCCCTGTCTCTGTCAGCACCCTGTAGAAAGTGTATTACATGCTGGACAAGAGAGAGGCCAGGCAACTGAAACAGCCACTTCAATTATTCAGATACGAGCTGCGGAACACACTGCAGGTAGTGAACGGCTCGGAAATATAAAATATAACACCAACAATGGATGATTTGGGGAATTTAGAAAGAAACATCTTGCAGTTAATACCACAAGAAAACTGAAAAATACACTTTATTAAGGTACACCTGTACATGCTACCTGTCACAGTCTACATTTGGGATGCTTCTAATCTTGAATTGTTCATATCCTTTGCATTTAATACAAGTTGTGATTATATAGTATGTTTTATGAAATCTTAGTTGTGTTGGTGTTGACTGCATGATGTTAAGAGGAGTTTTCCGTAAGTAAAACAAACATTACCTCTTATTGAAATACTTAACAACATTTCATACAATTTCAACAAAAACTGAACATTATAATAATAATAGATTTATTTTGTTAGCGCTTTTACAGGTGCTCAAAGACACTTTACAGATATAGTGAAAAGAAAAGAAAAAGGAACAACAAATAAATATATAGTTAAAGTTAAAGTCAAATTATAGGCATCATATAAGTAGAATTTAACACAGAAAAGTTCAATTGGATTGCATTAGTTGCTATGGGGCAATCCTATTGAATAGGCCAGTTTGCAGCAGATTTCTTGGTGTAACATGGTAATGGTTTAAAATGTATGACAACTAACACAGCTAGTTTGAGTAAAGGGGAAACTGTTATACAGACTAAATTATGGAAATGTTAAGCTAAAACTCGGGATATTTAAAACCCCTGCCTACTAGGAAGTTAGATTTAATAGGACATAGTTTAAACTCACCGTGAGTTGTTGTTCCTTAGATTCCCCCGTGTCCTTCATGGTCACTTACGGTCAGAGTGAAGGATAACTAGTCAAACGGGACACTGGACAATTTTCCTCACTGCCTGCATGTCACCTCTGGAAAGAAAAACACCTGCAGCCCTCGGCAGACACAATCACTCAACAACTAATGGACTCGGTGTAGTTGCTAATGCTTTCTGACAGCAGCTACTACCGAGCTTAACAAGCTCACGTCGCGTCGTTTTCACTTTAAAACCTCTCGTTTAACTATCAGTCCAAGCTAGTGTCTCTTTTTTCTCTGTCTACGTCCTTCAAAGTGCGACTTCGCTCCGACAGCTCGTCCTCTGTGTTTCCTCTCGGCAGGCTAGCAACACGAAAGACGGAAATAATTTATCTGGCGGCAGAAGAAGAGCTGTAGAGGTGGGTAACACCGGCAGCTGCCCACCTGCTAGTCCCTGTCTGTCCTCCTCTCTGCCCGCTGCCCTGCTGCTGCTCTTGCGCTACGCTAAGTGTGTGTGTGCGCGCGTGCGCCTGAGCGAGTGCGCGTGCGTGCACCTTGTTGTCCCGGAGATCCGAGGAGCACGGTTGTTTTAACAGTGCGACTTCCGATTAGAAAATAAACAACCTGGATTTTCTAATATTCTTTTCTTTTACCAACGAATAGTGGTTTAATTTAACTAAGCAGCCGACACATACTCAAATACTTTGCATAATTACAATTTTGAGATATTTTAGTTTAGACTTCATTGATATGTTATACTAAATCTTCATTAGTATGTTTATACTTTTCTTTTTTACTACTCTTTATTTACTTGACAGGTTTAGATTATAGGCCTACATATAATCCAGAATTTAAATTAACAACAAAATATAAACCAATAGTTATGTTTCTTTCTGAAATGAGATATATTGCATATTGAGAGTATACCTTTTTGTGATGCTACTCGGCTACTTGTACAGTAAAGATTTTGAATGCAAGACTTAACTTCTAATTTGCCATCTAACAACTAATTTATGTAAAATACCCTAATGGTTCTCGCGACACTACAAATACATGTTATAGCTGTTTAACATTCCACACCTATATAATGTTGTATAGCCTTCATTGCAGTTAAACACTAAAGCCTTTTCTACTGGAGTTAATTCAGCTTTTACTAAGTAGCACTTTTTGCGAGACTATGCTGACATCTACTGGAAGTATACAGAAATACATTGCTGTGCCTGTGCCCACAGTTTCATTTAGCCACAATTATTTAGGGGCCCTTTTGTTTCGATTAAAGCCTTTCCTGTGGCAAAGTGCACCCAAAGGACATGAACACAAGTAAAGAAACAATAGGTTGTACTCAAAACTGATTTATTCAACTCACAGTTAGACCCCGTAGTTGGGGGGGGGGGGGGGTCAAACATAAAATTAAGCACCATTCTCAGTGCCTGTACAATGTAACATGCTAGAAGAAATGACACTTACCAAAATAATATTAAACAAAACTGCATGTATTAAATCCCTACGGAAAATCATGGTTAGTCAAATAAAAAATGTGATGTTTGGAATTAATGAAATAGAATTACCTGAATATTCTTATTTATCATGGTTAGAGCAGCAAGGTTATGACAGAAACTACAACGTTATTGTATTAGCTGGATTACATACTGTATGTAGAGAACATGAATGAATGGCCCTTTAGAAAGTACAAAAAAATAGTGATCCTATGTGACAATGCCACACGAAGCTAGCAAAAATATATAAAAGTTGGCACGTTGTTTGAACAAAATCAAAACAAAACACATTGGATATGAGAAAACGTTCTGTTATTGTACAACGTATGTACAGAAGCCGTGTTTTCAAGGCAGTCTCGTCTGCAGAAGATATAGAAACATAAAGCTTCATATTGCAGACGTGTCAGTGTGTAAATGTAAATAAATTATATCTCGACATACCTCCTGCTGTGTGCTGCCAGTGCTGGGTTTGTGCTTCACAAATATCAAGCATGATACATAGAAAATAATACATCAGCTGTCATGTTCACATTTTTTTCTCTTTGGAGACCTGAATCTAAGTTTTGTAGTGTAAATATAGTTTTTTTTGTATTTCTTTATTGTGAGCAGGTTGCTTTACTGCAATGAGAAGTTAATCCTCAACATTGCTTCTCTCCCCATTTCATCAAAGTCATGATTAGTTGTTTTTTTTACCTGGTACATAATGACACATGTTCCCTCAATGCTTTACTAATAGATGATGAAAGATGAAGAACATAACATATTAAGAGCAGGTTAAGTCCAGCATCAGGGTCAGACATATTTAGCAAGTTCCCCAAAATATGCCTTGGGGAGGACAAGTGCGATGAGTCGTTTATGAGCGCAGAGAAGAGTACCGCGATGGTTACATTGTCCTGAGACTTCAAAGCCTGGAGTCCTGGAACAATGAGACGTTACACACTGTCCCCTGTGATGCGTGGAGAAGCCACACACACTTTCTGTCTGTTGAGCGTGTGATGCCATTTCCTTCCTCCGTCAGATAAAGGAGTCTATGCTTGGAAGTCGTTCCCAAAGTGTCTTATCTGTTCCTCGGTCATGGACAGATAGGTGGCACGCATACTCGGGGAGTACTGTGGAGGGAAAAGTGAACACATGGAGGATGTTACAAGCTGATTCAGTGAGCTCATGGTAGATTTCACACAGTTATGGGCTGAGGTTAATCTCCGGCTAAGACGAAGGGAAATGCCATGGGGGTTTAAAGGAGTCCACAGAAAATCATTCTATTGATTATCAATTGTTCACCATGTGTAGGGTTGAAAAGTGGTCCTGTTAAGGTTAAAGCTTAGTAGTTGTAGTCAACTTGGATTCAATTAAGATTCAAAGAAATCCAGCAATGCAGACTAGCTGTGTTCTCACTACACCAATACATCTGTAAATATACACACTGAATATATAGATTTTAGTGGTACGACTGCTGTAAGTCCACGCTGAGTGCATGATGTCATCTTCCACAAGGACGCATGCCATAAAACTTTAAAAGAGCCACCTTCAAGTCTACAAGTACAGGGTATTTCATGCTAAAAAGATGGATTTTCTGCGGAGTATTCCTTTAAATCAAACCAACAAAACATACTCTGGGAATAGATCTTCTTCAAATCTATTACTAAAATGATGTACAGTTTGTAAAACATCAATTTACTCTCTGATATCACTTTATATCTGTCAATACCAGGATCAAATCATTACTATAGCCCATACACGATGCCTGGTGCCTAACTACCACCTTGTGGCAGTACAAGCTATAGAAGTGCATGCACAGGGAGGCTAACTGTGAGGAAACCCAGGGACACAACTGAAGTACCACCCTGTGAACGCTAGGGGAAGACAAACCATCACTAATTCAAAGAGAGGTTCTTGAATTAAGACTTTAGGCTACAAGTGAATAAGCCATGCCAAACAGGAAAACTGCACAGGAACCAAAAGTCATTTGAGGTGAAGGAGAGGTAAAAGACGGAGATGCAACAAAGGAAAAATGAGGGAGTAAACCCTGAGAGAGTTGAAAAGACTTACATTGTTTCTATACGGCTGAGAGTATACCTCCAAAAGTTGATAAAAAAAAGAGGAAATATAGAAATGAAAAGATACAAACAAACAAACATACACATGACAAACGAACAAACAAAAAATATATAAAAGAAGCTGTTAGCCGCAGACTACTGCATGGTGCTGCACATTGGAGGTCATGATGGAGAATTGAATTATACATAGTTTGCTGGCATTCATTAGGAAGGACGTCAGGAAGCAGAGTACATCACATTTGTTTGGTTAACTCATGTTGGAACTATAGGCTGAAGGTTAATGAGAAAGATGACTACTTTCATCTATAAACTTAATATGTGTTATTGCACAAGTCGTTTTCTAATTGAAACCTTTAAACATGGCAATAAATAACATGCAGTTCATATTCCCTGACCTTATGATCAAATCGTCTCTTTAAAGGGGCCCTATTATGGAACATTTTCAGGTTCATATTTGTATTTTGTGTCTCTACTGTGACTGCTTCCATGTTCAAAAAGTGTTTAATTTTTCTCATACTGCCTGTGCTGCAGCAACTCTTTTCACCCTCTATGTCCCGCCCCTTAGCCTATCACGCACATTATATTACATTACATGTTTCTTGTTTGACGCTTTTATCCAAAGTGACTTACATACTCAATACTGTGGACAATCCCCACAGGAGCAATTTGGGGTGAAGTGTCTTGCCCAGGGTTACATCGACATGCTGACTGCAGTGGGGTCTGAACCTGTGACCCCCTGATCCCACCACCAAGGCTCTATCCACTGCGCCACACGCCTCCTCCGCACAATGTGTTGGAGCGCTAGCCAATAGAAGCGCAGATGTTACATAGTGATGTCACTATGTTCCGGAGGTAAAGGAAAGAGTCCCATTGAGGCGTTTCAAGCAGGGGGTGATTGTGTGGGAGAGAAACCTTCCTCTGGTGGGAGGAACTTTGGGATTTTAGCCTTTGTGGATCATTTACATGCACAAAAACCTATATAACACACTACAAGAAAGTGCAAACCCCAACAAGCATAAAAGTGCCCCTTTAAATAACACTTTAAAAATAATTAAAAGGAAAAACTGGTCTAAAGTAGATTACCTGCAGAACACATTTAACTGCTGTATTTCATCACACATTTGTACTACAAGAGGCTGTGCCCAATGATTATTTAATCGAGAATGTTTCTATTTGTATCCCTGCGATGTACAGTAACAGGAGACAAGCGTCTCAGCAGGGGGGTGGGGCAGGGGGTGGGGGGGCAGATGTATTCACCGAGGAAGAAAATCTTTAGTGTCAACATAGAGTTTATCATTTACGGTCCGGGTCACTCCCTCTGGGGAATTTGGCCTGAGAGAGGCTAAAGGATTTTCACTTCATGATTAAATATTAACCACATTACTTCTCCTCGCCTGGCTTTGGCACTGTTAGAAAACGGTCTCAGTAAGTTACAAAGGGCAGAAGAAGGCACCGAGTACAAGTGTATCACGTGAAACTGCTTTAAGAAATCTTTAAAGAAATTGATTAAATTAAAGAAAGGTTATGAGATATGGCTTAACATTTGAGTGAATCGAGTCATCCGGTAAAAATATGAATGAAATAATTAGCAGTTACTTTATAAAAACTATTTCCTGTGCTTTAAAGGCTAAACGTGTGTTAGCTTAGATGAAAGTGACATCATAGGAAGGACTTGGCCTCTGGGACCCAACGCACCGAGGGGGGTGGAGAGCCTCGTCCTATCAGAGGAACGTTCTCGTACCGTGGATTCCCCCCGAACAGAGCCGCTTGGTTCCTGTTAAAGAATAAAAGAAGCGGCTCAGAGGAATTAGGGGATATTCAGACAACACATATTGATGTTTACATTTTGTCGTGCACTCACATGTTCTCGGACATGGGTGCGTTGGAGACGGTGGGGGCGGGGGGGTGGATGCTGGTCTGGCTGCCCATGCTGCTGCTGTAGCTGCAGAAGCTGTGCATGTTGGTGATGTTGGGGTTCTGAGCCATTATCCTCCGGGCCCGCGGGTTGAAGGGATCCTCCTCATCGATGTCGTCATAATCTCGTTCCCTAAAGGAGAAGAGAGAGGGTACATGTTACACCTCGGTCAGTCGGGTTAAGTAAACACAGAGATGTTCGGATTACAAAACACACAGAGGGAGAGTGACTTCATTCTGTGGTCATGCTCCATTACTACATTATATCTTTATGAATGAGGTTTGCTGCTATATCAACATTCTGAATGTTGTATATCAAGTCTCAAAGTGAATGTAATTGTCTGTACACCCAAAGGTAGCTGATCGTTTATCTGGCATTCTGTTAATGGTGCCAATGTGCCAAAGTGTAAAAGATGACAGGCCCTAAGGCTGGACTCAAGCTGTATTGTGTGTGTGTATGGTACATCCTAAAACCAAACCCCCAGGAACAGCACCAGGTAACAAACATGTTTAACTTCTTTACAACACCTTTAAAATACCTTTTCCCTTAGACTTACATTGGGTAATAGATATTTACAAATCAGAGTATAATATTAAAATGATTATGTTCTAAAAATGTGTCAAGTTACTTAATTCTGAATCAAGGTATTTTCACTAGCATAACAATTGCTGTTCATGTGAGCAAGCCTTGACCCCTACAGGCCCCATGGATGCAGACGATACAGGTGATTTTACACCCGGCATTCAGACTTTTTGGGTTATTACTTGAAAAGATTGTATTGTGGGGACACTTGCCCATTTCTGACAAATAAGCTGTGCCTTTATAACATTAACCATTTCTCATATCTTTTGTATTGTCATGTCCCTGAGAAACTTGTATGACTTTTAGAATGAAAGGGGTCCCAGCTCCAGCCCTGTATGCAGTCCTTTACAACTCACTAAATCCATGGCAATGATATTACTTTGTTTACAACCAAAAACAGCGTCATGGGACCTGTAGCTAAAAAATGTAAATGTTGTCGAAATTTGCTGAAAAAGTAATAACAGCAGGGACAAAATCCATTAGTATTAGCTTTTTGAAGTTGGATTATCAATAGTTTCTTGACATTATTAAGTTGTTGTACACCATTGCCTGGGGCCCAACACCTTGCTTTCAGACCTCAGTTTGTATTTTTAACAATTGTACAAATAAAAAAACAATGATATACATATACACTCACACACACACTTATATTCAGGCTGGCTCATACACTATGTGAAGCTGCATAAAGATGGCTGCAGGGTGAAGAAATGAGGGCACTGAGGCAGAGAAGCAGAGAACGAACTGACCTGGAGGCTATTTGTCTCCATGCCCTGGGAATGGCACACAGCATGACGGTGAAGGCACAGGATGCCAGGGAGGAGAAGAGGCAGAGGTAGAGTACACCCTCCACCCCGTCGTAGCACACCCCCACCATCGCATCCAGGTAATCCTAAAGAGGTCAAACAAATAATAAAACAGACAAAAAGGTAGAGGCACAGGCTTTGAATCTTACAGTAGACAAAATGAAGCGAGGATGGAAAAGCACTTAGAGCCCTGGGAGTGTGTCCTCTAGTCTGCTTTATTGGTGTCATGCAGATTCAATGGGATGTTCAACATTCTTATTTAAACCGCAGTGCAGTTATGAGCCACAATGTACAAGTGTAACAGAGCAGGAAACTCACATATTTTAGAAAAAGCTATTCTCATTACATTTTGAAATCCTCTCTGCTGTGCCTTGCTCCGCTGTGTTCCTAGTTCCACATTCGGTTTGATTTGACAATCCTGCGTGGCCACTTTATTTCACTGTTGACCTAGTTGTGCTGTTGTGTTGCCAATTAGGATGCAGTGCACACACCTTGTTAAGCCCCCTGCAGTCCAGCAGGGCGGTCAGCTGGTGCAGACTGGCCTCCGAGGAGTTGAGCACATGCTGAATACCCAGCAGGTCTCTCTGTGGAGAGGTCAGAAATACTTGTGAAAAAGTCCTGCTAATGATACTCCTAAAATCATTTGAGTCTGTTGTAATGCAGCATATACATCATTGAGTGGGTGATACCTCAGCTGTAGGGAACAGAGGCACAGCAAACTGCAGAAGACCGTGGATCTGGATCTGCATGGTGGTCAGGGACCTCTGGAAGATGGTCAGAGGCTGCACACAAGAAGAGTGAAGAGCATGGCAATGTGAAGATTCACCTTAATAGACACACCATAACGCCTAGTTTGAAAAGGTTCTTAAAGAACGCGCAAACTTCTTCCACAAAGTGATAACATAAGGAATAAAGAAGGGCTGCACAATTTGGGAAAACATATTTAGTTGTAATTATTTTTGACTGATATTGCAACTGTGATAAGATTCAAAATATTAGAGGGAATCAGAGGAATACCGTTTTTACGCCGAGACCTAAACACAATACTTTATTTAGAATAATATTTTCACATATTTTAGATATAGTGCATAAGTCCATATTGTGAATTGTACAATGAAAATCACTTTAATTAAATGTATTATGTCAACAAATGTCAAGTTGTACCTAATATTTCAACTTAATATTATTGCTTTTAACTAACCTAATACAGTTACGTGACATTTGTTGACATAATACATTCAATTAAAGTCAATGTTCAGTGTATAACATTTGGATTAATTGTGCAGCCTTAGAAGAAAGCCATTAGCAAATATAATGGATTACATTTGTATGCAATGTAATATGTTGTTTTATCCCAAAACAACAATGCATACAGTAAAATACATAAGTAAAAGAAACCCCTAACCCTTTCACTTGACATAAATGAACAACAGGATGTGAACTAAGAACATAAGCACAAAAACAACACACAGACAAAGCAGAATAGATAAATGGCAGCTTTTTAGGGCTCTAAACTCATATTAAAAACTAGTTCACAACATTCTGTATTTGGTTTCTTTACTTATGGTGATGTAGGTTTAAGTTCCCACCAACAGGGGGCCAAATAAGCCCCTTACATTCAGTGCGATGTAGAGTGAGCAGATAACCACAAGCTGCCTGAGAGACAGCACCTTTTGTTAAATTAACATTCAAGCGTTACCATAAATGAATCATTCTGTCACATCTCCAAAGTAAACTTGTATCTTCACAGTCACCCAACCTTATAAGAGTAGCTTGGGAACCTTTAAAGGCCTGTGGCTCAATGTTCAATTTGAACAGGATGTGGTCAATTACCTCAACCATCCATAAATGTAATTGCTTTCCTCTGATCTGAATTTTTTTTCTTTTTCTGCAGATCTGCATGACTATCCATTGTGCTCTCTTTTGAGTCTATCTAACCGCCTGATCAGATTCTTTTTTCAAGCTTTGGTGAGTTTTGTAGCGTAGAAAGTGGATGGAGGAGGACAGTAAGGAAAGCAGAGAGATGAGGTTGATAGGAATATAAAAAGAGCCGTGGAAATAAGCCGCTTTCCCTTCTACTCCAGTCGGACTCAGATGAGGGCCGGGGTTGCACTTTTCCTTGTTGATGTGATGTTTTAGTGTTGTTCTTTTGTTTTGTATCCTTCCTTTAACTGTCAAGTGGGAACTAAGTATTTTTTCTACGTTTTTGTGCTTCTCTTATTTTCCTACGATACTGCAATGATTGGGTGTGAATAAGAAAATATGAAGGACAGACCATCTATGACTGAAAGAATATTGCTTTTATTTGATTTTGTTATGGTTATTTCATTTTGTATTTTATTTTGTATGGAGGGGCAGTTAAAATAAGAGTTCCTTCTCCCTGCTCCTTTCCACCATGCGCTAATAAAATATCTGGAATAAATAAATTCAATAAAAATAATAATACAAAAATAAATATAAAAGATAGTTGACGCAGGAGTAAAGCCCCAGAGCGAGGGCACAGAGCAGGGCAGGAAGCACTGCTGTGACTCAGGCTGATAAAACAAGAGAGAAGGTTTGTGTTTCCCAATCAGTGTGAAATCCAGGCAGCTCGAACTTTGCACCTGTTGGGTATCTGCGTGGCGGAGGGAATGAGCGCTGGCTTTGTTTACCAGGCGGGGTGACGGCCGCTGCTGCTGCACTCATGTTTTCCTCTGGGCATGTCTACAAGAGCCAGATAATAAGATTTGAGCTCCGCTGGACCAGAGCTCACAGAAAATGGACTTAACCACTGACTGATGTCAGCGGTGGAAGCCAGTGATGTGACCCACAATATCTACTCTGTGTCTGGGAAGAGTCACCGCACAGAGCCTCAGAAGAGATGCGGATGTATAGCCTTTGTTTTTCGGGGCTTTGTTAAATGTTGGCATGTTGTTGCTTGTTTGCTTACAGAGAAGAAATTGAAAATTGATGGTGTGACAGCCTGGGAGATAGGGTTGGGTGATTTGCAATTTTCTAACGTTCAGCCAGACCTGTGAGGTGAAGTAAGGATGTAAATCAGACAGGCA
Source organism: Notothenia rossii (assembly GCF_949606895.1). Lineage (NCBI taxonomy): Eukaryota > Metazoa > Chordata > Actinopteri > Perciformes > Nototheniidae > Notothenia > Notothenia rossii. The sequence continues at coordinate 16,216,898 of NC_136910.1, forward strand.
GCGCTGGATAGAGAGGGAGAGTTTGACAAAGATTGAACATGAGAGGAGAAACAAAATCCCCATCCAGCTCTGATTTAGTGAATTACAAAAGGTGTTTGACATTCAGGTGAAAAGTTTTAAAACACTTAGCTAACACAAGACAATTAAGTATTTAAATGACTGTGTTTTATTAGTCAGGACCTGCTCCAAATGGAAATACAATCATTTACATCCTATTTTAATAATGGTTTTGTGTGACCTTGACAGTGAGGATTTTGCAAATAACTATTAAATGATTAGTTTGAACTGTTCATTTATATTCTTTTACACAAATGTTATATTATTATTCCAAAGTGAATGTTTTAAAAGAGGTCCTGCTGGGTATTGGAAACACATTAGTATTAATAGTATTACGTGGAGTACTGACCAAAATGTATAGCATCACTTTTTAGGTAGTAAAATATAAATGTGTCTTTACACATTTTAAATCACTTTAATCTGGAAATATTTGTAACTTTGTGAATAATTAGGAAACATATAGTTAAAACTGATCTATTGCCAAGTTTGATTTATTTTTCAAAAGAAAGGATGAAAACAGGTTCATATATCCCATAGAAATCTGGCTCAGATATAGATACCAAACCTTTTCTTCCTAAAGAAAACATATTTTAGTACATTAAGTGTTGTAAAATACATACTGTGTTTCAGTTTGTAATGGTAGAATAATAAATAATGTACAATTCAATGACATGACAACTTAATTAGGTGTTTTAACTTCAACATGTAGATGTGTTATGACCTGTAAAGCACAAACAATGCCCAATAAGTCATATACAAGTACAAACAAGTCAAAGCAAAGCATCCTGTTTCCTACCTGCTGGAAGGGGTTGGAGAGGGTTTGGTTGCAGTAAAGGTAATAATGAACAATATCTGTGGAAAACACAAACAGACAAATCAAGCAGATTAAATGCACATTCAACTCGAATGTCCTACTTCTACATTGGTGTCATGGCCACAGCTTTATGCTCTCTTAATTACAACTCCATTAACACAAAATGATTCCCAATGAAGCTCACCAGTGCCGATGACTCCCTTTGTCTGGCTCAGGAGGAACTTGTCAGGGGACACGCAGAAATCACTTGTGCCCTGGAATGAAGACAGGACACATGTAAGTGCAGAAAACAAATGAAAAGGAATCATTTTTTAAATACATTCATAAAGAACCATTCAGGAAGAGAAGGTCAAATACTCTACCTGGCAGTTTATTAACACTTTGAAAAGTCATACATCTTTTTCACATACTTTTGAGTCAAAAGGAAACCGCACTTTTAATCCACTTTTACATACCTAGACATGAATATGTTCTCAGTTCTGTCACTCTCAACCCTTTTCCCTCCAAAGTACAGTGGTAAAAAGAAACCTGCTTTTGCAAAATAACAAAACCGAGGCGCGGTGCTCTGTGCACTGTCTGAATATTGAATGTCCCCCGGGCTCAGGTCAAACACACTGCCTGTAGCTTAACTTTCTCTGAGGGGGCGGGGGACGCTAATGAGCGCCGCACACAGATGAGATGCAGTGTAGATCTCTAGCAAACCCGAGCTGGATTGTTAAGACACAAGGGAGACGAAGGAGCTCTGCAATTCAGGAGTAAATTAGTTAGAATTCCTGAAGGGGAAGCAGTGATTCTCTGAGAAGGCAGAGTTCTGACTTCCCACTGTCTTTCATTAAGAGTTCTGCGGAGGGGTGCATTCATTATGCATTCATTGACTGTGTACTAACTAGAGAACTGAACAGCCCCACACACCCATAAACACACACATACACAATTTGAAGATTCCCATGTCGACACACACATTGGGAGTCAGTTAAGGATAAGGTAATCTGACGATAGCACTGCAACTACCGGTTATTCTCTATTATTCTGATTGCTTTCTAGACTAATCTAGTTCAAAGAGATTGCTTGTATGTCTTCTTTTGTCAGTCAGTCCAAAAAACACAAAAGGTATTCACTTAAACGTGATATAAAACTGAGAACATCCAGACATATTTTGTTTAAAACAAGACTTAGTCGATAACCCAAAATAGCTATAGATCATTTTTTTGTCTATCTAGTTTTGAAGCGCTTTCTAACATGCACATATCTGAACAGGAATAGTTGCATCACCGGAAGATACTCAGGAAGACAAACGCAAAGTGTGAACACTAATACCACACACTGGGGTGCTGGGCTGCTCCCGATGTGCTGGGTGTCTGACATCATTAGAGCGCAGCAACAAAACTAGTTCGGATTTTAAGTGGGGCACAGCTGACAGGCAGCAGTAGCAAGTACATTTTTAAAAGTTAAAACCTGAGAAAGGTTTAAAGAAGTTGATTTTCAGACATTTTTCAGATGGCAATAGTGTGTTTAATATATGTAATGCTTTTAAAGTGTCCACTGCTGCTGGCATGCTGCTGGCAAGTACAGTGCAAAACCATTAAAGCAGGTTCACGTGGAGAGTGGCACGCAGGTGTGCACGTCATTTATTTGATCCCGCAGTAGACTGATGACCTGTCCAGAGTTTGCTACAGACTGCAGCTCCTGAAAGCTCCCACAGATCAAGGACTGGTGTCAAGAGTTGGAGTCAAACCATTACTGAAAAAATAGGAAATGCAGTAAAATAAAAGCAAAACCTTCCATGATCTATGTCCTCGCACACAGTTCTAAGGCTGAATCAGTCTATTATCATCACTAATCATTCCAGTGGCAGAAAATGAACTGTCATTTCTGAATATTTGAACATGGATACGGTATTTAAGTAATCTATAAAGCAATCAATCCATCACACAATCAAATATTTTATGTGAGGGACTGCGAATGGAAATTAGCTCAAAGCTAAGTCTGGCACTGTTACGCTTGACACATTTTAATGTTTTAAGTGTTCATTATTGTGCATTGTCCCTGCCAAATAAACGATACAAAAAATGTGAAAATATGCTGCTTTTCTTTATCTTATATCATTTTTATGGAAGATCTAGGTTTTTTTTACTTCTAGTCTGACCTAAATAAGCTATTATGAAAACATTACCATGGCCTTTTTCCAACATTTCATACAGTAAATGATGAATGGAATGACAGCCCTACACGGTGTTATATACAGTACGGTATATTTGACTAGAACTGAGTCATTCGCATTCAGAGCAATGCATGCGAGTCACAAAGCAGTACACACACACACACACACACACACACACACACACACACACACACACACACACACACACACACACACACACACACACACACACACACACACACACACACACACACACACACACACACACACACACACACACACACACACACACACACACACACACACACACACACACACACACACACACACACACACACACACACACACACACACACACACACAGTATAACCTTCGTTAAGCCTGGTTACTCACACTCCAGATACAGGCATGAACCCCTCAAATGAACACCCAATTAAGGAGACAAACAACACGAACACACAATTGTGACAAAAGCATGATGTCTGAAAAGTGAAGGAGCCGTGCAGACTGTTCATGTAATTGCTTTGCACACAGCTGTTTGTATCCCTGCCTCAGCAATTATGAAGCCCTTTCAACCTCCATGTTTGCTCTCAGGCAGAGAACAGCCCAGTGGACGTTAAGCATCCAGTGCAGTCGGGGTCAGCAGCAGACAAACACAGCGGAACAGAAAGCTTACATAACCACAATAAATGGCAGGATTTTGTAACCCACAAATCGATTTCTGTCAATTATCAAGTGGCTACAATACAACAAACTTTGTTCAGATATGAAATTTGGTTTGGGTATTTATGGAAGCCAGATGAACATTTCCAAAGATTTTTGGAACGACCCCCTTACCATTTGTTGTCAAGCTATGACATCATTTCTCTTTGACAAACATTTGGGTCTGGGAAAGGTGGCTGCAGATATTCATGGTCCTCTGAGGATTTCTAACATTTCCTCCACTGCTTCCTCCTACAGGCAACGATTACTTGTTAACAAACAGTTTGAAATATAACGAACGGAATACCAAGACATTTATTGGATGCTTTCTTGCTCCTTTCAAGGAAGGGCCCCAAAGCCCAGACACTCAACATTTGTAGGTAGGTTTGATTTTGATGTAGCTAATTATTGTCCAGAATATTCAACAAAACATTCTTGCGGGGTTTGGGATGGTAACTGTGTTTTTCTAGCTTTGATATCGCCAGGTATCCACCCGGGTTTCAACCTACTACCATGCCAATGTAGAACACATAATAGTGTAGACTTGTAAAGCAGACACTAAACTTCTAGATGAAAGAGAAGGAGGAAACCAGAGAATAGTCACTCCATAGACGGCATATGATCTACTCACACCTGCTGCTGCTTTCTACTCCATGCTCATGATCTCCAACTTAAATGATCTCTTGTTAACAATCCTCTACAGTCTCGAGTCAAAACACCACACCTGACGAAAAACCTGAGAAAAATAGCACAAAGGCCTGAGGCAGGTGACACAAACACCAGTGCTCATACATCTCATATTCAAATGCATCTCTCTATTTTCGCATATCCATCTTATCGGTAACCCTCTAGGTCACTTGTGCGGTTTTTTTAGGTCATTAAAAGAGAAGAACAGTGAGATTATTCACCTAATCAGCATGATTAAAAGCAGTGTACTCAGGTGACTTGAATTCACTGTTTGGCATTTGACTCTTTTTGTTGGTCTATTTTCAACAGTGTGCCATTTCTCAGCAGAGATGAAAAGCGTATGAGGGGACAGAAAGACGAACCAAGATCAGAGGAATTTTTAGATTGGGCAGTGAGAAAGCACTAATACGTTTTGGGATGACACTGCAAGGCTGTAAAGGCTTTTTCTAGCACACACACATTTTACTGAGAAAGCTAGGATCCTTGTTTAGCAGCTGTGGAGCTAACACATGCACTATTTTGGATGTGTGAGAAAGACTTTGCTGTGATGTGATCTGAGAGATGTTTTATTTTAGAGATGATAAAATTCATGTGAAAAATGACACTGCAGATATTTTAAACACATCCATACACATGCAGGTATATGAACATAAGCACATGAGCAGCATCATCTCTCTTCCCTTACCCCTACACATTCAAAGACATTTGTCAAGTGCAGTGTGCGTTAAAGCAATTCATCACCACTGCCAGGCAAGACGAGAATTGATTGCAGACCAGTTTACACAATTTGATATTAGGGTAAGCAAGTCAGCCAGGGGTTAGGAAGCGAAGCAGCGTGAAGCAGCTCACCACAGCAGTGGCCAGGTCAGCTCCCAGGGAGGTCCAGCTCAGGACCAGCGTCAGCACTCCAAACACCATCATCCTGCAGGGACACCAAGCAACAACAAGGTCACAGTGCAGCTCAGAACATGGAAATGATAGCTCGGTAAAGCTTGCTATTTATCTAAATGAAGTATTGTACCATTGAAACACAATGGTTAATGATTTACACTAATTGTCCCACTTTGATGTGAGATTGTTCTATTGATTACAGGTGGAGCACCCTTTCTTTCTAAAAATACATCATTAGAAAATTAGGAGAGTACTAAGGGTTTTTCATTTAAACCTGCAATATTGTTTTTGGCCACCTGGTGGCCCAAGAAACAATTTGTAAAAAGAATACTGACATATCATGACTAAACTTGTTAGCAAACATATGCTTATTCACAGAAAAGGAGCAACATTAACATTGATTTGCAATTGGTTTGTGTCCACTAGGACAATTTGAGCTACTTGTGCTTTTAAATGCACTGCACAATGTTGACCTGAGAGGTTTTAACTTCTGCCTGGTAATTGTTGGACATTTAGAGAAGTCTTTTTTTCACCCTGATAAGACCTAAGAGAGGCTGATGAGAACCAAAACAGTAAATAGCAAGCCAGGAAAAAAAAACTAGAAAGCTATAAAGCTGAGGAAATGAAGACTTGATTGAAAATTCTTTGTGGGTTTGTCACCACAACCAGCTATCATCCTATTCATATGTTCATAAAACATGAGAAGAAATAACATGAGGTAATATGCATCTACCCGGCATCTATGATAAATACAGATGGAAAAACTCAAAACTAAAGCAAGCAAGTCGAATTTTGCAGAGTTCAGAATATAATTATCAGCATCCTACAGCGGGAGTACAGTGACGCAGATGGAGCTATTTTCATAACAGTTACTGTTATTGAAAGGAAACAGCGTGAGCCCTCAGGGGCAGGAGCGGTGATCTCATTGTCCTGTCATCAACAGAAGAAGTCAGAGGTCATGTTTATATTCTGTGGGGGTTGATACTGTAGCCTGAACATACTTCTGCATAGATGAGGCTTTATGTACCGAAGAACGTGCATATCCGCTCTGCTGGCCCACACTAGATTACGGCCCCCTGGGTGGGTGAATGTTGCCTGTACCAATTTCTACAGTAGGCTCCCTCCGTGATTATCTCATATCAGAAAATGACATAAGGGACATGAATGGGGGGTTTGGGAAAATCTCCCCATGAAGGGGGGCAGTGATGGGTCTGTCTGTGTGTGTACAGCAGAAGATCAATAGCCATTAAAAGATTAACAGTTGTCCTATCATAGATCAGCTAATTGGGTGAAATCATCTCTAGAAAATTCAATAAAGTCCTGCTGATTTCAACACTGTGGCACTTTGAGATACTCCCTTTACAGCATGTCACCTGCTATTCCAAGACCCTGTTCATTTCAACACTCTCCCGGAAGAATCAAATTCCCAATGTGCTGAGAAGATACTGAACTCCCATCATTGACACTTACAAGCCACAACTTGTGTACTCATTCTTTTTTCAGTATTCAATTTCTTCACTTTCCCTCACCCCTGTCTTTCTCTGCCTTCTTCCTGGCAGTTTATCAGTTTTTCACTCTTCTAGTCTGTCAACCTCCTTCTCTGAGATACAGAGCCCCCCGTGCCCTGACACTTAACAAGGAAATTGAAGGGAAGAGAGCAAGGCATCTTTCACTTGATTTAAAATCAAGAAGTAGAACAGATGCAAAGGTTGCTCAACTGTCTTTGTGGTTGAATGTTTTTTACCGCACCAATGTGTGTATGGATCTGCATATACTGTAGTTACAAGGAAAGTATGTTATTGAGTTCCCTAAAAATGTTTCTGTCCCTCATTATTTTACTAAATGTGTCTTTTTGTTGTGCTCATCCATCTGTGAACACCTACACACACTTACATTTATATGGAATTTGTTGCTGACCCAATCAATCAGTCATTATTTATGGATTTTCTCTAATTCCTGCTTTTATTCTTGTAAATTACATAATGTCTTTACCATAAAATGATTTTAAAAAGGCAATGCCTACAGTATTTGACAGTAATGCTGTCGCAAGGTGTAGAACTAGACTGTGAATTTCTTTAAAAAACGTTGACATTGGATGAGCAAGCAAAAGGGAGGAATGCGCTCTGATCTCTTCCTCAACAACAGCAGAAACCGAGCAACTATTACGATGTTTGCTCTGGTTGGCAAAGGGGTTTCAATGAGCTACACTGATTCGAAGGAAATCGGGTGTAAACCTGACGCAAAGCAAATCAAGTGGAAAATTCAAAGAGGCCAAGGAACAGGGCGGATGATGCCAGCAAATACACCCTCAATGGCTGAGGTCAAGTCACTCTCAATTAAATCAGAGTGGCAAGTAGATTTTCTTCCATGCATTGCTATACAAACAATCATTATATCTGTATTAAAACTGAGTGAAATGAGAGTGCAATGTCAGTGAGAAATGTATGTCTCCTATACATTAAACATAAAGATGCAGAACACCAAAGGTCTGAGTACACTTCCCTGTGATACACCATCAATTATGTTGCAAATTAGTAGTATATAAACGTAAGAAAAGGTTGCCTTGGTGTTAAGCTTTCTAGAGTAATATTCCTCTTGACCTTCATTTGTTTATTCATCTGGTTTCAAACAAAAATCCCCTTCTTGGATAAACTAAACTCTTTTATAGAGGAAGAATATATTTTTACTGCACAGGTGTGATACCAATTGCTGAACTCAGCTGCCATATCAAACTGTTTATTGCTAAAACAATTACCACGTCCTTCAGGCAGCCGATATACATTTTTCTTCTCCATGCTTACCAATGCTGTGATTGTTTTTCATTATAATTTCAGCACATCCCACTCATGTGCATTTTTGTTTAAATGCCAATTCTTCTCGGTGTAAGTCATTGCTCATGACAGCTCAAATGATTTCTGTCCTCCAGGGAGATTAGTTATTTCTCTCGATTATTTTCTAATGCATGAGGCGCACGGAATTGTGCAATCCATAAAATTAGGTTGGGGAATAGGTTGTGTTTGTATCACAACACTGTAAGGTTCAGTTCACCTGATGGAAGCTGCGTTATGAAATAGGGTTTTGCAATGTCAGTTTCTCAGATTTCTGCCACAATCCCAATGCAATGGAGGTAGATGGATTGTGTTTGCAGTGCTCCAATTGAAAGAAAAATCCACAAAAAAAAAAAAAAAAGGAAATGACAAACTGTATTCCAAATAGAAACAGCTGACAGAAAGGTCTATAAATGCGTCTTCTTGTCTAAGCTCCTACTGTGTGTCATGCTAACACCCAGCCAGCCAGTTAATAGCACCAGGAAGAGCCGACAGGCCCCCAGAGTGTAATCTTCTCCGGAGAGCCTCCAACCACTTCCACTCCACTGGAAGAATGCATGCATGGGAGGGCAGACACTCTTGACTCTGACTCATCTTGTGTGTGCAAAGGGGGTGGGAAAGTGTGGTGGGGGTGGGTTTGTGGTTAGTAGGGCACATTTCGTGGAGATCACACCCTGAACTGAGTGATTGAGAGAGACAGAGCAACACTCGGCTTGATGAATGGAGACCGGGTTGATTTCATGCCCTGTGAAAAGCTCCTTTAGAGCAGAAAAAAAAAATCACATTCCAGTCTAGATGGATACACTTTGATGCTGTAAGGAGATTAAATGAAAGCGGGGGCACGGCATGTAAAAATATAGTGAAGATACAGTAAAGTATTTGTGTGCCATTTATCACCGCTTGTTCTGTCATCTTTCCTTGTAACATGTATTTTGATGTGTGGGAGTTCTTTTTATGCAATCATTTATAATAATATCCTTCTCCACTTCCTGCCTCCCCAATCCACAGAAAAACAGTAATTATATTATTGTTTCCTATCTTCAGGACATATTTATAGTACAGAAAATCTTATCTTTTTTTTATACCCTGCATGTGCTGTTTTAATTCATTATGTTTTCCATCACTCACAAACGCAAAATCAATCAAATATTAATCTGAAAAAAGACTAAAAATACAAAGCTTAATAATTAATTAAGTACTATACCAGGGTCAAGAGATATCTTTCTGGTATCAAATGTGATTTATGTCTGAAGCCATTTAAAGCAGGTCGAGTGTTAAACTGGAATAACAATCTTTAGGAAGTTGTATGGTTGATAACATCCAATGGCTTCACTCCCATCTCTCCACAGCTCTCAAATACAATTTGTAGAGAGAACTTTTGACGGAGCAAGAGTAAGAGCAAATGCAACCTGGCAACGTTGTAAGGCAAGTTAATTACGAGAAGGCTTGCAGGGCAGTGTTTGTACAATGACATGATCCAATACTGGATTTTGCAATTTCCCATGAGAATAACTCCTGCCTCCAGCTCCCTCTCTCTCTATTTCTACACCAACTCATAATCAATCTCATTCTAACTCAAAATATCATATCTGTTGTTCCTGTTTGGAATACACGACACATTTAAGGCACTGCATGGGTTATTTTGATACAATTATCTAACTGTGAATAAGATGTGTACGAGAGGGTGTTTACCTGCCACAATAGATGCAAGACCTCCAATCTAAAGCTTTCAACTTCTTAGATGCAGTTGGTCTTTTAGAAATATATGAAGTAAAGTGAATCCAAAAAGGAGTAACTGGAAGAAAACATAGTTTTGGCCCGGTTTTGGCTTAGATTACAATAAATAACCTATTTCTGACTTGGAAAAGTGACTATTGTGTAGGTTCAGTTCCCGATGCAACATGCTGTAGTTAGCAGCTGATGAGTCATAGTGACCAAAACTAAGTAAATGTTTCCAGTTAGTTGGGATTTACTTAGTCAGCTAACCTCCCTATCCACAAAATACAGCTCTTGCTTTTGTTTAAATCTATGTTAAATCTATGAGTGTAAGAGACTCACGTGGTAAGCAACCAGCGAGACTGCTTGGCCAGGCCCAGACAGGCCAGCAGGCAGATGATCAGGTCCAGGATGAGGATCAGCAGGTAGGTGAGCCACCTGCAGGGACAGACAGAGAGAGACAATCACAGTGCTGCTGGGAAATTTATTTTTTGGCAAATTGGGTTGAGCTTTGTTAAAAGAAAATGCTGGTTACATTTAAGCAAGGCGTTATTGATGTACGGTAGTTATTTCCCAAGCTTCCCAATTCGGCTTAATTAAAATGTAAGATTATACACAGGCTTATATTCAAATGAACTAAACTTTACATTCATCATTATCATTTGGTGTCTATGTACGGCGGGATCTTGAGTCGTGGCTGTGCCAAACATTTGGACTACCTATGTTGTAAATGTATTATCTTTTCAATGTACACACGGCATCTATTGCACGTCTGTCCGTCCTGGGAGAGGGATCCCTCCTCTGTTGCTCTCCCTGAGGTTTCTCCCATGTTCCCCTTTAAACTGTGGGTTTTCTCTGGAAGTTTCTCCTTGTACGATGTGAGGGTCTAAGGATAGAGGGTGTCGTGTTGTCATACTGATATTCTGTACAAACTGTGAAGTCCACTGAGACAAATGTAACATTTGTGATATTGGGCTATATAAATAAACATTGATTGATTGATTGATTGATTGATTGATTGATTGATCATTAATAATACTGTGCCATGATACTTAGGTTGACTAGCTAACAGGCAATACAAGAACAAAGCTGCTTTTTTTAGCAAAGTCTTCTACATTTGTTATAAACCACTTAGTATTCTGACTGTTTGCCTTAGACATGTAGCTTTTGCACAATATCAATGTATATTAGTGTCTTTATATTATAGATATGTAAGGCCCAACTTTACATGGTTTTCCTTTTATTACTCCAACTCATGGAGCCTATGTTATCTTTTGTTAGCTTAATTAGTTAACTTGCTAAATAGCTAGTGATATAACATTATTTTATCCAAATTTGTCTCAAATCAGGGACAAACAATGCATATTTCCCGTGCCTTAGCAAAAATGTTGAGCAATCTTGACAGAAGGAGAAAAAGAAAAAATACCAAATAATAATAAACCAGAATGTATTACTAAAGTTAAAAGCAATGTGGTTTTACAAAAAGTACCCCCATCAGAAAAACTCTTGAGGGAGTTAAAACCCAAAATGTTATAGTGTAACACTTATTTTCAGCTCAACAGGCACATGCTCTCATCTGAGGTGTGTTGATGCTTGAGGGTATAATCCTGTCCAGTATTGCCCTCCTCAGTGAACCCATCTGTTACGTGAGCAGTGGTCAGTCTGAGACCGGACACACAGAAAGCCTGTCCAGATGGTTAATAATGAATGGACTCAATTCCATATGATTGAATGTTTCATGCTGTGAAACAAATGGGGGGAGGGGTCGCTACATCACCTTTGAACTCGGATGTATCAATCCAATTCAAGTTGCTTTGATTTCTTCTCATATTATTTATCTCCATCATTGTGCATCTTTTAATCTTAACTCCTGCACTTACATTCTCACTTTGTACATTCCTCTTTTCTCTTAAATTATTTATTTGATTTCCTTCCCATTTGTGTTCTCCATCACTATGCTGCATCCTTTCTACATCTCCCTCATATCTTTCTTTTTCCCCCTTCACTTTCCTTCCACTCCCTTTAACCCCCCTCCCCGTCCTCTCTCTCCCTTTCAGCCCCTCTTCCCTCTTTGCCCTTCTTTCCCTCTCTTCCTCGTTTCATCTTTCCCCCTCTTGGCACTGTACAGCACGAGAAGCTGGGACATCAACATGCACACGGAGGCTCTTGGGTGACACTGCCACCGTGTTTGTCTGTGTCATCTTAATCCAATTAAAGTCAAACTGAGTGCTGCACAGAGGCACGCTGCTACAGGGGGTTACATTCATGTATAATAGAGAAGTACGTCTGCAAGAAATTGTGTCGGAAAGCAAGAAGCAGCTCTGAATGTGCTAGATTCAGTTGAAAGGTTAAATATGATAAAGGAAATAGCAATTTATCGAACGTTCCTAATAGAGAGGTCAAAGGTCACTGTGATCCCTTGATTTTATGGGGAGGCATTTGACAGCTGACCCTATGCACACACTCGCCCAGAGACCCCATTAAGAAGCCCATAAAACCACATCTTATACTCCTTTTATTTTTTAATACCATTACAGATAATAGTATAGTATAATTAAGGAAATGAACAAAAGTAACTCATATATCCAGTTAAAAGGTGAGTCTTTTACTTTTACTACAAAATATAAATGACTGCTTTGTTTGAAAGGTTGTCAATTCCACAGTTTAAGTTCTGTGACAGCAAATTCACAGTAACCCTTGGTGTCAAATCTAGAGATATCAACTCCAAGAGTAAATATAAAATGTGTTGAAAGGGGTGTTATAACATTTTAAAAACGTAAATGACAGCACTGTCTTTAAAGTACCTGAGGTTGCAAGGTCTCAAGGTGTAAAACATTTAGTTATTTTCAGAAAACTGAGAGATTATTTAAGATTCTTAAAGTAGACAAAATGTTCCAGGATGAACACACTGAAGATGGACAGCCAACTCTGACACAGCAACACTGTGAAGAGTCAAATCACACACACACACACACACACACACACACACACACACACACACACACACACACACACACACACACACACACACACACACACACACACACACACACACACACACACACACACACACACACACACACACACACACACACACACACACACACACACACACACACACACACACACACACACACACACACACACACACACACACACACACACACACGCTCAACCACAGCTATTTGTCTGGGCATGAGGCAGTGATAATGAGTCCATTAACAGTTTACACAGTGTCTGGCTGTCTGCCGTCGGTTGGCTTACTCTATCAGTGCACAGCTATGTGGTTTATTGAATTATTGGCAGAGAAGAAGAGTCACATTGCAGATCAATACAAACACCAGCTTGTGTGTTACCGCAGACTCCACAGAAATACTATCAAGGCTTCACAAGGACTGACACATTGGCACTGAGCCTTTTTTTAGGTGATATACATTTCAAACACCTCACGGAGCCGTGTGCTCAGTGGACAGCTCAATCCACATACAGTAAATGGATGATGCACGTATGCAAACACCATATTTCATCCCATCCTTTAAATATCATGCGATATATTCAGGTCATAGAGGTATGAGAACACATGAATTATCTATTTGACTGCATGTTCAAGTTTCCCAGTGATTGCAGCCATTATCGAGACATGATATCATAAACTTAAATGTACTTTGCATCTCCGAGAATCCATTATATGCATATTTAACGGTAATTTGTAGCATTTATATATGATCATAAAAACGTGATAGGTCTTTCCTGGTTGATTAGCATCTTCCCACGTGTTTAGACAAGATGTAAATAACTTTATATATATAACAGTTCTCTACTGATTTCTATGAAAGAGGTTTGGGTCACGTGGAAATTCTTATAATTCTGTTAATAAAATCAGACTTCGGCAGAAGAAAGTCAGACTAATCACTTTATGTTATTCTCTACTTCAAACCAAGAACTTTTTTCATATACATTTGTATCATGTGGCAATAATTCTCCATCCATAACTCCATAGATCTGCATTTAGAAATCCATGTGAACATTTGAGACATTCACATCATTTTGGATGCGATTTATCCAAAAGAAAAAATGTATGGAAAAGATATATCCTAAGTGTTTTTCTCATTTCTCTAACTGTTTTCCTACAGATGTGCACTTCAGTAGCATCCCAGGCATTGTTCATTGTTCACTATTCCACCCTGCACTTTAGGACACTGTTCCTCACCTGTAGTACTCCACTCTTGCCGTTTGATCGGCGATGGATGCAAGGTCCACTTTAGCCTCCTCCCAGTCAGGCAGACCCAGCAGCTGTTTGATCACGTTGTCCGTCATCTGCTGCATGAACTGCAGGGTCTGCACATAGTCACCCCGCGTGGCAAAGATCTCGTCCAGCCTGGCGAGGTGCTGGTGCAGGCCGCTCTTCATGCTGCCCATCGTGCCAGTCACCTGGAGGGCAGGAGAGGAGAGGAGGCGTGAGGTGAATAAGTACAACAGCACTGTGACCGGGGTTGGAATACCAAGCATGAAAGCTAATGCACTGACCCATTCCTGAGGTATAATGTATTGATAAGTGTTCGAAACATATCACTCTTCACCGGCTTAAGCTTCAATAATCAGGATACATGTATTTATTAATCCTTGCAAGAATGGAAGTAGTCATCACACACAGAGCATTTGGGACAACTAGTTCCTCGAGCAGTGTCCTTCAGATGCTTTATATACAAGACAGGATGTTATTCAGTCAAAAGATACATGTATACCAGTTCAAAGCAGTATTCTACTGTATGCTTAGTTCAGATTAGTTAAGGCCAACGTAAGCAATACACATGACAGTCATATGTCTATCTCCATAGAGGCTGAATCATCATGTTAATCGTTGTCACATACATATGCCTAACACAGTCCTGACGATCTTCTAGGTAATCATACATCCGGTTACGTACACAGCTATGTAGGACCTTTGTTATCACGTGCTACTCTGATATTGGAAGAGTACATTCAGTATTCTCCCAACAATAAGTAATTGATGATTGAGTTTCCTTCTGGTAATAGCAAATCATTTTATTTGAGAAAACGGTCCGCAGAAAAACCTGACAGTTTGAGGGGATAGAAATGTTTTATAACCTCCACCTTTCTACTAAAACATTAATGTGTTGACCGACTTTTCTTAGAGCCGAGCACAGAAAGGAATCCTCTCAAACAGCATGTGGGTGCCTTTGGTCAACTTTTCCGCCTGACAAAGCTTCCCCGGAAAAAAAAAAAAAAAAAAAAAAGGTGACCTAAGGTGAGATAAACCCAAACGTGAGGTACGTGCTGCAGAGTAAAAATAGGTGGGTGGGCGGGGCAGTGTGGGAGAGCTAAAATGCTGAGTGTGGGTGTCGGTGAAGAGCTCCTCTTTGAGCAAACAGCTGGAAAACAGCCAAAACTAGAGAGCCCGGAGGTGAGATAGAGGAGAGATTTTTATTTACGACTGCTGTTGTCTTTCAGACCTTTCTCTAAACTGATAACTCATTAATTTGTATCTGTATACACCAGGTAATCACAGATAATGTAATCCTTTTCCCAAAGTGGGAGTTTTATCAGATTCTTACCTAGCCGGGCCAACTAAACCAAGACCACATTATCTTTGTGGTGTGAACATCTCCTGTAAAAGCCCTTTCCATTTCTTCAGGTTTAATGTCTCTGTACTTAGCTTGAAGGGAAACTTTGTTTACTGGGAGATGGCATTCAGAGAGACATCCTGCTATTTGTTCATTAAAAAGGGTAATAAATGCTTCCATTCAGCTTAGGGTACTTGGCATTCAATGAAGAGAACACTCATATTGTTGCCGTGTTTGACAGGCACAGGATTTGCTGGAGCTGAAGCTGAGGCGAGGGCATGTTGGGTGGGAGTAATTAGTCGGTCTGCATTCAACGGTCGACCAGCACTAGATGGCTGCAAATAAAAGAGTCTACAGCTAGTGTGGGGCTACTCTTATAGTCAGAGTTGTAGTTCTAGCCAAACGCTAATATAAGCATGCTAACACGCTCACAGTGAGAATGTTTATATTGTAGGAAATAGTAACGAAGTGGACCACCTTCGTTTGACTAATAGCATAGCACTAAACACAACATTTAGTCATAAACTATTGGACAATTTTGACGATTTCTCTGTTAAATGTTACAGGATTACCAAAGTTATTTTAATGTATCATCTTGGAAATTTGAACATCTGTAGCAAACATATTTCAGAATATTTTTTTAAAAAGTCAACCTCCTACTGATGCTTAAGGAAGTCAATAGATCATTAAAGTCATTAGGCTTCATCCTCTGGAGACCATGAATATATGCAGTAGTGGGTTTAATGCATCGTTGTAGACTAATCGATCTGGGTTTTTTAGCATCATGCAGGTAAAAAGAAGTGGCGGTGTATCTTTTGAGATGAACTTGTAGCAAACAAAGGTTGACATATTTGGTTATTTTTGAAAGATAGATTTGTTTGAAGAAGAATTTTCTATGTTCATTCTGTTAAATAACAGAAATGTAGGTAAGTAGAGAAGAAAACAATCAGCTATCCTTGGAAAATCTGTCCAGGTACTCCAGCACCGAAAAGCCTGGGTTGAGTTGAATCAGATTGAGGCTCATTTGTAAACAGCCTCTCATAGACTCTGTTGTTTCACCTACTGTAGGTCCTGCAGTAGGACTAACTAAGCTAGCTAGCTAACACTCCACTGTATTTAATCGAGACATTCTTGACGGGATTTGATCATTGTTATTTGGTAGGGGAAAAAACTACAAAGAAATAACAGCTATTTGAGTACATTTTTGTCAGGAGTACTCAATGATGACTAAAATGCAATAATTGTGAATGCCCTAATGTGCACCAAATGAAATGGAAATCCATTCTGTTGTTAATGAAGGTCTTCAGTCAGCGACAAAGTGGTGAACCAAGGTTCAGACTGACATTCCCATATAACGCCATGCTAGCACAGCTAAAAATATCCATTAATCCATCTATCAATCTGTTAATCCATCAACTATACCCGCTGTTCCCTAAGGGAGTCAACCTGTGAACCAACAGTCCTCTCCATGGGACATTGTATCTGTGCTCTGTAGTTTGTTATCTGATCTCTGATTGAGACCACTTCCTCCTCAGACTTAGCTGAAGAAATCGCAGTTGAGAAATGAAGTCAAGTATCTGATTCTTGCCTCTTGTGAGAGAATCTTATCTCAACCGCCTGGGGAGACAGTCAATCCAGCTAATCTTTCCTTCCTCTTGGTCTGATCCTCACCGTGTTAATGATCCGCGCCGATCAAGAAGATTTAATTCCCAGTCCCGGTCTTTATCTCAATCTGATGTTTCGAGGGCATTCTCCTCCTCACATCTTTCAAAACAAACAATTTGCAGCGGATTGTGTTTGGCTGCATAGCGGTTGTTCGGTGGGGTATTCATTTCTACACACCGGAGGTTACAAATAAATTTAAAAAAAAGAAAAAAAAAGAAGAAATCACGATAAACGGTTACGAATGGAGAGCGGCGGCTGAAAAGTGGCTGTCAAAAATCTAATGTAGATTCTAGCTTGAGGAAAGGGATATAAATATAGATCAATGAGCATTATGTTGGTTGTGGTTGACCATAGTGTATTCCGAATGAAGACCCTGGGCTTAAGGAGGAGGGTCATTTCTCAAAGTCTTATTTCTTATTACAAAATAGATGCCTGAAATGTATCTATTATATCTACCTTTCACACATTTATCATATGCCATTTCAAATATCGACTTACTTGCACGGACAAGAACAATAGTTCCAGAATCAATCATTCCTAATAATAATAATCTCTACAGAATATTAACCCCAATTCCTTCACTAAAATGGGATATCTATCTGTAAGCCTATTGTTGTTGGTACATGGCCTCGGAGAGAGCAGTGCTTCAGAGATAACTCTGGGAGCACGAAACAGAGAGAGGCTGTAAAAGAACATCTCTTTCTTTCAGACGCATACCTCCCAGAGTGTCCATCTTTGAGTTGAAACAGAAAATAGCTTGCCAAGTGTGAGCGATGATCTCATAATCACTTTCTCTATATTCCTTACTCGTCCCGTAATCGCTTGATAAATGAGACCCAATAAGGCTATTTGTTAAAGTAAAACAAAGGATAAGATAAATGATTAAAGCTTTTTTTCTCGCTCTAACTGGTCGTCTCTGCTCGATAGTGGAGAGGCTTTTTTTTCAATTAAAATTGAATGTGGGAGCTAGAGCGTGAAATGGAACATGCTTCTGAAGTGCCTCAGTAGCTCGGTCCCTGCTAAGATAGAGACCATCTTCACTGCTCTGAAACAAAGCTCTTTCAAAATGCATTCTTTCCTACCTCCTTTTCTCCCCTCACACACGTGGTGACCACAGAGCCTCAAAGTGGTCGGCCTGGATTGGTTTGTATATGAAACATTGAGCAGGCTTCAAATGAAGACCTTTGAGAAACCGATGGCCCACAGAGCAAAGATTGTTAACCAAAAGGAAGGAAGTGGGATCGTCACGCTATGAATGGTTTGCTGTAACAATGGTGTGCTGGTGTTTGACACACATTCATTGAGTCGTTGGATCTACCGTCTTATGGTCTTCTGGTCTAGAGGGAGCGAAGGTTCACAGAGTGTTGGAAGTGGTTTAGCCTCAGAGATAACCTCAGCGCCAGCACTTTCCCTTCAGCTTGACGTGAGAGTGAAGAAGTCAGAAAAAGTGCCCAATTAGCCAACTGGGTACCACCTGCCAGGCAGTACACATATTAGTACACACATCCAGATGTCAAAGAGGTTTCTCCTTGCACTCACGGATGGCAGCTTTTAATGAGACATTTCTTAAACAACTGAGAACAAATGGGATCCTCTACTGATGATGTAACAGCCTGATCTCTTTATAACAGCTGAAGTTACTGTTGTGGGGATGACAAGAGGAGTTGAGAAGGGCTCCTGGAGGCAAAAGCCTGGTAATGAACAACAGCTAGTATTATTGTGGTGATATCAAGAGGAGAAATGTGATGCTGAGCCAAACACTGAATAGAAAACAATGCTGGAAGTAATACAGCTTGACTCCAGTTAACCTCTTGTAGTGACAAGAAATGTGTTTTTTTCTGCACTGATTTGTCTCATTCCTCTAAAATATACACAAAGACCCACAGATACTTGCACTTCTTTGAGGTGTATTTTATGTCTGAAAAACACTTTTTTCTGGACAAAACCCAGGATCAGACTGCAAACAGGCACACACACAGAAACAACATGAGGCTCAGTTGTTAGCGCTTTTGTTTTACAGCCAGACATACACTCCACCTGTGTTCCGATCTCCTGCTCACAGCATAAGGTTAAATATCAGGATTGCAATGAAATAAGTTGATGGTAGTGAATCATGATAATCGCCAATATCCTCTCATAAGTGACTTGAACATCTGTCTAGCTTGTTATCATGGTAAAATAGGGCCTACTTTAAATACAATAACAGATTAACTTTAAGAGTTTAGAGCACATTTTGATTCTTATCAAAACAATATCATGAATTCCAATAACTTTGGGATATTTCACATTGTCCCATGTCCAATGGAAACAATAATAATTACACTTTCATTATCTTTCTCCTTCACATTATGAATATCTCATCATATAGAAACAAATCGTATTATAAGAGCGTATTTACTGGGCCACCTTCCAAACCGTGCTTGAGCTCTGGCCAAATGCTCCGTGACTGACACAGACACCGACCCACTCCGCTTGGTGACTGCGGGCTGCCAAAACTCTCTCAACACCCATCTCCAAACAATAGAGTTATTATTAGTGTTATTATTAGTGTGGCCAGACTTCAAATATCACATCATTCCCATTACAGCATCCCAATTGGCCCGTTTCCAGATTGAACAGCCCTATTGATGTTTTTTTTGCATCTCAGTTTGAGCGTTACGTCTCCAAATTGCACCTCTCTGTATAGTGCTTTGTTTTAATTGATATTCTAACTAAGAGAGCCAGTAACTGTTCATAAACAAATCATATGCATATATTTCAGACCGTAACCAATCAAGGCCTAAACAGCTGCTGAGAAAAAAAACATTGAGTGATAATGAGCCTAACTTCCTTCTTTTCCTCTCTTATAAACTGAGCCTTTAGAAGAAAACTCACTTCTAAACTCTCTCGGAGTTGGGCTTTAAGGGGATTTGTGTTGGCCGAAGGGCAGTGAGGCCTTCATTGTCAATGATTTCAATTCAGATTTCAATCTCCAACTCTGCCAATCAGACAGGCCAGCCTTGCTCGTTGTTCTTGCCCATCAAACGGCTTTGTCTCCTGGGCTCATGGTTGATTAGGTGGGGGGAGACTGGGAACTGTGTGTGGCACACTGGGCTCTTTATACTAGCCTAGAACTAGCCTCCTTAACAGTCTATTGCTGCATGCAATGAACTCAGTCATCCACACACACACTAAGGCACAGGCGAGCACAATCACACGCATAAAATAAAGGCCACCATGTCCAATTGTGTGTGCTTGCACGAGTTCACACATCCCAGAAGGACTCACTGACAAGCTTTTCAGATGAGCTATATGTAAATGTGTTCTTTCTGCTAATATGACTTTGAGAAATGAACCTGGCTAAGTGCTTTACAAGAATAACAGGAAACAATGCGTGAACAATTCATCCAATCTGGTCATGACAAAGAGATGGTCTATCCCTCTGTATTAAGGTAATACACGCTTTACATGCTGTTGTATCGATTCAATGGAGTAAATCAAAGACATGTAAATGCTAGCTTGTTAATGAGAAGTAATCCCAACTGACAATCTACAGCAACTCTACTGATCTTCTCCCAACATAAGTAATTACATTCTCCCATGTTTTCAGTTTAAATTATGTATAAAGTGCATAAATCAGAGCCAGACAGCTAAGTACTTCCCTCCGTTAAAGAGTCTCTATATCCTCTGAGCAAAGTGTTTCGTACTGAGGCCATGTTGAGTGGCTCACATACCACCACATTAATCTCCATTAACGCAGATGGAGACCTAATCCCCACTCTTTGACAGCTAGTCACGTTAGGTCTCCGCCCACGCTGATACAGACCCCGGACCAACACGGGACACACTGCTGAGGCGACAACACAAAACTGGTCCTTATAGACACTACATAAAAAAAGCATAGTATGTTTATCATAGTTTCAAGTCAAGTTTCAAGTTAATCTTTGTGTCATGGTTATCTTTACAAATCTCAAGTAGGAGTCTCAAGTTCATCTTTACAAGTGCCAAATCAATTGGTAAAAGTCTCAAGTTGATATCTACAAGTGTGAGGTAAAGTCCGAAGGCCATTTTTCTAGAAGTTTCACGAAAAAAAGTCAATCAGGTTCATCTTAACACGTCTTAACAAGAAGAAGCC
Organism: Notothenia rossii; assembly: GCF_949606895.1. NCBI lineage: Eukaryota > Metazoa > Chordata > Actinopteri > Perciformes > Nototheniidae > Notothenia > Notothenia rossii. The sequence goes on from NC_136910.1 coordinate 16,238,118, forward strand.
ATCAATTAATCTGTGCAACTCAAAAAAAAAATCAGTCTGAAGTCTTAAATCTTGTCAAAGCTAATCTCATGTGCAAATTCATCATGTACCTGTTCACTATTTTGGTTACACAACATTTGAATATCCTGCTCTTATAGCACTGTTTATAGTTTGTTTTAAGTCAAGTCCAAGTTGACTCTCAAACGATTAGAGATAACATGGGCGGTTTTGGCGCAGTGGTTAGAGCGTTGATCATCAGACCAAGGGGCGTTGGTGAACTCCAGTTCAACCAGTTTGCCTCGTCAGGCCGTTGTGTCCTTGGGCAAGACACTTTACCCGCATTTGCTCCTCTGGGTAATGTCCACAGTAATGACTCTTGCATGTCTAATATGTGTAATGTGTAATTGTAAAGCGCTTTGAGCACCTGTAAAAGCACTCTTATAAAAAATGTAACGCATTATTATTATTATTAACATCTCAAATCTCAAGTGTACAGCTCAGATGATAACCAAATACGGTTTATTATCAAGCCAAATTGCCAAATACTTTCATCAATAGTGTTGGCAAGTAATGTACTTTAGTATTAATTACCACAACTTTTGTTTGATAAACATAGGTGAGGAAAAATTGAGATGGAGAAAAATATCAAACCGTTTTGATGCCTTGTCATTGGTGTATCATTTTGAAACAGCGAGCTACATTTGGGTGTGTGATGGGAGGTGAGGCAGATACAAATAGAAAAAGGAGCTAAAGGAAGCACAAGCAAAGACACAGGGCGATGCTTTGTTCCTGCCGAGGCCACAGCAGCTGGGAGAAGGTGGAGCAGAGCGGGTGAGAGTGTGTGTGAGCTGTCTGTGGAGCAAAGAGTCAGGCAGTCAATTTGTGTGTAGCGGTAAAAGGCCATAAAAAGACTATAAAAACATTTAAATGCATACTAAATGGAGTCCTCTGGGCTTTCCTCCTGTGTGTGGGTAAATACATCACAACAGCATTTCTGAAGCCTTCACAGGGAGCTGTTTATTTCCAGCTAAATGGGCCTCTCATGTATAAACTGCATGTCTTGTGAAACTGTACTGAATGTTTCCAGTTTGTTTTTACAAACTCAAATCAGGATACCGTTTTTTCTTCACACACGCAGGTATGTTTATGTATAGGAGACATTCATCATGTGACCCTAATGTTTTACTTACCAGACTGTCCACACCGCCCAGCGTGTGATTGGCATTGTACAGGGAGTAAGTCAACTGGTACACGCCGTCATTGGTCTCGCTGTTGCCATAGAAACCCACACCAACGGCGATGCTACAGAGAGAAGAAGTATGGAGGGAGAAGTAAGCCTTTTGATAAATGAGTGACAGTAGCACTACATAAGTGCTGCTTGGCTTGTAAATCACAGGTGTCACAGGTGATATCCTTTTCAGGCACTGAGATTTATCAGCTTGAAAGCCATTTATTACAACATTTGCTCAAATAAAAAAATGAACGCACGCTAAAAATAAGGATTTCTTCCTGTTCTGAAACAATGTGTCATCCTGTGTTAGAGATGTGCTGCCTACACGGTGAGTGGCACAATGGAATACACCCCCTACACCAGGCTTTATGAATATTTCATGCCTTCTTTTTTGCAAGCAATTGGGTATTAGCATAAAGCAGTGTCATCAATTTCTCTATCAACCCTGACTTTTACATAAAAAAAAATAAAAAAAGAGGAAACAAAATGCAAAGGTAATGAGGCACGTTGGGACAATCCCTGAAAGGAGACGGAAATATTGTCTATGCAATAGTTAATAGTCAAGGTGAAAACAGTTATCCAAACAGAATAAATGACAGTGAATTGGGATGTTGTGTCTGTGTGTGTGTGTGTGTGTGTGTGTGTGTGTGTGTGTGTGTGTGTGTGTGTGTGTGTGTGTGTGTGTGTGTGTGCGTGCGTGCGTGCGTGCGTGCGTGTTGTCTACAGGAGGCAAAACAAATATACTGTATCAGTAAGGCACTGGAGCTGCATAACACTGTGATTCTGTGTTCATTTATGTAAACACCACTCTTTGAACCAGAAATGATACAACAATACAGGGTTTTGGAATGTGTGTGCATAATTTGGAAACCGCTTTTGCATACTCAAGTCAACCAAGGATTTCATTTGTTCAGCTGGAGCATCAGCACAAACTAAATAACCACCAACATAAACACCCACTCTTAAGTAGTTCCTCTGAGCTTCAGTTGCCTCTGAAGTGCTGTGGCATTGCTCCTCTGCTATAATATGACTTGGAAGAAGCTACAAAATCAGACATAGATGCATAATGTCTCACAACAAACTCTGAAAACCCTGTGAAGAGATTTCTTGCAAAGTCAATTATGTTGCAGTAGAGATGTGCTTATTCACCTGCAATACTGACCACCTGCGCAAACCTAAGAAAACTATTAACCTTTTATGGAAGCTTCAGGGAACTTGTGTTACTAAATGACACGGCAAAAGCCATAAAGTTACAGTAATGAGTTACACATCAAACTAAATTGAACATATGATGAGAGGGAGTTCAGATCTGACTCAGGCTGACATATTTCTCTCAGGGGAACTCTCAATACACAAGTTTATTAAGTACACCTAGAGCTACCTCCACTGACAGCACTGAAGTTGATTATTTTTTTATGAAGCATGTGTTGAATCAACTTTAAGGGGTGTTTAAAGTGGAGTTGTACTTCATAGTTATCCCTAACTATCCAAAGTCAGTGTATTACCTACAGTAGATAGTGGTAAGCTTGTCCAGTTCTGAGAAACAGACTGGTGTTCCAGCACCAACAACTTCAAAGAGATTTTGAGATGTGACAGTACATAATAGCATTATAATTTAACCCCTGTGCCTTCCTAAACAAGGGTCTGCATTCATGTTTGTCTTCCCACTAATGTATGGTTTTCCTTTAATTCATAGCCTGTCTTGCTTAATTTGGTAGCTGTACTTTTGGAGCTGTAAAACGACACTATTATATTTCAAATGTGTTTTCTTGGAATACAATGTAGCTATACCTTTTGCACTGACACCTCATTTTTCACTCAGAACCCATTACCTGATAATCAATGGCAGTTAATATAAAGTAGGAAGGAGTGCAAGGATCCATTTCACTGCTGATAAGTGAGCAGACACACCAAATGGCTATTTGACTTGATGCTTTATTATAGATCTTTAATATTGTATGACCTAATTAATTCTACACGGCTTGAGGGTTGCCCTCCTCTCAAAATATAAAACATCAATATAGATTTCTCTGATCTCATAATCGCCAGACCCACTTAAAGCTACCTCACAGTTTGTTTTAACCATGTATTAGTAGGCCTACCTTTTAGCAATTACAACCACGCATCGCTAGCTCTAAGCTAAATATCTCAAGTGTTTAAATCCATTATAAGTAAATTAATCACTTTTTACTATTTCACCAGTTTTTAACTGTTGCAGCTATATATCCTCACTTACAGTTTCAGCTGTTTATCAGTTTTTTTCTCATTTAACTCTCAGAAGTTTATTATTTCTCTTAGCCATATATTCCAGCTGTCCATTAACTCTTAGCTAACTATTTTAGCTCTTTATTCATTTCTTTGAGCTAATTATCCAAGCAGTTATTCCATTATCTTTAAGCTAAATATCTCAGCTTTTTTACTATTTCTCCTAGCTTAATATGTCAGTTTAATATCTTTGTTTTCCTAGCATACTATTAAAGCAGTTTATCTCTTCTTCTAGCTAACTATTTCAGCTGTTTATTAAATACGTTACTTAGCTAGCTATTTTAGAGTAAGAGTGGTTCACCTTGCTTTGAGCACCAACTTTTAATAATAATAATAATCTACTGATGATGTAACAGTCCATTTCCTATGTTGGATGCTTTCAGGAGTTTCTCTCTTTTCATCTGTGTGAGAAAGTGTAATGTATTGTGTAAAAGTAGCCGGGAGAAATGTGGACTTGGTAGACCCGAGGAAATATTTGAATGGACAGAATCTAATGAATAAGGGAACACAGGGAGGCGTGCAAAGAGAGAGAATACCCCTTGTTTTCTACCCTTTCCAGTTGCCTTGGTGCCGCTTCTTCAAATATCCATAGTCTGATTCAACAAGAAAGAATATCGGAGTAGGCATGTACTGAGCAAAAGTCAAAACTGTCATGTTGATAAATGACAAAGTGAATAAAAGACATTGTGCGGAATGCAGAAAAAGGAACCAATATATTCAGCCTGCAGCAGAAAAATGCCCCCGGCCACTATCCAGACATGTTTGAATATTGGAGATTGTGCCCCAAAATGGCAGCAGTGTCTGTCTTGAGATAACAAATAAAGACATTTTATATTTCACTCAGCCCTCCTGATGTCCCATTAAGGATCATCAAAAGAAATCCCCTTAATATTCAGTAGGCGTATAATATAAAATACAAAAAGTCACTTTCTAAATTTTTCATGCACACATTTCCATTTTCAAAGCTAGAAAAATGCCAAAAGAGTGGATTAATGACTAAGATGAAGTTACTAAAAAATAAATGACCCCGAAAAAAAGTAAATGAGGTCTTTAAAACTCTACTGCTGCTATGCTTTTATTGCCAAAATTGTAGGCATGCTGTTAAATATCAAGGTGTGCCAATTAATTTCTGAATGGGATCCAATGGAGGACATTTATATGATATATCATGCAAACAGACGTCTTGCTTTCTTCCCCTCCCCCTTTTCTTGTCTTCTCCATTCTCATTTCCGTTTGGCAACAGACACCTATTCCAATTAAAAAATGCAAATAAATATTTCAAGTGGGTTAGAAGGGAGAACAACTTCTGATGATAATTTGCATAATCTGTGAAGAGAGTGTGCTGTGTCTCACTCAACTGACTATGTAAATAGAACACTTTCATTAAAAGGATTTTTTTATTCATTTGCTTACTTTGCACAAGACTGTAGGGTGTAGAGTCTTAAATGATTGGCAGAACATAAAGTCCCATATCAATGACCCCAGAATTATAACGCTATGGTTACATTCCAGGAGCCCTAAAACTGTTAAACACTCAAGATAAAACAGATGCTCAGTTTACCTTGTATACATTTATAAAGACATATGGACTTTCTCGTCGTGTCATAGTCCGCCTAAGTGGTTTGGATATTGTTGGCATGTTATTGCTAAGCCATTCAATTAAATCTCGTGTAATAACCCATTTAGCTTTTCCTCATTATATTTTGTATTTCTATATTCATGTGTGAATTAATTATTTGTGGGTTTTTGGTGTTTAAAACATGCTGGCTTCTAATTTCCTTTGATTGTGGACATTTGTACATATTAAATGCATTTGTAAACCTACAAGTAAGAGGACAAATATGAGGTTAAATTCTGTGGTGAAAAGACCTTCTAGACAAAAACATATTCCTAAATGTTTATGCTTTCATCTATTGCAAATTGCCTTGAACATCCTTCTTTGGGAATCAGTCCACAAGTGATATTATAATATACAAAATAATAATGCTATAGACGTTAAAGTTACAGTCCACATGTCCTCAGCATGAGCAGCTTGATGAGCTACAGTAGCGTATACATGAGTACAATTGAGTGACATCTGCTCAATGTTAATTTGGATGGACATCACAGCGTATCAGCTGTCTTTGTCAAACTTAATTAGAGTGGAGGACATTAAGCAGGGACAGAAACAAGAGGGGAGGTCAAACAGGGAGAGGAAAATGGGGGGGAAAAGGGTAGAAGACTTAAGAAGGGAAATGAGGAGTAAGTGAAGGTGAAAGGAGAATCTGGACTCATGAGATAAAAAATGAAGCTGGTACCAAGTCTAATTGAAAACCCACTGGACATCACTCTTTAACTTCAGTAGACACAATCAAAGTTGGGAATCACATGAAAGAGAGTTGATTTCCCACAGGGTTAACTTCATTCATCTCATAATGTTCCTACAACGTATCTGGCAGGGCCACGTAGATTATTTTGATCTACGCAAAAATACATGAAATACCACACATGACATAATTTTCTATTCTAGTACAACCGTACAATGAATTTGACTCCTTCTTCACTGACAAAATACAGAAAATCAGACAAGCAGTTGGTGCCTCTGTATCAGGTACAGCAAATGTGTTGTCCCTGTGTCCACTTAAAATCAATTCAAACACCATGACACAATTCTAACAGATTAATGATAAAAACCTAGAGGGCATTATTCAACATCTGAAATCCTCCTCCTGCTGCTGCCTTGATATTATTCCAACAGTATTTTTCAAAAATGTTTTTCATTGCACGACCTTAGATCTACTTCATATAGTAAACAAGTCTCTTCACTCAGGTGTTTTTCCACAAGCCCTGAAAACTGCAGTCATTAAACCGCTCTTAAAAAATAATAATCTAGATGCTTCAGTAATGAACAATTACAGGCCAATATCAAACCTCCCATTTCTAGGTAAAATCATTGAAAAAGTAGTTGAGTAATTTCTTGCATTTAAATAACTGTTTTGATGTGTTCCAGTCAGGCTTTCGTCCAAACCACAGCACTGAGACTGCTCTTGTAAAGGTCTTCAATGACATCCACTTAAACACAGACAGTGGCAATACCTCAGTGTTAGTATTACTAGATCTCAGTGCTGCGTTTGACACTGTTGACCACAACATGTTACTAGACCGACTGAAAAACAGGGTGGGACTTTCGGCAACAGTTCTAAATTGGTTTGAATCCTACTTAAAGGACAGAAACAACTTTGTTCCTATAGGTAAATACACATCTGAGTTGACAAATATGACATGTGGGGATCCTCAAGGCTCCATCTTGGGGCCTCTTCTCTTTAACATCTAAATGCTACCACTGGCTGAGATAATGAAAAACTACAAAATAAGTTACCATAGCTATGCAGATGACACCCACATTTACATAACCATTTCACCAGGAGACTATGCTCCAATTCAAATACTGAGTAAGTGCATTAAACAAATCAATGACTGGATGTGTCAGAACTTTCTCCAATTAAACAAAGATAAAACGGAGGTAATGTTTTTTGGAGCCAAGGCAGAACGTATGAAAGTTAGCGCTGAGCTTCAGTCTGCAATGTTCAAAACAACAGATAAAACCAGAAATCTAGGTGTAGTCATGGACTCTGACCTGAGTTTCAACAGTCACATTAATACAGTTACTAAATCAGCCGACTATCACCTAAAGAACATATCTAGGATTAAAAGACTGATGTCACAGCAGGATTTGGAAAAACTTGCCCATGCTTTTATCTTCAGTAGACTGGACTACTGTAATGGTGTCTTCACAGGTCTCACTAAAAAATCTATTAGAAAGCTGCAGCTGATTCAGAACGCCGCTGTTCGACTCCTCACTAACACTAAGAAAGTGGATCACATCACTCCTGTTCTGAAGTCTTTACACTGGCTTCCTGTGTGTCAAAGAATAGATTTCAAAATACTGCTGTTGGTTTGTAAAGCTTTGAATGGTTTAGGCCCAAAATACATTTCTGACCTCCTGCTAAATTATGAACCATCCAGATCTCTCAGGTCTTCAGGGACTAGTCTGCTTTCTGTCCCCAGAGTCAGAACTAAACATGGAGAAGCAGCGTTTAGTTATTATGCTCCAAATATCTGGAACAAACTCCCAGAAACCTGCAGGTCCGCTGCAACTCTTACTACTTTTAAATCCAGGCTGAAGACTTTTCTTTTTGCTGCTGCTTTTAATTGATATATCCATATCTTAAACTGCACTGTAACTTTTATTATCTTTGCTTTTAAATGAGTGTTTTTAAATGTCCTTTTATATCATTGCTTTTAAATTAGTTTTTCTAGATATCTTTTTATAATATGTTTCTTAATGCTCTTAATGTATTTCATTGTTGTAAAGCACTTTGAATTGCCTTGTGTTGAAAGGTGCTATATAAATAAACGTGCCTTGCCTTGCCTTACAAAGGTCCCTGCATGAAGCCAGAGATGAGCAAACAGATGGATATAATTGTATTTAGAGTGGGGAGAACTCTTGCAGATTGGTCTCAAATCTAATCCACTACCCGGCCAATCAACTCTGAAGGGGCTTCCGAAAGCAAACAACATATTGAGTCAATATTTCGAGTCAGAGTTAAAAAACTAAAACATTTACTGTATGTAAACTCACTGTCTGCCATTAAAAAACAGTTCTCCTTTGCTTCTTTCTGTATTTATTACTTATCTATTTATTACTTTGCAACAAACTTCTTTAATGCGAGGAAGGCTGCCATATTTGAGTCAATCATTTCTATACATTTAAAGAATTACACATGCATAATAAAATATCACATTATAAAGACTGCATGGGAAATGAAGCAGTTTGAGTTTGCATCTGTTGAATAAAAGTGTTGTTTGGTGTGCTTTAGTGCTGTTTTACGAAGGCAATTTGACGTACAGAATGTTCAATAGTAACCAGCATTTACTTATAAATTGAGGGGGTACAAAAGTTCATATTTCCTCTATAAAAAACTCTTTGATAAGTATTTATTGTATTATCTTCTGTGAGAATGACCTATTCACCTTCAGATGGTACAGAACACGAGCTTTAGCTGAGCTTTCAGGATTTACATTTAAACAATTAACCCTCTCTGAGAAAAAGAAAGACGTGCGATAATGCTCAAGGCTTAATTCAATAATACCGGCTGGTTGCTGAACATGACTGTCACATGGCTGAGGGAGGTTTCCACTCCTCATGAAACAAATTCAATTAGCTGCTCCGAGGAACTTTCTATCTGGTGCTGACTGTCTTGCATCAGTCATTTGTTTCACACAATCTTTCCCTTAAAGTTTGTAACAGTTAATGTTTCCTATCCAAGTCAAAACAATGAACTTCTCCATTGTGTGTACACCAGCTAAAGGCTATGATAGTGATGTTATTCGTTTTTAGATTGCAGCTTAACATAATGTCAAGAAAGACTTCAGTTCACAATTGAGTCGATGATATCAGGCGGCCTCCAGCCAAAACAAATAACATCTTACTGCAGCGCTCCTCTGTTAAATCTGAGGGGAAACACTGGGTCAGATATCTTAAAAAAAGCTAAATATCCCCTCAAAAATAGTCTTATTTGAGAGGTTTATTGAACACATTTAAATGACTTATTCTGTGTCCTGGGGAATGACATCAGATCTGTGCTATGACGTGCTATGAATGACATCAGATATGTGCTAATGGGACTAATAACAATTCTACCTTAATGCATCATTAGTAACCTGTGACTGGTTTTCCATGATCTGTTCTGCATTATCCAGCCAGCCATGTGAACAGGAGATTTAAAAAAAGAAAGGCAAAACAAATAGGCTAGGCTTGATTAGTTTTACAGTGCCAAGTTCAGGCAAGCATTAAACTGGAGGGTAAGTAAAAAGAGAATCTGAGCTGTACTTACAGTAGCTCCTAAAACTGTTTATAATATTCCTTTCAAGATTTAATAGTAGGGTATAGTGACTTTTCTTTCTAACCAAGAGTATATCATTCCTCAAATATTTGATAATATTTGATAATATTCTGATGTAGATTTGTCTTATTTCTACTTGGCTTTTATATGTATTACTGTTAGCGTGCACAACAAACGGTACTATAGGTTTCTCTAGATTTTATTGAATTTGTCATGTCTTTTTTTCTCTGTATTTTACAAACTCAGTTGATGCATATTTTCCAAAGGTTTAGAGCATCAAGGTGAAGAGCTACATCTGGCAGTTGGCTGCACAATTACATTATTGTCAGCAGAATATTCATAATACACCCACATAATCGGGAACGCTTCGCCCACAACGACGGTGCATCAACAGTCAGAATGCTAACTGGTTGTTTAATGCCAGTGTAAACTAAATCCTGGTGAATAACAACATTATTCTGACAATATCCTCCAAAACCAGAGGCCATAGCTTGCTATAGAGAGCTGTTTTGAAAAACACATGTCGGACTGAGGTTGAAAGTAAACTCTGCTTGTACTAGTATCAAAAACATCCACTGCTTTGAGCATTTTATGTCTGGTTTTCAAAGCACAAGTCTTACAATTACGTGGAAAGGGTAGGGGTTATCAGAAATATTTCAAACAACATCAAAGTCTCACTGAGGTAAAGTAAGGAATAGAGACGTCTTCCTAGGCTATTGTGAATCCAAGCCATAATGTTCTACAAATATAAGCATAGGGTATTACAAAAAAGAGGTTGTCTGAAAAGCATATATACATGAAAACAGAGACAAACAGTATGGGACAATATACAGAGCACCTACACACTACCAACTAGGTCATATCATGTGGGGATAGAGAAACAGACTGAGAGTGTTGGAAATGGGAAAACATCAACCCATTCCAGTAGGAATACTGAGCGACCAATAAAGAAAATGGGAAAACATGGACGGACTGCGTTTGTGTTTGTACGTGTGTGTGCACACTGTAATCAGCAGTTAGTCATGATGTCATTGTGCCTCTCACCATGTGATGAGGCCGGCGGTGACAGCGGACCAGGTGACGCAGCAGGAGTTGGGCTTCTTGCTCTCCTCCTCTTCGTCTTTGTGGCAGCAGCACAAACAGCTCAGGTAGATGGCGAGACACAGCAGGTTGAGGCCGAGCCCCGCAGCCGCCACGCAGGCTAGGAATATGAGAGACTGCAGAGAGAGAGAAAACAGGGAATGAGTGAAGTGAAATATAAGGTCACTTGTTTCTTCTAACCGTCTGAGTCCACTTACGTTTGTTGTTACTTGTGCTGAACAGGAGATTCACTTAAGCTACGGCAACGGCGTCAACACCAAAGTTCTCTTCAGAAGGAGGTTCTCTCCCACACCCACCCCCCCTGTCTATAAAGCCTCGATTGAAATCCTTTGATTACCTCCATGAGATAATGAGACCACTACATAACACTTGCGCTTCTGTTGGCTAAGGCCTAGCCACACGGTGACGAAACGGGTCGTATCCGCTCCAGTTCTCTATCTTATATATAGACGGTTCGGCCACACGAGGCCGACAGGGAAACGCGGATAACGATAACGGGTCCCAAGGTGGGTAGATCTACGGGGACGCAACGCTCTTGGGGGGCAAACGGCTCCGTGATTACGACCTATACGATCATTTCCTGATAACGAAAATACTGACGGGCTGTCAGGAGAGGGGGAGGAAAAGAGAGGCTCCGTGTATTCTTTTTATATTGTTATATGGAGTCGTTATTCATTTGTTTCAAAGCTCAATAAATAACAAAGAATACCTTTGACCGGCACTTTTCAAATTTGGCCGAAAGATTTGAACTTTAACGTACAAAAAGCTGTACATGCAGGCATACAAAAAAAAACAGTAAAAGTATCGTCAGCAAAATGAATTGACATAGCAAAGGGAGTTACAGTTTCACAAAAATGCTCTTACTCTTAAAAACGTTTAACTTTGAAAGTCAAAACCGACTAGAAAATCAGCTAAATCCCGCCCTCTGTTAAATATCCCAGTAACATTATGTCATGATTCCACAACGTTCTGACTTCAAACAAACATTTTCAAACAAACGTCCACATTAGCTCTGATTAGTATGGTAAAAAGACACCCAAAAAAACGTATAAATATGTCTTCATCTGCCCCAGAAACAAGACCAACTGCATTCTGGGAGCTTGTTATCCTCTCTGTCTCCAGCTGGAGAGCAGACACCTCCTCATACACATCTCTGGATCTACTTCTGTGCCTCTCATCCTTCCTTTAGCCCCCATACCACCTTCTGCATGAGATGAGTGTCGTGACGAAAATAGCAACAAGCCTGTCCTAACAGCCTCGAATGAATTCTGCATCCATCTGTCAGACGGTGGGTTTATTCAAGCTCATTCCCTCTTCAAACCCCCCCTCCCCGCCCCTTTTACTCTTCCTTTAATTTGTCTAAAATCTTTTTGTGCCGAGCCATCTGCTTTCATGCTGTGACACTGTGTGTCCTGCAAGTCAAGTAGTGGGATTCAAATCCAAAAATGGAAGGGTTTATGTCAACGACTGCTATAAAAGAGGCAAGTAAGATGAAAACTGAATAATCCTTCCCAAGCCTCAAAACAGCTGCTTACGCCATCTGACAAAGTCCCTCTGATTGATATTTATAGATATCAAGATAATGTGTGTTCTTTTGCTCCCTTTCTCTTTAAACAATCTTTCTCTCCCTGGCTCCATCTGTTGGGGTGCAGTGCCTCATCTTGTCCCATTTCACGGCTACATGCCTTTTTAAGTAGATGGACACACATCTTCTGACGGAAAAAAAGAGGAAAATGCAGAAGCAGATTCAAAGGAAGGATTTGGCTCCAATCATTGACCTTTCAACTTTCTCATATTCTCCAGTGCGCCATAAAACAGGTGCGGAGATTTGTGGAAATGTAGTGCCGCGGTTTAAGAGAGGGGATTGTAAAATGTGTTAATGGGCATGCGCTCAGACAGATGGATGGCAGTGTGCACCAAGGTGAGACAAAGAGATGCTCCTCATCCGGTCCTGTGGGCGGGTGGGGGCTAAGAGTGATGGGAGTTGGCGTAAACTGGGTGTAATTGAGGTGAACACGATAAATGAGACGGAGAATGTGGGGCTCAGGTGGATCATTTGAACGTGGAAGGAGGGGGAGGGACAGACTAAAATTGTTTCCACAGAGGAGACAAAGGGGGAAACTCCTGCTGTACGCACACACACTGGGCCACCCAGACGCTCTAATCGGCATGGTAACGTGCAGGTTAGTTGGTTCCCTTGCGTAAGCGAGAGAGGACGAGTGAAAGGGCGAATTATCTCAGCCTGATTGAAATAAGCAGCATGTGACGGGCCTGTCTTGTGATTCCCTCTGCAACCAGGGCAATGTAGAGAAAAGAGGGAATGAATGGGAGAGGAAAACTATTGAAAGGAATACACTTTATTAAGCTTTAAATTATCTTTTACTTCAGGTTTCATATTTGTATTTTCTGCCTCTAATGTGAAATGTCTCCAAGCTCTTTATTTTTCTCATACTGCCTGTGCTGCAGCACCTCTTTTCACCCTCTGTCTGAAACCAGAGCCCAGTCTGCTCTGATTGGTTAGCTGGCTGGCTCTGTTGTGATTGGTCAACCACTAAGAGATGTCCAGCCCCTCAGCCTATCACGGACAATTTGTTGGATAACTAGCCAATAGAAGCGCAAGTGTTACATAGTGATGTCACTATGTTAAAGAAGTGTTACCGAAGTAAGCAAAGGACTACAATCGGGGCATTTTAGTCAGGGGGGGATTGTGGGGCGAGGGAACTTTGAGACTTTGCAGACCATTTGCATGGATAAAAACCTATATAACACACTACAGCAGGGGTGTCAAACTCAATTTCCTCTGGGCCACATTAGCATCATGGTTGCACTCAAAGGGCCAGTTTTATATATAACACTATGTAAAAATACATATATAAATATTTAATATATATAAAATGTATTATATTACATTATTGCCTCTGCATTGGATTATTATCGGATAGGGTAATAACTTCATAATTAACTACGTCTGAAAGCAGAAGTCTAGGGCAAATGATTGCAAGTCTTTTCAGTGAGAATGTCACAAAATGGTTGAAAAAAAAAGACAAATTCTGAAGAAAAAAAAGTCAAAATAAAAAAAAGAAGTAATATTTTTGAAAATAAGTGACATTTTGCAAAAAAAAAGTAACATTTTGAGAAAAAAAGGAAAATTCTGAAAAAAATTGCAAATTCTGAGAAAGAGAGCATATTTTTGAAGAAAAAAAGTCAAATTCTGAGAAAAAAGGCATACATGAGATGCATTGTGGTACATGTAGTTCATGGGCAACGTGCTTATGTAAAGCGGCATGTAACCGTATAATAAACATATTATATTCTTTGCAAGTTCTTGCGGTGCAACATAACATGAAGTCACGGGCCGGATTTGGCCCCCGGGCCTTGAGTTTGACGCCCCTGCACTACAGGAAGGGGAAAACCACAAAAGGCATAAAAGGGCCCCTTTAAAGACGTTAGACCCATGGTGTTTTAAACATGCACTGGGCTTTGGAAGGAGCCCATACATGTATTCTTTTCAGGGGAAATATTTATTCCAAGGTAGCTTTTAAAGCAAGAACAACACTCTCCTCTTTTTTTCTGTCCATCACTCTTTCTCTCTCTATCTCTACTGTCCTTTCTTCTCAGCAGTAGGGCGCACCAATAATGGCTTCTGAATTATGTAGCACATCCATTCAGAGGAAGGATGCACACAGAGAATGTACCTGCACAAACACACACACTGAAAAAGCCCATCCTTGAAACCATCTCTTCCCAAGTGCTCAAACCTTCCATTAAGTTTAAAAACACCATTTATCTTTTACTGACTGGAGTGTGCACACATTCGCTCCTTGGTTAAGAATCAAATTGGAAGCCCCGACCACTTAACTGCTACCTAAATTAGGTCTGAGTAGTTCCCCCTGGTAAAAGCAGACTCAATATGTTAACACCCTTCTCTTTACTTACTCATTCCTAACTCAAGAGGCCCACTCGGCTGTCTTCTCTGTTTTGTTTCCTCTCAATTGTCCCAACAGACAGGGGGTGGGGCGACCACGAGGCCTGAGGCGATCACACAAGGAGAGAAAGGAAGGGAGATCTAGCTGAGCGGAAAGACAATCCCTGAGATGAGGATGTGGAGAAAGTAGATAAATGAGAACAAAATTGAAATAGGAATAGAGTGATGGATGAAAATGTAAGGAAATCAAAGCAGTGAGACAGCAGGATGTGGATGAGGAAGACTGAAGACACAGGAAGGAGATAAAGAGAGACAAAGTGTGTCGGCCCATGATGGGAAGACAAAGATTCCTCATCCACATGGCTACCTCAGTCTTCTTACCCCTCAGTGCACGGCCCAGTTTCCTATTACAAATCTATTGTAGATGGCTTTCCCCTGAGGTTGTATTGTTGCATAATGCTACCACTTCTTCCCCTAAAATAGTGGGCCAACCTATGAATATCATTGTTGGATGACCAAAAATAAACGCACAAGCGCATGGTAAGAAAATTGGCCATTTGCTCTGCCCAAAAGCATGACTAATGGACTACAAGGGATGACACCATTGGTTAACCCAGAAAAGTTAAACAAGGGGAACTATTTTAGCCATCTGTGAGTCACAAAGCTTCCAAAACATGAATACACTGTAATCCAGTTATGAGTACAGGACATTACAATTGATATCCCTGATCGATCAATCTATTGTTATATAACTGTCAGTTAAACCCCTGTCAAATGAATAAATGACTGACTGAGAAAATACAAGTGCTCAATATCCATATATACAGTACATTTTAACCAGAAAATACAACTTATTGATGGCCTGACTGATACACAGGATGCTTTATTGGAGCAGATGAAACAGATGCAAACTCACAACTGTCTAATTGGTACATAGTGTGTGCCTTATGCCAAGGACCCATTAAAAATCAATTTTTAAAACACAAGTAGAGGCCATAATTAATATATAGCGACGGAAAGCACCTCCATCTGTTGCAGTGCATCTGCTAAGCAGGACTAAGCCATGTGACAGAGGAATTCTACTAGCTCGGAGTAGTGCTAAATGCATGCTAAGCGATATGAAGTGTCTTCCCCAAGCAAGGCTGCTGCACAGCAGGTGGCAGGCAGCTGTGCGGAGGTGGAAGAGGTCTCAAGGCGCATTGTGCAACCATGTGCAATATATTTGTGTATGTGTGTGTAAGGGTATGTGGCTTGGATGTACAGTGACATTCCTTTAATATGATAGGGGTTAAACGGGTGTCAGGTCAGTTAGAGAAAGAAGAAGACATGGGCAAAGAGAGAAATTCCACCTTGAAAGTAGAAGCATAGTGAGCAGGACGGCTCTTTTCTTGCTGTGAGAAATCTATAGTCATCATTTTGGTGTTTTTTACTTCACTTGTAATTCCCTCTCTTTTTCTTATTCCAAAGATTTCTAAGTCCAATGATTTAGTATATGGCGCTTCCATGAAGTCGGGAGACTAGCAAAAGACTCCAAAGCTCCAAAATCGTACAATCCCATAATGCAAGCTGAAGCCGAGACACCTCTCAGTTATTTCCTTAGGCTTAACAAAGTTCCCCCGCACATTATAAAGATGTTTTCAGTGCTTCTCATGACAAGTAAACACTCTTGATGGAGGGCTCATGTGAAGAGCCAAAACACAGATTCCTTTTGGAAACTTATTGTGGAGCAACTGTCCTCCTTTAAGACAAATCAACACATAGCAGAGAATCTTAAGAACATTTTATAAAAGGGATGTATACCTCCATGGAGAGCTGAATGTAGGCTTACTTGAGAAATAAGATTCCCTATGGGGAAATGTACCCCACCCCTCCACAGATCACTCTGACTCACTGTCCCCCTCCATGCTGCTGCCCGTCTCACTCTAACACTCGGGAAAAACGCCCAAGGGCTTGAGGCTCTTTCCGGCAGAATGCACTCGGCAGGGGCCATCCCATGTTCACAGCTGGGACACCATTAAGTCCCAGCAAAGCGACCCATGGGTTATGAATGAGAGGAGGAAAGGGGAGGGGCTTCATTGCTAAAGTACCCTTTAAATTGTAATACGCTTCACTGATTTGTTGCACTGGACCTTTTCCATAACAAACTGAGGGTCTCAGGAGCCTGGTGAGGTGTGGTGCTCATCAAAAGATTGTATTTAGTTCTGCTTCGTCAAGAGAAATGTTTGGCTCGTAGAGAGATGCAGTGATGATGTCATTTAGTTTTATGTCAAAACCCCATAGACAAAAAGCCAATGGGGTTTTTCCATTGGATTTTGGAATATTCCAGGAACTCTGAGGCAAACAAAAGTTCATGAAACATACATATGTTGCTCGGTAGGATCATCTCCAAATATTTCCACCTTTATAGGTTTTGAAGCGCAAATACAATCACCAGAATAGCTAACATTAGGCGATAAACAAATAACATCACTGTTGCATGGGTTCCTACCATCACCGTTGGTCTTATAGCGGACTCTTGATGGCATGAGGACGTTTAGTGGTCTCATTTCCCAATTTTTCTGAAACATAGAAGCTTCTCACATTTAAGGATGTGGTACAGTATGTACTCATTTCTTTTAGGTCATAGAAAGAAACGCTAAAAGGTGTTAAGCTTGTTTTAACCTAAGGCCATATTTCAGGCATCTAACCAAATCCCATTTAAAAAACATGGGAAAGGGAAGTGCTAAAATGCTGACTAATTTCTGGGTTTCAGGACTCATTCCTGCACCACTCTATTCCTGTTGTTCTGTAAAACGTCCATGAATCTTTTTCGGGTTATCTTCCTTTCACCTTCTGTGAACCCCAAAGCCCAAAGCTTTCCCTTGGGGGAGTCAAAGGTCTTGTTTTTGATGCTACTCCCCCCACAACAAAGGAAACCCAACCCCCTAGCTTCCAATGGGAGAACAGATTTTCATTGTTGTTTTTGCTGGAGGGGAATGTGGCAGCGAGAATCCACTTGTCCCATGCACGATCGGATCTTCAATACCAAAGTTAAATCGTGACACAAGGAAAAACGAAGAAACAATCATAAACCCCATGGAATCATATATGAGCATTCAGTTCTGTCATATCGTGTTTAAATGATCAGCATGAGGGATGCCTTATTAGCACAGACCTGGGGCATACCATCCAGCCAATCGGGGGATGCTAATCACTGGCTTCAAGCACTATGGAGACATATTGGGGTTAATGACCTTCTGGAAAGCCAGAGGGGACACTGTAAGTGCATCTTTCTGTATGCATGCATGATAGAAACAAGGACTTAGTAGGGAAACAAATACATCATGACTACTACAGAAGCTGAATCATTGTTTTAACATTGAGTGATGTACACAAACAGGGAGAGGCTGAGGTCGGATAAAAAGCGTGGAAATCAAGAGCAATAGATTTGAGATTAATTTTCATGAGGAGGAGATGATTGAGGAGTTGTTAAATTTACAATGAAATCAAGGCAGATGTGATAGCTGAACACATAATTGATTTTCAGCCCTTGTTATGCGTAATTTTCCATTTTCTATCACACAAGCCAAACACAGCTAACACAACGGCCTATGAACCCAGCTGTAAAAAATAAGCTGTAATCAGTAAAAGGGTGAATGCATTGTGGAAAGATGGGCAGCTGCAAAGACAATTAAATATTTGAGAACACAACATTACAATTATTGACAATTGACACCGTAACCACATCACTACAATTCAAAGTAAATGTGGTTCTTGAAGCTAACTCTCTAAGTGGGAAATATATATATATTATACTCCTAAATTCACATGAATTCTCTGTTGTCCACACATGAGCAGCTCTGACACAATGGCACATCCACTTAGATAAGTATGTCAAGGTCTAACATCAATAAACAAAAGGGGAAGGTGAAGAAAATGCTGATGAAGACAAAAAAGGGAAAACAAAGAAACAGAAAAGGTCTGGAGGAGGAGACTGTTTGCATGCACCCGGGTGGAACACTGTTCCCAGGGAATCTCAGTAGCCAATGACGCAGAAAGATCGAGTGTGTTAAGAGTGCGTGTTGGCTCCCGTAATTGAAAGGCATAGTCTGTGGCTTGCCTTGTTCATTTCTCCAATAACATTCTTGGTCGCGGTAATAGCTAGATAAAAGCTTTCAATAGAAACTTTTCCAGTCTGGACATTAAAGTGATTAGTGGTGAGATGGGAAATGCTTTTTAGTCAAGGACGGTGCTGCTATTAAACAAAGTGTGCCTGGTCCCCTTTGCAAAAGGATGGTAAATGTTTTCTAATCAAATGTATTTATGAACAGGGAGTGTGAAATCTAGCTAGATGTTAATGTTAGTTAAGTGAATGAAACATATTTCCTTTTAGGCATTAAATGCTGCAATCACTGAGCAGGTTCTCAGTTCTATAAAGTGACCTGAAGTTGGAATTACCTCAAGGACGAAACATTATAGATGTCTGCTGTAAATACACAAGCTTTCCTGCAGTTATTGTTCATGTTCAGGTAGGGCTGCTCGATTATGGCAAAAATAATTGATAACACGATTATTAAACTTTTTACTTTGAAAACATCCATTTATTGAAATAAAAACGTTTAACAGTATGTTTTTAACAGTTGATTACCTTGAACTTTAAGTATAATGTAACTGAAAAACCAATACAAAAATAAATAATAATAATAAAAAAAAAACAATAAAAAAAACAATAATAAATAAATAATAGTTTTATTTCGATTACGTTGTTTTCGTAATCGTTGCAAGCCAAAATCGTAATTGTGATTAAAATACGATTAATTGAGCAGCCCTATGTTCAGGACAATATGACACTCAAGTCGGTTCTTGAGAGTACATACCATAGAAATAGAATGAAGCAGAATATCTCCATTCAAATTGACATAACAGGGCTGTCAGAGAGGCAGCTAGTAAAAGCTGTAAAAGGATAACTTCCGCCAAAAAGGACTAAAACGACTAAAAAGAGAGATATGTTGATGATCAATCTCTGTTGCCATACTGTTAGAGGAATTAATGATTGATACCTTATCTGTGTGTTTTAAATGAAGCCGGCGCAGAGTATGGTTAGGCTACCTTAGCTTAGCATGAAGACTGAAAACAGCTAGTCCCACCTTGTCTAAAGATAATAAGATGTACCTAATAAACATGTTAAATCGAATGTGTTTAATCTGGACAAAAAATGTAGTCTAAATGAACAAGGGTCTTAGCACGAGTCAGTGACTTCCTGTTGTCTTTGCAATACGTCTATGTGCTAAGCTAAGCCGGTGCCTTCTGGTTTCATATTTAACAGACAGTTAACAGAGAAGTATATAACATCAACAGGGCCAAGGATTGTTCCAAGTAGTTCATCAGGTTGTAATAAAAAGCAACAGCCTAAGTGTGTTGGATATAATTAGCCCTAATAACAGCAAGGCCCAGAGACCAGAATACTGATACAACATAAACATACTATATGTTACGAACTCAGACACTCAGGATATAGGACCCAATTGCACGACCCGGAAGACAGAGGTAAAGTATTGGTAAGATACTTTATTTTTTCCAAAACAGCAAGATGAACAAAAAAGGTCCCTATCGAATCTCAGGATGAGATGACAATGAACACTGGGGCCCTCTCTCATTTCTCTAACTCCCCTCCTCGACTCCAAATCCTCGAGACTTAGTCCCGCCCACAGGAGATGCGAGCGGAGGAGCCGAGGAGGGGAACCGAGGAGAGAGGAGGGGCAGCAGCAGGCGGTTAGAGAAATGACAACTCCTCTCCTCTGAGCGTTCATTTTAAAGAGACGTCCATTAATGATGACAGGAGGCACAGCAGCCCTCCGTCTGATGTGTTCATGACCACTTATATATTTACTTTGATTCTCACACACACACACACACACACACACACACACACACACACACACACACACACACACACACACACACACACACACACACACACACACACACACACACACACACACACACACACACACACACACACACACACACACACACACACACACACACACACACACACACACACACACACACACACACACACACACACACACACACAGTCAGAGACTGGATATACCCTGTACGCCGCATCTACGCACTGTACAACACACACCTACACACTGTACCACGCACACACCTACAGCTCCTAAAGCATCATCAGGCTACAGCTGTTGTGTATTTTATTATGTGAAGCACTAAATGGTTTTAGAAAAATATGGACTGTAGATATCTACTAAACTACAGCAGATACAGAGAGTAGGCCTGTTATACTGAGTGATATATATTATACACACTGCTCTGCTTTCTGCACGGACCTCACAGCTGTTCTCGCTGTAAACATCGCATCACGATGAAAGCAGTTAATAAAATTATATCCAGGGGATGCATGCAGAGCTGTCATTGGCTGAGATAAGTCTGGCCGTGCGTCACGACTCTTTGAAACATCTCTGTTCCCGGAAATGCATCCACGAAGGAGCCGTGGAGGACCGTGGAGGACCCATCAGTGTATCCTTGGTTAGAGCTCCTTCAGAGAGCCTCCTCGACGCTCGATCCTCTGTCCTCGGTCCTCGAAGTGCATTTAGAGAAAGGAGATATCCTTCAACATGGCGCGCTGAAATTCATTTCCGGGTCACTACCGGAGGACCGAGGAGTCGAGGAGAGGGATTTGATGAAATGAGAAAGGGCCTGGAAGACTGGGGAATTTAAACACACGACAACAAGACACAGGTGAAAACAATCAGGGGCGGGGCTGGTATGAGACACACAAGGGAAAAAGGTGAACACAATCAGACAATTAGACACACCAGGGAAACTAACGACAGGGAGGAAAACACAGGGAGAAGGACCAGACAAGAAACAAGGAGGAAAACATGACAGGGAGAACAGAACAGCAAAACACCCACAACAAGACATACAAAACTAAAAACGTGACATAACATAAGAATCGTGACACTATACCACGAAGCAAACCGAAGCATGGCAATATTTGTAATGCAAATGTTTCCCCCTCTTTTACTTTGGCCTTATTACCAAGTTCTGGAATTAAGTTGCTCCATCACAGCGTTCACAATGACCATCAACTCACAGATAAACTGCTGTGACCCTGGCTCTGGAGGAGCAGCAGTCCACATGATGAACACAGAAAACATTTGGCAAAAACGTGTCTGGGTCACAAAGCAGGAAATGGGAGGGGAAATCAGATGGACAAGGACCTGCTGACCTACACATGATGTCTGACTCAAAACACACAAAGACATGCACACACACATGAGCTCACACACACATAATAGAAAAAAACTAGGCCCCCGTCCTATTTTTGGGGGGGCTTTTCCAGTTGTCAGTTTTAGCATTCGTTTCATCTTCCAGGACTCGGGACAAATACATCAGGAGCAGAGAGAAATACATTTAACACATTAGACAGTCCTGACTGAGGAGTGCTGTGTGACCGCTGAGGAGAGGATGTGCATCAGCAAAGCAATCATCAACAATGCTGGGATGTCACTATCGCACAGAGGGGTCAGTGAGTGAAGGTATCGGTATACTTAAAAAAAAGTTATCATTATGTGTATTACTGAAGGCAACGTCATGAGTTCCCTGGAAGAAACTGTCCAAAATGGTCCAGATTGTCCTGAGCAATAGAAGTATGACCTACACTAGTTAATGCTAGCATTCAAAACCCTTAACTCTACAGTTTTATGCAGCTATGAGTGAGAAATTCCAAAATACGCTACTGTAAGGCAAGGATAGAATTAGGGCTGCACGATATTGGAAAAAACTGACATTGCGATTTTTTCCCCCCCCTGCGATATATATTGCGATATGAAAATATACAGGAATTGAAGAAAAGACCGTTTTTCCCCCCCGCAAACCATCCTTTCTTGAACTTTAATGCTATACAATTGGTATTTTTTTAACTATATTTAACCGGATAAAGGATTTTAGTCACGGACGTCTGGATCTTAAGTTTTCAGAGCAACAAGCTGAGCTAGCTCGGTTAGCAGCGCCGAAAATAATATCGCAAGTCCTAAAAAATATATAAATTTAAAACGTTTTTGTTTTTTTAAATCGTCACGTCCTGCGATGTGAATATCCCGCATGCGCATATCGCGTTTATCGTCACGACACGATATATCGTGCAGCCCCAGATAGAATAGCTTGCTTATTGTCAGAAGACATAAATTAGAGGGACCTCTAGTCAGGTGATTCTGACATTCCATTACAGACAATACCAGTGTCCAACAGAGGGTGAGAAACGTACTACAAGCACACAGAAAAAGAACAGGGAAAGACCCCTTGCATTCCATCACATTGGATGGCGCAAAGCCAAGAGAGGAATTCCCCAGGATTGCCCACACTACAACTAGCTAATTACAACTCCCGATAAAAGGAATACGAGCCTGGGTAAAAGGCAAATCAATACTCTCCACTGACGAGGCCAATTCAATATCGATCCAGCAATTCCTTTCGATAAAGAGTGGACTCAACATTACATCGCTCGATTAAGAAGTTCAATTTTTGTTCCATTAGATGGAATTCCACTATTTGTTGCACAGCTGATAATCCTCCAGGAGCAGATGAAAAATTGAAAAAATGTCATTAAGACCACAGTGTGATGCTGTGCAGTGTTATGGAACAAGATGATCAATTACATTCCCTTCAACACAGACTATTTTAATGTTTGATTAAAAGTGAAACAACTGAACAACTTTGCATGTAGCCTACAACCAGGAGCGATGTATCACCTTCTTCCCCATATGCAGCATATCATCACTGCTGATAATGCAGTAAACCAAGGAGGTGGTGGTCAGAATTAAGTTTGATAGTCAGGGCAGGACCCATATCAGTGAAAAAATAGACAACCGAGAGGAGAGGAGAAGCTGTGTCGAGAGAAAAACAGAGATATGAAATTCAAAGAAGAGAAGTAAATGGTTGCGATGACAGGGTTTCCCACCCATGACTCAAGTGTCTGCCTGTGGTTGACTATCTTTTCAGAAGGAAGTGATGTTCTCCAGCTGAGACTCCCCACCCTCCACTTCCACACCCTGTGGCTCTGTCTCCACTTCCACAGTGCTACTGAGAATGGAAACTGGCAGTATAAAAAGACAAAAATCTTCATCATTTAGGCTCTCTTCGCCTCTTAACTGATACTAGGTAGAGAAAAATCAAATTTAGTTGTGCTGCCACCGGATATTTTGTTGAAATGCATCACAGCCACTTTTTACGCAAATCTATTGTTGAATAAGATGGTATTGGGCCACAGACACATATGTTTCCTCTCCAAGCCAATAAGCTCCAGCTTGTTGGCAATATTTTTGTACAGTAGATGATAAGGGAAGTGAAAGCGTGATTGCAGAGTACAATACAGACATCTCCAGGAATTAATAGCCTAAATGTAGCCCAATGTAATCCTTTGTAAGACGTTTTTCATTTGACTCACAACACTTACTTATTTCCATTGTCTGTCACTGCACATGAATATGAGGCCCCTCTCTGATGGACAATTCACACCCTAAAAGTCCACTAACCTCACCCTGATCAACCCCGTGCTTTAACGCTGCAGCAATTAACTAATATGTCATCTCTTCTGAGCATGATGTCCACATGCACTGACAGGAGCTACGCTGAACCCTGAAAGATTAAACAGTGAAATTATAAATCATTCATTGTTCTTGACATGTGATCGCAAGCAGGTCATTAGTCATCCAACAGTTGATCCCAGGCCACTTCAAAACTGTGTGAACCTGTCCTGTCACCGCCTCTGGAGTTAGACAGGAACCACTTAATGGGTGTAAAACATCCATACAACATACACACACGCAAACACACAGACATACTCTCAGACAGTCAGACACACACGCACACATTTCCCTGATTATATCGCTCTCCAACCGAGACAAAGGCTTATTTGTCCAACTTAAAAATAAATAAAAAATGTAACATGCCCAATTGAGGCCTGTATTTACAAATTCTGAATGTTCTGTTTCTACTGGAAACATATCTGTAATATTCCTTGAAACATATACATATAATGAGATAACATTTAGCAAAGACTTTTTTTTTAAATACAAAACAAATTGGAACACCTAAAATACATTGGTCCACTGATCTTTGGGTCCAAATATATGGTGGACTCTTCTTCTACTTAAGTTTCCTGTAAGAGACTTTTTATAGACATATATGCATCTTTTGTCATCAATCGTGCAAAATGTAACATGGAGGCAGTAGCAATCTTATTGATAACACCCTCGAACTGATGATAGCACAAGTGCCAAGACTATCGAGTTATATTTTTTGGAGGATTATCAAAGAAAGATTGATAAATATGTTGCAATATTGTTGGAAAAACTCACAATTGAGCACTATATTGTGCAAAAGGGGTCCGGTTTTTCAGTTTTGGCATTGATAACCGGGCTCCTGTCCCATCCCCTTGTACTGACCTGCTGGTAGTTCTCCTCTTCGGGCTGGAAGCTGTTGTCAATGGGCTGAAACCTCAGGTTGATATGAGGGAAATTGTGAAGCCAGTAAGTCCACCAGGGCGCTATGTAATCGACCCGGGCCGAAGACATCCCTGCCCAGTTACAAAAAAAAGTTCGACTACAGCCTAAATTAGCCTCCCGTTACTGAAGCGGACTCCGGAGATCTTAATCCCGTCTCATATCAAACAAAGACGGAGATAAAAGCATGCTCGACTGTGGAGACACTCTCTCAGCCACACATGAGAGAAACCGTATAAGAAGTCCAGTCAGACACCAGTGTGGCTGCAAAGTGAAATCCGGCAGAGGTTTTTGCATAAAGAAGAAATAATCACACAGCGCCCATGTCTCCGACTCCGTGTCAGTGAGGACCCTCCGCTCCTATCCGGCCGACAGATACTATACACACTCAGAGGGGACGCGCACCGAGTTAGGACACGAAGAGAGACGGGAGCGCGCAAGGAAGCCCCTGATGTTTACAAAAATGTTTTCCAGGAGGAACTAATATTGGTAAAAAAGAATGTGTATTCAATGTGTAGTGATATATATTTAATATCGACATCTTTAAATTGTTTAACCATTGTTTCAGCCGTCTCTCTGCGGAATTAACTTCCGCACTGCCACCTAGTGGTTAATGCAAGCCATTACAAATAGCTATCATTTACAGCAGGTGTGCAGGTCATGTCCTCATGCTGGACGTCAGAATCAACCATGAGCAACCTTAGCTTCACCATTTATTTGAAAAGGAAAAAGGTGTTGAGTCAGCATATATATCTGCACATACCCCAATGAACATACTTGTGAAATCTGTAGAAACTGCAGTAGTGATTTTCTGCTAAATTAAATCCCAGTAACTATTCGATGTAAAGCATCTATTCAGAAAGGTCTACATGCTAAGTTTGTAATGGTGCTGTAGCACGACATGAAACTGTTTGGCTAGTTGCATTGTGCTTGATTAACAGTGTAAAAGGATTCTCGCACTGTTTTTGATATGTATTTTTGGTCAAATAAAGCATTGCAGTAGTGTTCAGCAGTGAAGGGCCAACTAGCTCGTGTTTTACAAATGCTCCAGATCATTTGAAGGACAGCAAATGTTCGTCTTCAAAAGGTTACTTTTTCCATAGGCGATATTACATTTTTTGAGGGAACATATACTACTTAAATACTCTTCCACCTGAGTTATAGCAAGACTGTATAAAACTAAATTAATTAATTGAGGGCAATTGAGCACGTTCAATAAATAAGTGAGGCATATTCAAGGTTAATGTCTCATCATTTGGGATAGTTTTTACAGAGCTTTGACACTGACAGTGGTTCCCCTCACTTCTCCTCTTACTACTGATTATAGCTCAAATGTGACATCTTGTGGAAAGAGGTACAAATACATATGACCATGCTGTTTTAGCAAACAGGCTAGACCAGGACAATTCAGTTGAGAAAAAAAAAACAAAGAGAAATAACTGTTTTCCATTTTTTATTACAATTATCTGATCTCGGATTTACTTCAGTTCCTTGACAGCCAGACCTGTGAAGAGGAAAGGAACATTGGTTAGAAAGAGTCACCAGCAAAAAACATCACACCTGCAAACAATGACACTAATTTAATGTACCCAACTAAACATTTTTCACTTCTGAATACAAGTAATCACTTTTGGTTTGAGGTAACTCACTAATTAACACATGTTTGGAATTGCAAAAAAACAACACTCATTGTTGTATATCTGAGAAACCAGACAGACTGGCTCATGTCAGCATTACAAATACCAAACTTCAAAGACGCTATTATTGAGATTCAAGGAGTAAGCAACGTTTTGTAATAATGAAATTATATTTATGTTGCAGCATGTTTGATCCCTAGTTAAGAGATGCAAACAAATGCTTTATTTACACCCATGTGTGCTTTAAAAAAAAGGACATTAACTACATCAGAAGCACAATTTGTAGGTATTTTGCTTGCACACTAGTTATAACTAGTTAATGCCTTGGCCCATATACCATTTAAATAACCTCTTAATTATTCAACTATGATCACTTATAAGCAGCCACCTAAATACACTAGTGAAGACTGAAAACATCTGTGTCTGTCATTCTGATTTATAGAAGAGAAAAATAGCCAACCCCACATGCAGCTGAATTATTTGTACTTATCTAATATCAATAAGATACAAAAACTATATTAAAGTCAACTTTGAGTCACTGCAAATATCACAACTAAGGGAGATATATGTCCGGTTGCTCAGTGTACACAAATGAAGGTTCTCCCTGTCCATCCTTCTTTAGTCATGTTAAAATTGAGAAAATTGTTATGTCTATTTTTTGTTTAGCCTTTGTTGCAATGATGGGAGTATTCTACATTATGTTTTTTTCAGTTTAAGTTCTGATGTTGTTCCTGCCTGCTTCAGCCTTTAGACCAGTTGTCAACAACCATATATCTACCCTATGTGGACTCTTCACATTTGCTACAAACCAAAGCCGTTTTAATCTATTTCAACTTCTGTTTAGTTACTGTCCAAAACACAGGTTGTGCTCCTGAGGCCTAAGAAATGCATTGAAATCCCTTCAAGCACCGTAAAACAGTTGCAATGTGTTTCTGTGAATGCTCCGAGAATTGCCTCGTTTAGATAATTTGAGTTTTACATTATTCTACAGTAGATTGCTACAACTAGAACTATCCTCTGCTGTCAAATATGCACCACACCATCCCAGTAAATGAATCCTTGAAAACATACTAGTAGAATAAGAAACTCAGACCAACAAATCCTAACATCATTCAAGTGGTGCACAACAGGGTTCCATCAGGAAAGAGGGAAACTTCTTTAAAAAAACGAAAATGTAAGACTATGAGCAAGGTCAAATGAAATGTCTTGTTAGATACTGACCTGGGGGCAGAGACTGCTTCAGCTTCTCAGCCTTCTCTTTGTCTGTGATGACAAGGGTGTACAGGTACCTGCTGCAGCGGACCTTGAACTTAACATTGTCCTTGTTCTTCTTGATCTTTACGGCTGAAGAAAGAGAAAGAAGCCAGTTTAGTTGCAGCTCTTGACAACTACTTGGATTAAAAAACATTCAAACATCAGGGACACATGTGAGCATCTCTTCACTTTCAAACCAAGACTGTAGTGATGCTTTACAAATCTAAAACTGTATGTACGTTTTTAGACACATTTTCAATTTGACTAATCTTAACACTGAATGTAACCCTAGTAATTACTGAGTAATGTGGGAGAGCCCATTAGTCTGTACTGAAATAGATTATTAAGTGTTCAGGTATTTATTTTAACAACAAAGATTCTATTTACTTGTTTAAGTTTCTTGCAGAGGCCAAACATGAAGTTAAGGCATGCATTGCACAACTAAAATTAACCATATAGGAACTTAAGACTTACACTTGGCATCCTTCCTCCTGGCTGTGAGCAGGAAATCTTTGATTTCTTCGATCTTGCGAGGCTATGCAGAAAAACAGAAGGCACTAATATTATTATTGAGGCAAAGTATCAAGACAGAGATTGACAATGGACAACACAGTGATGTTAGGGGACCGGTGGAACTGATGTTTCTGGTCACAATCGAAACCCAGCACTAGGTCCATCATTATTCTTGCAAGACTTAAAAAGCATCACGAGCACAGCAGCCTGAGATGATAGCATGCCTTGCTGATGACAACCATAGGTCAAAAGCTACATTAGCTAGTAACGCCAGTCTCAGGTGGCTAACGTAAGATTAATTAAGTATAAATCAGATGTTATTAGCTACAGCTAACATAGTTCAAAAATATATATGAAATGATTAACTCTAGCACATCACAATTTGGGTAAATACATGCGACTATGGGCTCGTGAACATGTAACCGACAGCAGCCGGGTGGCCCAGTGAGCAGCAGTATCCTAATGCTAATCACCAATGCTAGCCACCGTATCTGACGCTCTAAATATAACAAACAACACATTTCAGGTAACACCATTCCAACAAACACAAGAGACATCATTATCAGCTATTCACACCGAGCTATTAAAGTATTTAAATGAGAAGTTCTTACCATTCTGCCGTGTCAGCGGACTGAACGCTGCGGGAAAGCAGAAAAAGATGGAGTCAGTTTATCGGTTATAACAACGGGAATAGATGTCCCGGAAATAAAAATGATTATATTGTCATGGGCCAGCTGAATTGATACATTGTATTTTAGCAGTAGCGGGGATATAACTATTGGTGGAGATGAGGATGGATGATGATAGTATTTGTAATTTTTGTATGTGTCAATGTGGAACTCACTCAGTCGTTCAGAGAGGGGATGAAGAGGGACGGAACTTCCGGTTAGGAAAGGCTTTATACGCTGCTACGGCAAGCAAAGAGGGCCAGGGGTAAGTAATAAAAGCGATTTACCCGTTGTCGTTTACAAAATCATATAACCCAAAAAGATCAATATCATCATAATAATTTGATAATACTATATTCATGTACGTAAGTAGAAAACACAGAAACCCTAACAAACTTGGTTTGAATAGTATTTAAATTTGTATGTTATCTATATTATCTAATGATTCACACAAGCTCATATACAAAAGTTGTCATGTGATTTGACTGAGACGGAGCATTTTAAATTTGTATAATTTATGATAGGCCTACATCTCTCAACAGTATGATTTGTTGAGCGTCTCAAAATATATATGATGTGTGATATAATCATTTG
This sequence comes from Notothenia rossii, assembly GCF_949606895.1. NCBI lineage: Eukaryota > Metazoa > Chordata > Actinopteri > Perciformes > Nototheniidae > Notothenia > Notothenia rossii. The sequence goes on from NC_136910.1 coordinate 16,267,681, forward strand.
TTTTAATGTGTACATAAATGTAGTTTACGACTATGCTGAAATGTGAAATGTGAAGATGCCACTTCTTAAGTATATTTCATATTTGTATTTAGATGGAAATTCTTTTTTAATTTTAAATACCTCTATTTTACTTACTGTTGTACATCTTGATAGGCTCCATTATTAGCGCAGACAGATGTTATACAATCATAGAAATACACTGGCATAACAAACATCCAAGATGTGTTAGGCCAGCTTATGAGGGAGGAATTTATTTTAATCAAGCAGATCCCCTTTCATCACTGTGTGTGACCTAACTGTGCACTATTACCTGTTTTGAGCACAGTTTGTGAAAACACTATGGGAAACGAATTACATCTTACAAACAATATGTATCTATTTACATGTAAAGAAGCAAGCCAAAGACTACTTCTGATTAATAAAGGAGCATGTGTACAGTGTACTTTCTTTACACAGTTTGATTGCAGACCTCATAAACTCAAAAATCTCAGTTAATCTCAGCTGCTTATCAATCATTTGTTGCCTCTGGCATATCACATGGCAAACTATGAATGTATTCATATGGTTCTTATCTGGACACACAGATGATACACTTGAGCCATTTTCATTCCAGCATGTATCATAAAGGATATAATACCTGTAAAGCAAGCATATCATGCAGAGGCCATTGCTAATTTTCCTATTGCACTTTTGTCATCCTCCAATCATGCATCGTTCTTTATTGAGCTCTTCACGTGAATAGTCCATTGAATGTTGTTTGTGCCTCTCCCTCAGTGAATACTGACCCTTTCCTCTAGGCTTGTAAGCTGCTACGAAAACAGTTAGACACTGTATGCAGGCAGAGATGGATGCCCTATCAATTCCTTTTCCTGCACTGAGGCTTAAAAAATGAATTTAGGAAACCCTTTTGATATTTTGTATTGTGTATTTGATTTCTGTATTGAAGAGTAGTACTAACCCTGCCAAACTGATTACATATCTGCTTTAAAATATTGACTTTTCCGTCCCCTGAAGACCTGGTTGAAACATTGCGGTAAAGCATGCGGCCCATACCAAAGCAGAATAAAGTTTGAGTTTTTCTTTGCTTGATGCAGTTGAATTTAAAATGTATAGGCTACAGAGAATAAAAACACATCCAAATCAACCTCTAAAAAAACGTAATTTGTCATTTCTTTAGATTGTAAACAATACTCCAAGAGAAAAGGCCCCATCTGCTGGCAATAGCAATACATGAAAAATTTTTATTAAGAAATTATTTATAAATATGTATATGTATTTTTATAATGATTCAACATTTTATTGACAGTGCCTGAATACAATAGTTTCCAAGGTTTTTTTTGTTTAATTTGGCAGCTGCTGTCAAGTGCTCTGAATGTAACAAAACAACAATGTGCATGCTCGAAGATATGATGACACAGGTGAGGCTAATTAACTGAACACCTGCAACTTGATTGGCCTTTCGAATGTTGTCGTCGTAATTGACAGACGTTTTTATTTTTCCGTCTTTAGAAGAAAGTAACTGCGGTGACCATAAACAACGCGGATAACCTTATGCAGCACATACTTTAAAGTCTAGCTTTTGAAGAAAAACTTGAAATGAAACACCTTATAGGCTCACCAGCCGCGAGATAGGCTATTGTTATAAACAAAACTGCTTGTAAAAATGTGTCCTCCAGTGAAGCCATGGCTAACTGCTAGCCTGCTAGCTAGAAGACACTTTGATTCGTTTGGATTATTCGGAAGAAAAGAAGGCTTTAAGGATTTAGCACCTTCTTGACAGGATTTCTAAATAGGAAAGCTGACAGAAAACGCACATTGAACAGGGAATTGAGCTGCAAGTGAAGGAAAACAGGTATGTGGGCTGTGGCCATTAGCATTGTGTGAAATTGAACTTGTGTCCGAAGTGTGCATATGTCAAATTGTGCAATTTTCAGGTTTTGCAATGTCTTTGCATTTATGAAAAGAGGTCGTTGGCCCACCATGTACGCCCACAGGCCCAATTCATTTCCTGCAAGAAGGCTGTGTTTTGGTTTGATGTATTCTGGCAGGTATTTCTTTCTTTCCAACTGTGAATTGTCGTTGACCAAAAAGCTAAAAGATTCACTAAGAGACACTTCTGAGACGATGCACACTATTACATCCAAACCTGCTGACTTATGTGCTCAATTATCTTGTTCAAAGGCAGATAAATCCAAAGGGTGCCTGAATAATCCTGTAAGTGTTTTAATGGTTCACATTGAAGAAATCCCTGTCTATTTTCCCCACAATTGACAAAAATAATATAATAGTATCTACAGCAGCAAAGCACAGTCAAAAGACCAATCCTTCTATACTCTTAAGTTGTTTAACACATTTTTGTGATGTCAGTTTCCTTTACATTTCTTTAGCTTAAGTTAAATGCTTTGCCTTTTAATTGATTCCACACATTCTTTGTTTTATATGGTTTGGCTCAGAAATGCACTCCATTGCACCATTTGAATACAGATTTTCTATGTTCGTACAGGAACCAAGTTCATTAATGAGCTCCAACAGCCCCAGACTGTTTTAGTATTCAAGTTTCAAATATGACAGACTAGCTTTGTCAATAATTTACACCAGGAGCTCTGTGCGAGCCTTGCATATTTGGTAGGTATAGTTTGAGTGACACCTCTGCCCATTTTCTATTGAAATCCACTTTGACATGACATTAATTCATAAAGCCATGAAACACAAGTTCAGTCGTTTTTTAATCAACCTTCTATCTACCTGCTGAAGATAAAAATGTTTTAAAAAAAAAAGAATTACACAATTTGTAACTTTTTTTTTGTAATTCTGTAACAGTTCAGATGTAGTATGTAGCAGCCATATTGTTATTCACGGCATATATACACACACACACACACATATTGCACATGGTTGGTATTGAACAACAAGGGGTGTGATAGTCTGTGTTGTCGTGTGTGTGTGTGAGGGGGTCTATTTGGGGCGGTTTCTGAAGTACAGCCTATCTCCACTTCAGAATGTATGTTTTTAAACTTTTCGTCCTTTCTTGAGGTTTTGTGTACTTGTTTGCAGTCTTGAACCACTTTCCCTTTCCACAACGGGGACTATAATGAACTGTTTTTTCTCAGCAGGCTTTGTACTCCTTGCTGCAGAGAAGAACATGTTATTTTTTGTACCGACCTTCAGTCACACCGCTGCCTGGCATAGCTGAGGCAATGTGAGGGGAACTCGCATCTTCAAAGAAATAAAGCTGGATTATTGTTCCGTTCCTAAAGATGATGAAAGATGTCTTCCATCCATGTTTAAAGAGTGCTATGTGATGAAACTGCAGTATGAAATCTCGTAAAGTATGAGTGTTTTGAGAATATTTCCCCATCTAAATATGATTAAAGTGCTTCATCCTTGGTTATGACTTTGAGATTGACTTAATGCTTTCGGTATTTGTCCTCATTTCATTATAATATTCTTCATTTCTTCTCTTTTATTGAATGTGTTTCATTGAATGTTTATCTGTGCGTGGATGTGTCACAGTAATAGTACATGGGAGGATCAGCTCACCCACATAGATTACAACAAATGACCATGCTCGTTTTAACTAAAGCTCTTTTGCACCGGGATGATCTTTATTCCATTTGCTCGCACAGCAACAAACATGATCCTCTGTGCCAAGCTGTTTGTGGAAACCCAGCATGATTCCTAATATCCTTTTTTTTCACAGTTGCAGTCCTTCTTTACCGGCAGTAGAGGGCAGTGAGTAATTGCTCAAAAGGAGCTGGAGTGCGTGTGTGTGTGTCATCCTCACTGTGACTATGGGAGACGCTGTGTATCAAGAAATGGACTGCACTAGTCATCATACTTTGCAAAGGGAGTAATTGTGGGACTAAAACAAACACATTTGACTTCATATGAGTATAATTAAAAAGACTCCATATAAATAGAGCAGAAATTCACTATGAATCCCTCCTTAGTTATATTGTTACAAACACAGGTAACCCATGCATTGTACAGTGCCAAAGCAACAGGGCTGCCACATCGTTGGCATCCAAGCTGTTTTGGGTTCAATGCCTTGCTCAAAGGCGCACCTGTTATTCCACACTTCATAACACTGTCTGACTCCTGTTTGGACTTGAACTGGCCCCACAAATTCCCAAGTCTATTCCTTATGCCCTTTAAAATCGGTCTTATACCCCCACATCTTCTATAACATGCGATATGTGGACATAAACAGCCCAGGTCACTATGCATCCGAGCTTAGTTTAAGTTTAAAGACTTTCATCTAATGAGTATTTTAATATATGGACTTTTTCTCTGCCTTGCTTCATAATTTATAAATACTGATTACTATTTCTCCTCCAAAAGTTAAACGATTCAATAAGCCTACCTATGGCAACTTTTAATTAATTTACTCAGCAGTGTTTCTTTTTTGATTTCATTCTACACTGAAAACTAATTTAAAGTCCTATTTATTTTTGGACACACATGTTAAAGTACCCTGAAACTATCAATTTTCGTGTTAAGTTAGTAATAACAGTATGTGCCCTTAGGGATACTTGCACTTTTACAATGTGCTGGCTTATTAAAAGGGAAAGTGGAGTTGAAGGAAAAACACTTTGGCTTAGAGATCTTCTTTTGACTCTAACGCACACTTATAGCGTGGCTAATGGTATTTCAGGAGCTCCAACACATTGTAATGATACACATCACTTCTGCCGCCTGTATGGGTGACAGAAGAAGCTCTGCCGGCTCCTAAGTAATGCATCGGCAGGTATCACTTTTTAATCACTATTTGACCCATAGATAAAAGCAAAAGAATATTACCTGAAATGGTTTATTAAAGCACCATTATTGGATTTACTTTGGGCATGAATTTAGTAGAAGTTATTAAATGCATGTCTAGCATGAATGCACTAACATAGAGCAAAGGTGGTAGGGTTTTTTTGTGTAAAGGATTAAGTGTATCTCAAGTGATTCACTGCAGGCAACCTCCTCCTGTAGAAATGTGGGATGAAATACAAAGGCTTAAAAGTTAATGGGAAAATTACAACAAATGGCTGTGTCATTGAACTTATGTTCAAGTGCACCTGTCATTAGCAATGCGGGAGGAGAGTACTTCAAAATTCTCTCCCGCACTGCTTCACTAATCTCCCTGATTATTGATGCGATTGATTTGTCAAGTATTGATCCGTTTCACGGCAGCCTTATCAGAGGCAAACTTAAAGTACATCTGCAGACGAGGGGAGATTATTAGAGAGTCTGAGGGTTTACCCTGACAGAATCTCAATGTGAATATGCTTGGACTTCAGAATATCCACAAACTGTTGAGAAAGTTTGCTGTAAAGTTCTCAATTATGCTCAAAGACAAATGTTGCTGCCAATCAGAAGTGTTCAGTTAGAAGAACAGAGAGAAGGAGGAAGAAAAGGAAAAGATGTTCCACCTATTCCATCCAAGCCATGCATTCATCCATCCCACCTGTTACCCCTCAGGCCGTTTCCATCGTACCCATCGTGCAGGGCCTAAGGGCTGAGAAACTGCGCCTTCAATCATGCTGAGGGACTTTGTGGTGCTGGATGAATGTTACATTGAAGGTGGACAGAACAGTAGATGTTAAACATTTTGGTTTTAGTGGAAGCAAGATGCGAAAGGGGATTTACTAGCCTTAAAAGTCTGTTTAAATAAAACCCACAGCATCTTTTAAAGTATTCTGACATAAGGTTTGGAAATAATTAGAAAATGTGTTGCATGCAGCCCTTATCAGTGGCCTAGGGTTGGATCAGCTTTACAATTTGCTGTCTATTCGGAAATGTGTATTTTGATACGACCACAACTGTCGTGGTTTTAATAGTGTTATTAATGGACAACATGATGATAATGTGATTATTATTATTACAGCAAATGTAGGTGCAAAGTGTGTGGGTAGCGATTCAAACTTGAGTTGTTGTGACTCACAGGTTAAATGCGATTGGGCCGATCATGGGAACAAAGTTGTGACAGGTGTAGATAGTTTGAACGGAAAAAAGGGGTATTAAAAACACATTATTTCAGGGTTTGGGGTTAACAAGGCGAATAGCAGCTTGATACTTTTTTGCTGAAGACAGAATTTTGCAAGCAAATGTTTTCTATGTAATGAAGAATAGAACACAGAATGAAAGAATAGTTGTACACAGAAAATAAATAAAATATTAGAAGAATATAGGAGTACCTTTTTTATCCTCACATTCTTCTTTATAGATGGCTATGCATTTCTCAAACTTAAGTCAAATCGCATTATGATACATTTAATTAAACCTGTATACTATATAAAATGAAGTGTATTCAACACAGATAAAGACTCTATGATTGTCTCTGGATTCAACCATTTCTAAATGATTAAAGAATAGTAACAGTTTAAAAGCCACCCCAGCAAATGTACAACTGTTGCATTTATTACTATCATATGTCTGGCTCCAGCACAGAGGAAGAGGATATTAACTTTTAAAGGCTGGGCAGGTCTGCTAATTTTTTTAAATTATTTGCTTAGAATCTTGTAGTGTTTCTCATATGGGCATATTACTCCATGCATGGAAAGGGCTGTACTGGCCTTGAAAGTAATTTCCAATGATTACATGTCCACTGAATCTATGCAGTTCTGTTCTCACTGTACAGCAGTGACTAGTACATCATAACAAGGTCCTCTCTGACTGTCCTCTGGACCGTGCCTGAGACCTGCCCGCTGCTATTTGGTGTCTGTACAGCCATCCATTTCCACTCTTTCCCCTTCAGCCAACACACAGACACACTCACACAAACACACACCCACCTGCAGTGCCAGGATGTCTATCGTCCCTCATGCCCTCAGTCAGATTGCCCTTGCCTGCTCCCCTCTGCCCCCACAGTGTCAGTGTTGGCTGACAACAGGCTTGCATTAGCCAGCTAACACTTCCTGGCCTCTGTTTGCTCAGCCTGGGCAGAGCTGTTGGCTGTATGCTGTGCTGATACCCACCTCTTAGCATCAGGGCAGCTTACAAATGCAATCATTAAGATGACAAATTTCATTGGTTTTGTGAATCTGTGTTTGTTGTGTAAGTCCTGCTCGGTTACACATGTGTGGGAGTTAAACTTGATTTATAGTTGAACGTTAAGGGGATACTCTGTAAACTCGGACCCTATGCACATAACTGTCTTTTTGGAATAAGAACATCTTCAAGCAAACCTGCCTACTGCCGCAGTCTTCTATGCTTCTTGTATGTAGCTCTGAAATACAGTATGATATAGCCTTAACATGTACAACACATGTGTTTCAAGTGGCTGTGAAGCCATCACCGGGAGACATTCTGTGGTAACATCAAAGGAAACCTATGCTATAAATATCTATGATGGCTCTTCAATTGCGCAAAGCCTTATTTCATCTTTAGTCTGTAAGCATCACTGTCATTCGAAGTAGTTTTTCTAACATGTGCCTCCATTAGCAACATTTTCCCTTTTAGGGAAACATTCTAATATCAATGTGTGTTTCACCAAGCCCTGATTAGTATTAGGAGTACTCCATCCATTTATTATTGAATGTTTTTCCGAAAGCATTTGATTAACATTAACTACAATAACCTGCTTAATTAACCTACATTTTATAATGTAAATAAGTAAACATTATTAATTATTATTTCATGGTTAACAATAAAACAATAAACTAATTGCTTAATATCCATTCGCCATTTATTTATGGTTGTTATAAAGTGTTACACTACTTTTTTCAGAGCTTTCAAAGCGATGCAAACAATTACCCCTTAAGAGCAATCATGTTGAGACTGTAGCCTTTCTGACATGGTTGCTATGACAACTTTATACAATTGACCCCTACACATAGTGGTTTTGTTGTGAGTTGAACAGAACTCCAAACTCCTCCTTCTCGATTGTTTGTCTTTTTTTCCCCCCACCCCAATACTTGAAACTAGTGTGGCAACAATGATTCCATTAGGTTTATCAGTACATTTCATAATGTCTATATCTCACTCGCTGTTCTCATTACCATTGGATCATTACTTCCTCTAATACCATGTACCTTCCAGCTGCTCTTTGTCAGCTGTAATTAGGTGATGATCTGTAGCAAAAGATATTAAGACGAATTCTAAGGGCAATTGGCGGTATCATAGAATGAGATAAGTCCTTCTTCCAGTGCCCTGATTAAGCTATGAAATGGCTTCGGGGCACTTTGGGAAGATGGGGCCGAGAATCTATTTTGAAATGCCCAAAACAGTTCAGCGGCACTTGTTTTTTTGTGCATAGAGAATATTGCTACTGCCGTCTATTGCTTTATGGAGGTATATTGAAATGTGTGTCTTTCCACCTACTCCCCTCACGCCATTGAATATTTATCCAATCTCTCCTCCACCATGCGGTTATAGTTAGATGAGATATTTAAATGATCTTCAAAACAAAATGGCTCTATTTCTCCATTCTTTAACTTCACATTTACTGACTGCCAATGGAGGCATGTAAACACATTTCATTCATGGGGGAAGGTCATGGAGATCTTTTAGCGGTCTTGTTTAAAAATAAGATATGTATCACCACACAAACATGTTGACATCCTTTTGAACACATCTTCAGCTTTTGTAATCACAGATAGACTTAATACCAGGTTGTATGCAAGCATGTATAGAAAGTGTATTAACTTGGAAGGAAAAGGCCATATCTTTTAAATGGTGATAGTTGCATTTATTTCCCATTTCTGACCCAGTCTTGACCCCAAGCATTGAGCTATTAAATAAGGATAGGTCGCAAACACTCCTGTACACCCACATGTGTTAATAGTGCAAATTGGGTATGATGGAAAGCATTTAACTTACTTTTCTAGAAGAAAGAGGGGGGACATTTTCTGTGTGCATGCAGGGTATCTTATCTCACTTGAAAATGGGATAAAGACTGCAAATGTTTTTTAAAGCAAAAATAGCCAAGATGCCTTTCACTCATCATATCATTTCTGTTAATTTGTTCTTTATGCATCTGATCTCTGAAATCTCATTACTGAATCACATATATGCATTTGAAGAAATCGAGAAGTTTGTTCTGAAGGTACCCAAAAGCTTTTTCTCTGAATCTAGTTGGCAGCATGCAGTCAGGGTTTCCTGTTCTATTGCGCCCACAGAATCCCGTTCATGATTCATCCATTTTATTGTTCAGTAGCATGGCATCACATAAGAATTCATTCTCTTGTGTCAGTTTTTCAACTGCTGGATTTCACAAATATGAATTACACAGCACCAGATCAAAGGAAGAAAGTGGCTTTTTGGAGCATGCGGTGCATATATAAAATACAGTGGGACCTCCCCTAAAGTGCAAGACAGCGATAAGATAACTTTAACTTATCATGGAGAGGATAAGTAATAATTTATGAGAATAGTAACTCTGGTCGGAGATATCAAAGAGATAATATTATAGGAAATATTATGGGTCTCTGTGGGGTAAGATCCTGTGACAGCCTCCCAACAACTGTTGTGCAATGAAATATTGGGCTACTAGTCATCTCGAACCGTCAGCTTAAAAAAGAAGGTGCGATACCGTTACGATAATTATCAATAATTTCTAAGATCGCGGGGAAATTCCTTCGACTCATTTTGAAGTTTTGGGGGAAGCCGGAAGTGACGTCAATGCGGGAATGCTTCACTGTGCGGCGAGAGAACCAAACACGGACAAAGTGTGTTGTCATTCGTAGAAATGGTGAATTACTGAGTTTAGGCACGTTAATAACGTTTCAATGAAGTTGACTACAGTATATTCATATTTGTTAGTGCTTTTCATGTCAATTCGGCGAACATAAACATAAATGATCGTGGTGAAGATGATGATTTAAATTAGGATTAAAAATCGGTAGTGAGAGCTGCTGAATTTCCTCCTGTCGGACGTGATATAAAAACAAACCGATTATTTTTGTAGTTGTAAACTCAAGTGGATTAAAGTAAATGTATTAGTGCTTTCATGTCAATTCGGCGAACATATAAAACATAAACTGATTAGTGTCCACTGCCATTATTTTAAAACAGAATCGTTATTCAAGCGTTGTAGATCGAGAGGTATCTCACGATCGTCGAGTGGGTTGTCGTCTCCACTGTCCGACTCGGAATTTGTTTCATCCGATTCAGACTCAGAGGCATATGGTTCGAATCTGTAGGGCATATAGCCAATATCGTCTACGATGTCATGACTATCACTTTCCGATCCTTCAGCCTCATATGAGCTCTCAGACACGTTCAAAATTAAACTGTCATCGCTGTCTGAGCTTGCTGCTGTGTGCGCCATTGTGCGTTTGCATGCAGATGCTGGGATCCGGAAGGGTGCAGCTGGAGCTCTTGGCCCGCAATGACGTCACACATAATTTGGCGGGATTTGAAGAATCCCCAAGAAGATCCAGAATATGGTCAACATTGAATGGGAGATTAATGGTTATCAAAGTACAAATATCCCAAGTCAGTTCAGTAACGGTTTCAAGGGGACAATATTTACTCAAATTGATGGGTTTGGATGATGGGGGAAACCCGTGTCACAGGCTCTTTAAGTAGTTTTACCAACATGAGGGGATTCAGAAGAAAGTTGCCTAAAAAAGGATTTTACAAATATGATACTTTACCTTAAATACAAATATTACAATTCGAGTCATGTAAACAATTCTATTGCATGTAAAGAGTCACTTTACTCTGACACTTACTTCTGTCTAGAAATTGACCTTTATACCAGAGAGTTGACAAGTTACATTTGAGGGGAAAAGGCTATTTGAGGGAGCTTTACAATAATTTCCATGGCAACAAGGTTTCTGAGAGAGTTTCAAAGAGAACTAAACTGGCCTTATCAAAGATGCACATGAAAAATAAATCTGCTCTGTGCTTTCATATACATACGAGTAGACGTTAATAGTCAGCTGGTAGCCACACGGATGGTCCATGAGTTTACACTGTGTTTCACATTTAGGCTTGTCATGATGCATATCTTGCACTCTCTTCCAAGATTATATGAAAACAGGTTACGGTTAGGTTAGTCCATGCACAAATGTTTTATAGATGCTCCTAGAATAAATACTAACTTTTTTGAAGCTCACAATACTCATTTTCTGTTGAGTTCATTGAGCCTTTCTTAGAGCTAAGCTACAGTATATGGAGGACCTCAAATACCACAATCAATTTTACAAACAAAATTGTTGGGTTTATTTTTCACTAAATGTCTACACAAAGGCAAACAACTATGCAGTCAGTAAGTTCAGAAAATTACATCACTTTACTGTTAGCAGCTTTTGCTGAAGATGACACGTATGACGATATCCTAAATCTAAGACAATATTCTCCTGTCACAATATAGATACAATCTTGTTCTATAGCCTAGCCCTATATGGTAACTATAGACTGTCTATTTTCTACTAGCTGTCTTATATGTACATGTGTTCATGTCATTTTGCCATAGAGAAATAATAAGGAGGTATGTGAATGTAGATCCCTACAAGTGTCATCTAGGCTTGATAAATCTCGTATTTATTTTATTTACAAACTCTCGCCAAATATTTCAGTCTCTAGATCTGTCCTTGCGAGTGACTGAGTCAACGACAAGCATATTAAACATGAATGTGCACACAAAGGCCACAGTTGCTTAAGGAACTGAGCTGTGCTCCTGGAGGATGAGGCTGGAAGATGCATCACATTTGTGTTTGCTATTCACCCACACCTTTCCTCTTTGTAAACCTCACTATACAGAGCCCCAGTGACAAGTGCATGGCTCCCACATGAATTATGGATCATCCCATGGGACAAACACAGGGCCAAAAAGCTGTTAGGGCCTGCGCCCCTTTATATGTGACATCCCTCACTCCATACCAATTCACTTCCAGTCAAAACTGACAATGGCTTGTCCTTCATAACCCAAAGCTAAGGTCGCAGTTCATTGTATGTTAGCATTGGGGCAAACAATGGTGTATACAATTGGGAGGCTCTATGATGACTTTTGATGTGCAGTCTCAGTTCGATACGATAATACTTTAATGGTCAGATCAAGTCTGAAATTTGACTTTTATCACAGCAGCTCCATATGATCATCAACATAGACACATATCAAGACACAATACATGAAAAACAAACCACAAACATTGAACATATCCCTAAGAGAAATAGCTCAAAGACCCTTCAGCATGCATTTGATCTGGGATTTAGCTCCGTATTTAATGTGAGGATTGACTGTAGCACAAAGGAGTGCTTCAGTGTGACTTTATTGGACCCTGTATCTCCGATTAGATGGTAGCAGTTCATATTTGCTGTTAAGAACATGGTTTGGGTCAGAGATGATGTTGTTGGACAGCATCATAGGGTTGTTATGATATACTGCATAGTTCAGTCCGTGGTCCGGACCCAGAAGCCGACCTATAAGGACCCGGACCTATAATCAATACGTTAATAGGGGATTTCAATTTTGACTGGGCGATTCTATTTTAACCGCTGACGAAAGGGGGCGAAAGAGACGAGTGAGCGATACAGGGGGAGAAACACAGAAGAAGAGACGAGAGAGCGGCAGATAGCAGCGGAGAGGAAAGTGAGTGAAGAGAAGAGTTAGCGATACAGGAGAGAAGATGGAGAGGAGAGTGAACATGCGTGTTAGCGGCAGAAAGGGAGAGACAAATAATTACACATGGCGCTCTCCAAGAAGAGGAAAGTGGACAGTGAGAACAGAGCTTGTGGACGGACTCATTCATGTTCATCCTGCCCACTGGGACCACAGAACCAGTGTGTCTCATTTGTTCAGAGACTGTGGCGCTCATTAAAAGTGCCATAACGCCACTATGAGACAAAACACAAAGTGTTTGACCAAACATTCCCTCTCAACTCAGAACTGAGGTCAAATAAGCTGTCTCAGAGCCCAATATGATCTGTCCACCAGGATCAAATCTAAAACTAAATATCGTTCCAGGGCAGGCTAACCAATGAGTCTGCATGTGTGTATGAGAATGGCCCTGACACCATTTCAGCCCAGATTTAAACTCCTGGCAGGACAAGCTCGAGCTCAATTCTCGCACTGAACAAAAACAAGTGAGTGAGGGACTGCAATATAAGAGGGAAAGAAAGAGAAACTTCAAAACTGCTCAATTATTATGATGTTAGGTCATGATGTGAAACGGTTAACAAAGAAAAAGGGAAACTCAAGCTACTGCTACACTTTATTTTATTTGTTTATCTAAAATTAAGCACAGAGATGAACATTATATCCACAGTATTTACTGTATATATTTATAGTTCAATGTTAATTGACAATAAATATTGTTGTTTATGAATTGTATTTTCTGTATTTGATTGGAAGTCAGTTGTTGATTACATGCAGACGTTGATAAAGCTACAGGCTACTTATATCACACTAATTCATGAAGCAAGTTAGACATTTTGATGTTCCCGACCTTTGCATGGGGAGATTTTCTCTAACTGGACCTCGTTGAATTTTAATTGAAAACCCCTGATATACTGGGTAATGAAGTCTCTGACAGGGTTGACTAACAATCTTTGAGCAGATTTTTAACAGGTGGAGCAGTTTTGATTTGAAAGCTGTTGACAAACACTTGTACCGGGTAGCATTGCAGTACTGTAGGATTGACAAAATCACGAAAGAACATCAGAAGAATTTCTCTGCCCGCCCCAAAAGACCTAAGTCTTCATGTTGAAGTGTAGTGCTCTTTGAACTTGTAGTCCTTTTTTGAGAGACAAGCTGTAAAAAGGTTGTTTAACAGCGAGAGGAAGTCTCATTTGACTGACTTGCCAAATGTTTTGTGTTAATTGGTGTATTTTTGTTATCCTTCCATAAATATGTCTGTGCTTCATAACATTGACAGTCATCAATCTCAGCTTCTCTGCTGTGCTAATATTGCACTGCTCCTGTATCCATGTGTCTAAGGAGCACTTCAGATTCCCTTGTTTTTGCCTTTGGCTGACGCCTAAGCAGTCTCTTTTATTTTCAGAGAATGTAATAAAGGATACCATTGAACCGTTTAAATGTTTTTAGCATTCTCATATGACACTGTGGCTTCTGGCCCTTTGCCAAACCATTACACTATCAGTATAATGGTTGTGAAGAATTGGCAAATACTCAGAGAAAGATTTGCCTCTTTTCAGCTGCCCCCTCGCACGATGCCAAGCGTCTGCAAGCTGCACTTTTAGATACACAAGTTTTCCACTAACGAGAGTTGACACCTAAACTAGTGGCATTTTCATGCTTTTGCGGTTACTCCATTATATCCAAAACGACATGAATGAATGAGCATAGTATTTGTTTATAAGGGAAGGAAATGATAGATTAGGGAAGCAGGACGAGGCAGTGGAAGCCTGTGAGCCGCAGCAGTGGGATTAATTCCCTTATTAGTTACTCTCTGCACTGATGCTACACCATGAAAGTCTAATACCATCTTTTTATGGATTTGACTCAATTTAGATTATCTTCTCCGTACATTCAGCCAAGGGATCGCAATGTCCCCTTCTGTTCCTCCTTTCTTCCTTTTTTTCTTTTTCTTTTTATTCCAGTGCCTTTTTGTTGATTTGTCAGAGATGAAGCAGTAAATAAATTGGAGATTGGCAATGGAAGATGCTTTTAAGAGTGAGCCAGCTTCACCCCAAACAGAAACACAAACCAACAGAAAAACAATAACAGTCTGTGCTTGTTTCATTAAGGCAACGTAAAAGTTTCTCTACAAATAAAAGAGAACGGGTTTTGAGGTGGATATAGTGATTTTCAAGGTGATTAAAAAGCCATTAGTGATACGGCTCTCACAGGTAATTCACAAGATAGTCATTCAAAACCCAGTTAGAAACCAGGAAGGGCTCCGACTGAAGAATTGACTGTTATTAGATAGAGTTATTATGTCAAATTGCCCAAGTGAGACGGCTCCCCCACAATCTTCTGTCTATGAGCTAATTCTCTGTCATTTAGAAAGATGGGCTTTCATTTCATCTGGCATTTTCTCATCAAAAAGGCAAATCCTGAGCAAAGCCTCAACTTATTTGCTTGGGCATCCAGAGACAGATTGAATACAAGTTATGTTTTATTAAGTCAGATGTTGCATTCAACATCCAGGACTTTCAAATGAAACCGAGAACAAACATGGCCTTGGCAAAACATACATTATTTCTTCCATGAAAAACTTTATACATTGTCTTCTTTTTGATGAAACGGATGTAAAAAATAAAGTTTTTTTGTCACACAGCAAAAACTATAATTGAACTCTGGGAAGCCATCACTTGGGTGTCATTCAGAGTTGCTTTATTGAGTTGTGCACAGACTATGCCTTTCTAATGTATATTTGTACTCTACATTGACCACAAACTTCGATTTGAAATTATAATCACGGTGTAAATCTATTTCTTTTCACGGCTTATTGGCTTCCATCTTACATTGCAAGCTCCATTATTTTTGAAGATTGCTTCTTGTTATTTGATGATAGGAGTTCACCAGACAATCTGAGCACCAAATTCAACAGAGGGATGGGAAGTTGTTTTACAAAAAGCAGGTAAAGCACATCATTCATCTGTAGTCAATTTGTAATATATTGTCCACCTTCCCCTTTTCTTCCAGAATCAACATTTTCATTCAATCTTTCCCTTGTGCTTAGGCTGAGCAAATATCCATTTCTCATTTGTGTCTTTATTGTGAAATTCGTTATTTTTGTCTGACCTGCTATTTTACAATTGTTGATTTAGTACTTTACCTGAAATTAACCAGAGGGGGATTTTCATCAAGTAAATGTTTAACTAACTGTTGATCCAAATTAAAGTACACTTGGCGTCCAAGAAGTCTAGACACTGATCTAAAACGTTGTTTCAAATTAGTGTCATGCTGTCAGAAAGTTTCATCTGGCTGTCTTGGCCTAATTGGTTGAATACACGGAGCAATTGACAAAGTCTATCTTTGATATCTCTGTCAAACCTCCAAGGGAAAACTGTGTGTTTCTGTACTTTGTCTTTTCCAGACGGATGGGAGGGTAGAGCTGTTAAGATTCATAAGATGTGCTTTTGTAAAGCATTTCCAGACATCCATCTCTGTAGATTTCAGGGGATTGAAGGTCTTCTTTGCCAAGCCTTAACTAGGCTGCCATCTTTTAAGTTTGTCTCATCCTTGTTTCGTGGCCAGGAATGCACTCCAGGCATGGATGACTTCTGAACCTGGACACAGAAGTAGAACATGTTGTAATCTTTAAAAGAGTGCCAAGACTGCCAAACCGTCCTTATGTCAGAAAAGTCAGGTCATACATGGAGCCAGTGTTGTAGTCAAGTCACCAATTCAAGAGTCCTAGTCACTATCGATTCACCACTCTTCGAGTCCAAGTCCGAGTCACCTAGGGAGAGTCGTAGTCGAGTCCGAGTCACCTAGGGAGAGTCGTAGTCGAGTCCGAGTCATCATTACCTGTGTCCGAGTCCAAGTCCAAGTACGAGTCATCTAAGAAGAGTACAAGTCAAGTCCGAGTCACAAGTCTTCATGTATTAATCTTTGTGGATATATGTGTTGAAATGTAGCTGCTCCTCTACATTGCTTTCATCCTGTCATTGTATACTAATGGGTCTATTGAACTGCTGTGAAGCGAGTTTGGCTACAATTCTTGTAATAGGTGCTATACAAATATAAAGCGTATTACTAATATTATTATTGTAAATTATCTTTAATATGTCTAACTATATTTAAAATGAGTTACCTTTTTAGAGAAGTGATTATATTTGTATGCCAATATTTTCTTAAGATAAAGTTTTTGTTTTGCACTTTTTTTATAGTAATAAGCTCGGGACTCTTATTTGAAGGAACTTTTACCGGAAGTCAATGGACAAAGGAGCAGTGTAAACACACATGTATAATGAAGGATAGATGACAAATAAATAACATACTAAATAGTTACATTGGGTTTCTAGTACCTGGCTGATAAGGGCACAAGCTCTTACGTTGGTAATGATTGTATACAAGCAAGGGTGTGCAATAAACAGATACCATCCGTTGGAGAGTCTGACCATCATTCAGCCGGGGACGCTACAATTATTATAGTGAATGTTTAAATGCTATCAATAAAGATTAAGCCCCAGAAAGCACATGGCTACTTAGCATGCAAAATGACGAGGACATCATACTCCAGAGAAAACTTGTCCGAGTCCAAGTCGGAGCGTCAATGTACAAGTCGAGTCCGAGTCATCGTGGGGGAAAAAATTCATGAGTCCAAGTCATCGTACACGAGAATTCCGAGTCGTGTCAATCAGTGTCGCGAGTCATGAGTCCCGAAAATCGACACTCGAGTCCGAGTCCAGGACTCGAGTACTCCATCTCTGCATGGAGCTGCAGGTCATGAAGGCTCATTAGGACTTTTCGCCGTAAACATCCACTTTAATTGCAATCTACCAAGAGTCTAATCGACTTATTTCATTGCTCACTTTGCATGTGTTGCAACTTTCATTGGCTCAAATTAAGCACTTTGTTACCATTTCCTGGGCCTGCATGTTTTATAGCCATTGTTTCCTATTCTTCTATCTCTTGAATGCATGTATGACCTACTTAAGACTGCAGTTACTTTTCATCTTAATACTAGTGACACATTCTGGTCACATTACAAATGTACACTTTCAAAAGTAAAATGTCTTCTTTTTTGTAGGTCTCTTTGGTGCCTTGGGACAATTGTACACATATTAAATTGTAATGTTAAACATAAAGCAGTTAAAGATAACTGCCTTATTGTTAAAATGTAATACATTATAACTGTCTTAAGGGCTCTGTGAAATGTAACCCCTCTGCTTTGCACACAGTGCTCTTGTTTGAGTTAGGGGTTGGTCTGAGACAGGGTTTCATGGAAATGGGAAAGACAGAAGTGGAAGATGAGTCTTATTTGAAAAGCGCCCTGAAAAATGACTCAGAGATAGGACCCGAGTTATTCCCCTCAGACTTCAGGCCTTTTATTAATGTCCCAGTCCTGGTTTTCTCTAAGGGACGAATGGCAGAAGGGGAGCTCCCACTTTCATCTCCCGGTTAATGAGAAAAGGCCAGATAACATTGAGCCCCTCTAGACTGGAGCAGAGATATGGAGGCCCAGTTCTCGTTGTAATCTCTCAACATAAAGCGTCATGCTTCACTGCTCTGGGATCCAGGACCACTTCAATAAGTCAATATACACATTTAAAGATCATGTACAAGACATGTATTTGCCCTTGTGTGTGTGTATATCAGATCCTGCATTAAACACGAGTCCCTTCTGTGAATGTTCATGCAACCCTCCTGGTTTATATATCCTAAGGTTTGCCTTCAAAATAATGTTTTCCTCAAGATTCATCATGGTGGTTAGGGAGTAAGAATAATTATCCGAAACAATCAAGCACATTGATAGTCAATCAATTTAGCATTTGCCAATAAAACAAACACACACAAAGACAGTGGAAAAGGGCTTTACCAATCAACTGACCAGCTCCCGTCAGCCTTACAGAGCGCTTCAGGTCTTTTAAGCACAGTTTATTGTTTTGTTTAACATTAACCTTATTTCTACATCCATCATCAAACTTTAGACATACAAAGTTGGCATCTATCTTGTAAAGGTAATTTGCAGTGTATTCAATTTACCTCGGAAGTTGGAGTTTGGATTGACGTCACACTTTAGTAGACTGCTATCCAGTAACACGTCGGAAATCCATTATCTTTGTTAGGCATTGTTAGCATTACCAGTTTAAGACAACCATGTTGTCAACATATTCAAACAACATAGGCGCATGTCCACTGATGGAAGTTGGATAGCTAAAATTTGGGTTTTTACAAGTACAAATGGAATGCAATGTGATTAAGCGCATTAAAGATGGATATGTGGAAAATGTCATAATTTCAATCTGTGGCAGCTGGATGTGTAAATGTCATATTGTTTGCCAACAACTGGCATCAATATATATTTATTGATGTACAGCACTTTGGTCAACTCAGTTGTTTTTAAATGTGCTTTAGAAATATGATTGGATGTTGTTGCATTTACAGATTGTTCTGCTGGCTCAATTGAAAGCTGCAGGTTTAAATAAAAGAACCCATCTTCTTCTGTATTTTTGGCCAACTTTTATTTGTTAAGAGTGTCATCAAAGTAATTGCTGATCTTGGACCAAGAGATTAAACGTCCATCAAAGTTGACAGACTTCCTGTTTTAACTGAGTTGTACTGAGTTATGCACACAGTTTTTCTGTGCAATGACAGATGATCAGATAATGCTGGTGTGCTCACTTTTTGTTTTAACTGCAAATAGTGGGTTACATACTTTGGCTAAACTGTTGGCATGTTTACAACCTGTCACATTGTCTGACCGCTCATAATTCTTGCCCCCTTTTTCCTGTCGCAATGAATCCCATATTTTCCTGAGTGCAACATGTAAGTGTAGTGGGGGGGAAATAATTCAAATTGAAGGATGTGCCTGACAAGAAAGCAATTTATCTTCCCTTTTGTTTACTAGAGATCACAGATTTATTGTGGAATGATAAATTCAAGAGAACACCCTTCCCTCTTTTTCATTATTTCAGTGATTGCTTCTCTGTGTTGCCAGTGATTTATTAAGAGCCCTTTGGAAACTTGGTATAACATTCTACAATAAGCCCTTTGTTTGAAATTCCCTAAACAAAATCATGAATGTCAAAACCATTATGAAACAAGCTGTGGAAAAGAAATGTTTCCCATTTCTAGCAGGTCTCACAATTTAAATAATGTCATATTACCAAGTCCTTTTCCCAGGCAGCAAGAAAAGCATGTGGCATTATCATTTAATGGCAGACATCAATATCGATGATCAGTTTTCTGACTCTAGTCTTCCCATCCTTCCACTGCCCTTCCTAAACTGCTCCATTTCCAGTCTTCATTAACACTTTTTCTGTAATTGCATTAGGAACGACAAAGTGGAAATAGTTGTGCAAAACGTATGTTCTAGAATGAAAGTAATTTCTCCGCATCTGCAGGTAATTGAATTTTAAATGTTTCTCTGAAAAGACATTTGCGTAGGAATAATAAAAAAAAGACGTTAAACAGACAGCTTTACTATTGCACCAACCATCAAGTTACACATTCAGTATATCCACATCTTTACGAAACAGGCTAAGGCTTCATCACAGATTGCTCACAAAGACAGAATACACACAAGTGCCCTTGCATTCACACTAATGCAACCCTTAATAACACCGTTCTGGCTCTGCATGTTTGACCTTGAAACGACTCAGCTCATTTACCATTTTGTCCTGTAAGGGAAAATTCTACAAGAGAGATCACATAGTGAGATTATTTCATGGCAGCAGCCTTCCGGCTGAAGCAGAGCTGGTAAACATATGTATTGCTTGAAAGAGGAGTTATGAGGGTCAGAGTCGGGGCAATGAGAGTTCAGATACACATGTTGTTGTGATTTGATTTTAAGGTCCTTACATACCAAGCTGATTTTCGGCGTTGATAGTTGACGATAGATGTCGATGAGTGTCGTGTCGCCCTACTCAGATTGGTGTGTCTTGGTGTGTACTGCACCGTCGTGTCTTTTCGGCCGTGCCGACACCTTCCGCCGCCGATTCGACATGTTGAATCGGGAGACTGTCAGCTAAAGGCCGTCGGCCAAAGAAATCACTCTGATTGGCTGTTCAGCTTAGGGTATCAGTGCATGAGAAGCGAAACGGAAGTGAGGGACCCGAACAAACTATTAAGAAGCCATATCTGTGATTTCATTTAACTCCAGCTCTCGACACAGGTTCGGGAAAGCCCCATTAGCTTCTCGCTGTAGAGTGAAAACGGAACGCACACGCTATTTGTTGTTTGTTTATATCACGCAGTCTGTTCTTCTTCTCTCTTTGTATCACGCAGTCTGTCTTCCGGTTGTTGCCTCTTTTGAATGATGAATACACACTACACTCACGCATGCGCAGTTCGTACGTGCAACTCGGCCGTCGGCTGAAGTCTTTGCGGTGTGTTCCAGTGCGAAACATGGCCAAGACGCAGGTGAGGAGAGGCGAGGCGACGTTCCTTCGGGACGTGTTCTCTGGTGTTCTTTGGTGTCAGTTTTGTGTGTAAGGACCTTTAGACTTCTGGGTATTGTAGTCCAAAAGTTGATTGGTGTTGTGCTCAAATGTGGAAAAACTGTATAAAAGAGGAATAAATAAGGAGCTTTGTTGTTCAGTAATTGATCCCAACTGCTTTATTCAGAGTAGCTGGCACCTATTTATTGGTCAGCCTAAAGGTATACATTAAATTGAGGTTGATGAGAAATACAATGCCATATGCTTCAACAGCTGAGCCATATGTAGTCGTATACTTAATCAGCCTGATTTATCAGTGTTTTTAGATTTGTATTTTTGTTCAATAGTCTATTTCAGCGCTATGTCTTTGTTGAAGTACCCAATTTGCATATGATCCTTTGTTGTTGCCCCATTAGGGTAAATATTTGTCATATTACTACTTATAATAGTGTACTTTTCTAACCTTTGATGTTCGTATCCCTTGCTGGTTCTTTACGATTATAATTAGGTATTTTGATTCTATGGCAGTAAATAAAATGTGTGTGTCCTTAAAGAACACTGTATGCGTTGATTATGAGGCTAAGCATACTGTTGCAGGCACTATTCAGATTTACTGAATAGTTAAGGGAATCCTTTTAATGAGCTATCACATTGGACACCTGTTAGCTATCACATTGGACACCTGTTAGAAATCCAAAACATAAACTTTGTTTATTGATTTTTGTACACAAATCAAACAGAGATGACAGAGCGGTTGTGATTGACAGTGTTGGGGAAATATTTTCCAAGGCCCATAACTTTGACCCAGTTTATTCATACTGTCCTGACTGAGCTCAGGCACCTGTAACCTTGGCTGCTGTGCTCTCAGTGCGTTGTCTCCCTGTTCCTGCCTGTTGGCTACAGCTGATAGAGGTGTTATGATTCTATCCTATTATGCACGATGTTGATTATTCTCTCTGAACTAGCTAAATACATGGGTCTGGGGTAGAGTTCTTCAGAATTAACGTGGCAACTCTACCGTGAAGTCAGAACCTCTGGCTCTTGGACTTGTTTTGTGTATTCTCCGGCCGAAGCTCCAAATAAACCATCAGTGTTTGACATCAGAGCTCCAGCTCATCCCGTGTCTCCTTCCTGAGTCGGTGACTCCCACTGCATTGCTACACAGAAGTTTCTCCCACAGACAGTGTCACATTACAGTTTTGCATCAAAACAACCTTTTTAACACAAACATTTTCTAGTCTGCATCCAGCTATCTTTAATCTTGAATGGTAATGAGGCAATCTGAAAAACATTAGTATCAATTTTGTGCATTCGCAAGACAGAACACATTCAGAAATTAAATCCATCTGATGATCTTTTCTTGTAAAATTTCCTGTGTAATGAATAACATCAGTGTTGAATAAGTTTACTATCCAGTGGGAAATGTTCCTCACCAAGTTGGGAGCCTTTTTCTGAAACTGAATTTGAATGCTTTTAGGAGCTGATACTAAATCAAAGTGACAGAGGAAAAAGAATGCAACATTTACCAACATGCACTCCAGGAAAAGTAGTGGGGTCATGTGACCAAATGCTACAGGGGTCTGTGACACTACATAGCTGTATACCTTATCATCTTGACGAAAGACGATCATCAGAAATGATTGTGCAGCATCATGCAGTACTCCATCTTTAATCCTTACCTGTCCCTCTCGGTCTTCAGATTCAAAAGGGCTTGGCTGACATTACAGAGCAGAGAGGGGCAGCAACTAGCAGCTAATGATGTCTCCCTCTGGGCAGCTGCCCGGTCCCAAGGGGAAGCCCCAGGCTCTGGTCTGGTGCCATTCCTACTTTACTATATTCTGTCAGTAGGTGGCTGTGCATTTCACACCTGGGCCTTCAGTAGTGTCCTACCTGAATAGATCCACCTCTTAATACCAGCATTATGACGTCATGCTATAGAAGCCATTGATATTGTACAGAAACGCAGTATAACAGCATGTTGCATCACAAACAGGTATCTAATGTTGCGAGAATGAATGCCATTACTAAATCAAGAAACTCAAATGAAAAGATTCAACAATTCTCCTTTCACTGCGGCCACAGCATCAATATTTAAAGGGGACCTATCATGCAAAGTGCACTTTTGTACGTATTTTATACATGAATATGTGTCCCCGGTATTCCAGGGAACTCACCAAGTGTCAGAAAACACAACCCTCTCTATTTTCCTCCTTAGCCAAATCTCTAAAAAAGGGGCTGCAACGGATCTGAAAAAAACAGATCCAGATTTCAACACTTTTCTACGTCACAAAGAGGTGCTCCGCTTATTGGTCAACTCTCCAAGTATCAGGGGAATGAGCCACGGTCACGTGCATTGCCAAACCTCTCATTCGCATATTCTGTAGGACGGATTTCCGTCCATTTGGCTATTCAAATGTTAACGAAACGGACAGACTTCCGTGCACATCAGCGGCTGTCGGATTGTCGACTGTCGAAAACAGTTTAATGCACTTTTAACACTCACGTACCCAGGATTCCTGCTCCTTGGGGGGGGGGGTGTTATCGCAGCCAGCTCCTCTCTGCCTGCCTGCCGCTGCGCTCTGCCTCTATCCACACAACTTTCCCCCGCCTTTCAGAGACTTATTGCTGGGTCAAACTCTAAGTTACAAACTGTACACATTGCATTCTTGCTAATTAGCCAAAATATGAACGGAATAAGTAGCATGCATCGTAACAAACAGAGTAAAAATAAATAGGGACAACAGCTTGTCAACTAACCATTCAGAAACGTCCTGCTGCAACCGAGATGTTTGCACCTCCACCAAAACCTCCGCTGCTTCAGGGTCAGTTTCTGGATCAAATTGATAATATGCTTGAACACATGCATTGCTCTGAGATGACATGTTTATTCCACACTCGTAATCAAAGCAAACATGGTAACGTGACTCTCGCCGGCTCATGCCCCCCTCTTCTGCAGGGGGGTCAGCTGCTGCTCAGAATTTTCAAAGACAGGCTTGGAATAGAGCGAAAATGAGCGAAACGAGGCATGGCTAAAAAATGATCTGTATGGTATTTTGAAAAATAAAATGTATAAATATACCTTATATAGGTATGGATATACACTATATCCTTTAAATATAGCATGATAGGTCTCCTTTCATTGACAAGAATGACAAGAAAATATCAAAACATTTGTATAAAAGTCGTTATAGCCTATACTTACCAATAAGTTTGATTATTTGTACACAAAATCCAGAGAAGGCCTAGATGGCCCTGACGACCATGTATTCTGTTGACCTCCTGCCAGTTGGCCCTTTTCTTCATTTAATATCTCTGACTTTTCAAAGTAATTAAGTGTAAACGTGATAAAAAATCTATATTGACCACACTTATCCGTTGTGTCTGTCTCGCAGTTCCTCTATGTATTATTTGGTATCCTATTGGGCATAAACCTTTATTAAAGACTCCACTTCAGACAGTTTTCTGTCAAATGTTTTCAGCTCCATTGATGGTTTGATAAGAAATCTGAAGATGAGATTAGTCCTAAATGATACCCAATGCAAACCAAACCCTGAAGTTCTTGTCAAAAGTGTGCATGTGCCAATTAGTTGACTCGTCACATTAGTTAACAAGTCGATTGCTAAATGGCGTTAGCGCCGGAAATGCTAGTCCGTAAAACATATTGTTGTTTAAATGTATTCATTCAAATGTTTCCTTATTTCTGTGTTTTGTTACATTTCTAGCAGGCAACCAGTCTAAGTCTAAACTTCAAGGACAGTAGTCATTCGGAACATCCCTAGTAAAAAAACTCATAGTTCTCAAACATCTTGCAGACAAAAGCCTAAAAAAATCATCTCATTCTTTCCTTTGATTTTTTATATCAAGCAAAGCTGGCCACAAAATGACACCAAGTAAGTTGTAAGTCATGTGCTGCACTTTCTACCAAGGATTCATTAAAATAAAGCTTCTAGATATGCCAAAGAAAAGTAAGCATGAGGCCAGTATTTCATCACGAGGGAGGCTTTCTTATCGTCAGTGAACTGGCCCTCGAGAAGCACGCTTTGGCTTTACCTGGGGCCACAGATATCTCAAAGCTTCAATTGGATTTGAGACGGTGAACTATTGGAGTCGAAATGGTGCGTCTACGAAACACTGTGGGTTGTATTTCTCAGAAGGCACTAGCCTAGCCTGCAGGGGAAGACTGAGTGTGCTGCCGGCATGCTGAAGAGATCAGAGAGAGGGGATCCTCCTCTGCTGCTCCATTGTAGTCCAGGTAGCATGGATCAAACGGAGCAATCCCCACAGAGCTCCCCAGAAACAGCTTACTAGGAGGCAATCTGTGGCGGCCTCCAAAAGAGAGGCATGGCATATGGCCTTTTGAAGATAGTGGTTTGAGATTAGAGCATATCCCGAATCAGAGAGCATTGAGAGGGGTTAAACAGTGAGTATGTTCCAAAGGGACAGAATGAGCGATAAGGGGAAAAGGCAACATTTTTGAATGCAACCATTTCAAAGTACACAGCAGAAAATGTGTACAGGCTTATTCAGATATTGATTTGCACTATCATCAAGGGCTTGAAGCAGAGATGTTTTCAAGAAGTGACTGGAATTGAATTAAGATGAGGCTAAAACGTGTAACATCAGGCGTCCCTCCCACAGCTTTCTATGAAATGAGATCCATTTCTTGACCGGGGTATGACTTGTTTTCCACTTTGTGTGGACACATTTCCCATCAAGACTAATTTCCTGCTCTGTTCTAGTGTCTGCTCCACCATATTCAATTGGAGATAATACAAGACAATCTAATATGTTGGATAATGGCATAATTTATGACATACTGTAATAGAGTGTTTGTTCTCTTTCTGTTCCTCTTCCTCTCTCTTTTCATCGAGTGCTGTTTCTGACAGCTGTTCCCCGCAGCAGCCTGGAGAGTTGGCCGCTGCTGCAATCCCATTTTATCTTCCAAACATCTAAGTAATATAAAAACTGCGTCATTCTACGCCAAAGGGGGTGATATAAAAAGGCACCTCACTTGACCGAGACTTATTACCACTCTATTTGTGAAGCGATGTCATGGCGATATTTCGTCTGATAAGATGGCAATTTCAATAAGAGGCTTCGCTGGCTTTTTGCCCCCTGTGGGCTTTGGCTTGAGTAGGAAGGATATATTTCACAGGGGAGAGCTTGATGAAATGAGGGGCGAGCATTTGCAAAAGTGAGATAAAACTGTCTGTTTTTTTTTTCAGACATTTTGCCGGGGAGTCATAAGAAGTTTGCTCTTCGTTGATTAGGAGAGGAAGGCACAGCCACGGGAAAGTGGGTTGGTGTCCCATCCATTTTCCACTCTGATAAAGATGGTACAGAGGAAGCCATCGGTGGTAGTGGTGTGTGGTGGCAGGGGGGGGGGGGTCAATTTGGGGATGTGCCAAGCCCAAAATTAAGATGACAGCAATGACAAGGCTCGATGCTGAACAGATCTATCCCACTGATGCAAGCGGCAAGCTTAACAACCCATGTAGGCTCCGTCTATCTCCGATGTGTGCGTGTCTCAGTTTGTGCATGCGTGTGTGTGTTTGATGCAGCGTGCAATATGTGCGCTTGTTGACAAGATCATGGAGACTCAGTGTCAAACTAGACAGCTGATTGCAGGCTGTAGTAAACACCTGGCATCTCGCTTGTCTACGGCTGAGGTGAATCATTGCTCATGTACATCAACCAATGTCAAAATGAAGGCAGGAATGAAGGAAAACAATGTCTGTGAAGCGAACGGGGGTGGAAATCGCAGCACGACGGAGATGTTTTATTAGCGGTTTGATGTGTTTCCTTAAGTCCAAAAGTTTCCGTTTTTTATTTGATTCTCCAAAGCAGTGATGCTCAACCTTTGTTGTCGGAAGGACCCCCACCGTCCTGTCAGATGAACCAGTGTCAATCTGTCAACACTGGCATGTCTTTCACCATTTGTGATTACTTTAAGCTACTATTTCAACTGTATGCATTGTTTTTATCTCTCTATTCTTACTATTTATGGAGTACCAACAGTTTCAACATCTTGCTTGCAATGCACTCAACACGTAGTGCTCGGCTGTTAAAGCAGACTTTCTATATGGACTGTTATTTAAATAATATTTTATGATTTTTACAAATTATTCAGCTCCTGCACAATCTTTCTGCTCTCACCAAACCATCTGCAAAAGAACGGCCTGTGTTAAAATCACTGCTATTTTCATAAATTAACCTGAAAGTGTTTCCCATTTTTCATTTGAAAAGTAATTTAGTCTCCTTTCCTGAATGATTTGACTGAGAGATTAGAATAAATTGAAAGCAAAGTTTGCACGATGACTTCCTGCTTGCTTCCTTGAAGACTCAAGATTTTAAATGTGTCTGTTTCGGGTCTTCCTCACTTATACACGGCTTCTCCTCCACACTAATGGAGATTAATTATGTGAAGATAGCAGGAGAAGAGTTATTAAGAAACATTGCTTTTCCCACTTAAATCAGACAACCATTTTTTTGTGATAAAGAAAAGAGCCTTTATTGTGTTGACTGGGAGCAAAGGTTGGTCTCAAATATGCACAAAACAGATCTTCTCATCACAAGCCTTCCCCTGACTGTCCTCAGGAGAACTACGGTCAGTAGTCTCGCACGATGTGGAATATAGAAACTCAGACATTATATAGGAAGCTGATTATTTATAGCCTAACTGTTTTCTGTGCTCTTATTACCTTTTTATAATGCATTAAAACCTTACAGAAGTTCTTTAAAGCCAATTCTTGATAAAGTTTTTAGGATCTGGTTATAGCAGGAAGTGATGAGGAGACAATGTTTTTTTCTTCTTTTACCTCTAGAAGTATGGGTTCAGTAATGACTGAAAGTCATTTGGTAAATATTGGTCATTGTTTGTTTTGGCCAGCCATCTTGAAGTCTTTTGTTCAATATATGAGGTGAATTGATACAAAATTAGTTTCAGACATTTAAGTTTTGTGGACACTTCACCATAATGACTTTGATGATCCTAACTTATGATTAAATTACACTTTCGGGTCAGAATTCTATGACTAAATATCTGCAAAACTGTTGACGTTCTGAAGCCTAAGCTGAACTGCTAATCATTAGTTTGTTAAGTGTTGCCATTTTAGGCTTGTTGCCATTCTTGCGTTACTCAGCACTGAGTACCAGTGAATATAATGACAGCCTCACAGAGCCACTCACACGGCTGTAGACCAAGTCCTTTCAATCAAAGGGCTTTTCGATTGATTTGGAAAGTAAAAGGTCAAGTTTCACAGCAGTCATGTCTCATAGCTCTGATCATCGCAAATATGTTATATTTATGTAATTTGAATCAGAGAACCAAGCTGACTGGCAGGCATGATTTCAAGCAAGGGAGGCGTAGGGTACTGTCATGGGACACTGCAAGTGTGTTGGGTCAAGCAGTACATCAGGGCTGTTTGCTTGCATATCCAGTAGAAGCCACTGAGACACTTTCGAAAGTTAATTACTCCATGTTACTTAAACTGTTATTTTAATGATGTGGTTGAGGTTTACTTGGCTTAACAGCAATTATTAACTAAAGTACCAGAAGCGAAACATTTGGTTTACCATGTCTGCTGGACTCTTGCTTGGACAATTAAAGAAAAAAGTTATGGATGGTGGTTTCCTGAAACTAAAGGGATTCAAGAGTCCCTTGACAAGTTTAAAACCACTACACTTAAAACATAATGCCTATTTCCAGGGAGCAATCAGTCGGGGTTATCTAATTGCCCTTCTTTAAACTGGTGAAATTGGACAACAAGAGCTTATAATGGGTTCAACCAGTAATCCAATAGTTGCAGTTAAAGAGGTAATTATCAAATGATGCACCTGTATAATTACAAAGAAAAGGAAGTAAAAAGAAAAGAAGTCAAGGGGAGAGAAAACTTCGGATTTAGGTGACGACAAGGTCAGGAAGTGCCTCAGAGGAGTTTAGAGACAATGCAAATAAAACCAATAGATCTTATCGCCCATGCATTGTCCTGTCTTTCATTGTGATAGGCTGAAATCACGTCAGGGATAAACACAGTATGAATTTTTAAGAGGCACTTCTCCTCCTTCCTATTCCGTCTTATTTCGCCTCTTCTCAAAATGACCTCCGGTAATCTTCAGAGGTGAATATTGCCATTTCCCTGAAACCTGAATATGAAAGAAGATTGTGAGGCCTACCAGGGGAGTTGAGGCACAGGTGTTGAATATTACAGTATGTGTATTTCATTAGCGTTTGGCAGTTTGAATGATGTGACTGGAAATATAAAAAAAACAGCGTATAGGTCTGCGTGCCTTGCTCTGAATAGTAAAGGCTACCTTAGCTGTGAACAGAATGAACCAAAGGAACATAATACATCCAACAGATTGTGAAACGGATCAATGAATATTTGATCAGCAACAGATAGTGTCCCTTAAAGGATTTTCAGCTGAAATCAGCTATTTCCTTCACAAAAGATGAGGAAACGGCACTTCTGGCTCAAACACGTTCACAATGAGTGGATTGTGAGATATTGTATCATATATAGTCTGTATGTATAATGAATCTAAAATGTGCAGGCAGAGGCTGTCCTGGGAGTATATGCAGAACACTTTTTCATTGTGCAAATGAGAGGAATAAACTTGTCTGTGAATGATCGTATAGACTATGTTGAAATGCACAAACAGGGCTCAGACCAGCCATATGTATTCATGAAGATGAATATTGATCTGCATTTACTCACACACTGATCATCTGCACTGTATGTTAAGTAGATGTCTTTCAGAAAGGATGATTCTGTGCAGACTCTCCATTTCCTGCAACATTTCTTCTTTGACCTCTTGCCAGGATGTTTCCTTTTGAACCTCATGCAAACCACATTTTACATACAAGAAAAGACACAATGTGTTCCTCTTTTAAGGCGGCTCGATTGTTCATACAGAAATGATGTTGAATCATGATCACCTGCAATAGGGACGTGTCAAATGTTCGCTCCGCTCATAGAAAACTTCGCTCTACTTTAGAGACATTTGCCCCAGGGCTTTAAGAAGATTTGATTGGCTTTCCACTTTAAATCACCACCAACGATTGATAAATCTTTCCCTTTAGTAATTTTGCTAATTCATACCATTTATTTCTGTGTTCATTTGGGGTAAATTAGAATTGAAATGTCATGTTTCTTTGTGTGGCTACAGGTCTGAGCTTGACATGAATTGACAGTTTTATTTAATTAATTTTAAGCAAGTACACCATGGTTTATTCTTTTGATGGTTTTAGGGTCTGCTTTATCACTGAGGAGAGAGGTTAAGGTGTTAAGATATGGTCGGCAGTTGAATAACTAATACTGAAGTTATAATAGGCCTGTTTGCCTTAATATTAGAAAAAAATGCTTTTATTTGAGAATTATTTCCGACTGAAGTTTTATCGATCTTCTCACAGTAGATATGTTGTTGGATTATGAATATAATGTATGTCTCTCAAATAGGACATTTCTCATAGCTACTGTATGTCAATGGAGATTGTCTGTATGGTTTCACAATGCTCAAAACAGAATTGTCAAAAAGTATAGTTCTCAAATCAGTCTTAAACTTAAGAAAGGTATTCTTTAATTCCATTCACTGAACACATACTAATTTAATGGGTAACTGAGTTTTTAATAAAATCCTTGGAACATCGTACAACCTTGTCTCTGTGAATTGTTCCCGTTGTTTTAACTGAATGAACTAAAACACTATGGGTGCTCAAAAGAAGACAGTAGACACTAATTAAAATGACAGTTTGACTCTGTATCCACCCAGGTGATAGCCGTTGTAGTCCTTCATAGTGAACCCTCCGTGGCTCCATGACTTTTCACTCCAGCTTGGAGAGTGTAAACACTGACAGAGTGGATTGAACTTCTCCTAACAAGCACCCTTACAATAATTATACTCCTGGGGATGTTTGTGTTTGTATTGGGTGGGTTGGTTGAGAGGTTGCGGGAACTTGGGATTGAGAGAGGAGGAACTTGAGACCCTTAAAGACTACACTTTTTAAAGCAATTGAAAATGCCTAATGCAACAATTTATGAAGTAACATTCATTTTATTTTCAGTAGCCATAAAGGCAACCAGCATTAAAAAAATATAGAAAGTAAGAATAAAGATACATTTTCTATTGTAATAAGGACATTTCTTCAAAACAACCTTGAAACCTAATATCTGCTAGGATAGGTCGAGGGTAACAATTCCAGTATTTTTGTCATAAGCACTATAGCGCTATATTTCATTCTTTGTCTCACACCATTTATTATGTATAGGTATACCAGAGATACAGACCAATGCATACTCAATGGATTTAAAGACGGTGGTACCACCTGAAGAACTGCCGGCCTTGTAAAAAATTCAGTGGGGCTGAGAAAGTAGAATGTCAGCAAAGGGATATTCAGAGCCTGTAATGAGTCTCTGAAGACATCAAAAGTGCGGAAAACACAGCAAACGTATAAAAAACAATTGATTAAGCTTTCATCCCACAGGCTTTCCATCAAAATCGGCAAATTAATTATCTAGTAGGTTGCACAATCCTCATCTCTCAAATGATGAACGATGTTACCATCCAAAGATAAGGTGATTTAATAATTCACAGCCTTAACCTTTGTTGAACCTTTTACTTATTCTGACTGGAAAAGCCTACTTTCATTCCATCTCTTCCCTCCGACAGAGTTCAACACAATATCTGTCTGAGCAAAAATAGAAGCCAGTCACAATCAAAAAGGGCTGGAAAATAAACCCAGAATGTGGCACGCTATCGGCGAACTCTGATGGGAAAATCCTACAGATATGGATTATTGCATTGATTCCTATTCTCTTTTGTAAATAGAAAATGAGGAAGGAAGATTAAAAATTGAATTTAATAAAAAGATAACTCCAAAAACACATTTCATTCCTACCTCTCTCGCTTCCAAATGAAAAGAGGACACTTGTGTTGCAGTAGGTGTGGTGTTTGACAAATAACGCACAAACCAAAGCACACTTGAAAAAATCAAGAACAAAATGATCCAACATTAGAACAAGGCATATAGCTTGCTTTTAGAGAGACTGGAAAAAACAACATTTAATGTGCACAAAAAGGGACGTTGAAATACATTGGTATTACAAGCTACTTAGAAGCAGGGGGTAGTTACAGTTGCTGCTTTGTATAAGTATTTGTTTCCATATAAATCAACATATACGTTGTTTGCCCACGCTCTAAATGACACAGACACTATAATACATTTTACATTGATGCTCCATAATAAGTCCCCTGACACTTCCCCCTTTAACACCCGTCATCATTAAACAGCTTCTTCCTGGTACGAAAGCCTCTTCATTCATCACATCAGAGCTGGCATGTTAGCAAGTACACAAACATTTTTTTTTTTAATAGAAACTGCATATAGAATTTCCAGCATGTCATGCCAAAGCAATATACTTTAAATGCCAACTTTATTGGAAATCAACATTATTAGTATACTTTTTGCGCTGCTCAGTTGCACGGATGATTGCATTCCCAATGTCTTAAAACCTTAAGTTAGGACTTTAAACTGAGCTTTTATTAGGGTGACACATGGGCACCACATTCCAGTTATCAATTAGGCCTTTTATTGTAAAAACCCATTTTCAAAGTACTTGTCTATCTCTGGCCAGCTAATGCACTACTGTTCCAGCCCACACATGTTTAAAAGGTTACTTTTACGAAGTCAAGATCCATTTTTAATCGAGACAATCCTGGCAGGGTTACTGGTCCGTTACCAGGAATCTCCAAAGCCAACAAAGTGAACAGCGAACATTTACGATAGGACCATGACAGGATGTTGAGTTTTTTTTGTCTAGTGAAGGGCATCTATGTTAAAAAAGCATTTCTATGATTTCCAATGCAGAGAGTAAAAATTGTAAATATACTTTCCTCTGACCATTGGTGTCAGTTTCAGTGCATAACATATTTGTCTTTGTTAAAGGGGTCCTATCATGCAAAATGCACTTTTGTACGTCTTTTATACACGGATATGTATCCCCGGTGTGTCAGGGAACTCACCAAGTGTCAGAAAACACAACCCTCTCTTTTCCTCCATACCCAAATCTCTAAAAACGGGGCTGCAACGGAGCTGATTATTTGAATTTTTCTGACGTCAGAAAAGGGGTGCATGCACGCCTACATGGGCAACTTTCCACCTATCAGGGGAATGAGAGACCGCTCGAAAGCGCTGGAGATGCTGTAGTACATATGCCAGGCCTGTAAGTGTCGCTGTAGTCTGCCAATAAAGCAGAATCAGCCCTTGCAAAAACAGGGCTGGAAAAGAGCAAATAGAGCAAAATAAGGCATGGCTAAAATGCATGATCTGTTTGGTATTTAAAAAAAACAACTTAACAGACATGTTTTATATAGGTAAGGCCCTAGAATATATGTTTCAAATATAGGTCCACTTTAAGTTAAAACCACCCACCAAAAGGTCGTTTTCTTTTTATTTAGCTCCCAAACTAATATCTGCATGACTTTTCTGAATATGCTACATATAAACTGCACACTGCAGAAATAATGTTTAGTGTATGCTGAATTCCAAAGCTGTAAAATATTATTTTGCATATAACACCGCCAATGACACTCATTTACGTGAACTTAAAAATTCATGAAGGAGAAGACTGTGAAAAAGCACAATATTAAGTGCGCCATTATGTCCATTTTTAATGGAAAACAAAACCTGAGATGATTCACTTCTGGCACCAAGAACAGTTTATTAGTAAGTGTCGGTCTAATGCAAAATAGGCTTCTTTAAGCTGCTCTGATTACAAAGGAAGAGACACTTTGTCCCGCAGATACAATTATGCATTCTGCTTCAGATGTACTCATTATGCAAATTAAGCTCATTTTCTGCTAAAGGTCAAACATGTTATGAGTCTTTGTTATTTGATGGACCACTTTGGAGGCCAGGTTGCTATGTGGAAAAATGCTCTAATACCAGGTGAATAAAGAGGGAGCTATGGGTTTAAAAAAGCAGTTCATCATGTGTCTTCCTATACATTCAGAATCAGTTGCATGAGCATCAAAGATTACATCTTTGTTTGATAACTGACGAATGTATTCTCATCTATTTTATTCATTACCAGCACCTTAGAAACGTGTGGTGCTTAGTTACTTAAAGGGGACCTATCACTTGCAATTTTTGATGTCTTTTATACATAAATATGTGTCCCCGTTGTGTCGGGGAATGTGAAGCTGACAATTGAGCGGCCCGACCAAGCAAGGAGGCAGAGGGTGAGAGTTCAAATATAACCCGGTGTGGGCATTTATTAAATGATCAGAATGACACACAGCCTCAATCCTGCTGTTGTTTCCCTGAGCACAGCCTGCAGCCTCCAGGATCTCACACACACTACCTGCCCAACAGAAAAACCCCAGAGCCTAAATGCACACAGACCAATCAAACCAACAGGACACAGGTGAGGGGGGAGGAGACAACACAGGACACCAAGTGCACACAATCAACAGTAACATACATGGGGAAGGGGAACACTTTTCAAAACAAAACCAGCAAACAGAGACAGACAATCTTAAAAACACAGACAGATGCACAAACTACATACACTTCGCCACCAACGAAGCTACACAATCCGTAACGGAGGCCGAGATCTATGGCCCCAGAGATCACCTCCGTTCACGCAGCGTCAGAAAATAAACCCTCTATTTTCTTCCGTACCCAAATCTCTAAAAACGGGGCCACAACGGAGCTGATCCAGATTTGCGTCCGATATGACGTATAGAAAATGTGGACCCACGGCCCTATCAGAAACGTTGCTATCAGAAACAATGCCCGACTGTTTTGGACGTAATATGGTCTGTGCATGTTTACATTAGCATCGCTAACACTCAGAGCTAACCTGTACTGGAGAGCATGTGTGTGAAGAAGCAGGAAATAAAAGGAACTCACCTTGTGGTATAACCGGCAAGAGAGAAAACCTTTGAGCTCCATACTGTTTCAGAAAATATTCGTTTATAATCCATCATATGGCGTTTCATCACGGCAGTATCTGCCAGTAGCATTTCCTGCATGAGCTCAGCCCTCTCCTTTTTTTTTTTCCTTTAAAGCTTTATACCTCAAATCAGCACTTTTGAAACAGGAAGTGAAATAGAGAGATATGAGGCATGGCTAGAATGGGTGATCTGTTTGGTATTTTGAGCAAAACAATTCAGACATGTTTTTTATATATTTTTACATATCTGAGACCTATGCTATTGCCTAAAAATAGCATGATATGTGCACTTTAAATATTTATCTTTTTACATCTAGCATTTCCTATAGTTTATTCACTTTGTGCTTGGCAGTTAGCCCCCAAACCTGATCAGTTTTGTCAAGCTTTATGGTTTTATTTTACTGAAAGATTTTTCGCTCAGGAATTATTACCAACTGGTATCACATGGACACATAAGGAGAAACAGTCTTTTTGCTTTTTAACCACAAACTTCAACTGAACTCTTGAAGACATGGCATGGGAACACATTTTCAGGCTTAACAGCGTTGCTGCTCATGTGGCTGCTGTATGTTCGGCTTCTATTATTATCCCACAGAGTTGAAACTGGGAGGCTTTTTTTCTTCTTTCTGGACTCTTGTGTGTGTCCACCATTCTCCTTCCCCTGGCTCACCGGTCCATTACCTCTCTCTCTCTGGCTGCCTTGCCCTTCATATCACTCCTCTGCAACCATGACCCCATGTGTGGGAATAGGTGGGAGAGATCAGGGAGCTCAAAAGTACTGGCTGCTATTAATTTTGCCCAGGCAACCTTCACAATAATCCAACGAGACAGCCGTTTAATTGCGCTAACCCTGAGCCCACAGCAAGCCTGTCTGTCCCAGAATTCTCCTTTCTCAGTGAATATCAAGGAGCCGTCTCACTTCGCCTTCATTAGATGAAGCAGAAAGGAAGTGTTGAAAGCAGAGAATGCATCTGAACAGTTGACTTTTTATTATTCAATGCTCATTTCTTTCCTTTGCTCATTTTCATTTTTCCTAGAACTGTTATATCAGTCAGCTATATGAAAATGAAAGGTGTCAGCTAAAGATATCGATGGTCATTGTGATTAAGGTTTATTGTTGAAAATAATCTCCGGAAATGTTTTCACTTTCGCAGCTGACTGGAGGTAGACATATTGGAACAAAGAATAAGTTGTTATACACACCAAAGGTAGACCGTGTTAGAGCTGCAGAGGTCATGGGTCATGAGGGCTGCGGGGTCAAAATGTCATACATTTAACATTTTGCAGAGAAAATAACCAGCCTTAATTCACTCACAGATTTTAAAGTACATTTTTTAAACTCATACACTACAAAGCCAAAGTACTCATACTATAAATCTATTCACACTGAACATTTGGACAAAATGTAAAGGTCACACTGCTTTTTAAATTGAAAAAGATAACTGCTATTTCAATTTATTTCAATGGACTTAAAGGGGACCTATCATGCAAAATGCACTTTTGTACATCTTTTATACATGAATATGTGTCCCCGGTGTTCCAGGGAACTCACAAAGTGTCAGAAAACACAACCCTCTCTATTTTCCTCCATACCCAAATCTCTTAAAAAGGGGCTGCAACGGATCTGATACAGACTGATCCAGATTTGAACACTTCTCTGACGTCACAGAAGTGGCGCTACGGCTATTGGGCCAACTCCACCAATCAGGAGGAGACAGCCACGGACCTTGCCGTTCGAAAGCGCTGGAGACGCTGTAGTGCCAGGCCTGTAGATGATGCTGTTCTCACAGAATCAGCCCATGAAAAGACAGTGTTGCCTTATATATATATGCCTTATATAGGTATGGTCCTACACTATATTATTCAAATATAGCATGATAGGTCAACTTTAAGGGGTTAGTGGATTTGAAAAGATCCACTTACCGGTACCGATCACCGATCCGATCGAGCAGTGGCGAGCCGTGACTTTTATACCTAGGCCCTCTGACATTACTCTCTCATTGAGTTACTTTAGCTGGCTTGACCAACAAGCTCTCCCGTCTTCACATAACTCACAGAGACGGCATTTAACCATTCACATTCCAACAGAAACTGAACAGGCAGATTTGAAGGATTTATTTATTTGGAAATGTTATTTTAATTACAATTAAATAAAGTTATTTTGGTAAAACTAATGAAAAATATAACTTAAAAATGTTTTTGTTTTTTTTATGTTTTCATATATGATTTTTCTATTCTAGAGGGCCCTGACGGCTCGCCACTGCGACCGAGTGGATGGGGCCTATGGGGATCTTCCATTTAAAGTGATGTTTAAAACTCAGTTAATGTGGCTCATTCACTGGCGCTTCCACAAACAACAACCAACATAATTATTACATTCAAATGAAGTACATTATTCAAGTTTACATTAACTTTGGATAATAACACGGGAGAAATAACAGGAGCCTCTCTTTTCCTCTCTCCCTCTCTCTTTCTCTCCTGACAGCCGGTACCTATCCGTCTCATGCAGCTCACTGATCCAGTAGGGGTGTAACGGTTCACAATTTTAGTTGAACAATGCTGACAAACAGCTTTGGTTTGGTCCACCTGTCTTTGTCCGTCATCCTTGAACGTAACTGCGAAACCAAAATGTTCCCAAACCGGAGACTTCAATGATGCTGGAGGATTTTTTCGCTCACCGGTCTGTCACAGCAGGTGGAGTTGCAGGATTTCTGCTTCACACACGTTGCATACCGCTATTTTATTGTCTTTTTCGGACACCTTAAAATACTGCCAGACTGGTGAAGCCATTTTGGCGAGCTTGATTTGCCGCGCACTGAGAAAAGTGTCATGTATTTTACGTCATGTGATCGGCTCTCACGATCAGCCTTTATAGAGAGCACCGAACGATCGGCAGAGTGATCCGAGGATCCCTATACTTAGCAATATCCCTACTTAGCAGTATCCCTGCATCACTCACTTTTATTTAAGGCAGATTCTATTTGAATCCAGGTGTACTGTTGGTACACAACCGAAACACATTTGACTCTGTTTTGAATATTTAGGTATTAATGGAAATGTCTTTCTTTACATATTCTCTTGTAGAGTTGTTTCAAATTGAAAGTCCCTTATCAATAGAGGCACATCTCATCGGTACAGTGGGGCAAAAAAGTATTTAGTCAGCCACCAATTGTGCAAGAGGCCTATAATTTTCATCCTAGGTATACCTCAACTATGAGAGACAAAATGAGAAAAAAAAATCCAGAAGATCACATTGTCTGATTTTTAAAGAATTTATTTGCAAATTATGGTGGAAAATAAGTATTTGGTCAATAACAAAAGTTCATCTCAATACTTTGTTATATACCCTTTGTTGGCAATGACAGGGGTCAAACGTTTTCTGTAAGTCTTCACATGGTTTTCACACACTGTTGCTGGTATTTTGGCCCATTCCTCCATGCAGATCTCCTCTAGAGCAGTGATGTTTTGGGGCTATCGCTGGGCAACACGGACTTTCAACTCCCTCCAAAGATTTTCTATGGGGTTGAGATCTGGAGACTGGCTAGGCCACTCCAGGACCTTGAAATGCTTCTTACGAAGCCACTCCTTCGTTGCCCGGGCGGTGTGTTTCATCTTCTGATGGAAGGAGGTTGTCACTCAAAATCTCACGATACATGGCCCCATTCATTCTTTCCTTTACATGGATCAGTCGTCCTGGTCCCTTTGCAGAAAAACAGCCCCAAAGCATGATGTTTAAAAAAAAAAGTTCTATTTTGGCTTCATCTGACCATATGACATTCTCCCAATCCTCTTCTGGATCATCTAAATCAGTGGTCGTGGGGGTGGAAACATCATGCTTTGGGGCTGTTTTTCTGCAAAGGGACCAGGACGACTGATCCGTGTAAAGGAAAGAATGAATGGGGCCATGTATCGTGAGATTTTGAGTGACAACCTCCTTCCATCAGCAAGGGCATTGAAGATGAAACGTGGCTGGGTCTTTCAGCATGACAATGATCCCAAACACACCGCCCGGGCAACGAAGGAGTGGCTTCGTAAGAAGCATTTCAAGGTCCTGGAGTGGCCTAGCCAGTCTCCAGATCTCAACCCCATAGAAAATCTTTGGAGGGAGTTGAAAGTCCGTGTTGCCCAGCGACAGCCCCAAAACATCACTGCTCTAGAGGAGATCTGCATGGAGGAATGGGCCAAAATACCAGCAACATTGTGTGAAAACCTTGTGAAGACTTACAGAAAACGTTTGACCTCGGTCATTGCCAACAAAGGGTAAATAACAAAGTATTGAGATGAACTTTTGTTATTGACCACATCCAACATAATTGGCAAATAAAGTCTTTAAAAATCAGACAATGTGATTTTCTGGATTTTTCTTTTTTTCTCATTTTGTCTCTCATAGTTGAGGTATACCTAGGATGAAAATTACAGGACTCTCATGTTTTTAAGTGGGAGAACTTGCACAATTGGTGGCTGACTAAATACTTTTTTGCCGCACTGTATATACCGGGTGGATGCATCTGTTTTTACCTTTTCTGCGATTGCTTGGTAAAAAAACCTGAATATCCGAGACAAATAACATGACATACTGTTAGTATGGCTTTTACTTTATAGATGGAGTAAACCAGACTAGGAGGTGTCATCATGAGAAAATAAAAAAAACTGGGAGGATTTGATTGGTGGTGTCAAAAGAAGTTGTGATTTCATTGCGGAAAAAGGAATGATTCCAAATATAGCCTTTGACATGTTACCCTGTCCACTTTTTCATATTAAAAAAATCCCACATCTAATAGGTCGTCACTCACATCAGCTGAAACGGGGCATTTAGGAAGTCGTTTGGAATGCTGTCATATGGTCCTGCAAGTTAGAATGACTTGACGAGTGGTCCTCAACCCTGTCAGTCTTCACTCTCGTCCTCTCCGCTACTTTGCTGGCCCCTCTCTCTATAGCTACTCCTTCACATCAGGTAATTACAGTGCTGCAGCAGCAGCGTGGTCAGGAGAAGGCGAGACCCACCACTCCAGTGGAAGGCACATGATCCATTAGCTGGGCACCAGGCTTCACGGCCCATTTCTCATTCACATTTGTCTTTCCCTAAAATCCCTCCGCTGCCCCCCCCAATCCCTCTCTGCTTCAGACATCTCGCCTCCTCTCCTGCTCCATCAAAAACACAGAAATAAGCACATGCAGCAAAATAAATCTCCTTAAAAACAAATGTTTACTTTAGCGCTCCACATCGCTTTTTCGCCTCGCATACAAGAAAAGCCCAGCAGCCACAAGCTGGTTTGTGCTCTATCTGAATCATTCACTATGGCAGACTTCACCCAAACAGAGCTCAGCTGCGTTAAATTCAATAAAAGCAAATGTGATATATTTTTCAGATGCTGATACTGTTCAAGTCCAAGTAACATAACTGGTCCACCGAGAGATGCAGCCTAATGGCTTCACGCAGTTCTCATGTTCACGTCTCTTTTCATTTGGTCTGCAATGTCATGATGACAAAAACAGAGACAAACACGGGAAGAATCAACAGCAGAATATGCCCGTCATCGCTGCTCCTATAGCTCTTAATGGATGTAGAAATATTCAACTCCTAATGAGGGAAACAAGTGACAATCACACAGGAAGCAATGACTCATTCCACTGACAATTTTCAGAAACAATTAGACTGGATTGTGTGCCCTGCTGCCACTCAACCCTCTGTTACACCGAGTGACTCATCCTGTCTTTTGTCCTGACACAGTTCTCACAGGTGTAATTCTTGGAGCCTCCTTTTTACCAAAGGCTCGTCTACAGACGAAGAGAAGAAAAAGGTTAATTCCTGTAATGACCTTCTCCACAACTAATGGGTAAATCCATTACCAAAGCAAAGACAGGCGCTGGAAACAAAGCCAGTTAGGCTGCAGCTGTGTGTCACGTAGTCCAGTTAACGCCTCTTGTCTTGTTTAATCAGTGCGCACTGATCGATGACCCCTTCCTGCTGGTAAAGGAACAAATGTTACTTCCCCTGCAACTTCTGTCCCTGATTGGCTGACTTGCCATCAGTCTGCAAACTCATTGATACTCATATTTTCTTTATAATATTTGTTGTATTGAATTCAGCCTCCAAATATTGATATTAGATTCAACAATTGTTTGCATTCATTCTCTATTCATGTTTATCCAGATTGTCCCATTTCACAATTACAACAAAGAAAATGTAAATGATAACAATACAAAAATATGAGTAATTAAGGATTGATCATTTCTTAATAGATACATAACTGAAATATAATGTGACCACCCAGTTTCTTTCTGCGTGACATACATTATTTCAATTTATAATTAGCTTTGTCTTCTCGTTTTTTTAATATGTCCATCTGTGTATTTAAATGTGGGCACTGTGCGTTAATCACTCTCATTATAGCCTTTTGATCTTGATTTATGAATAGAAAAAAATAAGTATTTCCCTCCATGTGCACGCAGCATCTGAACAGGCATTATGTATCCCTTCAACAATCTTTAACACCATGACAATCCCAGAAAACATGGTACTAATTAGCATTTAGATATCCACTTTTTGTGGGTTAGGGTTTCTTTTCATGTTCATACATTTACTGAGATGGGTCTGTCTGTTGATTCTGTTGGAAGTGGGAGATGATACAGCTATTGGCTAATATTCAGTTTCTCGAGTCAATTCAAAGCTACAAATGGCAACACAATTACAGACAAAGGACATTTTAGGCAATCAAAAATGAAACATTAATTCTTCAAACAAATCTTATAACATGTTTGTATGGTTGTGTGTGGTGCTGTAACTGTGGCTACAAAGTGTCTCATAAAGTATTTGGTCCATTCCCCACTACTGTAAAATGAACCCTGTTGTGGCTGAACCGGCACTTGGTGCTGCAACCTTAAAGACAAATCAAAGAGTACAGCCGGGCCTCCTATATACGTGAACCACTACATGAATTAAGACCAAAGGGAAATGTAAGCAGATTACATTTCCTCCACATGCAGAACAAAGACTACATATTGGGCACAGCATCAGAAATGGCCCTCTTTTGAACCTGGGTTCCTTCATGGAAATCTCTGGATTGATTTTATTCTGTAAAAGAGCCAATAATTGTTTTTCATGGAGTGACTGGTGACCTCATTGCATATATTCGTACAATATATGCATGTGTATGAATATATGTATGCATTTCTAACACATGTGACTATGAGAAATGATAGCCGTGTGCTTTCATCTTTTCTGCTGCTCGCTGTTTCTTGTTTCTCTTGCTAACCTGCACAGGAGAAATCAATTCTGCTGACCCTAATCTAAAAGCATGACATGAGGATTAATAACTTGCCTGATATGGAATATGCACAACTTTCTGTCAGCCAGATGAATAGGCTGCAGTCCAATTGAAATAACACCAGGGTCTCTTTAATCATTGGGTCAAGGAAAAAAAAAAATCTCCTTGTTCCATAAAACTCATGCAAGATGTGAGACGAGAGCTCAGGGGTACAGATGCTAACAGCATCCAAACCTAATAAATAACCTTATTCAAAATGTACAGTCATATCTAATGAGTCATGGTAAACAGTATACCTCTGTCTATCAGAGAGAGACCAGTGTGCTTTACAAGATTATTTTTAAATAAAAAATTAAATAATGTAATGAACACTTTTTGGAAATCCTGACATTTTTCGACCGATGATTAATTGATTATTTAGATTAATAGCTGTCAATCAATCCTGAAAATAATCTTTAGCAGCAGCCCTATAAAATGAGGCAGATCAGAGTAGGTTTTGGGGAAAGAAAACAAAAACAAAGATGGTGACCTTCCCCATTATACATAACAATTGGAAACATGATTAATTAAAAAAAACAGAACAAGATTCATTTTACGTTGCTCTGTGTACGTGGCTCCCCGTTTTTAGATGATAGTGTGATGTTTAAGTGCACACGGACATAGTTTGTAAAAGAAAATCCTTTTGTTGCACTCTCCAGTCAGCAGTTCAGCACCGCTTCTCGTGGACAGCTCCGATTGAGCCCCGCCTCAGTTCCTCTGCTCAGTACTGAGGTTGTGAGCTTCAGTTTGTTTCTCTAACACACAAGCTGTTTTTCCTCCAGGGAGCAGGTTGTATAATCACCCAGGAGAAGTGCTGAGGCTTTACGTCACCAAAGAGAGTATCCTAATAAAACTCGTAAATGTACAATCCTTGATGTTAGCACTACTAGTGTGGGTAAATGATAAACTGCTGTAGCACACGTAACACAAAGGCCTGGCTTCATAAAAGGGCAGTTGATATGTTGAATTTTTCAAATGTTGTGTTGGCCATACTGTAGGAAGATCAATTGTTTGAGCATAATTAGAAAGTAAGAAACTTATTTAAAGATATTGCTCAGAATTTAATTGCAATTGAAGTCTTATTTTTGTCCTTAACAAGTTATGATGCAGCTCTTACATGCTGGCCTTGAGTGTTTTAAAACATCTCATGGATAAAAGACATACAAATAAATAACCTACTATATATGATCTATTTATGTTTGAATAGTGTGGAACAGTTTATGTAAGAGTTTTTTATTTTTGTTATGGCTTGTGGCAATAGAGGTTTGAACGTATTATTCTTAAACATACATATTGTTTTTTTGTTATTGTTCCCTACATTCCATTACCTATTTGCTGAATTAGTCTCCGATGGATATGACCTCTTTCTATTTCACAGTGACGTTTAGGATAATTGGGAGCAAGATATTTCTCTCTCCGCTGTTCCAGGAAATGTCAGTCAGCATTAGCATACTAATTTATAGAGTGTTACAGCTGTCCCTGGCTGCTACCTGCCGACCCTCGCTCTGCGCACACCCAGCCACCCCTTTCAAGGAGGGTTATCACAACCATTATGAGAAATGACACATTATCTTAATATTAAAGGAGTTTGAGAGAATACTAAGTTTGGATTATTAATCAAGGTATGAAAGGGTAAGGAGCTGCCAAATGAAGCCAAATGCCACTGTCAATCAAGGCATGAGTCTCTTTTGACTTCAAAGGACATTTCACCTGAATCGTGTCAGTATTTATGGAAACACCAGGGTCCCAAAAGGGATTTATAACCCCTTATGTGAGACAGGGATTTTCTTCGGAAACTGGTAGATGGTCCATGGAAAACATAATGGGTTCATTAATTCTGAGTTTGTATGAGTGTTTACAAGTGTGTGAGTGTGTGGCAGTTTACCTATCAGTCTGACACCTCTTACGTTGTGTGTGGGCACATGTGCATTTTAATGCTTATGCATGCAGACACTTGTGATCACACATTCTAATTTTGCCTGCTAGCACATTAGGGATGTGAGATGAGGA
The DNA here is from genome assembly GCF_949606895.1 of Notothenia rossii. NCBI lineage: Eukaryota > Metazoa > Chordata > Actinopteri > Perciformes > Nototheniidae > Notothenia > Notothenia rossii. The sequence continues at coordinate 16,311,899 of NC_136910.1, forward strand.
GCGGGAGCTAGATAAATCACAATTGCCCTGCAAGATATATATTATTCTCTATTAGACCCCTTTAAATAAAGGGAAGAAAGCTTTGAATTCCCTGCTCACTTTTCATGAATAAATGATGAGGTGTGTTTGAATGAAACCGTGTCCTTTCTCAGTGTCCTTTCTAAAGTTCGCTAAATGGCAGACACAGCGATAGTCCCGTCTACGAGCTAGCTGCTGCTAATCTGATGGTGGGATGTTCCTAGGCCAAGCTTTTCCCTGAATCTTCTTTTAACAAAGGCTTCTTCTGCGGGGGCTTCAGATAAAATGAAATGTCCAGTATCAAACCAGGCTAGGGGTAAAGTAGTAGGTATAACTCGAAGCGCTTAGATAGCAGCCACAGCTTCTTGCTTTCTGCTCGCTGGAACTTGATTTGTGGCCATCGTTCCTTCATGCTGCGATATAAACAAGCCGAAGAAATGCTACCCTGCAACTTGATAGAGTAATGTGGTCATCTCTGCAAAACAAAGGTCACTCTCACATTTCTCACCAAGTGGCAAATCAGGTCTTGATATTGTATACTCACTTCTACATTTACTGGTTTGAGGGTGTGCATGCACTTCACACATATAATTGAATTGGTCACTGCCATTAAATAGTTTAGCAGCTCCAGGGGCAAATTAGCTGGAAGGCGTGTCTCAGTAAAAGGGAATGAGGACATATGGGATATGTTTCTGAGCTGTACAGAAGAAGACTCTTGGGAAAGACTAAACCAAAGGGTAGTGCCAGTCACAGCTCAAGCCCAGGCGTAGTAACACAAAGTCAGAGCCACAAGCGGAAGAGAAACGGAGAGTGGAAGAGAGAAAGGCGACTCACTCAATGAGTCTGGGGCAAAGATAAGGGGAGAATTAGCAGTTAATTTGTGGGGAAATTAATCCGTTTTCAGCATGAATCACAGCCCAACTCAACGCATTGTTCAAGGCAGTGAGCCCTCCTATCTCACGTCCCCAGATATTTGCAGGTCACTGCAGAGGAGAGGATTTCAATTTGGTCACTGATGTTGGATCAAGAGAGGAAACACACAAAAGAAGTCTTTGTTCCAGCAAGGGAATTTATTTGCAACAAAGGGGTTGACTGGAAAATGGCACATATCATCTTGAGAGAATTTCCCTGCTGCCAATGTGCACCGCGCGTCTTTTATAAGTTGCTTTTCATGAAGGGAAACTGAAGGCCACACAACAGCAAAACTGAACAAACTGTAATTGGAGCAGCCTCTATTTGATATTGAACATTTAATCACAGATCATTAATGCGGTGCCATTTAAAAAGCCTCAGCATCCCCAGAATATAGAGAAGGTGACATTTAAAAAGCCCCCAGTTCTCCACCGACACCAAATATTTCGCCAGTTGCTCAAATTAATTCACTGATGAGTTGCCTTTGGATACGAGCTGCACAACATAACAATACAGAAGGATTTTCTGAAATTGTTTTACACAAGGCAAGGTTATGTGAAAGCACCGTTGGCTTCAGCTTTCCTTGGCTGAACTAAAGGCTTTCAAATGACGCTGCAGTAGCCTGGTTGATATTAGTGTGTGTATGTCCTTGTGGAATGGTTTTCCATTGTGATTGATATTCTTTATTCAGTGGCACATCACTGACCGCAGACCTTTCACCTACATTAATGGTGTATTCAACAGCACCTCATACATTGTAAGTACAACATGGCTTCATATGGAATAGAAACAGTATAGAGATGGCAATCTCTCCTTTGAGACAGGCTGAGCAACTGACTGCTGTTTCTCAATGTCAAAGCTCATGGCTGCTCTTCTTCTGAATCTTGCAGACTAAATCAGGAGGACATCTAGCCTTTGTTTAGCAGCCTTCATGCCGTGCGCCATAATATAATGGCTTTTATTGTCATTCGTACATAGCTACAGTGTAGTTATGTCGATGAAAATCTTAGGTCATGAAACTGTCCCTGAGTCTGGTGGTTTTAGTCCGGATGCTGCGGTAGCGCCTGCCAGACGGCAGCAGACTGAACAGTTTGTGGCTGGGGTGATGGGGGTCTTTTCTAATCCTGAGGACTTTCTTCCTGAGCTTCTGGGAGTAAAGGTCCTCCATGGATGGCAGCTCAGTCCTGGTGATGTTCTGTGCAGTTTTCACCACCCTCTGTAAAGCCTTACGATTGAGGGCGGTGCAACCGCTTGATAGCGGTAACAAGACCAAAGTTGATGATAATGTAAAAGCTAATACATTGCACACTAGTGTGCCCTTCCTGTAAGTAATTGTCTTAAGAAATTAGTCCAATTATGTTGTGAAAGCTTGAATCCATTTTCCTCCCCGTAAACCATGTTTGATCAGCCTCTTAAGGCACACATCCCGCTTCACAGGCACACCACGCTATGTCCCTGACGCGCTTTGCGAAAAACAGTTAATTGTGCATTTTGTATGGAATATTTCCAGAAGCGGGTTGATTAACATTTGATGCTCCCTTGATTATTACAGCATCAAATCAGTGTATGTATGACTGACCCCAAATCTACAACTACAGTGACAATGTGTATCATGATCAATAAACATGTCAACTAGCGGCTAACTGATGTGTTTTCATTTGCTACTAGTGTATAATGGAGCTTTATGGCATAGAAGAATTAGATTGATCAGGCTTTAGCTACTAGGCTAATACTTGCTTGTAGTCTTATCCTACATGACCATAGTTGTGTATATGACAATAAACCTTAGAATCTTGAATTTCATTGAATCAAAAGATTTGTTGAGAATATGACAAAAACAAACGATGGACTGAATCCATTATTTTTCATTTTAAGATAACTTTTGCAGTCATCAATTCTCCTTCTCCATCGATGTAGGATGGATATGTGCAATGCTCCCTTTTTATCTTCGTCCCGCTTTGACAGGGAACAAAAACAAAATGCACAAAAGCTGTAACAAGAAGAGACATAAAAAATAATTCACGGCACCTGCCTCCAAAGGCATTAGCCTCCATCAGCTTGCTGCTGAGTATTAAGTAAAATTGATGGCCACACGTAGAAGAAGGGAAAAAAAACTCAACGACACAATATACATGCTTACATACATGCAGTGCTCAAAGCCCATTTGCTTGATTTACGGGGCCCTTGCAGAAAACCTTTCACAAAGGTTTAATTAGCGTACATTTAACACCGTTTTTCATGTTTAAAAGGTGATGAATTGTATAATTAAAGGGCTCACAATGTAAACCAATGGGGCAGAAAGAGAGAAGGTGATTAAACAGAGGCCTGGTTGGCATCATTATGTTCCAACTTTCGTGGGAGACTAGGGTTGCAAAATTCCAGGAATTTTCAAAGATGGAAACTTTCCATGGGAATTAACGGGAATTTAAGAGAATAAACTGTGAATTATCAAAATTGAAGGTTGGCTCTTCACAGGGAACTTAAATATAGTGGGGAGAAAGTATATTTTAGCATAATCTTGACTAAAACAAACAGATGCCATTCAAGTACACTTAAATATCCACGCCATTCCTCAATCACATGCACATAGCACACTGCTTACTGCATGGCTATTGAGACCACACCCCCTACAGGCACTGTGCATTCCTCCATCACATGCACAGATGATTTCTAGAAGTCATATTTAACTCAACATTGTTTTTGTTCTTCAATGAAACAAATATTTGTTCAATCAAATAATTCAAACTTGTTCTGTTCGACTTACAAATAAATCTGTTTGAAATGTCATGTTTTTTTAATTGTATCATTTTGCATGGATGTTTTCTTATGACAAAACAATGATTATATTTATGCTTGGATATGATACAATTTGATTACATTACCCTCAATTCCCAGTTAGTTCCCCTATACATTCCCATAATTCCCATTATTCCCATGGAAAGTGCCCAAACACTTGTTGACTGTATAATGAAATAATTTTTACACAAAAATACGTCCTGATAGGAAAACCTAATACTGTAGGTGGCTTTTATCATATTATAACCAAAAACTACAATTCAATAATTATATACACCTTTATCACAGAACCAATCTGTTAGGTGGAAGTGTTTAGTCCAGCAATATAGCATCTTCACATGTGTATCAGAGGGTCAATAAAAAAAAACAGGCTCTAAAACAATTTTGTACAAGTATTCTGACACAGTACTACTTTGATCATCCTTCGTCTTGCCTGATGACAACATTTCAGGATTCTGCCATGATGTGAAGAGTCTGCACCTTCCCATGTTTCCATCCCCAAACTGCATCTCCCTTTCAAATCACGCTCGCGTTTTTCTCTATTCTCCCAGGATTTGTGACATTTTGGAGCTATGAAAAGCAGCAAATGCTGATGTGACAGACCTCATTTGCAGTCTCAGTCCCAGTGCTCGACAGACTCAAAGCCCGAGGTGTTCTGCTACTTGAGCATCCAAAGATAAAGCTCACTTTTTCTATAGGCCAACCATCCTAGAGTTTCCTGGGATTGCCAGAACTGGCGGAGGCGGACGGGGGGGCAGATGTGTGGTAATTGAGTTTGGAATGGGGTTTTTGAGGTGGAGCCGGCGCCATGCAGCTCAGTCATAGCTATCCTCCCAATTTTCTGTCTCTAAGGAGTTCTCGCCCCAGGGAGTGTGCAAGTGAGTGGACTATGGCTGGCTGTTACTGTTGCGTAGAGTTACACTTGACACAGGCTCCACTGTCATTGAAAGACTTTGTTTTCACTTAATTGTTGCCTACTGCAGGTACGCTGTTACGTCCCAACTAGGGGAAGAGGAATGCAACACACACCAGTATGTAATTGGTATTAATTATAAGCGTTTATTTAAAACAGCTGTAAACAAAATGGCAGGCAAACAGCCTGAAACAAACAAAAGAGCCAAAAGGGCACAGGTTGACAAATAACCAACTAAAGGAGGACTCTAAAAAAGGAGTCTAAAGACATACAGGGAAAATAAATAATATACTAAATAAAGAACGAAACAAAACCTCACTCTAAAAGTGGTACACTAACACAAAGAATCTATACAAAAACACAGCTAAACTAAAGGCAACCGTCACAGAATCCTAAACTACTCTAAACACTAACTAATCTACTCTACACTCTAACTAATCTACTCTACACTCTAACTAATCACACAAGTTTTAACCCCAGAACAAAGAGCAAGTAGCGAGAGGCATCTGTCCACATACAGATCTTCTTCTTCTTCTTCTTCTTCTTCTTCTTCTTCTTCTTCTTCTTCTTCTTCTTCTTCTTCTTCTTCTTCTTCTTCTTCTTCTTCTTCTTCTTCTTCTTCTTCTTCTTCTTCTTCTTCTTCTTCTTCTTCTCCTCCTCCTTTTGCTTTTGGCGGATTGCAAACAACTAGCCTCCAGAATGATGATTGTCCCCAAGCTTTGTAGTAATCTCCAGCAGGTGTGCGCCGGCTGTGCGCTGCGATTGGAGTGCGTCGGGCCCGGTGTGCTCCAATCGCAATCTTCAGGGGCGGACCAGGAGATGGGAGCCAATGCCGGGAGAGCAACCGCACAGCTCATTTACATAGAACCCACACAGCTGAAAACACTCAGACGACCAGGAAGGCAGCAGCCGTAACATACGCTATAGTAATTTATAACAGCATTTTACAAGTGTATATCTTAACAAAAGCTGGGCTAGTTGTTTCCCCCAGTTTTAAGTAGTTAGCTAACGTCTGCTCGGGGTAGCCTCATACAGAAAGCGTTTTCAAGCAAAAAGGAGTATTTTTTTAATTGTCAAAGCAATCCTATAAGCTGACTGATTCAACTCGCATTGAAACCAAAATGAAGCACACAAATGCACGAGGAAAAGGACTTGTTCAATAGTGAGTGACTTTCTGTGCCAGGGTAGACACATACAGTGACTCAGGTGACAAATACATGTGCTACTTGTGTGAGTCTATAATTGGATTCTTTTTTTTCAAGCCTCTTACCTACTTTTTTTCCCTTTTTACTTATACTCTCCGGCTGTACAGACGTGTCCTGGCATGTTCTTAAAGGTGTGAGATTTATATTGGCACCTGCAATAAAATAATGAAGGATGCCCTGTACTATATCACCCATTCCTCTCTGTGTTCTGATGTCCAAGGCTGTAGGTGTGAAGCATGGGTGGCTTAACACAGCAGGTGGGGCCCACATGACTACCCGGTACAAAAAGCAAAAGAACATTCACCCATTAAGGGAGAAAAAAAGAAAAATCCTCACAAAGACATATAGAAGTGGTAACTGAAAGAAGGTAGAGTCTTTAAATAATTTGATCTTTTAGGTAAATGACACATGTAGCATTATTTCCCTCTATCACAAATCTATCAATGTACATCTTCTTTTTATCGCTCGGTTCTTTTCATCACACAAAGCCAAAAGCTCCTGCATTGTGTGATGCCGACAGCAAAGGCGAATCCCATTACGGAACAATATGATGGTGACAGAGCAACACGAGTTGAAGTATCACCAAGCAAGAAGTTCACAGGAGGTCAATGTACCTGTTGTTGAAAGAATTGCCTGTGCACAGAAAAATAATACCATGATACAATCAACCTGAATACATAACAACCTTTTTTGAAAGCAATGAATAATGTCTGGTTTATCTTTAAATATCTACTGGATGGTATAGAGACAAAAACAAAAAGCTGAACTTCATAGCTAATGTATTCTCTCTTCTGAGATACACAATCTCAGCTTTGACATTGTACTTAATCCACCCACCTAGTTATGTCTTTATGCTCAGCAAGCCTTCACCCAGACGCATACTGTATAACTGCTGGAAAAAAACACATTGCAGACGTAAAGGGTAAACACAAGACATCAAATGAGTTCCAAACTGAGTAAACCCAAACATGAAACTAATTTAAATCAGAGAAAGAAGTGTGTTTGTTTTAAACCAGCCTTTTTTTTGTTTGTGCAATCACTGACAAGTACAGAAAGTAATTGGGTTCACATTATTCTCGGGAAAGCAGGCATAATTTGTCCCGCACTAAAAATCAACGAGGGCAAAGCTCAGAACTGTGTGCAAATTTGATTTCATGTGCTCCAGGGGAATTGAATAAGGCTGTTGATGGAAGTGGCACAGAAGGGGACAGGGATGTGAGAGTAGCCAGCAGCCACTGTTTTTCTTGGAGGGGTTACAATTTAGAGGGCGGAGCAGATGGACGGCCAACAATCAAACAGCTGCTGTAATCAATTCAGCATGAGAGTTCATCATGAGTCTGTCTCGCTCGCAGAGTGGCACATAAAGACAGGGACAGAATGGTCCAGATTGAAAGCTTGCTGCACTCGGATCATATTTCTTATTCAAATACATGTGTGTAATAGTGCATTAAAATGTCTAAAAAAAAATGTGTATTATCCATGTACTGTATCATGTTATATGCTATTGTAGATGAAACTGATTGGAGTGCAGGATAATACTCTTGCATTTAGCTGCCATAGCTTTATGTCTCTATGGAAGTGGCAGTTTGCTGGTTAGTTAAGCACCATACATTAGTATGGATTCCAAAGGTGTTCCGTATGCCACACAACCATGAATAGAGGTTGGTATCAGTACCAGTGAAATTCCATGATTCCCGTTACTAATTGCTCGCCAATTAGTAAAAAAACAGCTAGCATGTTAGCATTGAAATTGCACACCTGTAGCATGCTAACATTAAGCTTGCTCACATAGCTTTTAGTATGAAGTACATTCCTAGACTTGTCACTAGTGTTTGGTGGATTTTGCAGAATAAATTAGGATAAATCCACCAGAGTACATAGCCTGTTGTTTGAATGTGCAGCAAGGTTAAATGTATGCGATGATGTTGCCACTACAGGCTTTTGGTCAATCAGGCAATCTTCTGTTACTAATTGAAGGCCAAAAATACTCACTGACTTTATCAATTTGTGGCAAACGGGAAGATATATGCCTATATTTATATGACCTGCCCACTGGCCTGCTCATAGGACTTCCGCTGTAGTTTCTAATGTTAAAATCCTTTTATTGTCAGCAATTTCGGAGCTGATGTTTCAAGTTTGATGGCAAGTTTTAGAAAATACGTTTCTGTGATGCACTGCATACACAGTGTAGACTTTGGTTGTTTTTGTGCATACAGTTTTGACATTCTGGACCAGAAAGAAACCTTTGCTACTGGATGTCTTCATCCATAACAAACGGTTTTCTTTCCAGAGCTCAAATCGAATAAAAAGAGCTTACAAAGTCCCAAAAGAGCTTGCCTCAGTTGATCACTTGATTAAAGAGGGATTGAGAGTCATTCTTATGAGGACTGTGTCATTGTAATAGAAAGACTCTGGCCTCACTATGTGCTATCTGTTTTACATCCTGCTTGTAACTTAAAGTGGACCTATCATGCTATATTTGAATAATATAGTGTAGGACCATACCTATATAAGGCATATTTATACTTTTTACTTTTCAAAATACCAAACAGATCATGCATTTTAGCCATTCCTCATTTCGCTCAATTTAACACTGTCTTTGCATGGGCTGATTCTGTGAGAACAGCACCATCTACAGGCCTGGCATATGTACTACAGCGTCTCCAGCGCTTTCGAACGGCAATGTCCGTGGCTGTCTCCTCCTGATTGGTGGAGTTGGCCCAATAGCCGTAGCGCCACTTCTGTGACGTTATAGAAGTGTTCAAATCTGGATCAGTCTGTATCCGATCCGTTGCAGCCCCTTTTTAAGAGATTTGGGTATGGAGGAAAATAGAGAGGGTTGTGTTTTCTGACACTTGGTGAGTTCCCTGGAACACCGGGGACACATATTCATGTATAAAAGACGTACAAAAGTGCATTTAGCATGATAGGTCACCTTTAAACTATAGCCTGGTGGGAAATAACATGATGGTTTCTGTGTGTCATGTTTGGCTCTTTACTCTAGCGTTGCCTTACAGCGTCCCTCTTATCTCCTACTCTTTACATGTTCTCTGTGTAGCTTACTGACTGTGTGTGTGGACTTATATCTGCTAGCTAAAGTATTGTTCTGCACACCATTGTAGAGGAAAGGCCAAAGCACTATCTCCTTTCCATCTGGACTTTTGGACCTCTGAATGCACTTGTGGTGGACACAGAGATGACATTACTGTATGCATACTGTACAGAGTTCTTCTAGAATAACTAGACAGTAAATACATTTTGACAACACAACACATGGTCTATAGTCTGCAGGGCTCTGCTGACCTTTAGGAAGAAAGAGTTAAACCGACCAACACAACAATTCCATTACTCTGATTAATTGATTTTGAATGCTTTCAGGGCCTTGGCAAGAAGAGTAAATGGGGCTTTATGCTGGCAAAAAGCACTCAGATGATTGGAGCTGAAGCCGAGACACAAATGATTTCCTGTACATTTATATCTGAATCATGATTCTTGGAAAGCTATATACATATTTCAATATTTATTCAATTTACATACAGCTCTAATATATGGATTCCTGATATGCGGCATTGCGGCATGCATACAGCAACTCTAAATGTCACATTGCCATATTGTAGAGAAAAGGTGTTGAAACGAACATATAGTAATGACGAATAAACAGCAAGTAAAAAATACAGTAACCCTGGAAAACACTCGATAGTATTTACTTCATTAGTAACATGATTTCACACAGACATGATAGAGAAAAGAGGGATAATAAGGGCTCATTAAATCAGGTTATACCCTTTTTAGAAAGTCGGCTGTGATGCTCATTAATATGGAGTAACCCGCCACCTGTGGAGCATGGACAACTCGCAATCCCATAAAGATTGCATTGGGCGACAGCACAGGGAGCGAGGGGATTGAACGTGATGACAGAGGGGAGAGTGTGGGACAGACAGAGCGGGAGGATGGGAGACACTGCGCATGAGTAAACTGAATGAACAAACAAGAAGACTGATGTCTTCAGTTACCGTGCTTTATAGATATTCAAAGCGTGGCCCTGCATTCATCACACCACTCCTGCCGTGGTGCTGTCACTGCAACACATTGGGTAATGGTGGAGGTTCAGGGTGGTGGGGGGGGGGGGGGGGGGGGCTGCGTTAGCATAAGGGTTTGTGAGGTGACAACTAGGAATGGAGCGTTCATGTGTTTGGAGATGACAAACAATGAATTGTGAAGAATGGGGGATGTCTACTGTAAGGAGAATGAGGAGCTGTTCAGCTACCCTCCCTCTGCCACACTCACACATCCTTTCTCGCAGCAGAATATTGTCAAGTCTGCCAACTCCCTGATACAGGAGGGATGCTATTCATTAACACTGTGGACTGCTGAGACTCAGCCTGTCTTTTTCTCTAGAGGACTCAGGCAGAAGCCGAGGGGCAAGGCGTCAGAGGTGGGAATGAGACTGGCACCTCCCGGAGAAGGTGGAAAGCATACTGGGGTGGGATGACACCGGGGCAGCAGCGTTGGGAGACTTTCTATAAATCACAGTGTCTGCATCAGAGCTAACGCCATAGCCGGTTCAATGACACTCTCGTTTACGGTATGCCGATGAGTCATGCCGTTCAAATGGGCTGTCACTCGCACTGAAGCTCAGGGACCGGGAGACGGCGAACAAACACTAGTGATTAGCATTAAAGATGTAGCTGTTTCCGAAATGTCTAGACTTGCAGTGGAGCGTCAACAGTCATGCTGGGCTGGAACACTTTACCGTTGTGAGTGAAAAGATAGTGGAACCTGGTTTTATTCTGTTTTTCTTTTTGAGCAGGGACAAAACACAAAATAAATGAAGCAGGAGATATCGATCTATTTGAGATGTGTTACTAGAGTATGAATAAAAGAAATGTTGTAAGATCCCCTGGTTTTACAGCAGCCAGCTTGCCATACAATTCTCATTAAACAGTCACTTGATTTTATGAGGAGTTTTATCCATGCCTCTGAGGTATAACTGCGGTGCCATATATTGCTGTCTCATAATATGTTAATATGCATTCCAGCTTTGGTTTCCCAGCTAGTATGTTTGCTTAATTGATCAAATCAACGAGGCACGTTTCCACCAGAAGAGCTCTGGAGGGACCCTCCTACGGTTTAGATTTGATCAACTGAACTTTTGTTCATCTATTGACTCTAACGGAAGCAATGCAGCTCACATGGGAAATCTCTGCTGCAGCGAGACACGTTCTGCAAACATGAGATCGTCATATTCTGTCACTCAACGCTGAACCAATATGCCCGTATGCCATGCTCATATCAAACAGCAGAGTGATTCAAAGACAAGAAATGCTTAAAGTCTACCGCACCTACAGCAAAACATTTTTGCGCTATAGCTTTTGCACATTCCTCACGGTGAAGCCCCCCTAAGACCCAACGAATCGTAACAACAGCATATGCAGAATACATCAATGTTTGTAGTAGCAGCTGCTGCTTTGTGATTTCAGATGTTAATGTTTGGATATCCATGTGGCTCAGTTTGAATAAGATTGTTCCCTTTAATTTCTTCTGCCTTGACAAACTGATACTTTACATACAGCCTGCTGATGTGTCCCTGGACCTTCTGGCAACAATGTGTGAACGCTGAAATGTGCCTCATCATCATCATTATATCACAGTGAAGACATCTGTGACTCCCCCTCAAACTGTCAGGCCACTAGTGGAAGCAAGAAGTCACGGAATGAGAATTTAATTTCAATCTTAGTTTTGTAGTTTGCTAACGACAGCTAACAGGCAAAGCAGCCAACAGAAGCTGACTGGCAGACTTATACAAGGTGGCTATACATAACGTTTATAATCGGAGCTCATTATAACGGGTCAAACACTTAACAACAAGCTTTTATCAACAAATGTTTGTGTCCTTAACTATAATATATGGTTTGCTACTTTATTACTTTTATAGCAACTTTCAAGTTATGTTTCAAGAATCCTCCCATTTTATTCCATACAGTATGAAAATCAGTAAGAAGACAATTCCTACCGAATTTACTCCTATAATTAGGTCATCATTATTAGGTCATCATCGGCCACCCACCCCGTACCAAAGCCATCCAGAATTTCAACTTCACTCTTGACAGCAACACTCTATCTCCCCCCCTCACATCCGCAACCTCGGAGTCATCTTCGACAGTCAGCTCAAATTCAATCACCACATCAATCACATCACTAGGACCGCCTTTTTCCACCTTGCCTGTCTCCGCCCATCGCTCTTCTCCTTTGCTGCTGAAACCCTGATTCATGCATTAATCACATCACGACTCGACTACTGCAATAGCATCCTCTACGCCGGCATACCATCCAACCTCCTCAATAAACTCCAACATATCCAGAATTCTGCTGCCCGCCTCCTCACCCACACCCGCTCCCGAGACCACATCACTCCCGTCCTCCAGAACCTCCACTTTCTCCCCGTCCATCAAAGAATCAACTTCAAAGTCCTCCTCATTACTTACAAAGCCCTCAACAATCAGGCCCCCCTCACCTCACAGACCTTCTACACCACCACACCCCTTCCCCCTACCTCACAGACCTGCTGCACCACCACACCACTTCCCCCTACCTCACAGACCTGCTGCACCACCACACCCCTTCCCCCTACCTCACAGACCTGCTGCACCACCACACCCCTTCCCCCTACCTCACAGACCTGCTGCACCACCACACTCCTTCCCCCTACCTCACAGACCTGCTGCACCACCACACCCCTTCCCCCTACCTCACAGACCTGCTGCACCACCACACCCCTTCCCCCTACCTCACAGACCTGCTGCACCACCACACTCCTTCCCCCTACCTCACAGACCTGCTGCACCACCACACCCCTTCCCCCTACCTCACAGACCTGCTGCACCACCACACTCCTTCCCGCTGCCTCCGCTCATCAGAAGCCAACATCCTATCCATCCCCACCCACATCAATCACCGGACCTGGGGGGACAGAGCCTTCTCCGTTGCTGCCCCCTCCCTCTGGAACTCACCCAATCCATCAGAGACTGCACTGACCTCACAAAAACTCACCTCTTCAATCTGGCTTTTAATGTGATTGTTTTTGTATTATTTGACTTTAACTTTAACTATATATATTTATTTGTTCTTTTCTTTTCACTATATCTGTAAAATGTCTTTGAGCACCTGTAAAAGCGCTAACAAAATAAATCTATTATTATTATTATTATAATCCACCTTTGTGGTAAAGTTTGCAAAAATCTAAATGAAACTTGTGTTGCATTGTAATGCAGTTGAAACGCAAATTGGTTTAAATCTGTGTGGCATTACCTGACAACACTATTGCAAATTCATTCACTGTGATGGATTACACATCTGTAGCGAGAATTTGGTTTCCATACATGTCATAAATGAATGGAAATCAATGGATGCCTTGAACAGAAGAAAAATGAGGGAAACTGTCACACCCATGGAGGCCAGTCTATTTGATGGTGCGGCTGCAAATAAGTTAATAATAATTCACAATGTAGGCACGTTAGAGCAAAATTGAATGATGCCTTATTTTTTGCCACAGATAAATATGCAGTCACATAAAGCACAATGTCCCCTCCTCACCTTACTCAGAGTGAGATTATTGCTGCCTCCCAAAATGCCGGTTTCAATTACTGCCATTTAAATTACCCAGTGACCCAACAGGGCACTTCCTTCACCTCACTCTACTCACTCAATTCCCATCCCAAAAATTGTCTTTGAATCTATGTCATCTGGGGCCTCATTTATAAAGGGATATACGCTCAAAAAATGGCGTACGCCAGTTTCTTCGCAATGTTTGCGATTTATAAAATACTAACTTGACGGGAAAACATGCGGTCCTCCACGCAAACTCTAACCCATGCGTACGCACTAAGCACAACAACGGGAGAGACGAGAAACTGCGACACTGTTGGCAGAAGGAAGAATGGAGAGAAATATGTGGAAATAATACCATAAATAAAATGTTACCTCTCATTTATCATATATGAAGAATTCATTTTCAAACATTGATTAAAGCCAATCTTAAAATGATTTAACAAATGCCTGTTTGAGACTCCTCAGTGCACACAAAAACATAACTGGGAGAAATAACTAAATACGGATATGTTATTTAAAACCACCTCGTATATGTTGAGTTAATGTTATGAAATGTTTTCTCATAAATTATGCGGTAAGCAGGAGGACAGAATTACGTCTAAACTGAAACCCTTTTTGCTTTTCTATAGATTGTAGATACAAACATGGTTTTATATACTATCATGTTTAATCGTGTTTTATGCCGTTTGCTAAGACTTGATAAGTCGCTCATAAAACACAGGAGGTATGGAAACTAAGAGCACCATATGTGGAAAATTGTACAGCTAATATAACACAACACATTAGTTGTATTTCCTTTAACTGGTGGATATAGAGTTGCTGCGGGGGGGGGGGGGTTGAGATGCACAGGCTGCAGTGGAGACGCTGCGCACAGCTGATCGACAGCTGGGACACAAACCACCAAATACGAAAACATAATTCAGACCCAGTCATCATGACTCCACTCCGGAGGGATTCCCAGATCATTTCTTACAGTTTCTCATCAAGGGGGGGGTCTCCTGTCCCCGGTACAAACACACTGCCTGAGGAAGGCTATGTGTATTCTTTTTGTCATGAACCTTTTTCGGACCACTTATTTATTTATTTTGGTGACGATCCGACCTCCATGCTGCTACTCTGGTTCAAACTGCATCCACCAAACAATATGATTTATCTCCACCTCCCCAAAATAACCAAAATCTGACACGGTGTGAGATGTCTTTTTTAGCTGTTCTGTCGTCATTTCCTGCTATCTTCTTCATAAGGTCAGTCAAAATGAATGAATGAAAGGGCGTTTCTTTGACTATTTATAGGCAAATATGGGCGTTACGTGAAGCCCGCAAAAGCTGCACCGCATTTCGAGTCGATTGTGATTTATAAAGGGAAACTGGCGTAGGAAGTGCTGTACGCACTTTCCTCACCGGTACGCAATGTTTGGTGAATCGGAACATTTCTGTACCTATTTTTTGGATTTCTACTACGTAAGCAACCTTCCCACGTGAATCCATACGCACGACGTTATAAATGAGGCCCTAGATCTGCAAAAGCAAGAGCAAATACATTGAAACTATTCGAATTGAGGTTGTTGATTCATTCATTATGTCTGAGCAGAAAATAACCAAACGAGCGATGAGCCAGTTCTATTTTAACACTACCTTCTTGGTAAAAAAATCCAAGTTTCCTGAGGAACCAACTTGCTGAACAATGCTGTCTTTAGGCAGAGACACTGTGAATATTCTTAACACACAACAGTGCCTGCAATGAGGGGACAAGCTGGCTGCTTCTGAATGTTGAATGATACAGAATTTATTCTGTTTATTCACAGTTCTTACCTTGTGCATACTATGCATTTCTAATGAAGGTGTAGTAAGACCCATTTCTGGCTGTGATCAGACAACAAACCCTCAGGCAACAACTGCTGACAGCGGAGAAGCAAAAGATGTTTGTATTTGGAGTCACATTCAGTCTCTGTGGAGATAAACCATCATGGACTTACAGACATCCTCACACTATTCTCCTTATTCTATCTAATCTGTTGTTGTTTGTGGAGAAGCCTGTGACACAAGATTTTCATCGACATTACTACACTGTAGCTATGTTCGTTTGACAAAGTTAGTAGTAACATTCCACGCTTAGGATTCACACATACCTGGCCAGCATCCACCTCAATATGGCTGTAGTGAATCTTAAACTGTGACCAAGAACGCAGGAGGAACGTTTACTTCCCCCCCTACCTCTCTACCACCTGCGTATCTTGCAAAGATGCAGGTGGCAAAGTAGTGTGTGGTAACCGACAGATGCAGTTTGTTTGTGTGTATGTGTGTATGTATGCTTGTGTATCTGTGCGAGAGTCAGATAGATGTGCTCCCTCCTTGGACCAGTTGCTGCTCCCTTCCCCGCCCTGACATTTCCATAGATTAAGTCTTGAGAGGCAAAAAGCGCTGCTTAGTATTCCAAATCTCAAATTCGCTGCCTGGGCTGCACCACATGGAGAAAGTTGTTTAGCTGTCACCACCTAAACGGAGAAAAATGTGGGCAATTAAAGTAATTTCAGTCCTCAGGTTGCATGCAAATATGTAATTCAGCTTGGACTTGCAGTGTAACTAGTACAGTGTTCAAACCTAGATTTAAAATGATTACAAGCGACTTTTTGCTCTTTAACAATAGCGAGTCCTCTTGAAAGGGCTAACTTTGAGGCAACCAAGAGTCATAAATGGACGATGCCATTGCAACCCATTAGCTGGGGTGCAACCACTTATATTAAAATATTGTTCTTAGACCGGATTGGATGCTATACACATGTGTTTAGATTTAACTGTGATCCTTTTGCACCTTTAGCAACTGAGCTACCTCTTGATAAAAGGATATTAGATCCAATCCTAAGAACAAAGGAGGGAGTAGAAAGAAGATTTGAGAGTTGATGTGATCGTGTTTGTGACGTTTGTTTCCAACATGCTACAGAGAGAGTGGTTAGCTTATCGTCTTCAGTAGTTCAACAAGAAACCCTGCAAGGACTTGACTCCACATGGGCTCAAGAGTCGACTGTCACTGCGACCTCATAGCCGTCCCTGTCTTGTGATATTTCAGTATTGCCTGGAGGGAATTTCTTCAAATATGAAGCAAATGTTCACTTGGACTGGAGGAAGAACCGGTTAGACTTTGTTGGTCAAAGCTAAAGGTTACTGTGACCTTACAATACAAGATTTTGGTCATATTTCAATAATTCATCAGTTGAATACCAAAAAGTGTCTTTATTTAGACATACATGGCTGTGTATCGTCACCTTGACTGGTATGCAAATGTGTACCACTGCAAGGCTGTAGAGTTTTCTCTTCGAGATGCATTGAAGGCTTGTTATTTTCCTTCAAAATCTTGACATTAGGTTGCAATAGGTGTCTGCAACCTTTTAACTACAAGAGCTCCAGTACTTGGTAAATGGAATATGTCGAGAGCTTATTTTTCCCCCTCTTGACTCGAGTAGAGACATACTTGATGCCATTACATATTCACCCTTCGGAAAACACTTCCCTCCGCTCCTTTGCTCTCCTCTCCAGATAAGATAAATAGTAGCCAAGGGCAGGTCAATGTGCATAAACACCTTTCTGCTAATGAACAAATTAACTTTGAATAAGTGTCCAACTTCTGATATAAAAATAAAGTTAGTGCGTCTAACTTTTTTTAATGTGCTCACATCACTATTAGTCACACTTATTCTGCCACCAGCTCTCCTATTAAAAAAACATGTGTTGACAGAGTTATACAATAGAATCAACTCATGGCTGGCATCTCACATTACAATATCTTTAACAGAGATTTTATCCAAGGTTAGGAGGATATACAATGTTGTATTTGTATCACATTGTGAAACTTGTTGAAGTCAACAAAAGATGGTTTTGAAGGTAAATTAATCAGATTATTACCCTCATAACTTTCTAGATTACATCTGAAAAATAATACTAACTCAATCTTGTATAGATGTAGTTTGTCATAAGTGAAAATGTCCCTTTACATTGACGTGGCCTGAGGTTTCTGCGCTAATATATCATCTGTATCCGCTGTCTGGACGAATCCGACAGTAAACAGGAGGATTGCCATGTTGACATTCACTTTGAAGGCGAGGTTAGAGGAGTCAGTCCAGAACTCTGCTAGAGACACATCCGGCAGACCTCGAATATATCTGGCAAATTAGTAGCTACAAGTGGAGTTCAGAATGCATGCTGCATGTTATTCACTAGGAGAGGAGAAGTTGGACTTCCATTGTCCTGGAGAGGGTTGGAGACAAAGGAAAACAACGTGCCTGTATTGTTAATGCCTCCACATGCCATTAAACCAAATTCCCCTGCCTCAATCTTTCTGTATCACCATAACTTTTGGGAGTAAGGTATGTTGCATATTCCCCTCTCCTGATGCAGCTTTATGTATAAATATGAATTGATGTATATATATATATATGTGTAACTGGAATCTCATCTTTAACGAGGCACAATCACGCAATGAGGCGTGAGACAAGGAATCGAAAGGTTAGCAGGTGGCTTAGTACTGTATGTGTGAATCATTGTGTGTGTGTGTGTGGGGGGGGTGTACCAATAGGAATGTTCAGGTGGTGTGTGTGTGTGTGTGTGTGTGTGTGTGTGTGTGTGTGTGTGTGTGTGTGTGTGTGTGTGTGTGTGTGTGTGTGTGTGTGTGTGTGTGTGTGTGTGTGTGTGTGTGTGTGTGTGTGTGTGTGTGTGTGTGTGTGTGTGTGTGTGTGTGTGTGTGTGTGTGTGTGTGTGTGTGTGGGTGGGTGGGTGGGTGTGGGGGTGTGGGGGGGGGTGTGGGGGTGTGTGTGTGTGTGGGGGGGGGGGGTGTGTGTGTGTGTGTGTGTGTGTGTGGGTAAATTGTAACAGGAGTTTTTTTCTCTTTAGAATGGCAGAGGCAGAGCAGCAGCTCTCATCAGAGGGTTGTATATGTGGCAGCATAATGGGGTCACAGTAGATGTGCAGGACAGGCAGAGGCTCTATTTCACCGGCTGAGAGATGGAATGTGCAAGGCGGTAGTTTGAGCAGTCTGCAGAAGGGTCTGAATAATGAGTTCTCTCTCTCCGACCTGTCTGCTTCGTGCCTCCCCCACCTACCCAACCCCAGCCCTCCACAAAACTCCACTTGGATATTAAAAGCTGTCATAGGCAGTGGACAAGGTACAGGGACAGTGTAGGGGAGTCGTGGAAAGGAAACAAGCAGATGAAGACTGACAGGATGATATGATAGTGTTTCCTGTTCCCTTGCCAAACACGGCAAGTTCTGATTTGTCCAATTATGGTCGTTTTTCTAAATGGGGGATGGCAGGATGTTTGTAGAGGACAACTTGTGGAAAGACACTCCTGTCAATAAGTTGGACATGGGGCTGAGAGAGATGGAAAGCAGCCTGCTGTATCCACCGGCTGAGTTTGTGCAAAGACAACTTTCTTTTTGGGTGATAACTAGACTATTAATAAGCAGATTAGACACATAAACGCTTTTCACCAACCTTTACGGCGCATCTGTTCAGTTCTACTTGCATAGGCACAGACATGATACTCAGCGCCAAGCCTACTGTACTGCATCACCAGATTTGTGGCGACAGAGCCAAGGCAAACTTATTGGATGTCAAGCAGGCATGAATTAATTATTCCCCACAAGCTTCAGAGCATAAAAACAAATTAGGTCGAAAGTAAACATATCGAGGCAAATTATTTCAATGAAAGTGTTTGCTTGATGATGATAAGAACATCCACGTGTTCTGCAACGTGAAGGTTGTGAGGCATCTGTCTGAAGAGAACATAGAACGCCTGTTCGCTCTTTCTCTTTCGTCATCCTGTTTTTTTGAGAACTTGGATAACTGCTGCATGTGTGTGTGAGTGCAAGTTTGTGTGTGTGGGTGATAAGGAAGGGGAAGGTGGATGAGGACAGGCAGGAAAGTGACTCTAAGGCTGTGCCACATCATTAGTCTACCACCCAGGCTCGCTAGCTGGAGCAGGTCTGGCATCCTATATTATTAACTGACACTGAGACACCAGTGGAGGTTTGGTGTGTACAGGACAGGCACTTCATCGCTTCCTATCACCACACTACAAGGCGAATAGAGGCAGCACAATCTGATTACCTATTCAAAGCACCGCCAACTCAGCCAATCTACAGAGTCACTGCAGACACGCCACTGATACAGACACGGTGGCTGTCCAGTACACAGCGGCCCTCATTTCAGCAAGGTTGCCTGTTTGGTCCTTGTTTCTTTTAGTTTTCTTCCCCTTGTTTTGACATAGCAGCAGCTCCTGTAAATGGTGCATAGCCTCTGTATAAGTGCTCTCCATCTCTGACAGAACCATTTTAGCCGAGATAACAGATGAAAGGCCAAATGTTTCCAGAACGCCTGAAAGTGCTGTTAATGAAAGTCCCTTGTTATGAAAACGGAGTTTCACAGGAACCTTGGTGGTAATTAAAGATTCCATTAATATGCAATGCTTCAGTCAGCCAAGCTTGTAGCATACTAACAGGAGGACATTTTATTTTTTTGATCAGCTCTGTGCTCAAAAAGGGCAAATGTTTTGTAGAAGTTGTAAACTGTACAAATGTGCTGCAGCCTTTCAGGTTTTTAAAGACGGGCATAATGGGCATTTCATCCATGCGCCGATGTGAGGTGAGACAAGTTTAGTATATTAACCAGCTACTTAAAATGAGGGCTGTAATTAAAAGGGTGACAGCTTTATTAACACATGCAGAGGAGTGGAGTACTTGATTAGCGCAGATGAGCTGATTTACATTATTGTATGCTTGCGTTAAACTAACCTTGCTCTTTTAAATGTTACGCACTGGAACTATTTTCCCAGGACACATTATCAGTAGCTGTCAACAGCTGTAATAGTAGCTTCTGCTTGTCTTCCAAAATGCCTTTCCTTGTTAATAGAATTGACAGGTATTCACAATGAGTATAGGCGGACAACAGTATATGATTATTGTGCTTTTCTTCAAGTTTGTATCTTGTTGGTCGAACGCACTTATTGAAAGTCGCTTTGGATAAAAGCGTCAGCTAAATGTAATGTAATGTGCTGTTGCTTTAAAAAAAAAAAGTGTTATGGAGTAGTTTAAGAAGATTTGATTTACTCTTTCCAAGACTTTTACCCTCGGAGGTTTCCGTAACAATAGGGTTTGTAGCATCTGGCACAAATCTCGAAACCTAGTTTTTTTCTTTAACAATGACAGGTTAATCCATGTCATTGTCTGAAATCTGATTTGTGGTGACAATGCCAAACTAAGATAAGATGGAATTGGAATTGCCTTGTGCTGCCAATCGAGGCAAATTGAGGCTGAAGAAGGCACACACACACGGGAACACACACCTGCAGAATAAATTATTCCTGTTATAAGAGAACTGTCAATTTTGACAACAGTGAAACTGCTTACTTTATGTGCGCAAAAACAATTATTGTCTTTATTTATACTTGGAATAAGTAATATTGGCAATTTACTTTAATTCACTTGGATGTTTAAACACTTTACTGCGAAGATCAATAGAACGTTTTTTGAGGAAGGTTTCTTATTCTGGCTTCTCAGCTTCCATCAGCACGTCTTTGTGAGATTTGCACGATGCAGAGGCGAACAGGAGTCCAACAGCTACTTTGAGTTCCCTTCTCTCATTAATGTCTAAATTGTATAGCTGATGGGGCTGCGGTGTGTTTGTGTGTGTGTGTGTGTGTGTGGCTTGGCAGGGCCCTGCTCTTTGGGACTCACCAGCATCACATGGACAGATGGCGGGAGGAAACAGCTGTGACTGAGGGAAATACAGGAAGCCAGGGAGATGGCTACAACCCTCGCTCTGTGGCAATGACACAACCTCAAGATGCATGTTGAGGGGAAAGTAAGTAAGATTGGTAAACAATACCGGGAATACCCTGTAGCTCCATTCTGTTGCGTACACCATTGGCAACAAGCTTGGGTCTCTGTCCCTTGCGTAATGCAAGACTTTCTGTCCCTACCAACCCACAAGGAATAAGTGCCAAGGTTCTATCACTTTCCTTTTTGGTCCTTCCCTTCACATCTTTAGAGCCCAATTCCAATTACTCCCTTGCAAAACCTACCTTCCTCTCACATCTCACCAAAAAATAAAATATAGTCCAGGGAAACTTAAGGCTCTTTCCTGATCCCGTTGATGTGCTGTTTGGCAGGATGGATGCATACAAATGAGCAGTTGGACCGTTTGGAGTCCAACTGGGGGGCCTTAGCCTGAGAAATGAGCTGGCATTTGGAGATAGGCAGGCACAGACTGATAGTCACTCTGAGGGGTTGTGAAGGAAATTCTCATCACTTTTCTTGGGGGGGGTAAATCATGCTGTGTGGTGAAGTGTTGAGAGCGCTGAGGCACTGTGGGCTGAGGCACTGTGGGCTGAGGCACTGTGGGCTGAGGCACTGTGGGCTGAGGCACTGTGGGCCGAGGCACGAGGCAGCCCCCTGAGACCAGGCGCCTCATTTATAAAGCTTTGCGTAGGATTCACGTGGGAAAGTTGCTTACGTAGGACAAAGCAACTAAATACGCACAGACAGTTTCCGGTTCATAAAACACGACAGAACAGCTAAAAAATACATGTTTATTTTTTTATTTGGTGGTTTGTGATCCAGCTGTCAATCAGCTGTGTGCAGCCTCCCACCACAGCCTGTGCATCTCAACCCCCCCCCGAAGCAACTTTATCACCAGTTAAATTAAATAAAACTAATGTGTTGAGTTATATCAGCTGCCAAATCTACCAAATATATGGTTTTCTTAGTTTCCATACCTCCTGTGTTTTATGAGCGACTTATCAAGTCTTAGCAAACGGCAAAAAACACAATTAAACATGGTAGTATATAAAACCATGCTCGTATCTATACAACGTATAGAAAAGCAAAACGGCCTCAGTTCAGACTTAATTCTGTCCTCCTGCTTACCGCATCATTTATGAGAGTACATGTCATAACATTAAGACAACATATTCGAGGTGGTTTTAAATAACATATCCGTATAATTTATTTCTCCCAGTTATGTTTTTGTGTGCACTGAGGAGTCTCAAACAGGCGTTTGTTTAATCATTTTAAGATTGGCTTTAATCAATGTTTGAAAATGAATTCTTCATATATGATAAATGAGAGGTAACATTTTATTCATGGCATTATTTTTACATATTCTTCCTTCTGCTAACGGTGTCGCAGTTTTTCGTCTCTCCCGTTTTTTGTGCTTAGTGCGTACGCATGGGTCAGAGTTTGCGTGGAGGACCGCACATTTTCCCATCAAGTTTGTTTTTCATAAATCGCAAACATTACAATACAATT
This sequence comes from Notothenia rossii, assembly GCF_949606895.1. NCBI lineage: Eukaryota > Metazoa > Chordata > Actinopteri > Perciformes > Nototheniidae > Notothenia > Notothenia rossii. The sequence continues at coordinate 16,334,647 of NC_136910.1, forward strand.
ATGAATGCTATGCTATAAAAAACATGTTTATATATTATTTGTCTGCAAAGAGGTTACAATACAGATAGGAATATATACTATATGTAAAATATATTAATAAAAACGAAAGATAAAAAAGTAATGTTTAAAACAATCACAGTTTAAAGTATCAAATGAATATGTAATGTACACAGATATTTAAGTACGTAATGTATTGAATATGGAAAGGGGGTCAGTGAGGGTCCGGGGCCCTGTTGACGAGGAGAGTTGCATTTTCAAGACTGTTTTTGAGACTTTTAATAATTTCAACTTGTCTTTTTCATTTTTTCCGATAAGTCGTTTGACTCAAAGATTGGATGCAATTGCAGCTAATACTGCTAAATAAAAAACAAATTAAGTTTTCCCTCGCTCCATCAACAACACATACCCCTTCCCTTACTTTATCTATTTTTTTCTTATGTTGGGAGCATAACAGATGTCCGGAACAAAATATGTTTAGTTCTTTGGGGGCCTCTTACAGACGATGACACAAGTTGTTCTAATTGAAAAACAACCATTTCTAATTAAGTATGGTTTCCAAATGAAGGGGATAGACGGAAGAGAAAGAGCTCCAAATGGCTGTCATGAGGGTCTCATGTCAGAGTACACGGGTTAGGCCCCTAATCTCATTAAAACAGGGTCTGTTTTCCCCACAAACCAGATCCTAGAGTACATCATGCCTGTGTGTGCATGTGTCAGCATCCACGCCGTGCATGGTTGTGTGTTTTATTTTGTGTTTAGGTGCTTGTGTTTGCCTGGGAGAACAGGCTGAATCTTATTTACAGTCCGAGGGGTCACTTATTGACTGAATCAACCCCCCTGCCAGGGCCCAGACGGAATGGAGGCTTAACAAGATTACTGTTATATATAGCAGCGGTAATGGGAACCTCTCTGGAGATTCTGGCGCTGCTGATTTGTGCCCTGCTACTCAGATTTGAGCAGAAACGGCTAGCATCCTGCACACAGCCTCTCACCGCTGGGAAACTCCTGATGCATTACGGCTGCAACGGATCAATCAATCTGCCCACTGCCCGCTCTCCCATCCCTCCACCTGCTGCCTGCCAGGACAGTGATTCCTCAGAGGACTGTGCCTCGAGCTGCACTGTCTGCGCGTGTGTTGCCCATGCATGCCTATCCACCTCTACCAACACTTAGTGGAATTACCGGCACATTTTTCCCCGATCCTCCTGTCCATTCTGCGCATACATTCAGGGGTCTAAACCCCACCGTGCAACAGATTGCTGCTCTCCATCGCGCCCGCCAGTCACGTCAGCTTCAGGTACAGGGGTTAAGGTTTGAAAGAAGGTTGGAGAAAGGAGGTGCGTATTGGAAAATGCAGCGCCGCCACCCTTGTGATTAATGGACCTCTCTCCGCCTGTGAGTGACGAATTATCAGAAGGCTCGAAGGCTCGTTCATCACTGTCAGCCGAGGCCTGCCAGTAGTGTGGCGTCTCCAGTCCAACCAGCCAGCCGAGCTACCATCCCGCCTCTTATCGCTCACACCTGGTCCGGCAGATTTGCAGAAGAATAAAGGAGACTGGAGGAAGAGGCAAAAGGCACAAGATAGCTCAGCTAGGTTTAGTTGCGACCATCGTGGCAAGCCAAAACACAAATGGATGCCACACTTATCCTGTGATTGACTGGATGTTTACTCCGATAAACCTTGTAGGTAAACGCCTGCAAGCAGGAACAACCATCTGCCAAAGCATTATCACATGATTGAAGGTAATTTGCAGAAAGGAGAGTCCCGATAAGAGTCTTTGCATTCAACAATTAAATGGCAGTGGATGGATAGTGGCATTTCTTTTTGTTTTGTTTCTCAGCCCAAGGCTCTGGCCTAGCTTCTAATTATCAGGTACAGAGCGCTTAGCAACGGGGATCTAATCTTTTGCCAGGCGACAAAGACAGTGTTCCAAAGAATAAACACTAATTAATTACCAAGAGTGTACTTTACTGTGAGGAGGCTTTTCCACTGGTGCCTGTTGTTACGGGCATTACAGAGATACAGATGGAGGCACAGGCTTCACGAGCGCCCCATAAAATAAAGCAAAACTCTCATTTCCATATTTACGGTTCGTCTCCTTCTTTCAAGTGTGTTTCCTCTTTCTGGCTCATGCACCCACTCCCACCTGGACATGGGAGGGGAGGTGAAGTAGTTGTTTTTTCAAGTGTGGTTCCATCCTGTGACACAGACAGCAGACCAAGCAGGTGATGGATGGGAAGTGGACAGCTCTCGAGAGGCAGCAGGACGGCGGGGCCCACGAGCAGCCGACGGAGACACACCTAATTCCCAGGTCTTATTTTGTCAATACACGGCAGCCAGTGGCACTCAATTAGGGGCCTTTATTGACTGTGCTGCCCGGCCTGTGTCAGATGTCAGCTTGTGACATGGCGTGATGTCCGACACTTTCCCAGAGATTAGAGAAAATAAGAAAAATCTAAAGAAAATTGCAGAAGCAGAGAAAATAAATAAAGGAGGGAAAGCATAGGGAGGATTTAGCCGAGAGACAGGGGGAGATTAGAGAGATGAAACGTGCCAGGTGACGACTGAACTAGTCCTCAAAGCATTTTTCTCAAAGGCTCCGGTTATTATGTCTCGTTTGGCCTGTTGAATGTTAGCCTAAGCAGAATGTAAAACAAAATCAGATAAGACAAATGTTAGCTTTAATTGGCAGGTTTCACATTGTTACCTTTAATGTTTATTCTTGCCTCTAGACATGTCAGGATAAAATGGATATCCTCCTCCATCTCTTTCTTGAGTGAACAAATCCTTTAACCAGTGTTTGTTTTTCAGTCGTCTCTCCTTCAGTATGTTGTCTTTTGTTTTACTTCAAATGCCACTGCATCATCTGTTCTCCCGCAGAGGCAGAAGCAAACAGAATCACCATCTTAGCCGGCTTTCCAAAGTAATTGGTTTAGAGTTACTCCTTGAAGTGGTTGCATTTTTTTGACACGGTGATCGTTGTGTGTTTATTTTTTTAGCTTATATTCACTGTCTTTTAGAATCTAAAAGAAAAAAAGATGTTCTTACCTCAAGATAAAAATACTGGTGGCATTGGAAGTGAGATCCTGTGCGTTTTGAGCAAACAAGAACACATAAACCCTGTTAGACATATGGATAAAGTTGTTTTGAAATGGTGTACGTTTCAAAAACATCTGGATGAATGAATTCCCCGTAGCTCTATCATAACTTCAACAACAATCTAATGCATTAAAGGCAATACATTTGTGTTTAGGACCAACGCATTTTGTTTTCCTCCAAATGGTTATTTTGTTTTTGGTTCATCATTCCTTACATATGCAAACTATTACATTTTGCAATGATACGATAATATGGAAATACCTAAAACCACAGAAGTAGAGGAATTAGACGACTGAGCTGAGGTTTGTTTTTATTTGAGCAATACATTTATGTTGTTTGAGAAACTTACTTCCCCTAAAGAATAGACAGACAATAAGAAGAGATTGGTTAATTTTGAAATACATTGTATAAAAGTCAATATATAATTGTATAAATACGTGTATACCCCCCCACTTGTATTTAATGAATGAAGAAAACTACCTACAATTACAGCAAATTATGAAATAATACCTCCCTAAATAACAGGGCCTCATCATAGTAACATTTGTGTATGATTTCAAGTATAAAAAATCATTAATCACAACGGGGGATCTTTAAGAGATAACACATGATGAGGTATCTCAAAAATAATGGATGCAGCAGAGGCGGAGCAACTCCACTTCATCATCCCCTCCACTGAGTTCATTATTTCTTCTTTTTTTTAGCATATTGTTTATTATATTATAACTTAGTACTTTTTTCTAACTCTAACTTCATAAGTTTAGTTTTTATTGTTATTCAAAACAAACTGTAAAGCATTATCAGGGCTGCTGCTTCAGTTTGAAGGCTAAAGGCTAATAAGTATTGTTCAACAGTAATTAAAGTGGAACTCTGCAGGATTCCTTAGTTAAAGGATGTTGCATCATTCTTGCTTATTATAAAGACTCTTGCACATACTAAAGTGTATGGATTCTCTTAAAAAAAATATTGGAATATAGATAGATACTTTATTTGGAAATTGAATATCGTGTTGTGATGCATTTGACACCAGTTCCTCTCACTCCCAGGGTGTCAACTAGATGCTTCCGCAGTGGACAAGGCACCCTTTGTGGCCACATGACTGGCCAGTGATGCTCTAAATAAACACCCCACTACAACATGCCATGATGATGCCGTGACACAGACCTTGAATAACCACATAATCTCTCACAGGTGATGTCAATCTTCTGCAGGGAACTCTGCAGGGATGTAGTTGCTTCCTGATGTAATTATGATCATTAGCACACAGCGTGAGGCTAAGCTGCACCTTCACTGACACACAACAGATGGTTGTGCTCTGAATACCAAAGCCGGGCAGTGGTCCTTCATCCCAGTAGGAGGCCCATCAACCAGCCTCGACTAGCCTGTCTTATACATGAAACAGAAATATAATAACATGCGATGACTTCACTCTTGTTCAAAAAAGCCACTACACCATTACTGGCTATTTGATTGTTAAATCTGTCGCAATATAAAAAAACGACATTGTCTTTTTAAAAGCTAGGTCAGGACTGAAACTACGTATGGAGAAAAGGTGGTGTCTGTTATGTCTGGATAGCTGTAAATCTTGTTTTTTATTTGTATTTAAAGATGTGTTTTGTACCAAGATGAAAACACTTGCATATTACTGGCTTGCAAATGTGCAGGTGTTACATTACCCTCAAAACAAGTCAAATTCTACTTCACTTTTAGCTCTGTTTTGGTCCCCACCAACTCCAGAGTATATTCTACTGCTAGGTGCTTACCTTTCTTCACCATGTGCTTGGTAACCTTTTCTGCCTGCCTTTCGGTCCAGACCAAGTAGCATCTATTGTTTATTGTACTTTCTATGCAACCAAATCAAAGAGCTAAAGGAGGCTAAACGATCCTGTAGAACATCTGTGTTTGTCACTTGACCCCTTTTCACATTACACATCCTTTATCTGATCTATTCTTTACATCAAATATATTGATAGTGGAAGTAGCCACATTTGAAAATAGTATGTAAGCTACCCTCGTGTTTGGCTAAATTACGTATTTGAGAAAGCAGTAACATAGAGGTGTGTAATGATGCAGTGGCTCGTAGTGTTAAGGTTGAACAGTTTTGGGGATTTTCTCACACCAGCGAAAGAAGATATGTAAATGAGGCGGGATTTTATAGCTGAGGATAGCTTGTGTTTAATTCATTTAGCTGAGGGAAAAACGTCCTAGTCGGGCTGATGTAGTAATTACAGACTTTGGACCTTCTCTGCAAACAAAATAATGCCTAAATGCCAATATTTCATTACCAAATATTTTCACTTCATCCAAGTTTAAACGGAACAAAGCCCTCTGGTGTTCCAAACTGTGAGCAGTCCAGGAATACAGGTTGGACTTGCATAGGGAGTAATTCTTTGAGTATTAGGCAAACAATTTAGTTGCGAGGCCGGTGCCAAAGTCACAAATGAGCATCCGCAGCAGCCCGAGTGGACACTGCCTGCCAAGCACAAGAATTATAGGGTGAGTGTGGCCAACATGTTCAAATGATTTATGATAATGAGAACGACGATAAATCTGCTGCTGTCAAATGGTGTGTCTGACCATGGCATGTCAATTTCATCTGGCTTTAGAGAAACATTGTGGGAGAGAGAGTTGTGGATAGGGGAGGGTGCAGGAATCCTCTCTCTCTGGCTTTCACACCTTCAACGCCCACTCGAGTATTTGTCTCCGGAGGACTTTTATAAATAAGACAACAGAATGTGACTGATGAGAAGTCGTGCCTACCTGATGTTTCCAAGACTTTTGCTCATATGCTCCGATAACCCTTTGCCGGTTCCTGTCTGCCACTCACAATATGAGGAAAGGAAATGGAGAACATAAAACAGATATACCTGCACTGAACCATTTAACACTGAAGACCAAAAAGAAAAGCCTTTGTGAGCCTTTGTCAAGCATTCAACTAATAAAGCATTTACTGCAGGTGCCTGGTCAAATATAACTGTACTCGCTATTATAAGCAGCTGTCTTAATGTCACTTTAACACAGAACAGCCAGTTTGACATGGCACTTGGGGCCAAACAGTAGCTCTAGGAAACAAATGAAGGACCCCTCAGAAATAAATGGAGACCTTTTACTCGTTTTTTTTGTATTTTGATATTCTCTTTTCTTGATATTCTTCAATATTAAATGTTTGAGATTGTGCGTCTTGCAATACTTCTACACCTTTTTTCACGATCCATAAGCAAGAGATGGTAGGGTCATAATGCCGGAGCCTTGATGTTTTATGGTTTTTCCCACATCCTATTTTCATTAACGTGATATTTTGAGGGAATTTCTTTACATTTGCCAAATATCTCCACTCTATGTTGGTGTTTTAAAGGCCACTGTGACCTCACGTCCTCCCCATCCTCATAAAAGCAGTATTTAAAGAAACATCCATAACATTCACCTGTTTGCAACTTACAAATGATGTATCACTTGTATATAGACTCTTATGGCACTACTTTCTATTTTATTGTATTTACTTGCACTATTTTATCTGTATCTTGAACATAAAAGCAGTATCAAGCACCTTAATGGAAATTCTTCTCAGGGCTCCTGAATCTGGATATGGTGTCTTAATGTCGCTTAAGGTGGATATTAGAGACTTATTGATAACTTTTGATACATATGAAGTAGTTCATATACTTTGCAGTGCATTATGTTCCAGACCTTTTATTTTTAGTCTGCTATTACCTACCTATTCTTATAAATAGACTATTGATTATTTTTACATACGTCTCTCTGGTGTTAGTATGGCCTGGGAGTCTTGAAATATTTTGCTTGGCTAACCTTGTGACATGGCTGCTTTCCCTGCCGCAGAGCAATTGAAACACAATTGCCATGCTTTTCATTCAGCCAATGCAGCTTGTTTCCACTTCATTGTCAGGACAATGGGTCAATGCTGTGTTGCAGATTAACCGTGCAAATAAATAAGAAAAGGCAAGTGGGCTGGCACTCGGGTTGGGGCAATCAATAGGGTCAAACGAGGATGGAAAACAACCAGAGTTGGAGAGTGGTGGGAAACAGCCAGACGGAAGGGGAGAGAGCTGTAGGTAATCAAGTGAGCCATCAGCTGCATGTTAAACCCAAAGGAACCGTTTTCCCTGGAGGAAGTGATTGCTCAGGAGCACAGTGAGGGTTCATCTCCTCTGACTGAAGTCTGCATTAAGTGTCCCCACTGGAAACTGCACACACGACTCGAGGGGGAGACCAATAAGTTAGGAAGTTGTGAAGTATTGATTCGGCTGCTCTGATAATTTTGTCTGTTCCTCTGTAGCCCTTTCACTTACTAAAAAGGCACATAATTATTGGCACATAACAGCTAATGATTGAGCCAAATCAAGATAAGAGATAAGATAAGATAGGACTTTATCTATCCCGAAGGAAATTGTTGAGCCAGAGTTACAAAAATACAATAACACATATAATACAGCAGCATAATAATAAAATTGCACACTAACAGTAAAAATAGCAATTAAATAACTACAGGAAACATAGACAGTCACATAATGTAAAATCTTGTACAGTGAAGAGCAGTATTTAGTAGTGCAAAAAAAAACATAGTGGCAGATACATAATTGCATGTTAGCAGATACGTAATTGCACGTTAATTGCAAGTAGGATACAATTCAATTTTCTGTCGTTCCAGCCCTTTTATTAAAAGACAAAAACAGTGACAGTAAGGCTGACCTGTTTATAAAAGAAGCAACACATATTTTCTTGCAAAGCTCCAGTTCTCACCTCTTAATTTCTCTCCCTTCTATGTGTTTGTACCATGTTATAGTTTCAAACAGACAAACAAACCCCACTGAGAAGTGTCAGAGCGAGAAGGGTGTTGTTTCTGCGAAAGCCCACAGCCGAAGCATAAATTCAATTGAGGCGAAATTCTGTTTGTGGCCTAAAAACAATGAGATGGGGTTTATTAAGTGAAAATGGGGAAACAGTGAGAGTGGAAAAGCTCTTCCAATTGCATTAGGACCGGATCTGGGAGAGCTAGTGCAATAATGGCACACAAGGCCGGGTCAGATTGCAACAGACTGGTAAAGGGTTTAGTGGACATGAAGGCCCAGAGAGAGAGCTAGGCACGCTGACTGAGAGGCTAAACAAAGATTATTAAAGATATTGGAGGTATAAAAAATGGAGGTAATGGGGAAATAGGAGAAGTTAGAAAAGTTGTGTGCATCTGAACAACAAAGTCATGAGGAAAAGTGTGTACTAAAAGTGTTTGTCTTCCTGGTGGCCTGTTTGAGTTCGACATTGCTGCAATGTTTCTGGTTCAGTTCCAGCTTTGTCGCATGTAATTCCGCCTTATTTTTCTGACATGTTTACATTTACATCTCCTCTGAAAAACATCTAATTCAAATAAAGGCTCTTAACCCTCTATGGTATGATGTTGCCTCCAGGCAATACCCATTTTTGCCTTTTGCATTCACACAATACATCCCAAATGATGATGCAATACTTTAAAAAAGAGGCAGGACCATAAGGAACCAATAGTAGTGTTTGAATTTGTCCCATGAGTCTCTGGCGGCCAATTTGAAGATCCTGTTTGCTGCCTTTCCCACAAGGATCAGCTCAGCCATTTCTCCCCAAGAAATGTGTCTAAAAACGTAATTTCCTGCGCATTTCTTGTCTGGAAAAAAATGTATTCTCAATAATAGGTGAGTAAACCTTAATTTCTAATAGTTTAATATACTTAATTTGCTAATTAGGAAAATGGAAACTTGTTAAAATGCAAATGTTGCCTGGAGGCAACATCCTACCATTATGGTCAATTGTAAATGTTGCCTTGAGGCAACACCGTACCATTATGGATTCACCATGATATTGTGGTATTGTGTGTTTTAAACTGTTCAAAAGCATACCATTCATCATAGATCTCTACAATTTAACCAAGATACATTTAATGTTAAACGCCAACCCAACGATCTGTGCAAAGATGGGATAAGAAAAAGAAAGAAACATTGCAGGTTACCTGCCCAAGTGTTGTGCATGCATACAATATAAGTATGGGAGGAGTGGATCTTCTAGGCTCGCTGATTGCTCTCTACAGAACAAAGATCAGGTCAAGGAAGTGGCATCACAAGATCGTGTTGCACATGATGGATTACTGAACGCGTGGCTCTTGTACCCCAGGGACTGCAAGGACTGCGGCATCCCCAAGAAAGAAGTATACAGCCTGCTTAAATTCAAAGCTGAAGTTGCAAGTTGCCTTTGCAACGAGACAAAAGTTTTGAAGAAGAGTGGGAGATCATCTCATAATGTTGACAGAGACCTGGCTGAGAAGAAGCACAGAGGTTCTTGCTCATCAGTGCCATCAACACATGTGCATCATGACCACACTGACCATTGGCCTGTGTGGGTGGAGAAAAAGGGCCGGTGCAAATACCCTGGCTGTAAGGGTGAAAGTGCAGTGATCAAAGTGTGTGACGTACCTGTGCTTCACTGCTGACAATAACTGCTTTCACAACTATTTTGAGTTCAATCTTTAAAGCAACTTCCGCCCTAATAGAAAATACCAAAAATGTAATCATTTTCAGGATTTTAACCCTTTAAATGCCATTTTGAAAACATGAAACCGCTGGTTTTTTTCATGATGAAAACAGAGAAAATTAGTTATTTTCCAAAAAATACATATCTGGTGACTGGCTCTTTATTTTTTATAACAGTCTTGGATATGTAAAAGATTACCATCAAAATTGATTTTTTTGCATTATTAGTTTTTGCACAAAATCAGATTGCACAAAAAAGTTACATATTAGTCATTTGGGACAAAAATGTCCACTTCCAAAAACTGCTCTAAAATGACAACAGATTATAATAATATAGATAATATATTTTTTAACTTTTTGGGGTTAAATCTTTCAATCAACTTCCGTCCTGATCAAAAATACCAAATGTTAAATTATGTTCAGGATTTTAACCCTTGAACTGCTAGTTTGAAAACATGAATTTGCGTTTTCTATAAAAAACCTGCACAAAAAGGCAGTTATTTTCCATATAATAAATGTTGAGGGGGTCGGCTTTTTTTTTTTTTATCACAGTCTTGGATATATCAAAGATTAGCAAGAACATTGATTTTGGTTGATTATTAGTTTTTCCACAAAATCAGATTGAACAAAAAAACTCACACATTAGTCATTCGGGACAAAAATGTCCACTTCCAAAAACTGCTCTAAAATGACAACAGATTAATATTTTTAAAAACTTTTTGGGGTTAAAAATTTCAATCAACTTCAGTCCTGATCAAAAATACCAAATGTTAACTTATTTTCAGGATTTTAACCCTTTAACTGCCAGTCTGAAAACATGAATTTGCGTTTTCTATGAAAAACATGCACAAAAAGGCAGTTATTTTCCATATAATGAATGTTGGGGGGGTCTGCTTTTTTTTTTTATCACAGTCTTGGATATGTCAAAGATTTGCAACAACATTGATTTTGGTGGATTATTAGTCTTTGCACAAAATCAGATTAAACAAAAAAACTCACACATTAGCCACTCGTGTCCCATCCACTCCCATTATAACCACATATTTTGATCTCTCCGCCATACCGGTATAAAATCATGCATTTTGTAATGTCAGGGTTTTATATTGGAGGAAAATAGTTCAATTTGTCCTTTTTACTGTATATAACCAGATGTGACATTTTACCATTGAATTACATGCTTGTCATTTCTTTGTTTCTTTGCCTGTTGTATAATGGGGCCCTGACAGCCATTGGAACTCATGTATGCAACTAATATGATGTAGGTGTGTTGTTATGGATGTGGAAGAGTGGTATCAGCTTAGAAGTGTGTGTTACAGTAGTGTGTGTGTGTGTGTGTGTGTGTGTGTGTGTGTGTGTGTGTGTGTGTGTGTGTGTGTGTGTGTGTGTGTGTGTGTCTGGATGTACAGTGTGTGTGTACAGAGACAACAATATACAGTAGATTTGGTTTACAGTAAGTCGCAGTTTTCGCCTCATATCTTTCTTTCTCTCTCTCTTTTTCTCTCACTCCCTCATTCCCAAACTCATACACACTCGTACATATTAAACCTCCTTATACCTTGTGTGTGTGTGTGTGTGTGTGTGTGTGTGTGTGTGTGTGTGTGTGTGTGTGTGTGTGTGTGTGTGTGTGTGTGTGTGTGTGTGTGTGTGTGTGTGTGTGTGTGTGTGTGTGTGTGTGTGTGTGTGTGTGTGTGTGTGTGTGTGTGTGTGTGTGTGTGAATGAGACAGGAGTAAGTGTGCGCTCTCATTGCGTTTTTCGTTTTTCATTTGTGCTGTTTCATGTGTCTTTGAGGTAAACAGATGTATGATCTTGACCCAGCTTGACCTCGATGTTTTGCATTGTTTGGAACTTCAAAGTGCTTTGATAATGTCTCTTTAGCAAACAGACATACACAGCGATACATACACTCCTTGAAGTAAATAAAAACATCTGGCTGCAATGCCAAAGCTTCAAATATATGTAGTTTGGCTGGCTGGTCATTTCATTCCTGTGATACGCAACAAGCAGTAAGATGAAGAGGAGCTTCTCTGTGGGACAAGAGGTCTCATGCAGCCCGTAACTTCAGCTGCAGGACTCATCCTCTGAAACAGAAACACCCTGAGAAGGAGAATCTGGTGTGGATCTGCCTGTGCTTGAAAGGAGTCAGCACAACGAGTAGAGTGATCTTGTTATACTGCTTCATAAAACACTTATGGGCTAAGTTGGGAGAAGGCATTCAAGGCTTGTACATTTAACACTGCGGGCGACTCTTTGTTTCCGGCAATCTTTCTCTTACATTTTCCTAATACGTGTATACGGGTGTTATATTTCAAAAGATTGTTGGAACGGTCATCGGATTTGTTATTACATTGCCAGTGGGACGTGACCTTTTTCTGCTTAGGTCCGAGGATTTGTTTTGTAAGTGAAAACATTAAACAAAAAGGGGTAAGAATTAGACGTTTTAATAACTGGTACCATTGGATAACTGCTATGTGAAGTATTTTGTTGAAAAAGGATGTGAGGTTGGCAGGCAACATATTGAAGGATCTGAAGTGGGATCAAAAAGGATGTCAGAATTGGACAGAAGACAGTTTCCAGGAAAGAAAAAAAGAGTGATTACTCTGACGTGTGTAATGACTTTATTGGTAGGTCGTGACATAAAATACATGTTTGTTGCCCCATCTTTTTGAATCAGTCACTTTTGTTGTACTTCTGACTGTACGCATCATCAATGATGGGTGTGATTGGGTGGGGTAAAATGTATGCTACGTTGCACCTGTTACCTACCCAAAAGTTACTGAACTGAAACACCCTGGAGTACCTGCTTACAGTACATTAGACCCCATTTACATGCAAATGCATGTGACATGCAAACGAACTGAATACGATATCAAAAAAGTATTCCTTCCACACGAGACCGCTCGGGAGCGCTGGAGACGCTGTAGTACATATGCCGGGCCTGTAAGTGGCGCTGTACTTCTGCCACAAGATACACCAAAAGCAGCGAAGAAGACCCTTGAGCATGATTGCCATGGTTGCCCTTCTGTTTATGCCCTGCGGTGGATCTAGCGACGTAGTGTAGTTCATGTAATTCTCCATGTCCACTTGTTGCTGACGGTTGTGGTAGAGGAGCTGTAGATTTTGCACTAACATCTGTAGCATGGTCAGTAGCTACTGACAGTAGCTACTGACCATGCTACAGCAGTGAGCAGCAGAGGCGGGTCTATGGCTTCATCGTTATCAGGAAATGATCGTATAGGGCGTACACACAGAGCCGTTGGGCCCCCCAGAGCGTTCCGCTTGCCGATCTATCCACCTTGGGACCCGTTATCGTTTGCGGGGTCCGTTCCCGCGTTTCCGTTACGGCCTCGTGTGAACGAACGGGCTATACGAAAGAGAAAAGTAGCGGATACAACCGTTTGCGTTCTCGTGTAAACAGCACCTAACACAGCAGTGAAAAGTAAAATCACTGTAGAATGGAATATACTTGAATTAATAATTATGCATTTTATTTATATAGCGCTTTTCACAACTCAAAGACGCTTTACAATATGAGGGAGGGTAGACAAATAAGGACAGGCAAACAAGTAAGTATAGTAAAATAAAAAGGCAGTCAAGAGGAAGTTGATTGAGAGGGGGGGGGCTTATGGGTAGACAGAGTGAAGAGGGAGCCGCTCTTGAATTGTTGTTACGTAAACAGAGGGGTTTTAGGTTGCCATAAGGCTGTTGACGGTCTTATAGGCTACATCCATTGGTTGGTTTTGTGGCACATTTGTAACGCTGTGCCAACATGGGCAAGCACGCAGGCAAACTTGAGGAGCGCACACAGGGTGGAGAGGTGGAGTGAGGTTGAGCGATGGAGAGAAAGGGAGAGAGAGAGATTGAGCGAGGCAGAGAGCGTGTGCACTGTGCAGTTTGTGAGAGAGCCGGCTTGAGAGTAAATTTCTCTTCAAAATATAATTGATTGCCAGCCTCCCTTATCCCTGGCTGGCTTGCTAGCTCGTTGGTAAGGTAACTGATTTTTTCTAATGTGCCTGCATCTGGCGCTGACTTGCCATATTCCTTTCGTGAAACACTTCCTGATATCCATTGTTGCAGATAAATATAAATGATAATAGCCAAACTAACCTAGCAAGAGTAAACTGACAGGCTGCTGTGCCGCATCTCACTCAAAAACCCACACGACTCAACCCAGCGAAAAACCTGTCTCGCGCGCAGCCATTTCATTCAGAATTTCATTCAGAATTTCATAAAAAAATGATATTAAACAAATCTTTCAACATAGTTTAAAACAAAAATAAATATTAGGACAAAGCCCTACAAATAACAACAATAAACATAATAATAAAACAATTAAAATGTTGTATTAATTCAGCCCTGATTAAAACAGCGGGCCCAAATCCTGGATGGGCGGGCCCAAATCCTGGATGGGCGGGCCCAGCCCCATGGGGCCCGCCCATGACGCCGGGTCTGCCTTTACCATCCGTTCGCTGTATTGATCATTGTGGAGAGCGGGCAGACGTTTTCCTGTTGTTTTGTATTATTGCAGCTATCAGATGGAATCAATACATGGGCTACATGTGGCCATCACAAGTAAAATCATAACGAAAACTACGTAAAATATGCGTGTAGAAAACGGCTTATGCCACAATATGATAGCAGTAGTCAAGATAGTCAGATTAGCTTCGGTTGCTAACATCACCTGTAGAATGCCAGAGAAACGTTCATAACAGCGTTGTGATGCCAAACAGCGTTCAGACTGAAACACATTCACTGATGGGGGATATTTATCAGCTGCTTGTGTGACATTCGGACATTCGGATTTGACTTTACAGCGGCCGCTGCCACGAGTTAACAGTAGAATAAACTCTGGTGAACGAGCAGCAGTAATGCCGCTGAACCACATTAATAAACAATGCACCACGGCACTCTGGAGAAAGGTATAAGGTTGCAGAAGTAGTTATTTAATTTAATCTGGCTTCGTATGATTAAAAACTACCAGACGCAGTCCTCTATTGATGTTGTTGTGAGCGGTGTTGCAGACAAAAATCAGCGACGTAAAACGCTGTGTGGGTCATAAGAAGGCACGTAACGGTTATGTCATGACGCAAATGATGACGCAATAATTCACCTTTGAACCTAATTCACCTTTGAACCTGCATCTGTAACAATGAGTGGACCAAAAGAAAAGTCGACATTGAGTGTTTAATGAGGAGTGGATAGCTAAATATTTGTTCACCGATTTGCTACTGGCCCGGCCCATCTGTCAAATTTTTAAACTCATAGTGGCCCCCGAGCCAAAAAGTTTGCCCACCCCTGCTCTAGAGGATCATCTTTCTTCTTGCTGCTGTGATGTAAACAAGTTTGTCACTGTGAAATCACTAAGTGTAGATGCAGGTACCATAGAGGTAACTTCTTACTGCATCCAACCACTTTTACAAAACTTGACACATTAGCCAAGACAGGGCATTGAAACAGTGCTTTTGTTCATTTAAAAAAAAAATCACCCAGTCAGTGGCAGCTTGCCATATTCTAATTTGTTCCGCCACAGACAATATTTTAACGGTTGGGCTGGCTGGCTCTTGTTGAAAATGTTCTTCCCTCTGGTGCCGTGTCACTCTTTTATACCAATCCAAAACGTCTATTGTATTATGCACAGTTAAAAACAAGTTTCCCTGCACAATTAAACAACAATGAACAGTTAGGAAACACGAGAAATGGAGAAATCAATTAAAAAAAAACAATAAACAGCCTGTCAGTGTGGAGTGTGTTTCACATTTGTATCTATGTGAATTGGTTTGAAGTAAGGTTATGGGCAGTGGAATGGATTTGTATATCCAAACCATCAATGTGTTTATCTTTTAGTTAAAGAGCACAAATATAGATCTTCATAGATTCAACCTCCTTACTTTTCTTTTCAAGTTCACCAGAGTGATGCTTTAAAATGTATAAAACCTCCACATACATTGATATATAAGCTGTCAAGCTGTTGAAAGCCTGAAAAAGTTAGAGGCAGCTACTTAGTATACCAAGGAGACTGCAGTCTCATTAAGCTGTACTGTACAGAGCACCTTGAAAGCAGAAAATGGCTCCAACAATGAAGTGAAGCCTCGACAATGTCTCCCTCTAGAATGACTCTGGCTTCTCAATAGCATCCAATAGCAGCCTTGCTGTCTGCTCTCTGACCGTCCCTGACAGGGGAAGTGTCTGAGTGCCACTCACTCAGTGTCCTTGCGTCTGCCAGGGCACGACACACACTCATCGATAGGTGGAAAGATACTCTCTGCAACGGCAAAGGATCAAATTGAACTGATTAAATCAAGCCGTTCGATACTCACCTTCTGCCAAATGACAATGAGATTGAGGACATTAAACAGCAATAACAGAGTGCCTCCGTGTGAAAATGAACTCCCAGGCATCTGTTTTCAAATGGCCATCTTCATCTCTTAGGAGTTGTAGAGATGACAAAACCAGACAATGCTTCTTCTTTGTTGTTGAAAGAGGAGAAGGAAGGAAATATTTACATAATGTATGACAAAGGAAAAAGAATAATGATCTTGTATGGTTTGGTTCCTTAAAAACATCGCGTCTAAACAGTTATTGCTTGGGGAGTTGGTTGTTTTTCCAGACATGAAAAATGCAATTGTCCTTCAGGAAAACAATCTTTATAATTAAACTGTCATTGCAATTAATGGCAGTTTACCATTAAAGCTTATAGGGAAAGTTATTTCAAGGTTGTACTTGTAATGTTTCGGTTGTAGCCGATTCAAAAAGTTTATACGTGTGAACTATCCACTATTCCTATGTCTACTTGTTCCACCTTGGCCACCTGGGCCTGTTTATCTGCCTTGAGGATCTAAACTTATTCTGTTCTCCTAACAACATCGATTCCCCCCTCTTCCCTATTCCGCAACAACTTCTTCTCACGGAAGATGTTGTTTTCAGGGCGGCGGCTATTATAGGTTGTTTGGTGCCGACCCGTGGGGTTGTGTGGTCCCTCATACTACCAGCTCTTATCCAAAGTGATTCCGACAGGCACATTAAAATGCAAATTCTTGCCTGTGCTCCCCTTGCCATTTTGTCACTTCCTTTCTCCTTGTGTGGCATGTTGAGGGGGAAGGAATTAGAGCGCTGGCCCTGGGGTTGAATATTCAAATGGCCACCTGATTTCCCAACAGAGCAGCACCACCCAGGCCTCCATTTACATAGTTCGCTTTCCCCATTTACCGCCCATCAACGCTGACTGACTCAACCACAACTCTCTAGTAGACCATTCACAGAACTTCAGACTCTGAAACAGTAGAGTGGTCATTTCCGTCAACCACAGGCTGCGTACCCATTCACTAAACTTCAGACAGCCAAAAGGGCATAGAAAAAGTCATTATTAGAATAATGCTCTGGAATAATGCGTCTCATTACCATTACCGAACCTTTGCTTGTCGGAGGTCAATGCTTTGTTCTTTCTGGGGGGGTTACTGGGGTTCGACCGAGCAATTACATATAATTAGTAGTGTATATCATTCTGAATACGAGCACTATTGCATTAAATAGGTAATCAGGCCTTTAATGAACTGGAGGTGACTGTTCTCTCTTTGAGAAATATTCTCATCAACTGGATGAACTTTTCCGTTCTTCAAAGTACAGACACATACTCACTTGTAGGCTTATGTATTTTATCTCACTGCTTTTTTATTTGCAGACAGTATCTCATGAGCAGATTTAATATGATAAACACGGTACGTATACCGTTTTTAGACTGCAACAAGAGAGAACTAACAGAGACAGACAAGACCACTCTATCACGAAAAAACAACATTTCAAGAAAGTCTAGGGATTGGTTCAAATGTGCACTGATTTGGCTTCCCTGAAAACCTGATAAACTCTTTTCCGAAGTCAAGGAGCAATCACAGCACCTTTGACTGTTCAGCCTTCCCTGCTGTGAGGACCTGAGGCAATTTAGATCATGACAGCGTTTATGCATAGAACGCCACTCATTTACCATTGCACTCCTGCAGCATATTATGATGGACAGAATAACTTAAAATGTATGTATCTGGACCAGAGATAGTCTTTTTCTATTCCTTGCATTCTTCCTTCCTTGTCAAAACCGGTCAAAACCCGGCGCCTACATTACCAACATGGACACTCATCCGCAGACACACCTGAGATTCAGGTGTTGCTGCCAATGTAGCCTCGAGACACTTGCCTCAAGCAGAGAGGAGGAGCGAGCTACAGAAGTACGGCGAGCTCACTTCTTTCAAACTATTCTATTATCTTCTAGTCCACTTGCCTAGCTCTCTCTGGAGCCACAGAAGGCTAGAGAACTAATGTTGATGCATAACATGCGTACTGACAAAGTCATCAATTGTAACACTACTAGTAAGAGGTCTTATTTACTACAATGGAGGAACTGAGAGTAAACACAGATAATGACTGATTTTTGCATAAACGGGTTTTGATTGGCTGACGCTTCCACCTCAGCTTCAAAAGTTGAACATTGCTCAACTTTTGAAACCTGGAAATCCTGGAAATCCTGGAAATCTTCGCTTCGCTTCCCCACAATGCAGTTTGGCGAAAAGCGAGGCAAAGTTACGTCACCCCATTTAAAGTCAATGGGCAGAGAAGCGTTGGAAGATTTTTTTAACGCTGCTGTAGACGGGCCGTAAAGCCCACTGAGACAAAAAACAACATTGTAAATTATAGAGTTAGAGCAAAATGAAAAGACAAGATAGTGTATGTAATACAAATAGAAATACAAAATAAATTAAGATAACAACCAAAGACAATAAAAATACATAAAACAACTTAAACATGATATAAGGAGTTATGTTCCAAAATAAGTGAAAAACATAAATGCTTGTTTTCCATAAAGTAAGGATTATGAAGAATTGAGTATTTCCTAGCAAGGCTCTCTCTTTCAAGCGGTTTATTACACCTATTTTTCCACGAGTAAATATTCTAGCTATCGGAGCTAAAAACAGAGGCCTTCTCTTCTCGTAGAGCAGGTAGTGACATTTTTAGGAATATGAAGATAAGAAATGTACAAAAACAACGTCTCCACTGCTAGCTTGTCTTCATTAAACCTGTCTCTGTCAATGACGGCCCTCCTCTCCTGCGTGCCCGAGCTGAATGGCTAATTACCTGGACGAGGTGCGGGGGGAGCAGTGGACCACAGCAGCCACCTGTCGGCTGGAGCGCCTCCAAATGACAAACGCCCGCGGGGCTGCGCTGCCCAGGTTGAGTCTGTGTTTTCCACTCTGTCGCCTCACACCGCAACCCAGCATGGCAGTATCAACCTGGGGAGCAACTGTTGTCTTTACTAATTTACCCAAAATAGCTGCCTGCCTCGGGCTCTTCCATGATGCCAGTGCCGGTGAAGAGCATCTGTTTTGAACTGCAGGGGCAATCGTAATCACACAGCGCGGTGGCTCGGGGTGTGAGCCGGGCTCCCAGCTAATAATACTGCATGTCTGACGCTTCATGACATGTCTCACTTCCTGAAAACACTCCTTGTAACACACAGACAATCAAGTTATAGAGCCAGAAAGAACCATATCTGTTATAAGCACTGCTGCCACAAAAAATAACTTTAATTTGTCCCTTTGTACTGGCTGGGTTATTTATGATCATCCATAAATAATGAGGTATCGATTGACTAGAGCAGTGCTTCTCAAACCTTTTCAGTAATGTACCCCCACATTTTCTCAGCCGAGTACCCTCTGACCGACCCCGAACATCTTTGATAGAAAAAGCCTATAAAGATAATTACAATATAGTGATGTTCCATCAGTGTGTGATTTATTAACTCCTTCATGCATGAATTACAACAAACTAAGGATTGTTTGATCTTTGTGCATGAAAAAAAAGAACATATACATAACGATTTTTCCAAGGAGTTTTTCAATTGAAGTAATATATATGTTTAACAAACCAATGAACAAAAATTATATATTATGAAAAACTATAAAATACAATACACACATTTGACACATTATGTTTATATGAGGACCCCCTTGGTGGTTCTAGAAATATTGTATATACAATTGTGTTTTCTATTTCACTTATTGTACTAAGATTATTTTTGTAATCATGCATGGTCTTTTTTTTTTAATCTCACGTACCCCCTGCAGTAGTCCAACGTACCCCTAGGGGTCCGCGTACCCCCATTTGAGAATCACTGGACTAGAGGTCAAGAAATGTGAAACATTTAAAACCCTTAATTAAACTTAGTTGGAGTACTACTAGTAGAAAGAAACTCTTTAAAGTGTGTGTTTGTGTGTTGAATGTTTCTTTGAGTGAATGTTCCTTTGTGAATACGCCAAGCAGAATAAATTCAAAGGTTGAAGAGAGCATCTGAGACTTTGAACGAGGAGTAAATAAAAACTCCTAGAGCAACTATTTGAGTTGTGTGACTGTCTTGCAAACCAGTGCAAATCAATATCATTCTTCAGTTTGTGGTTGGTGTTCTCTTGCCTATTGCTGTACACATTCAGAGTACGACTCAAAACAATAATGCGTATCAACAAAGAGAGACACTTCTTTCAGCTTCCTTGTATCGCTCACTTCTAAAGCAAGCTTATAGAGCTGTCCAAAGGAATTCTAACTGAAAATACACTCTCGTTGCAACACACAGAAGCATATATGGATAATTATTTGTGCAGAATGACGGCAAAAAGGCATGTCTCGCCCTTATCAGCCTTCGATTGGCTTACCCTGATATTTCTACCCAATTTGAGTTTTTTTATGACTATTGGGGTTACAGATTTGGTGTATTTTGAACAATTGCAGTCCCCATAACATGTGCCTCCTATCTTGTAATACAACTGGCGATAGTGTGCATCCAGACTATGTATCATGGCATAAACAGCCAGCACGGCCCCCATAGATAGATAGCTAGCATGTACTGTATAGATGGCTCACGTTGACTTTAAGCTGATGCCCCAGGATTATAAGACAGTATGTTGACCTTCCATCAGTTTCGTTGAATTTGTTGTATTCTTAATTGTTTCGGTTTGACAGTTGCCTTTTCTTTTTTTCCTTTTATTTATGTACATTTAGATTGCATGGACTTCAGTATTCGATGTGAAATGCTGACCCATATTTCTATGGAGCACATGGCTAGCCCAAACATTGCTCCGATATTGATGCAACATGATATTTTACTAACGAGAAAGGCAATTTGTGTTACTATGACGTTAGCACATACAGCTTTATCGTTTTGTAATAAAAGCAAATCGTATACTGTGAGGGAGCTCTCTCATTAAACGCAACGACACTGAAATAAAATTACCCCGCCATTATCTCTAAAGCGCACACGGATCATTTCAGTCTGGATGGGGTGAGGGGAAACATCAGCACTTTAGTGAGAGAACTGTTTGGAGACCCTTTATAAGTGTTTAAGTGTAAACATGCACACACATGTCCAATATGACTCTTATGGCCTGAGCCTTTGAGACCCTCACATCATTGGGTATTAATGTGCACACACTCAGACACACACAGATGCGGTCCAGTTCCAGCTGAGAGGCGGTTGCAAATTGACAGTGGAGGGATTTTGGAAGCAGGTTGATGGCAGGGGGAGTGCTGCTTAATGTGGCATCTGTCGCACAACAGTGTGTTCCAGCTGGAACAGAGGGCTCCGGGGCCACTGGGGCCTGGTGTAAAATATACTGCGGAGAAGGTCACTTTCCACAGCTCCACTGAACCAGGCCGCCATCCAGACTGCTGCCAGGGCTGGCCTCCGCTGATTCGCCTACAAACACAAATAACAACACGCTAAATCTCTGAGGTAATAATCCACACCAGGCATCAGGAGAGATGGTTATGAAGCCATTAAAACACACTGGGAGGTAGTGTAGAGTGTGCAATGTTGAATAGATTGAAACAAGTCAGACTGCAGGCAAGGCAAATATGTTTTCAGACACACATTTGAAATGACATGTCAATAAGAGAATCAGTCATTAATAACATTAATTAAAGCATACCAGGTCTCAGGTTTTGTGCATGCTCACACATTGACCCTGCCTAATGGAATGCTTTAATGTAAGTTAGCTACTGTTAACAATATTAGTTCTGTGAATGTCCTGCTATAACAAGTCAAAAAAGCTGCAATAAGAAATGACTATGTAAAGACATGAGTGGAAATGAAAGTTACCAATTACTTGATATTGTAGAAGCTATAGTGAGAAATCTAGTTTGGTTAACTAAAGTTACAAGGAACACATTGTTGAAACTACTGAAGGTCAAACAGACAATTTACACGTGATAGGAAATTATATCAAAAATATATACAACAAAACCATGTCTGCAATAAAATGCCATTACATTTTGTTTATTTTAAAAAGACAACATGTTTACTAGTTATACATACATCAAAACAATGTAAAATATGCCAAACATTTTTTTTTTTTATTAGCACGTTTGCACTGTTTGACCAGCTTGAGCATTGGTCTCTCTGCTTTCTTTGTAACATAATGCTGTCACAGCAGACCCAAACCAATCACATCAGCTGCAGCTTCATGTCGTTCATCTTACTTATAAAAGCAGTCCAATTCATTTTGCACTGCAAGTGTCTTTAAGTCTGTAACGGAGGTGATCTCTGGGGCCATAGATCTCAGCCTCCATTACGGATTGAGCAGCTTTGTTGGTGGCGAAATGTATGTAGTGTGTGCATCTGTTTGTGTTTTAGGTTGTCTGTCTCTGTTTGCTGGTTTTATGTTGCAAGTGTTCCCCTCCCCCCATGTTTGTTGCTGTTGATTGTGCACACCCGGTGCCCTGTGTTGTCTCCTCCCCCCTCACCTGTGTCTAATGGCTGATTAGTGTGTGTATTTAGGCTCGGTTGCCCTGTCTGTTTTGGGGCAGGTAGTGTGTGTGTGAGATCCTTGTGGTTGGTGACTGTGCTCACAAAAACAGCAAGATTGAGGCTGTGTCCTGGGAACGAGTTTAATAAATGCCCACACCGGGTTATATTTTTGGACGTTCTGCCTCTGCCTCCTTGCTTGGTCGGGCCGCTCCTTTGTCAGCTTCACAAAGTCCTTTTTTGAATCCTCCTTCACATATTTCCTTGTCCACATGGCATTTTTCACCAAGGAAAAATTGTTTTGTATAGAATATAGGTCAGCATATGTTCACTCTTTTTCCGCAGCCCATGAGTCCCTCAATAAATGAAGAAGCACAAAAGGTGACCTCATTGTTCCATAAGGGAGTTATTATTAGCATTTAGACAAATGATTAGGTGATCAGGCACCTAACAGCTCAGAATAAGGTCTCGACAGACAATAATTGCTCAAAAGTCATTTCCATCATGCTTGAAATGCCCAGTAGCATGCATCCGAACTTTCTTTTACTTTTTCTGTGTTTTAGCATATTATTATGCATACCTCTTAATCCCTCATTTTCAATACAACTCCCCTATTGGATTAATTTGCCTGGTATTACTTCCATGCTTCTGCCCTCAATTGTTAATTAATTTGCGGGGAGCTTTAAACGTGACTGCTAATTTGAAATCTAATCTTCCATATTTAATGCATCAGCCACTAAATGCTAAACATTCGTCTCAGCTATCCTCCTATCCACCTATTCTCTTGTCATTGATTTCATAATGACCAGTGAATAGGTCTCCCTACTTGTATGTGTTTCTTATGTATTGGATGATTGGTTATACAACATATTGTTGCTCATACCACATACGCTGACCTGGTTTTTCTTATGAAATCATAACATCCTTTAAAGAAATGATCTAAGTACCGGTAGATCGAAGTAGATATCATTAGCATCTTTGAATGATATCCAAGTTAGGTCATAGCCGTCTTTCAAAGGAAAATGTCCATCTATTAATTTCTCCATCTATTTACCTACTTCTAACCGCTTCAGGGTCGAATAGATGGAGTGAGCAAACACTTTATATTGTAAATAATCAAAAACCCAAACCTCCAAACCCATTTATAATTTCTTTCAATTGAAGGTGTTTATTCTCCAAACAATTTTGTGTTTTTAACCAGACACATGAGTATGAGTAATGTGTGTCACGTGAGTACGAATTTGAGCAAATCTTTGGCCAATTAAAATAAAAAAAACAATACAATTTGAGCTCAAGGTCCCTTTAGTACTGTAGCTATTCTGGAGCTTTAGATAGAACCATATGCTCTTCATCACCAGATAATGGATGCCCAGTTGTATGTTGGGTTAGAGGGTTCACATTTGCATTTTTGCTTGCACGCTACGGGTTCCAAGTCAATGTTGACTTAAAGTTATAACGTGATATCACTCAGCAGAGGTGGATTTCTCCATTATGTTATTGAAACTCAACCTTTTCTCCAACATGGATGCTCAGAGAACTGGACAAACTCCTGCGGATGACGATTGTGTATGTGGTTGGAAATTCTAAAAGTGTTATTTTTGTCGTAATTGTTGTAACAAATGCAGCCTCATGCTTTCACCATTGCATTGTTTATGGACCTTTGGGATGCTCCTCCTCTAGCAGAGAGGAGAAAAATGCACATTATTTATTGCCAAGGCAGTGTTAGTCTAACTACCTACTTATATCTCCAGCCTTATATGCTTTCAGACAAATAACAGTACTAAATCTTCTTTTAAGATAATTGAAATGTTCCCAGGGTGCTCTCAGAACTTTCTTCCTCTCTCTATGTTCTGGGTATGCAATGAGTTGCAAAATATTACAAGTATTCCCTTCTTTCTATCACTTTTTAAAGGTATTTTACAAAGGCCGTGAAGGCAACATGTTGCTGTTTTTTTTATGTATTGTACGTGTTCTAACATGTGAAACTGTTTTTATGTGAAACTGATTTTGCTGCCGCCTTGACTTCCTGGAAGAAGACATCTTGTTTCTCAATGGCACCTCTGTGACTCAATAAAGGATCATTAAAATAAGAAAAATAAACAATTGTATTTCATGAGATTTGCCTTACACGTCCTGCTTCTGAATGTGTTCATTGCTAATATTTAAGAAGTTCATCATACAGTACTCAACGTTCAAACTTTTACCCCAAGCACTCAAAATAGCTTTTAAATTGTACACCCCAATAAAAAAAGTGTTTAAAGAATGTGAAACTGTTGTTATAATTGCTGGAAAGCTTTTAGTGTGTCACATCTGATTTAATGGTCTTTGATGGCTCCACTTATTTGGTGTTTCTTTTTCTTTTTAGCCTCACAGTTACATGCCATTAAATTGATTCACCATGAGGCTCACACAATACCGAGTAACAAATGATGCTCTTGGAGAAGCAATAACCTTGGTTGCAGTTCTAACTATTCCCCAATGATTTCATTCTTTCAGCAGGCTGGGGAAATGGGAAACTGAGAAGAAGAACTCCTTCACCTTTTTTCAAGATCCCCACCGATCACTTCACAACGCTGAGAAAAATATATGGTATGTCTTCCACACACCTTTTCACGAAATAAACCCACATTTTCAATTCCAATTGCTGCGTTGAATTAAAAGATCATAACACAGTAGACAAATATTGACTGAGCAAATGTTGTTCATTCTTTTTTTTAAATAAACCGACCCATAAATATTGGGCATCACAGGCAAACAAATATAAAAGAACTGAATAGCAATGTTTGAGCCTCTGAAGCTGAGTTTAATCAGATTTCACCTCAAGTGGTATTCATCTTCAATTCGAAGAGTGTTGGACACACACATTTCACACTCATTTTCTTCTTGGCAATTTCAACGGGAACAGTATCAAAAGAACAAGTGATCTTGGAGAAAGGGAGTTTTTGCAACCTCTGTGTTGGTGCAATCTGAAATGCTTTTTGATTTACACAATATTTGTAAGATGGGGTTTGCTTTTGATGCATTCAGTAATCTTTCAAAGGCATTGAATTCTGTTGCCAGGAAACAACTTGTTGACTCATGGAAGACACTGACTGAATGCAGAAAGGACGAGACTTGTTTGTATGTGTATGTTTTATTCAGGTTTTTGCCAAGGTTTGACATTGATTTAGTTTTATGTCCATCTGCTGTACTGTGAAATCAGAAAGTATTAGGGTATGATATTAATGATATTTTGTTTTGGTTCTGTACTTTAGTAAATTAGATTAAGTTAAAACCCTGCTCCTGTTATTTGAGTTCTTAAATGTCAGAACTAATATTTTGAAAAAATCTAGTTTAAATATAAAGAGAGAGCTTCATACATTTCAGTGTACATTGTGATAAAGTTAGTATTTTAATTGCTACCTGTCACACTCTAAATGACTTTCAGAAAATCTGCCATCCATGACATCCATCCACTTAAAAAAACCAAGACAAAAGACTGAAACGGGGAAAAAGGTGAGTTTTTTTAAATTCTTTTCTTTCTGGAGAAAATGTCTAGTATAGTGCATCAACCCGGGACACTCTTTGGGACTTGATGGTTCCTTTTGGTCTCCATAGGAAAATTGAGTGAAAGCACTCCTTGTCCTCTAGAATTCGCCCTGGGTGCCCTCTCATACAGCCTGTTCTAATGGCAGTGAATTATGCTGACAAAGGAAGTGCTATAAAGGCCGACAGCCAAAAGATGGGACTTGAGGAAGTTCTCATAAAATGTCAGGAAAACAGAGATTGAATTTTCCTTCCACATCCCTTGAGCGAGGAACAAAGCTGGGTGTTACCGTTGGTCTTGGCTGTAAAAATGCAGCGAAATCAGTCCGGCTAATCCTGTGGAGCGCCATTGTGACGCTAATGATACACCAGGTGTGTTTTTTTCTGTCTGCTACTACTGACCCCGTCCAGCTCGAATCAGGCTTTAAGGAATCCGAGGATTACATTAGCTTTGTTTGCTTGCTGGAAGGCGAGAACGCACCAAGACCTTGTTCTTGGAGAAAAACAGACAAGGGCATCTCCCAGAGCTCTTTGCCAAACAGAAAAATAAAGTAGTTCCTCTCCCCGATCCAACACAATATAGATTTTTCATCACCTGTCCACTTTGCTGGTGTATTTATGCATTGCATTAGTCTACATTTTGTACATTGCTCAAGAGTTTCGAACACAATGGTCTACTCGTGCTGTATTATACCATTCCTCAATGAAACCTGGTACATCCAGTGTGCATTTCTAAGGCATCGTGCCTTATCACAGATTGCTGGTTGTAAACAACCTTGTAAACTTCCCAGCGCTGTTTCTTCAATCATACCGTTAAATAACTTAAATTATTTTACACATTACTAATCAAATCATTTGAAGTGATAACAGATTATATGGTTGGACAACCCGTGCATGTCATTATAATTAACCAAGAGCTTTGAATTGTAAAATGGTATTGTGGAATAACAAAATAAAATACAAAGACAATATATTAAAGCAAGTTAATGAAACAAGTAAGAAAAACACTCCCAATGTAACCATGATACATGAAAAAAAAAGCTTTTTTTTAATTTCTCTTCTGACTCTTGGTAATACGGCAAATGAGCTTGTAAAAGTATATTTTATGACAGTTTTACTTTTACTACATTTTGAACAAGAATAATATGCTTTTTTCCACCACATTTGATTGACATCTTTACTATTTACTTTGCAAGTTTAGATTATCGATATAAATGTAACTCATTATTCAATCAATAATTATAATAGAATAATATAATATAATCTGAAATCTCTCATTCTGCAAAATTAGTACTTTTAATTATTACTTTCATACTAAGTATTTTTACAATTCTGAACGCATTACTTTATCCTGGAACAGAGTGTTTATATTTTTGTTTTGATGCTTTTACCAAAGAAGCATTTCTGGATATTTATTGTTCCACTGGCATTACCTGTTACTTGAAAACAAATCTGAAGTGTTCTTTGGGACCGTAGCTCAGCACAAGTTGAGTGGCCTCCATCCAACATCTCTAAGTGTGTACAACGGGCATGTTTGAAATGCATCAGAGCTTCCAATCCATCCGAGTTTATAGATGTCTCCATGGTGATGATTGACGACGGTAAAAGGCCGCTCTGGTGAGAGGCTCCGGGTGAACAGATGAGATCACAAATCTCATCTCTTTCTGTCTCATTCACTCTCTCACCTCTCCGTCTCGCATACTCTCAACAACACACCGGAGCAGCACACAAACAGTGCATATCACAACAATTCTATCACTTTTCATCCCCTGTCATCTTCATGGAGCCAGTAAAAAAAGTATAGATGAAAACAAATTCAAGGTAAAAGAAAAAAAAAACAGTCAGAGTTTGAGAGAGTCTTCAAGGTTCCTGCAAAGATTTGAATTGTCGGAGGAACTAGGAGTCTGGCCAACTTAAAATGGGCGGGCAGAGTGTACTTCCAAGATGCCACAGGCTACTTTTACTCAGTTGAAATACCCATAAAATGATCTTTTACATCAAATAATCAGTATTCTTTCCCTGAGAGCTGGACCTAGTCAGCAAATGCGGAATGATTTGGTATTTCTCAACTGTGAAATCAGATGTTAATGTGGGCTTTCATGGTAAGGTGGTCCAGGAATCTGTCCAATAACGGTTGGTTTGACTGTTCAGTGTGCAAATGTGGGGAGACACACACATTTAGAGACATATAAACCGCCACGGGCTTGAATCAATGCCATTTTCGCCATCAACTTCCAGTGATACCACCGATTTAGCATTTCTCAAACATTTCATAATGTTGGCACCTGGCTGTGACCAGAAGCTATGAAGAACCTTGATTCCACCAAAGTATCATGTCCCTCTGTCATGTCATTTCATTAGTGTAATGACCCATCGATTTAGCATTTATGCCACGAATTGTATTGGGGCTGGCTTTTGGCCAAGTCAATCACAGGCAGGGCCGGCTGTGCTTCTTGGCAAAAGAAGGTGATTAAAATTACTTGGAAGAGCAAGGAGAATTTCCGATTCACCGCCCCAACAAACAGGAAGCAGCCTGCTAGCTTGACTGGGTTTCCTGCATTATTACCTTGTGTCCGGGGTGGGAAAAACGGAAGCAACAGATGGATGGCTACATGGGCGGAGGCTAAAGCATTTTCACACCAGGAGCCGCTTAATATCCGGTTAAACTCTGTGTGGGGTTTCTCTTATCGAAGTAGATTTGGATCTATTTAATTCCTTTTCATTCCCTCTCAATATTCACAGTTTGATCTCTTTGGCCAATATTGTATTTAACAACTTAGTACCTGTCAAGCCGAACTGATTTGCATTGTTCTGTGTGTTTGCCCTTCAAACACAGTGTTTACTATCTGATGTGCAGCAGTTTGAGAGACTGATGTTGTTGCAATTAGATGTTCTATTTTTCGGGGAACATGTGACAACCAACCACTGGTTTACTTCATTTAGGAATCATCTGGGTTTTTTTCAAAGTTGGAGGGACAAATTGGTGGCTTTAGTGTCTGAAATTGTACAGTTCTGCATTGGACCTCCAGGTTGTAAAGTGATTTACTGGTACCTATAGGTGGATCATTCTGCATGCAGTAACGTAGTTGCCTGAATAATAATAAGTAATTGTCGAGCTTGTTTCTCTTCTCTCCTTTGATCTTAGAGCTACACTTTAAGTATGCCAAGCACAGTGCGACATTAAAACACTTGGAAGACCACTCATTTGTTGCTCTGGCTACTATTTTTCAAAAGAAATAGCAAAAGAAATAGCAAAAGAAAACATAATTGCTGGCTGAAATTCAACTCTCTGGTTGTGTTGTTATGAAATGCAGGTACTTAAACCAAGTAAAAGTAGAATAGCTTTGAGCATTGGAAATATCCAATAGCCGCTATGCTAACTCATGCAGTGAGGTGCCCTGTATTAGAGCTACCTTATTTTTTGTTGATTCTACCACATGAATGCCCTGCAGATGGATTTATGTTTTATTTTGGTAATGTTTATGGACTGGGTCTACTGGTATGGAAAGGATGCAGCTTTTTGTTTATCATTTTCTAAAAGCAATTCAAAAACAAAAGGTTCAGATTTATCTGGCTGCTTGTGGTAATGGATGAAAAGAAAGTAGTTGCTAGAGTTGTATAAACAATTGAGGGAACGATACATTTAGAAGCAGCCAAAGACATTGTGGGATCATTGCGAGATTCACACATCTAGAAATAAATAGTCTCATCCATATCTCCCCTCCCTGCGATGGTCATTACACATATTGTGTGTTAACGAAGATGTTAATTGATATGTAAGATATTGATTCCAAGCCCTTTAAGTAACGCTTGACCTTTCCAACAACATGTTGTCTGTCACCACATCAGATGGCAAAGGCAGGTAGCCACTGACATGCCTGTTTCCGTGCGGCAACAACGCTCCTCAAAGATTGCCGTTTGTCCCCATTCATCTCACACACTGCTCCCACTTTAGCATATTGGCATTTCTGAGGTGCTTGGCGGTAATTGTCAGCCACACGGCAGCTCCTCGTTTGTTTCACTGACATTTTGCCTTTGGTTGATTGTGTATTTAACAGGGGAAGGAAAGCAAAATTAATTGGAGAGAGGCCTAATCTGTCTGCTTGAAATGTCACCCCTGTATTGTGATGCCGACACTGACACTGTGGCACACAAGAGGCAGCAACAGAAGGGAGGAATGCAGTGAAAGGGAACAGGAAAAATAAAACGGAAAAGAGGGAGATAGAAGAGTAATACATCAGTCTCTGAAATCAATAGTGCTCAAAGACTTAATTCTTGTCCCTGTGGGTTTTAACCTCAACCTTACGCTACAAAGATTAAAAAATACCAAACATTAATGTTCTGGGGTCTTTAGTGGCGTCTCTGAGCTCAGATGAATAAAACAATCTTTATCAGGCGGTGCTCTGCTGCTTCAGAACAAGGATGTGTTGTTCTACTCTGGTTGTTCTGTAATACATCATCTCTACAGCAGGTTTTCATGCAAGGCATAAGTAGGCATGTACAGGATAATCAAAGCATTATCATTCAGCAATCCGCAGTTTCTAGCCAAGCTCTATCCAATGGGTCGTTTTCAAAATGTCAACGCCGACCCCAGGGAGCCTCCAAAGAACATAGACGGCAACCCAGAAATCATTTTATTCCCACATTTCCAAACTTGCTAGCTAATCTATGACAAGATTATACATTATAGGGTAGGCAAAGCCGCCAAAGCCAAAAACATAAGTGAGACAAGAACATGTTTTGAATTACACCCAAAGTTTTTTTGTTTTACCTTTTTTGTTGAACCAGGAAAATGATTTATAATCAGGCTATATAAATTAAATATTTCAATGCGTTTTAACCTGGATAACATCATTATAGTTTTGCTCATTCAGATTAAAAAGTCAGGCGGGCTAGCTTTGCCATAAACCTCATTGTAGGGATTCAGGAAGCACGACTCAGGCTAGACAATGTATATTAGGGCAAGCATCACAAGCATTCAGATGTCTGCACGTCCAACAAAGGTAAACACTTTTAATCTAATTTCATTTAATCGTTTATTTGAACAGGAACAATGCACATTAATGAACACTTAAGACAAATAATGCTTCAAGTGTAAATATACCAGATTTTAGCTTTGAGCTCATTTCCATCCGTAGTCCCTGACATACAACATATAAGAACATGACATTTATAAACATAGCAACAAATAAATACATGATATGAAAAAGAGCAAGAGCAGCATACACAAGTATTTACCACATGGCAGTACACACACTATTCCCCTCTAATGTGTTACAGTATGTAATGATGTTGTTGCACCTCAACAATGCATCTTAAAATTCAAAGGGAGATCCTGGGGAATTTCTCTTCCCCCCCCTTTAAGGTCAGACAAAGATGTCTTTCCCCTGCATCTGATATGGTATGAAAGATATATGTGCTCATTCTTTAACAGGAACTCAGATCCCATAGCATGTGATTCTAAGATCTCTGTACTAATTTGAGCAGCATATTTCTTTCAAGTTCCGAGGCACAAGAACTCTCTTCCCATCACTTACTCTAATGTGTCTCCACACAATGGCATTATCCCCTGCTGTCCACCCACGGACTGTCTCTCCGGACAGCCTGTGAGACACACACACTTCTGTACAAGCCTTGACACCTTAGATCCGCTGCTGGCACTCATATGTAGGGTGAACAAATGTCTCCTGTGATTTGGGTCATTCTGGATTTTGATGCAGTTCCCCCTCAATGTATAAAATGAAAACAGACACATACAGTACAGAGGTAGCAATGTTATGTTTTTCTTGTAAATTACAGATTTTCTTTTTGTAATACATTCTTTGTAGCTTGCTTATTGTGCCAAGCAACTTTCTCCAAATGACCTTAGACGAGGGCGTTGACAGCAGAGAATGTCATGTCGTTGCATCATGCTCGTCAAAGGATTTTAATTAATTGCAGGTCTTTATCATTGCTGGCATTGAAATGAAACACTTTTTGTTCTTGTTGTTACTTGAAGCTTTATTCAAAGTTTTGCATTTGTTCAGATATGTCACTGTTTTCTCACCAAAACCCTCTCACTCATATTGTAAGAGAAAATGTTTTACACTGTAGCATAAACCGAATAACTTTTTTATCCATCATATTAGTTTTTATATTTTATTGCAATTTTCGAACCTAAAAATATAAATAAAGAAATCAGATTTTACTAAATATAGATCCATCAGACATGATCAATCAAACATGCTCATTCATCCACTCATTCATTCCTTCATAATGACTTTCTAAGTTGTTCTAAACACAGACAGTGATCATGTGAAATGAATACCTTGTGGATAAAGAATTAAAAAGACAACTGTTAGCAGATCATAAGAAAACCACGTGGCATCACTCGTAAAGCGTGATAGTGAGGATGATCCGGGAAAAGCAGGTTATGAAGCCCAAGGTTAGGTCCTGTAATTGGAAATAAAAAAGGACAAAACAATAATGAATAATAGTAAAGATTATTTCCAGTGTGGAAGAATTGAATTCCAAAATACATATAGAAATGGATAAAAAAAAAAAATTAACGCTTTTATATATTCAGCTTTTAAATGTCAGGGTTACATTTTTCTTGTACCACAGATTCATATTAATTTCAGCAGTAAATCAGCTTGTCGGACATCAGAGTATTTGTGATTGTGACATGGCAGTTATAAAAGGTTTTATGTGAGGTTGACACTTACATACGAACATGCGGATGCACATGCCACACATGGCGATGACGCTGGAGATCTGAAGGCATCTGCCGCACTCTCCACTCATCAGACAGTCCCTTGTCTTCAGGCAGCACGTGGGACACTTCCTCCCGGAGCTTTTAGTCTCCGTCTCCTCGTATTTCGGAGGCTGAGTCCGCCTCGTGTCGTTGCTCTTCTCATCCCAATCCAAGTCCTCATCTTGAAATGTTCCCATGATGCTTGTTTTTTTTCTTTTTTCAACAAAAGGCAAGTGGAGTACGTGCGTGAGGACTGATGGATCAGAGCTGTGGAGACAATGGCAGAAATGTATTATCGTATGTGTGCCACAGCTTCACTACAGTTGAACTCTCACAGGGGATAATGTGAAGCATATTATGTGTCGTGTCCCACCCTCAGGCTTCACAAAACAGGCTTTGTTTACAATAACAACAACAACTGTCCAAAATGTCATAATGCTGTTATTTCTGTTCTGTTCGTTTGGACTTGGCAGCTCTGAGTGTAACAGTGAACGCTATGACTCAAGCTTTGTACATTGCACTTACTAGGCGGTGTATTGTTTTTCACCTCCATCTTACTTTGTTTTTAGGAATCTAGGCAAGTACGCAGGTAACATTCCTGAATTCAACACCTCCTTGCAATGTAGAGGACATAGTATAATCGAACATACAACAACACACACTCTAACTCTACTAGACTGCACCCTACTGAATCTGTGTATCTTTACGTACAATGATCTTCATATACATAAAGATACACAGATTATCAGGTTTGATCTAGCCATAATGATTGTTTCAAATGATTTCTTTCAAATCTTGAATCTTTTACAATATATACAAAATGAAAAGTCCTTTTTAGCAATAAAGAGCAGAACAAATGAAAAGCACAACTGTTCCCTTTCATTAGAGTAGAATCCTCTCCCAAAAGAGTGAATCATTAACACTGCAGCCTAAACTTAAGTCCCTATGAACACTTTATTGAGTGAAGTCACATTGATTTGACAGATTAACAATTCTTCCGTGCTGATGATCATTTCTCGGGCCAGGAGTTGAGGCCCCCTGTTTTAACTGTCGGATACAATTGCTCCCCACAGACATTATCAGATATTAAGTGATAACCCTGATGGTGAAATAACGTCTTATCTGTGCCATCCGATGGCTCCCCATTTATTACCACTGACAGCAAATTAGATTGCTGGCATCTGGAGGGTATACCGGCGTTTTGAGTGCACCTTTCCATCTCATTCTGCTTTCAAAACTCCATTGGTTTTCAATCATAAGTAATGAAATTCCATCAGCCTCCTCGGCCGTGAAAGCGACTTGGAAAGGAAGTGAGAGACGGCCATTAAGAGTAGAGAAAACGAGCCTTACCCTTTGCTTTCAGAGTCGCCTCTCTGTCGGGTCGAATCTTTTCTTTTTTGTAGAGCAGACTTTTGTTAGAGCAGAGCACTGAACACCTTAACCCTAACAGAGACTCACAGGCTGTGTATGGTGAACAGGGTGTCAGCCTCAGATTACATGAGCAGGACAGGTGTGTTTTCAGGTATAACTGGTTCTACTGCCCTGCCCAGAAGGATTGTAATTACAGAAACAAGCCATGTCCTTTTTAAAGGTGTGACTAAGAGGCCCCACCTACACACATTAAATATGTTTAAAATTCCAGATTCTCCCATTATTTTTAAAAGGTTTACTTTTAGTATTTACATTATCATTATATCTTAAAGGGGCCCTCTAATGCTAATTTGTGTTTTGTGCCTCTACTGTGACATGTTTACATGCTTTAATGTTCGAAAAGGTCTTGCTTTTTATCATACTGCCTTTGCTGCAGAACCTCTTTTCACCCTCTGTCTGAAACCAGAGCCCAGTCTGCTCTGATTTGTTGGCTTGCCGTTTCTGTTGTGATTGGTCAACTGCTAAGAGATGTCCCGTCTCTTAGCCTATCATATACAATGTGTTGAAGCGTTAGCCAAAGGAAGTGCAAGTTTTACATTGTGATGTCACGTATGTTATGGAAGTAAACAAACGAGTACATGTTAGGCGTTTCAGCTAGGGGGGAGGGGGCGGATGTGCTAATTATTATTTAAATTATGATCGTTTCATAAACACTTAAAATATACAGTTTTCATTTTTAAATCAAAATATTTAAATCTGTGTATTAATATTTTTTACATTTGTGTGGTTCAAAGTATTATGTTGATTTACATAAAGATGGGTACACAGACAGAACTAGTTTGTGAAGTAAAATGTCAACATTTAATTTGCATAGCTTACATTAATGAATCTCCACACACGGTATCAGTGTATTTGATTTAGCCAACAACTATTTATTCTCAAATGCGTGACAGGCTATTTTAATAAGTATGTTCCTTCAGTCTTGCTCAGGAAATGCAATCAAGCTTTAATAAATAATTACACAGGATAATTAATTGATTAGACGGCACATTTCATTTCATGATGAACAAGGATAAATCTTGGGAAAAAGCAATTTATGGAAGCAATTAAAGCACACACAATTGGAATGTATTCAAAGTATTGCATTCCATTTCGAAACAGAATTACTTACTGAACAGTTTATCATCTATGAATGAAGCCACATCAAATGCACTAATTCATTAATTTTGTCTTAACAATGCATCAGATTTGGTGAATAGGAAGGTGTGTGTGTGTGTGTGTGTGTGTGTGTGTGTGTGTGTGTGTGTGTGTGTGTGTGTGTGTGTGTGTGTGTGTGTGTGTGTGTGTGTGTGTGTGTGTGTGTGTGTGTGTGTGTGTGTGTGTGTGTGTGTGTGTGTGTGTTACTGGCAACAATAATAAAGATCTGAAGTGTTCTCTCTCATTGTGCATTATGTTATGATGGAAAAATCAGGCACAAGAGGGGCTTCCTTTGTCCAAGGACATACATTTGTTGCACTTAATTGCAAAAAGTACTAGTACAAATATATTAAATGGCTACCTTCCATTCTGCTTTGACTGTCATTGAGATAAGTGGTACTGTAGCAGAAATAGTCTTGAGTAAAATGTAGTAATTATTTATTAAAGAAAGGGAAAATGGACATCAATTCAATAAGCACTTGAGACTATTGTGTAACTGTGCCAGATCTAGCGATAACACATACACTACATTACATCGCATTTAGCTGACGCTTTTATCCAAAGCGACTTACAATAAGTGCGTTCGACCGACAAGATACAAACTTAAATACATCATGTTTCACAGAGCTAAAACATTTCAAGTGCTACTCAACTGGCTTTAGATAAGCCAGTCCTTTATTAGTATATAAATGATTTGTTAGTAATTATATCGCTCGAAGTGGAGTCGAAAGAGATGAGTTTTCAGTCTGCACCGGAAGATGTGTAAGCTTTCTGCTGTCCTGATTTCAATGGGGAGCTCATTCCACCATTTTGGAGCCAGGATAGCAAACCCACGAGTTTTTGCTGATGGGAACTTGGGTCCCCCTCGCAGTGCGGGTGCAGCAAGTCGTTTGGCTGATGCAGAGCGGAGTGCACGTGCTGGGGTGTACGGTTTAACCATGTCCTGGATGTAGGAAGGGCCAGATCCATTCACAGCATGGTACGCAAGTACCAGTGTCTTGAAGTGGATTCTAGCAGTTACTGGAAGCCAGTGAAGGGAGCGGAGGTAATTATATTATTACCTCCGGGCTCGGACCCTCTCCAAGTTACCCTTTAGGTACGGTCTTTGAGGTATGAGGTGAGGAGGGAAAGTGCAGAGCCTGAAACTCCAAGTTCTTGGAGAGTGTGAAGGAGGATCTGATGGTTCACCGTGTCGAATGCAGCAGACAGGTCCAGAAAGATGATGACAGAGGAGAGGGAGGCTGCTTTAGCCGTGTGCAGGAGCAGGAGGGGACTGATGAGCCTGCCGAGATGTGAGAGGACAGAGAGAGTCCAGAGAGAATGAAAGAGTCGAGAGGAGAGTTTCTGCAGTAGAGTTTGGAGGCAGGAGTTGGAACGAGTCAGAGGAATCAGCCCTCCCGCTGATACCTCATTCACACCAACGCAACTCCGGTTCGAGCACCGTGCTGAGCTTTTCAGGTTCAGAACCGGTTCTTCGGTTTAACTCCGGCTCTTTTCACACCGCCCAGAGTCCGACTGGTGCTGCGTCATTGTGTCATTGCGTCATTTGCGCCATGACGTAACCGTTTGCGTGCCTGCTTCATAAAGCCAAACCGCGCGGAAACAGCTCACACCGACAACAACAACAATGGCCGATTGTGCTCCAGCTTCCTCTGTACCTCTTCGGAAGACCAGATTCCCAGTAGGTAGCTGGTCTCTTCAGTGGACCACTGCTACTTGTTAAGTTTCTCCATCGTTGTGTACAAACTGGATAAAACGCCGGCTTTTTGTTGTTGTTCAGGAGTTGATCCCGCCCCTTCCCCCGCCTCGACGTAAGCGTGACGAATGCGGTTCTTTTGCTCTGGCCGGACAATTTTTTGGTGCTTGAAACGAACCGGATTCCGGAGCTAAGAGGCTGCTCCGCTGCGGTGTGAACAGGAAAACCCGGTGCTTTTCAAGCTCCAGCTCCGAACCGGCCCTGAAACACCGTTGGTGTGAATGAGGTATGAGAGCACCGATGAGGCAAGGGTAGAGGGGGAGAGGGAACGAAGGTTGCTGCGGACAGTTGCAGAATTAGAAGAGATTAGTTTGTTATGTTTGGAAAGGGGTAGAGAGAATGAAATTAAGAAGTGATCGGATGTGTGGAGCGGGTTTACAGAGAGGATAGAAGTAGTGCATTTCCTTGAGAATATGAGATCAAGGACATTGCCAGCTTTATGAGTTGGTGGGGATGGAGACAGTGAGAAAACAAAGGTGGTTAAAAGAGATGTGGGTTCAGATATCTTCGCTATCTGGAGGTTGAAGTCTCTGAGAAGTATAGCGGGAGGGCCAGTTTCTGGGATGTGTTAGAGGAGATTATCTAATTCCTTCAAGAAGTCCCCCAAGGCGCCTGGTGGACGGTAGAGAACAACAATGGTTAATTGTATAGGATGGGTTACTGTGACGGCATGGGATTCAAAGGTGGAAGGAGTGAAGTTAGGTAGTTTGAAGAGGGAAAAGCTCCAGTTGGGAGAGAGCAGGAGACCAGTGCCACCTCTTCTGCCAGTGGGTCTGGGTGTATGGGAGAAGGAATATGCTATGGAGAGAGCTGCTGGGGTGGATGTGTTGGATGGAGTAATCCAGGTCTCAGTGAGAGCAAGGAAATCCAGAGACTGCAGGGAAGCGTAGCCAGAGATGAAGTCGGCCATCTTCAGTTCCAATATTCACTCTCCTATTCGCTCTGTTTTGGTCTCCACCAACTTTTTGGAATGATATCTACTAGGTGCTACTTCTTCAAATTTCTTCACCAGGTTGTCACTTGTTTGCTGTTTGTAGCTTAACAGACAGCTTACAGTGAATTTTTAAAAAACATTTAACAACAGCTTTTGCTCTTGTTGTAAACGAGGTTGATTAAAATAGTGAGTGTGAACAAAAACAGTACATTTGTGGGCCAAAAAAAAAACAATGGGCTGAAACATTCAATCAAGGCGAACTCACAGCTCTTTAGACAGCTACTCCTTACATATGATTTCTCACCAGAAATCACACGTCTGAAAATAAATCCACTGTGTGTTATGGAGTGTTCAAGGAGACAATAATTCACATGGACAGCTAGGGTTGAAGCAGATGTGAAGTGTCTTTAGGCAAGACACTGATGGGTTTCTTGTCAAGAACAAAGAAAGGGGTGGACAGTGCATGACACGTACCAAATGATATTTTCTTGAGTTTGGCAATTAAACAACTAAACTTTGTCATTTTAACTATACAGTATGTACAGATGGAGTTACAGAGCTAACAAAGCAACAAAAAACACAGCTTTCTACAAGTGTTCATCACAATACATTTAAGCTGA
Source organism: Notothenia rossii (assembly GCF_949606895.1). Classification (NCBI taxonomy): domain Eukaryota; kingdom Metazoa; phylum Chordata; class Actinopteri; order Perciformes; family Nototheniidae; genus Notothenia; species Notothenia rossii. Next base: position 16,373,168 of record NC_136910.1, read on the forward strand.
ATTTGGCAAAAATCCAAATCCATTTCATGATAATGGCCATGTGCAGAGTATCAACATGCATGTTACAGTTCTGTTTCTGGGAAATGTATCCAAGATGGCCACGTATTGTCCTCCTTTCTTCGCCCTTCTTTGCATTCGCTGCCAGCAGGGATCTTTTTTTGTGGTGATTCCACAGTTAACTTTCCTCTAGTTGTTGTCATCTTCTTTGGTGTGCCTCAAATAGATTCACCTTTTATTTCCCGGAGAATGCAACTCTTAGGCAGACAGAATTGCACGGTGAAAGCAAGGCCCATAAGAAACCAATCTGAACTTTGATGGTGTCATTGTTCTGTAGCTATTACACTGTACAATCAGCATCTACTTTATAATGATGGCTTAAAGTAAATAGGTTGTCTATTGCCACTTTAACTCTTATATATAGAGGGAATATTTTGTTTAAATCAGCCAAAAGAAAATTGGTAATCAGAATCATTGATTGACTGTTATTTCACAAGGCTGTTAAATGGTAACAATGTGTAATGGTATTGAGGTTGTATGGAGAGTTAACTGTAGCCCATGTGAATCCACTTGGTGTACAGTCAGCTGCTTGTGACAGCAGGACACCGTATGGCATTTGCACTTTCATTTCCTCCCTTTTTCCATTTGTCTGTTCAATTGCTTTATTACCCAAGCAGGCACAATCTTTCAATATCTGGCAGAAACAAGACAAGCAGTCCATCTCATCAGAACACAAGCCCACGCAGCCACCACACTCCCAGGATGCATTCTGTCATCTGCTTTTGTACACAGCCACTCTTACTGTCTCTACTCTTCAGGGCTGTAGGAGAGGGTACGTCAACAGCCTGCTGAGGAAGTATATGATGAGCTGTGATGTTAAATAAGTACATGAAGGAAGAATATGCCACCCTTGGCAACGTATTATTCTGGCTGATGTCACCTTCATCCGATTTACAATGAACGCTGCATCGGTAGACCTTGCCTTGGTTTGCAGTCCTTCTAAAAATCGCAACTGTACAGAAGTGTAGTTTTCATCTGTAGTTTACTGTCAACGTTTCACAATTGAATTTGCATTCTGCTTTGCTGTTATGCTTAGTGAACAGTGATGCACACAGGAGGACCTACATGTATCTTTCTGCTGTATTGGTGGTTTGCTTCGGCCTGTGTGACGAAGATGGCTTCGTCAGTGTGGACTGACGGCTTCGGGCTTTGTATATTGCACATGTGTTTTTTTTGAAAAGTGTTCCCTTTCCCCATGTCTGTTGCTGTTGATTGTGTGCACCTGGTGCCCTGTGTTGTCTCCTCCCCCCTCACCTGTGTCTTGTTGGGTTAATTAGTGTGGGTATTTAGGCTCTGTGTTTCCTGTTTTGTTGGGGGGTGTGAGATCCTTGTGGCTGGTGACTGTGCTCACGTGAATAGCGAGATTGAGGCTGTGTGAGGTTCCCATTGAGTAATAAATGCCCACACCGGGTTGTATTTTGGACGTTCTGCCTCTGCCTCCTTGCTTGGTCGGGCCGCTCAACGGTCAGCTTCACAGCCTGTTTTCACCAATTTGCCGCTCACTTCTGCCACACTCCACCCTCTATTGTCATCCTGCATCCATCCACTTGGTGCCCTGCTCACCTGTGTCAACTTTCGCTGCAGTTTATAACTGGCCAATTTAGATTTGCTCCCCGCTAGATAGTCAATTTTGCTACGTGTCTTGCTTTCCAGTCATCCAAACATGCACCCTTCAACTTTAAATCTCCTGCCTCATATGTTTTATATGAAATAAAATGGGCTTATTATACTAAAGATCCATTGTTTAAAAAGAAAAAAAAAGTCTTTACCTCATCAGATTAGTAACTACAGATTTTTTTACCCAATTGTATGTCTCATTTCACCTTAAACTTTAGAGCTCCTAGAGGACAATAGACGGTAAGCAAAGCCCTGTTGCGATGTAACCAGATCAGAAAATGCTGACAGTTACAGAAAGTGAAAGGACATAAGCACTGCTGATTATGCATCACAGAGACCTTTAAAGGTTACAAATGATTGAGATCATTTGCACCGCAAATTAATAAATCTTTTTGGATTGATTTTTTCCTAGATTTCAAGACACTTTTAAAAATCAGCACAGTAACAGTTTAATGCCTGCATTTTGGTTTGTTAGTGAGAAACTTTCTAGACATCTGGCTATGAAACGTGATCACCTATTGCACTGTAAGACGGTTCAGACAAAACTTTGCCAAATGTAGTATAATGTAACATATAAAGTTAATATAGGTCAGCAAACCTGTATGTAATTGACTCTTAGGTGGATGCAGACTATGTCAAGCTCTGACTTCTTCAATCACAGCAGGGTGTTACTAGTGACAATTATAACTTTCCTCTAGAGGAACGTAGACTTCTACAGGTGGATTTGACAAGTTCTCCAAATGATGCAACCTTGTACGTCACTCTAGAATGACACATACAGGAGAATCGTGTTCTGATCTGACTCACCTATCATTTGTCTTTTAAAAACCATTACAAACTTCTATCATTGTGGTGTATAGTGAGGCTTTTGACATGCTACAGTTATTAAGGGAAGCAGAGCAGCGATGCCTTCATTATAAAGCCATAATAAAAAAGGTGTTGGGGTTAAATGTCTTGTGAAATTAGTAGTTGGTTCTAAATAATACATTTATTTGAAAGCTTTATTTTTCCCTCCAATGTTTTGTTCAGTGACTTTTACCCTTTCTATACGATGACACACGATGGCATTTGTATACTTTCACATAATATTACACTGTTTGCACTCTGTTTCTTTAAATGGAGATTGGTAATAAGCCAAGAATTTCTTTTTGCAATACAAAGCAATTAAATGTGATTTGCCATAGCTGAGTGCTGCGTGTCAAGTGAGACTAGTCAGTTTATTGTCATGCTAGAAACGACTCAACAGAGAGCCACCATAACTCCTGTGCTACTTCAAAAGCTCAACTTAATTTAAAATTGTAATTTTCTCAGGTTATTGCCTTTTTTGCATGGGAATGTATTTGGTCTAATTCCACCGCTGTTCCTCGTGTTTTTTTTTATTAAACTGAAAATCATGGACAAATTAAACAGAGGGGAAATTCACAGCTATTAACTTTTCGTGTTAGGAATTTGGCCTTTGGAGGACTAGTCTCTAGTGCGTATGTTTTTCATCGACTGTACCAAGGAGTACTATTCTCCATCCGAAAATGTTAACTTTTATCTTTCTTGCCTTTATTTCACCTTTTCCATGTCTCTGCTGTAACATTAATCTCTTCCTGTGCTCTTATACTATCCATATGCCACTCCAAGTAATATCTTGTTGGCTCCAATTGCACCTTAACTATGTATTTTTTGTAAACAAAGATAGGTTACATGGTATCCATACACACATATATTCTGTATTGCATCTGAACAGAGCCGATGTTGAATGGCTGTCAACATGCAGATGTGACCTTGATCATCCCTGAGGGGAAGAGGCGCTCATAAATCCAGCTATAATGCCACACTGTCTCTATTAATTCTGCTGCAACACAGATGTTAAATACTACCTCCTAGGCATTTGTTTGGATATGACAGGTAATCACGATATATCACATCAGGTGAAGCATACAGTTAAAAAAAGAGCTGTGTTAGATTTGCATGCCAAGGAAGCCAGGATAATGTATAGATAATTACATTATAGCAACATTATTTTGGTAACACTTTTATATTAACACGAATTAGTAACATATGGAGGACTCTTTATTTGTCATTACAAAACACTTAATGCCGCCATCTGCATGAAGATATTTTAGAACTACGAGGCGTTTTTCCTCGACAATTTTCTAATTACTAGTTTTTGACAGATAGGAAGTTGTTGCAAATAAATTACAGCCTTTGCTCAGTATGGGCGTTATCCATCCATTTCTTTATTTATTTATGTGTCCATTTAACTATGGCAAACTCTAAATATGTTCCCCATTCTTTAATGAAGTCTTGCTCATAACTTCTTGACTCGTAGTTTCATATTAACCTGAATTAACTTTGGGCTGTTCTGTCAAATAAAATTGAATTGATTCTGTAACTAAGATTGCTAATTATCTTTTGCATTTAGCTGTTTGCTTGATTCAGAACACCTTCTCATAAAGATGTATTTTGCAGACTTTTTCTGACTTTTATTAATAAAGCTGAAGAAGGACAGGAACGGACGAGAGAGAAGGGACAACAGGAAGCAAATGGTTGCAGGAACATATAAAACATATAAACAGGCCCATACAGAGCAGTGCATATTACAATTATTATTCATGTTAAAAAATAAATCATTGTCTCTTACAATAAATAACCAGTAAAAAGAAAGTTGATGAGGAAAAACTTGAGGAATTTTTGAATATAGTAATGGAGAATGAGTTATTGATAAGTGTGTTATGATGACTGATGGATAAAGAAGCTTACATCTTTTTATAGCAGCGGTAAAGCTTGCATTTTGACATTGGTTTTTAAAATAAGTCTGCGTCGGGTTCTTGTCCTTGTGCATCAGCTAATACAAGTCAGTAACAGCCTGAGTAGGAAGCACATGCTCAGCTGAATTTCACAGCCTGAGGTTAGAAATGAGTTTGACCACATGAAACGCACCATTTAGCCCGTGTTTGCCATTCCTCCCTCCACTCAGCATGAAGATAATTGGATATAAAACATCAGTGAGAAGTCATAGCTCTCCTCCCTTAACCCGGCGTGGCCTCACGGCTCCAAATCACACAATAAAACACCACTAAACCTCATCAATGGTGCTTTTAATGTGTTGGACAGAGCAGAATGGTTCAGTAGTCCATTCTATAAGTCATTTGGATGAAATTCTCATTGACCTCAACCCCTACTAGTTTCTTTATGTTCCCTTCTGCTGTGTCAAATCTCAGCTCAGGCATTTTTGTTCTCCCTCTGAATCTTTTTTTAGTGTTCTTCTTATATATGATTAAGTTTAATGGCTGGCTGACTTTAGAAAGACATCTGCAGTACTACAGTATATTGAAAAACGTAACACGTCCCCATGTCGACTCTCACAAAGGGGACACTTTGCAGGTTGCAATTACTTGGATAGCAACCATTTTTCTTCTCTCACACTCTGACACTTTTCTCTCCCTAAAGGTTTATAGATTATCTAGCTGAGCCAGCAATGACTAAACAATCCAGTTCACTTTAAGTTTTCCCTTCAGGGTGTCTCAAAAGGATAATTATTTGTCTCACTTACTGACTGGCATGCTTACTTGTTTACTGACTGATTGCCTTACTTACTTCTTACAGTAAAAGTCGTATCATGATCGAATGCGTTTGAAAATCATGGGGACCTTGATCACATTTTATTAAAAATAAAATAAACGGGCAATGCAGATTTTACCTTCAGCTAGACTTTCAAAATGGGTGATGATACCATTAGTGTTGGGTTACATTCCCTAAAAATGTGTCTTGTTACATTACATTGTTACTGCTATTAAAGAAGTTACAGCGTTAGATTCTAAGAAGCTTCTTGTTGGAGTACTTTTGCATAACCAAATATTAAAAACCTCTTGGAAAAGATGGAGGCTCTACATTTGAAACATTTCCTCCAGCACTTAAGCAACCAGAAGCTTGATGTATTTACTCAGTGACAGATTACTTGTTTGAAAGCATAAACAATTGATTTATTTCAAAACAAACTGTTAATGTTAATTTACTGTTGCAACAAAACGGTAATACTGATCACCTCAAACGCCAGCCATCAATTATGAATTCTGGAACGGCTCCATATACAATGAATTAGAACAATATGTTAAACGACGCTGAGAGCACCAAGGGCAGAGTATATAGGTACATTTTCAGTTTTTCAACTGTGAACACTAAAATAGAAAAATCTAATATTTTTTAGGTCCACAAAATCACTCTCCCATTCATTGTCTATGAAGCAGCTCCAAGCAAAAAATAATGAAGACGTCAAAAGTTTGAGACTTCTGGTCAAAAGTTTGAGACTTCTGGTTTCTGGATTAGCAATAGAATAGCCTGTGTTCTAACACTTTGATTGATCCTTGGCCTTGGAAATAACATATTTGGATCTAAATGTCAGTGGTGTTCCCCTTTCACACCACCCCATCCACAAGTTTTTTTTGTTACAGACTCGGGTCAACCCCACTCTAAGTCAAAGCTGTGCTGTGGCCCACTATATCTCATATTCGTCTCATATGGTGATGGTGTCTACATAATGAACGATTTCCCCAGTTTTTGGGATGAGATGAAACACCAATCTCCAGAGATGAAAGGCCTTACTCACTATGTTATGAGGTTTTGTGGCCCTTAGAGAGAGAAAAATTGTAGGCTGGGAAGTATGCATGTATGTGGGTGTGCATCAGGTGTAAAAGCATGAAATATAGCTGCAGTGAAGGGTACAGCATAAACGTGCACTCTAACTTTTTTTAATTTGGATTGGCAAGTCAACTGCCAGGATAGCAATATTTTCTCATCAAGTCGTTTTCTGAGTATCCCGCTCTGAAGCAGAGTGGCTCTCCATCATGTTTGTCAGAGGGATTTTATTGAAGAACACTGAGACCGGATTGGATGCCCGGCACTCATCGATGTGTGTGGAAAGGGGTGTGTTGGTGGAGTGATTATATTGAATTTGCAGCCATCCGAGTTTCTTAGTCGCTGACAAGCTGTGCCCCGAGTCAATCCTAAGAGTCCGTATAGAGCCGCCATGTACGCACAATAAACTAAAGTTACTCCATTTATTCTGACAACAAAATGGCAACAGCAAAGAAGAAAAACATGTTTATCTAGACGCTTAATTTCTGAAGGTCTAAGGATCATGACCTCACTCTCTGCAGCAGAGAAATACAAAGTATTCACAGGCATCCAACTATGTTATATTGTGTTTGCCACGTCCTCGTTTTGTGCTGTTATGGAGTAATATACTTCTTATAAACAATTTGAACTATTCCTTGCTGATAAAAAGTTTCATAATACATCATTCATTCATATTGTTTTCTGCCTGATACATATTTACATTGCATATAAATAACTTCTAAATGGAATGTTTATCTCTTTCTTAACAGTACATGCTTTAAATGAACAAGGTCAGCAATTTTGAAAGCCATTAACTCGAGTGGATAATGTTCCATTTCTGTGTTGTTGCCCAACAAAGAAGAAACCAAGGGCATACTTTTCAAAACACATTGGAAAGACCATTATGAACATTCAGTCATGAAAACATGAGGTTTTTTACCTCTTAAATGCAATACTTTGTAGAGCTGCTTTTATTTGTGCTTCTATGGTGACATTTTTCCATGCTTTAATGCTAAGTGCTTTATTTTTCTCATACTGCCGTCATACTGCCCCCCCCCCCATTAGCCTATCAGAGTCTATAGTGATGTCACTATGTTTCAAAGGTTAACAAAGGAGTCCAATAGAGGCATTTCTGGTAGTGGGGAGTGTGTGGGAGAGAAACTTTGTCAGCCTTGGCAGGATTTTAGCCTTTGGTGACCATGCACAGAAACCTATATAACACACTACAGGTTACGGAACAACCCAAATAACCTAATAGAATAAGTACCTACTATACCTCTCAGAAAAAAATTCTGGAGGCCTGCACGCCATTAATCTGGAGAAGCTAAACAAACCTGCCACAACACATCAACTTTACTTTCAAAATAACCTGTACTCTTTCATGGAGGAGGGTATTAAAAATCTGTCTTGGTTGGAAGTCTTTGATCCCATTGTTCTGGATGTGCTGTCGAGCAATTTCAAACTTCTTAATAAGTTTGCAGTATGATTCAGTAAGATGACTTATATGTACTTAACATAGTGCTGGAAGAACACTGTTCAATAAACACGGTGGGCAAAATTGAAACCCATTCATGAGCGTGGACAATGTGGCTTTTTGGCATACTTGTTTAAAATACAATTGCCAACTTAAAAGAACCAATGACAAAAACACACATCTTGTTAAATGATGAATAAAAACAAACTTAATTGCCGCATTTCATGAAAAACACAGTGGAGTGTAGTGGAATCATTTGGGTTTTTGTGTCAGTCCTGAATTTGTTCAAGGACCCCTGACTGAAATATGGTGCTTATGAATCCCCAAGGTAATGGAAAAGATGCTCTGCTGACAGGCAGCAGAGACCCAGGGTCATGTTTTTCCTTGCAAACATAAATCTTGCCCCCGTGTTGCCCCCTGCCCGCCCTTCTCGTACATCTCCTGCCGGATCCGTCTTTTGGCTATCTTGACTGATTGAGAGGCAAGATTTATATCATAGGGCCACACGACTATAGTAACATAATTCTATTAAATGGAGGACATAAATAGAAGATAAATAAATGAATAGGTGCCCTCACCTCACTGCATGTTTTCCCCATCTGCTTTTTCTGCAAAGATATCGTTTTCAACATGTGGGGACTCACAGTATGTTAATTACATCTCAGAAAAACACGCTTGAATGCAATAGAAACTAAATTGGGACAGAATCCATTTTATACAAGTCCTGTTATAATAAGCCTATAGTAAACAAGTACTCCTTCAAAAGTGTGGCATGCTTATTTTCAGGCCTGTTAACCATTTGAATGAACTGAAACCGCCACCAAAGTATTTAGTTTTCTACGATTGAATATCCAGTCTGACATTTTTCTTGCATCACAGCAGCTCCAACAAGGACAAATATTAAGTCAAGATAATAAGAAACATACACTTAACATGACATTACATTCACTGAAGACAATATGTCCTGTTTTTAAACAAGACATTACCATTTTAGGCTAAAGCCTGATCCTTATTTGCACAATTATCCATATTTTAAATTCAGTAGGTCCTTTACTGTATTATAGTGTATCTTAAAGGTCCCATGTCATGCTTTTCCGGTTATTACCCGTCCCCTTGTGTGTTATGAAGGTTTTTATGCATGTAAACTGTCTGCAGAGTCAAAAACCCTCAAAGTACACTCTGTAGGGAGTAAAACTCTTAACACAGAAAAGACCTCCCCAAAACGCCTCGTTGGACATTTCTCATTTTACATTTTTACTTCCCGGGTACTCTGACGTGGGGATACCCAGAGGCCGCACCCTCTGCCAGCCTTTCACGAAACAAAGCTTCACAAACCTTTCAGCGATTCATGCCGGATATGTACAGCGTAGGGCACTGTAGAACGATGCTGTTCCTACTTTGTTTGGACCAGAGGGAGATTTGGGTACACAACCTGTAAGTATTCATTGTTGTTTGTGTATTTATGATGTTTAAAGCAAACAAGGTATCTACCACGACTGTTTAAATGGGTAAACGTTTTTTGGGCTGCTACGGAAATGCTCTCCGCAGACCCATTCTCACAGCGTTATAAACCTTTTTCTTACTCAATATCAAACCACACTTATTGTTTTTACTTCGGCTGTGAGTGTTTGTGTGTGCTCAGGATGAGTTTCGCTTGTTCTTGCTGTATCGCCGACACGGAAGCCTGTCTGCTCCTCGCGAGCAGCAACGAGCCTCAACGTCCTGACCAATCAGAGCACACTGGGCTCACAGGGAGGGGGGGGGGGCAGGAGCTCCAACAAGCCGTTTAGGACAGAGAATGAATACCGGTGAATACACATACTTTACAGAGATGCTGTATGAGAAACCAATGTGAGTTTGGAAAATTGCACAGTATAAATCTATTTTAGTATACCTCAACAATGGAATTATGATCAGTAGAAAGGGCCATGACATGGGACCTTTAATGTTTATCAGCGCAGTCTCTTAATTTGTACAGTAATTGAAAAGGGTGTAGAACAGTTGCATTGTATTTTAAAACAGTCAATTACAATCAGTATAAACCAAAGCTGCCCATTTAGTTACTGTGTCAATGACATGGAAATCTGCAATAGAAATAATGAAAATATAAGATATATGAATTATTAATCATTATCAATATAATAATAATAATAGTCAACAGCTTGTTGTGATCCATCCAACCCTGGACAGAGGTTTCCACTGTGGCAGATTTGTACATTGGCGGGGTAATTGAGCTTGAGGGACATATTGAGATATATACATATATACATACATACTCATACTTATGTGACAAAGCAGTCAATGAAAGTGACAGCAACAATCCAGAGGGAGGTGTACGTCCTTGAGAGGAAAACAGCTGATATGTCAAATTTACTTGATGTAAAGAACAGAACACATTCCCTCCTGTATGTCGCAGGGGTCCTCAGTGTTTCATAGTGTTGACAAGAGCATCTCTCTCACTCTCGTCTGGGCTGTTAAAGTGACTTTTGAGATTTGATACTTAAACCCTGAAAGATATGTTTCCCCCCTACTCCCAATTTAGAGCTGACCTTTCCTCGCAGCCGCCTCGACTACAACTGCACAAATAAAAACAGGATCAACTAACGAAGGACACAATCTGTCTCTCTGTGCTCAGTCAAAACAGCTGATTTCGAACCAACATGTGCGCTCTTACAGTATTGACATTGCTGCTTGTTTTACTGCTTAATTTGTCCGCCCCGCTGAAGTATTTATAGATCTTCGCATCCAAATGCAACACATGTAAATGAAGCTTCATCATAAATAATCCATTGGCAATACATGCAGCACTATAATTGGAAGCAGGTACAAAACCCTCGTTTCCTGCCTTCATTATTGTGCCAGGGAGTTTATTTTCTGTCCTGCAGCATTGGGGTTTGTTTTGCTTCCAGCGATGATCATTAATATATGACTTCCCGTTTTCAGATGCCCTTGATCGACAAGGAGTTCTAAATCTGTACAAGTGGCGAGGAGGACACTCGTCTTAGCTTTGCGGGGCCAAGCCTGTCTACCAACTTAAGTAGGAACTAATTTATGCTCTGTGATAAAAAATACATAAAATAGAAGCAAGGAGTAGCCCAGGGCAAGGAACAGCAATAAGAGGTGTGAGCCCTCAATTGCAATCATTCAGAGTGATTTATGACTCGCTGACAGGAGGGGAAATGTTTCATTGGCTTGTCAGCACAATGCATCCCCATCATCATGAACTCAAAACACAACCTACACATCAGAACAGTTTCGTATTTATTCTTATTTCACTCGTATTATCCCCCTCCCACTCATAAGTAAAACCCAGTTGGATATAATAATGTGAACCAACTTTCATAGTAGATGGGAAAATCCAAGTAGAATCATATATTTGCATAAGTATGTGCACTAAATGTGTGTAAGAAAATCATACTGTTATTGCCCGGGAATGTGTAGCCTACTACCTAAAATAACCTGTAATCGTTATTTATGAATATTTCACCCTCCCCTCTGTATAATGGAGAGTGGTCGAACACATGGCTCATTTGCATGATTGCAAGTGCTCTTCATGCGCTGCAATTGAAAAATTATCAGGTTGTGGGGTCACACCTGTCTTGGCTGAAAATGACAATAATAATACATTCACGATAACATTTGTTATCTGGCGGACGGATATTTTGTCCTGCTTTTTAGCGACAAACAAGGCTCTACCAACATAATTTACTTGAATTCAATAGAATCACCTCTCTTCTCTGCATGTGAGAGGTTTGGGATTTCAGGATAAAGAAAAAGTCCAATTAAAAATGAAGCTTGCAGGAATTTGTGTTAAAAATCCTTGCGATGAAAATATATAAGGTGTAAGCATAGTTATTTAAATTGTCATCACTATATTTTCAGAATAAAATGCCCGGAGATGACTCCTTCCCCAACCCCAGGTGGCAGACTCTTTGACTCTCTTTCACACACACATTCATGCCATTATGCAAACAGCAGCCCCCCTGATGTCAAAGTGTGGATGCTCATGCACACACTCACGAACACAGCCAGACATGATGCAAAGGTGAGGAAATGAAGGCTGTCGCCGTGTGCGGTGCTGATAAGAGCGCCTCTCCTCGCTTTACTCCCCTTGCTCCGTATCCCCAGCATCTGCTCTGCCCTCATTAATCAAGGGAGAGGTGGGCAGGGGGCTGCCACTTGAAATAAAGCTTGATCATCACACAGAGTGCTGCGGACCACATCCCAGCATTAGGCTAAAATGTTTTTGTCATGTGTCTTACCCATCTCCCCTCAAGGCTGCACTGCTTGTTAGTTTTCCTCATAGCTGTGTCACATAGCCAGCTCCACATGGGCCCATTGCCATCTGTTAGGGGGTGTCACCCTGTGACCTAGGGGAGAACATGAAGGCTGTTAACCCCCTGCCCATATGTGACGTTTAACTCGGACTTGATAAAGCAGCCACCTCTAGGTACAGTATCCCGAGAGAGAGGGTGTCTGACTTTCTACAACACATGAGTGATGCTCATGACTCCGCCGCCGTGCCACACTGATTTATTCCCTCAGCAGCCTGGTGGGGCTAGCAGTCTGTGTGTCCTGCGCTTTGCTGCTCATCATTTCAGAGGAGAATGACATTTCCTTTGAGGCACTCTCTGCCATCATATCCTCTCAAAAAGAGCCTCTCCATGTTGCGTTCTTGGTTGGCCGGAGGCTAGAGAGGCTCATCACAGACTTGCTAGCATAGACATATGTCACAAAAGACACAAGGACAAGCGTTTTGAGGCTCAAGGACACCATTAGGGGGTTCTTTCTGCCAAAGCAAAAAATTCAGAGAGAACAGAGTAAAATAGAAGGCCTTCCTTAAATGTCCCCCCAGGATGTTTAAAAAGTGTTTTATTAAAGCCCAAAAAGACAGAAATTGAGAGACTAAAATCAACTCTGGTGTTTCTGCGATAAGTTACAATGATATACAGTAAGTCTGACAGCTCTAAAAAAAAACTAGCTGATATATGCACTACTTTCTAGTGAGAGTAAAAACTAGTCTGCAAATCAGCTCTTGGGAAGGCCCTGTTCATGGACATATCTGCTGGTTACAGCTAGATAATGCAGGTAGCTCAGCAGGGAGATTTAATGAATACATGAATATGCAACTTTGATCATTGCGATCTGTTTTCCTAACAGTCTTGATCACTTTTTTGGCAAGAAATTGGGATTTTCAATTATTTAAGTAAAGTTTGTTTTCATTGGAATCAGAGCTTCTTAAGATTACCTTCCCTTAACTTTCCAGCAGTTTCAATGGTGGTATTATAAATGATGATCAGAGATGCCTAACAACCACTCTGCAGCTAGAGCAGGGGTGCCCACACTTTTTCAGCTTGGGAGCTACTTTTAAAATGATCACGCCCAAAAGTCGCAAGTGCGCGGGGGGGGTGGGGCTAGTGGAATAAACGGCGGATAAACTGCGCACTTACACTAATTGCGCCGCATAGGCGCATAATAGTGCGCCGCATTTGCGCTTCAGATGAGGAGGTGAGGCCCCATCATAACTGCATGAACCCATATGGCACAATACAACTCAGACTGGCTTACCTGTACGTCAATCAAGTGGAAAATTCCATAGTAAGGATGGATGATAGGCTAACTTTAAACATTTCTTTTTTTCTTTTTCAATGCCATGCGATCTACCCACACTACCTTCGCGATCGACGTATTGGGCACCCCTGAGCTAGAGCCTCTCTCTGAGTTACAGGTATGGGTTTTAATGAGCACAACATGTAATCTATCTTATGACAGCATCAAGAAGGGTTGATCCATACAACCACATAAATAAATGTATTTGTTCTTAAATCTTATGGGAACATGTCATTCCCAGTGCAGTGATGACTAAGAGCCTTCTCACACTCTATAATGTGTCATGTGCAGCCGATGTGGAGTGTGTGTTACCTTTTGGGTCATTGAGAGCGACACATGACACCTCACTGAGACCCTCCATCATAGCACCTCAGAGGGCTGTCATAGGCATGACAGAATACAGCCAGACCATTTGTATCCAATCATGACAGCTAATGACAAATGAGCATCAGTGGAGCTATTTAGTGTCAAAGCTTAAGAGGCTCTGGAAGGATGTGAACAGCTCATGGCAGTAACTTGATAGCAAATAACTGCCACGCTTTGAGCCCTGGTAGACTTTTGTCGTACGATATAATGATGTGTGTATCAAAGTCCAAATAGCATCCCAATGATGAAAGTGCATCTCACCATGTGCTATCATAACAAGCACACATGGCACTCACTTCCACCGTGCCTGGCTTCAGCTCTTTGGAATGCCTCGATGAGTGAAGGGAAGGTTCTGACATCTTTCATACACAAAGATCATTTGACAATTGTTCCTTTCCCATTTAAACATTGAGTATTTAAAAAGTTCATTGTCAATCATATTTTTTAAATTCATAATAATAATGATAGGTTGTGTTAATTGGGTGTTTTTTAGGTTTTACATTTTTTTTTGTAATCAAGGCAATCTGTAATTAATCACATATTTAATAGTTTTTTAATTGTATCTATTTATCAAAAATGTAACAAAAATACTTGCTACCGGGACCTCACTCAAAAAAATGAAATGTTGACTTCAATAAAAAATGTTGTCAACAGGTTGCATATAACTGTATTAGTTATTTTAACTCAATATTATTGTTTTCAACCAACCTATACACTTACGTCACACCTGTTGACAACAAACATGAATTAAAGAAAACACCTACTGTTTTTGGAGCTGTTCTAAAGCTGCAATAGCTTATTTATATAACTTCAGACATCTACAATAATTACAAAAACAATATTAAACTTAATTTTGTTCGCAACTTTAAAAAAAGGAAATGCAGCACTTAGAAATGAAAGAGGAAAATAGACAAAAGCATGAACTTCATGTTTTGTTGTACTCTACCCAGAACCTTTATAGGTATCAACAAGCTGGTTTATAAACAGCATGGATTCAGTACTCCATTCATTCTGTGTTCAACTGTTTTATGCCAGAAATGATTTGTTTACTCCTCCCGTATGCACAAAGTTTATGTTTTCCCTCAAGGGCCCAAACAATCCAGTCCTACATATTGATCAGAAGATGCCTTTGGGGGAACTGAGCAATTGTTAGGAATTGAGCACTGCCTTCTTAATGGAAATCAAGGGTGAAGCATGTATAATCTATACACATGCTTTGAATGATTTATTAGCAATTATTTTGGTATGGAACCAATATGTTTCATTAAATGCATTTGTTTATTTATTGAGCTGTTGGGACGAGGTTAAAAATTAATAAGCAGATAATTGCCAACAAAAGCCAGGTTTCATGCGAGCTGCTCAATGAAATATTGCTTTGTAAAGTGATGCTGAGCGAACCCAACACACACACCCTTTATATGCACAGCATTATTCCTCCAGCAGTCTTTATTAAAAAAGCCCTTACGTGGCTAATGGAGGAAAAAATAGATACTTCATACCTGCAAAAAATGAATGAGCTGTGTTATTATTCCACACACAACTGACACAGCATGTTTTATGATGTGTTTTTTAAACTTGAAAACCTTTTTTGAAACTTCTGGACTACACAATTGTGTGTGTGTGTGTGTGTGTGTGTGTGTGTGTGTGTGTGTGTGTGTGTGTGTGTGTGTGTGTGTGTGTGTGTGTGTGTGTGTGTGTGTGTGTGTGTGTGTGTGTGTGTGTGTGTGTGTGTGTGTGTGTGTGTGTGTGTGTGTGTGTGTGTGTGTGTGTGTGTGTGTGTGTGTGTGTGTGTGTGTGTGTGTGTGTGTGTAGCATTGTGTATGCAGTTGTATATTTATTCCTTTGTATTCTTCCTAATACTTTTACGAAAGTGTTTCTTATTCTTTGTTTCCATACGTGTTTTATGTATTTTGCATAAAGGGGCTAAACCTGCCCTTTATTGCACATTTCTTTATTATTTAATGACAACAATACTACCCCTGAAACCTTCTCCCACTTGACACATGCCAAGTTTGTCCATGGATGTAAACCAGCCTTACTAAAACTCTATTTAGCTGTGGTATGACTTACTAATATGTAATGAGTTTCATGTTCAGTGTCTGCTGATTGCTTTATTGCCTGTTGAACAATATATTACACCATAATAATATCAATGTTCGTTCCTTCCTTGAGATATCTTTAAGTTCTTTGAGTTGCATATTTCAGCTCGTCTTTTACCATTTACTGCAAGAGAAAAATTCTAAATACATTTATTATAGGGCAGGCTATACAGTACTATGTGAAAACACTGCACTCTGAAAATAAGTGTGTATTACTGTGTCAGTGTGTTAGAATGTTGTACAGAACTAGGACACAGCTCAGGGTTCGTCCTCCATGCTTTTTTAAAGTGACACAAAGCGCCAAGCCCTTACGAAAATGAACTATAGTATTACTATAGTATACTATAAGAGTTGTATAGTATCCTATAGTAAGTTTGTAGAGTTCTGTAGTATTTTTCACCAGCTATCATATTACTATAGTCTTTTCTGTAGTGCCATTTTACTAGCTATGGTAGCCCTATAATATTTCAATAGTAATACTATGTATCTAGATCTTTGTAGTATTCCTATATTATTTTAAATAGTATAACTATAGTATAATATATAGTGTTTCTGTAGTTGTTTTTTGAACACACTGTAGACCACTCCTATAGTAATAGCATGATATTGTCATAGTGAATGCATATTATTATATAGTGTTTGTAAAAGTATTACCATAGTGTTTTTTTTGGTGTTTCTGTATTAAGACTATATTATTTTAAATATTACTACTGTAGTATAATATTTAGTGTTTCTGTAGTTGTATTTTGAACACACTATAGAACACTCCTATAATAGTATGATATTGTCATAATGAATGCATATTATTACCATAGTGTTTGTAAAAGTATTACACTCCTATAATTAATGTGTATTTTTTTTTTTAACACACTGCTGTGTCAAAGGCAATTCAACACATTCAGTGTCATTTCTGAACTATTTTACACACACATGTGTGTACATATAAAAAATAAAAATTCACATAGTCAACACATTAGTGTTGACTAACACTGGGCTAACATTGGGCACTGTCCTGCCCAATCACGGTTGAGTTATTTCAAATGTATCATTTTTCAACTGTCCAACTGTCAATCAAATGTCCCAACTGCCATTTCACCTCTGGCTGCTGTGGAGGATGGATGTCAGTGGAGGAGAGTCTAACTCTAGGTAAATTATACAGAAACAAAACGTTTTTAACAAAGTGAGCGGATATATTGTCATAATGTGAGCAAGCTAGGGGTCTAAATACATATTTTTAGACTTAAATAAATATAATTTTGCCAATGTTGAACAGCTAACTATTGTTTGAGTTAAGCTGCCTGGATGACAATAATTTTCCTTTAGGCCGTTCTTCTTTTTTATTATATTTATTTTATCTTAACTTAATGTAGCTTACACTCTTTTCTGTGATCATTCTTCAATCGGCATTATATTGATATCATTAGCAGCTATATGTTTAATGCTATCTAGCTACTTTGGCTAGGTTTCATTGTTCGGCCAGAGAAAGTGCGAGTGAGGCTGCGTTGATATACAGTCTCTTACAGTGCAAATACGTAACTTACTCGCACTAAAGTTATTTATTAGTAGTACGTGTACAGTACAGTTTACCTGTTTCTGACTAAAACATCAGCCAATACTCTACTTGCAAATATAATATCCTGTTGAAGGGAGATTTCATATCTGCCTAATGTGGCTAAGGCAACTGTATGTGAGACGCAGCGTCACGCACGGCAGTTAGGCCTTCCCTTCCGATTATTTGATTGTTCGGAAGGGAAGGGCCGGCGGGCTTTCCTTCTGACCAATCAAATCGTTGGAAGGGAAGGCCGGCGGGCTTTCCTTGACATGTCCCTGACACAGCGGACTGCGGGTGTAATATAGAGTGAGTGTAGCGTGCAATACTGTGTTTCACCACACATTAATTTAGAGGGGCGCTGTTTCAGTCTTTGTAAAATACTCACTGACAACAGCAGAGAGATGTTTTTTTAATACAAATAAAAAATATAAAGAAATACCCAGCCTCCAGGAGAAAACGCCACTGGAGGCTGAGCAGAATCTCCACTATGCTTCTCTAGAAGTTGTCTTTATGGGTGAAGTTAATTAACTTAAAATTACCATACTGCTTATAATTTATATAAGGTGTGTATTCATGGGTTTAACTAGAAGATGATAGATGATGGCATTTAATTTAATCTGGCATAATATGATTAGTCAACATCAGGATGAATTTGTCTTTTTCTTATAATTACAGGAAGCGGGAATGAGCTGCAGGAATCTGTTAAAGTCCATAGCAAAAAGGAAATTAAAAGAAAAATCTACAGTGTCCAAAGCACAAACCATCTCCTGGAAGTAACAGGTGAATTTGGATTTGTCCTTGATAGGATTTTAAAATACAACACAGACTTCAAAGAGTTTATAGATGTTGATAGAAGCGAGAATCAGTAACTTTGACAGATTCCAAGTGCACTTTTCTGAAGCACCAGATCTTCAGCCTGTCCTAAGAGAAGTCTGTCAAACTCAGGTATACATGTACCATGCTTGTTAAATTGTGTTTCAAAAATCACACAGGCCAGAACTTTACTTTGTGCTGTGCTTGCTCTTATTGTTTTGTTCAGCCAAGAACCAGTTCTTCTGAATGGCCTAACTGATCTACTTAAGAAGAAAATTCCAGAAGTATTTGATGAACTGCAAAATGACACTCTTACCGAGAAGACCAGCCTCAAACTTGTCAGAGTTTGCATCTCTGACTTGGTAGAGAGGCATGGGTTGTAAGTATATGAATGTGAAATGTGTTTATACTGTATATAGTGGTTGGGACACTTTTTCCCTTAATTTCATTGCCCAACCATTTCTGTTTCAGGCCTGAAATTGTTCTTGTAATTTTTTTACATTTAAGTTATTCGTATTCATATTCTGTGAACAATGTATTTTATTTTGTTAATAAAGTCCCTATCTTTCAAATTGAAACTGCTCTGCTTGCTAACTTTTATTTGTTGATACCATACTTACTATAGGGATGAATACATCATTATTAAAGATAATTAACTATAGATTCACTATAAGATCACCATAGCCAACTCTATAGTATTACTATAGTAATTTTCTGTAGTGTGTTCCAAAAAACCATAGAAATAATATAGAAAGCACTATAGTGATACTACATAAAATTCAATAGTATCGCTATAGTAATTTCCTATAGTGGCCGAAAAACCATAGAAATACTACAGGAAACACTATAGTATAACTGTAACTTCAATATAAGATCACCATAGCCAACTCTATAGTATTACTAAAGTAATTCTCTATAGTGTGTCCCAAAACACCATAGAAATACTGTAGCAGTTTTTTGTGGTATTTCTATAGTAATTCTTAATAGTAATACTATAGTGTTTTTTTGTAAGTAATCAATTTAAGAGAGTAAAGGCCAGATAAAACCACTATATCTCATCCTGTGTCTGGCTGTGTGTGTATGTGTGTAGGTCTCTGGGTGTGTGCCTGTCTGTGAATCTCAGTGACCTTTAAGTCTTCTGAAAGAGCCACCTTTTTTGAAAGGAGTGAAGGTGGGAGAAAATACATTTTAATGATCGCTGGGCTTTGATGAGGTTATAGTAGGTGCTACTTTTATATTACAGTGATGCAAATTAGTCGCTTTTCGGCGCCTCCCTCTTATTTAACGCTGCTTTGGGTGACTTGTGTAATTCGTGGAGAACCGAAGAGTTTTCGTTTTGGGGGGGGGGGGGTCCGTTAGTCCGTCCGGACAACTTCTCACTTCAACAAAGAAGAAGAAATCTAGATCGCAAAATAATTAAACCAGCGAGTGCCTTTTTTTCCTGGCCAAGGACAGGTTCCTTGAACACAACACGAGCGTAACGTGTCTTCACGTGGTTATGTCTCGTCTGAAAGGAGTGTAGACTAGACTAGAGTGCTTACGGAGAGCACCGGAACGCCGCTCCAACTCTTCAAATATTGCAGTACCCATAAGGAGCCGTACACATGCTGCAGTGTTTGCGTGGCTGTGTCTTTAGTTGTAAGCACAGTGGCGATCTGTTGTTATTAGCATCTGGTTAGCTAGCTATGCTAACGAATTTAAAGAGCTTTTCTACAACCAGGTGGAAGAGAGCTCTCTCCTGAGAGGCTCAAATAACCTCAGCTCAGTGAGGTTAAGGCACACCTTGATATGATCATTATAATTATTAATGAGACATTAGAGACTAAATGAAAAACAGGTATAAAATACTATATGACAGTAACAAAAAAGTTGTTAAAAATAAGTGATTTGTAAAATATCCCAAAAGAAAAATCTGCTTACAGTTCTGTTTCAAATGGGTGCTGAGAGATGTATCCATAGATCTCCTCATGTTGCTCTCAAAGTGCACCAGATTGAAGCTTTTAACTTCAATATTCAAAAAAAAAATCTTCCCGGGGGTGCATAACCCCGGACCCCCCTAGAGGAGGTTAGGTCCCCCCCACTTAAATCATGTTCACATGGATACTAAATACATTTGCACACATCTTGTGTCCATATCTTTCTGTTTTGGTGGTCATGCCACACCGTGCACATGCATGCGCGAGTCATGGTAGATATCTGGATTAAGAGGTTGCTTTTTCTTTGCACATCATGAAAGAAAGGCCAAATTAATTGGCTGTGATTTTATTTTTTTTAAGCAGAGGTTGAGTTCAATAATTTGTACGGCCCTCGGAGGATGTTGTAAAAATTTAACGGAAAAAGGTTCCCCTCCCCTGCTGTAAATAATAATAAAAACCCTTGATTTATAACTTAACATCTCTGTCTCCTATTGATCTGAGTATATTATAAAGAACAGTTAATTGAAGCATTATAGCACAGGCCTTTGTCAGATGGTATATTACGGTTTTTTTCCTGCTTCGAATAGTTCTCTCTTTTTTCACCATACCTGTGTTTGCATCACTGATATTAGAAGACCAATCTCTTACCATCAAGGTCTTACTTAATAACATCTCCATTTTATACTGTACCGTTCTACCCTGAACAGCGGAAAACACAGAATGATTATGCAGACATACTTTAACAACGTTGGGACCTCTCTGACAGCCAGTTTTAACTCGACAGCAAAGATAGTCTTAGAACCCTGAAAACATAAACTGCAATCTTTATCACTATTACAATTTAAATCTCATTAAATGTGACTCGGATATTAAATTATGTTATTTATAGACATGGCAGAGTGGCACAGATTAAAAAAGCTCAAGATATAAGTGTTCATTTTCACGCAGCTGTGCTGTGTTGAATTTGTGCTATTGACCTATTCCTAGTAAACTGAAGTGTAAACTCATATTGAATGTTGTGCTAACAAGAAATATTTGAAATCAATTACAGCAGGAGGTAACTTTGATATGACTTTATGAGGGTGAACCGTAACAATAAAAGTGCTTTTATATGTGCCGCACACCTTTACGTGGATCATTTTTCCCTTTGTCTTTATCTAAAGTCCATTTCAACACAATAAGCAATTTTCATGATTCTTTTAAGTAGTCTCCCGTGCCCCCAGATATTTCCCATGTTTCTTCTTTGGCCACTGGACAGAATCATTTTGGCTCTGTGACTTTCACAGAAGCTGGCACATAATTAGATTGAAGTCATGCTCAGCTGGTCCTGTCTCTTACCGAATGTCATTGTTGTCATCGGTGGCTCAGAGGAATGTCCAGGAAAAGGACCTGAATGCCAAACCATTTCAGATGTCCTCAGGTTATTCCACTATCTGTGAAAAGATGTAATACAATGCAAATACATCTTAATATGGTTTCACACCCAGCTGGCAAAACCTGTTTTTAATGGTATGTAAAATACAAATGTATATTTGTGTTGGCTAAGTATCTCAACATATTTGGGATGTACTGCAAACACATTTTGCATAGATATTAAATGGTTTTCAAAGGAGGAGTCCTAATGACTTTGGTAATACACTGGCCACTCCTCCATTTTAGTTTTTGAGCAAAAATAAATGTGGCAGAGATATCCATGTAAAGTATAACTGCTCCCTTGAAAATAATAGGTTAACTTGAAAAACATACATTACAGAAAAACATAAAGAAAATTGAATGGAAAACTGTAAAGTCTGACAAGGTTTTCCGATTTGGTGTGTACATGTTATTGATACAATAATAGTTTGGATTTCGCCAGTTGATAGCCCCATCCAAACACTAGAACTATGTATCTTTACTTTTTATTTAACTTTCTTTTATTTACTTTGTCATGTTGAGCAACAATGAGCTGAATACATGCTAATAGAAAAGAATTATTCCATAACCTTTCTACTCTTTACTGTATGTTTGTTACTGAAAAGGAGCAGTCTACGGAGCCTTTCATGGACTTATACAATATTGTCTTCATTCTCCACCTTCTCTAAGGCCATATACACTGAACAAAAATATAAATGCAACACTTTTGTTTTTGCTCCCATTTTTCATGAGATGAACTCAAAAGATCTAAAATATTTTCTATATACACAAAATAACCATTTCTCTCAAATATTGTTCACAAATCTGAAAAAATGTGTGATAGTGAGCACTTCTCCTTTGCCGAGATAATCCATCCCACCTCACAGGTGTGGCATATCAAGATGCTGATTAGACAGCATGATTATTGGACAGGTGGGCCTTAGGCTGGCCACAATAAAAGGCCACTCTGAAACGTGCAGTTTTGCTTTATTGGGGGGGTCTCGGGGGTTCCGAAAACCAGTCAGTATCTGGTGTGACCACCATTTGCCTCACGCAGTGCAACACATCTCCTTCGCGTAGAGTTGATCAGGTTGTTGATTGTGGCCTGTGGAATGTTGGTTCACTCCTCTTCAATGGCTGTGCGAAGTTGCTGGATATTGGCAGGAACTGGAACAGGCTGTCGTATACGCCGATCCAGAGCATCCCAAACATGCTCAATGGGTGACATGTTAGGCTTAGGGTTTAACCCTAGGGTTTAACCCTGTGCAATAATCATTCTGTCTAATCAGCATCTTGATATGCCACACCTGTGAGGTGGGATGGATTATCTCGGCAAAGGAGAAGTGCTCACTATCACAGATTTTTTCAGATTTGTGAACAATATTTGAGAGAAATGGTTATTTTGTGGATATAGAAAATGTTTTAGATCTTTGAGTTCATCTCATGAAAAATGGTAGCAAAAACAAAAGTGTTGCATTTACATTTTTGTTCAGTGTATATGCCCAAGGCTTAGTATGTATTGTTGAGGTAGTTACATTCTTGATGAAGCGCAAAAAAGCTATGGGGCAGTCAATTGTGTAGCTATTCAACCACACCTGTAGGGTACGAAGCTAATCAATAAGACCTGTGACCGTTTAACTACCAGTACAAACAAAAAACTATTAACTGAAATACTCTATACCCAACAATGGGCTGGTATTATTTGCCAAATAATAGACGGTTCTTGCTGTTTAATGCAAACTGTGCATCACACCTGACTTAGCTTCATTAGCATTTACCAAAGTGAGAAAGCAGCATGGCCGGTGACAGATGCAGGCCCCCAGCGCAGCATTGTGATGGATAGAGCTGCAGATGCATTGTTCCCAACAAAAGCTACTCCACTTGTCATCGCTCTGGTGGAGCCAGGTGTGGTGTGATAATTCATTTAGTATTTAAATGTTTTGTAAGGCAGAACGGTTGAATTGATCGAAAGCATGTTGGCTGTGCACTTAACACAAAAGCTGGGCTGCCTCTCACATCTGCTTTCTGCCACAATTATTCAAATAGCTCCACCGGTACCCTGCTTTTACCGCCGGATCAACAGGCTGTTTATGTCATTCTGGAGCCATTACAAGCATATTAGCCAAACTACTATCTTCGAGCATAGCTATTGGATCTTTGTTAAAAAGGGCAATTTTTCCCACCTACTTTAATGTATTTTTATGACTATGGAGTGCGAGTAATTGCTTGAACCATTCAAGTAATAAAAGGGTGATCTAGTAATTTAGGATAATCTTTATGTCTCTTTCACCATCTGTGGGACAGACGTGCGCCATGTGTGTTAGTGGAGAAACAAACCACAAATAACTATCGGAAAAGAAGACGGGTAACACCCAACCGTAGCTCAACAACTTGACAAAATGCAAATGAACATCCAGAAAATTCACTCACAAAAATCACAGCATCTCACCGCCCTTCCTCCATTTGATTCTTTTCCTTCAATTCCCATATTCTTTTTTTATTTTATCAAAGAAATTGAGAGCTGCTTCTCAGAGGAAGGAAAAAAGAAGTCGGTCTCACTCTACTGGCCAAAGTAATAGCAAAATGACTGGAGCAACAGGCAACAGTTATTTACAGATTTTATTTATTTATTTGTTCAGACGTTATCTGCTGGGGCTGAGGAAGGGGAGAAAAGCAATATTCATTTTTTTAATGGGGCTGCCCTACACAGATAATATCCCAGTGTTATTTTCTTTCTCCTGGATTTCTCAAGCAACGAAGTGTGCTGGGAATGCCAAGTGCTGCTCTTGTTCTTCCACCCAGACAGAAATGAAACCATTCTTTATTTGAAAGAGAACTATTTCACACCAGGAACTTATCTCCCAGATTTTAATTGTGTGGATAAGAACAGGATGTTTAAAAATGGTCTATGCTTTGTAATATCTTGATAAAGGATGAGGCAGCATGCACAACCAAAAGAGTTTAAAGTCACTTGCTGACACAAGGAATCTTGTAAATCACATGTTATGATTGCCGTATTGAGAGGAACTTAACTTCATCCGTAGACAGCCAGCATCTTTAAAAAGTGTATGTACTGCCAATGTGTCTCAAATATTTATTTGCATTAACTCCAGCACAGTTTAACACATTTTTCATTGGGACAACTCATTAAGGTGCACTGATGTAGCATCTTTAACTGACTGACACTAAATAATGTGTTCCTATAGTTACAGGGTTTCCTTTTTTACTAATGAACTGTTTGCCCTGAGTCTCTTGTGGAGAGTATACCTGTTATCAAAGCTAGATGGACTAACCACTGGCAGTTTGATGCAGCAGACAGGCTGTAACTATAGCTAACACTTCCACTCATCTGACTCCCTTTAGCTCTGCCTTTCATTCATTTGTCTTTTTCTTTTTGATCTGCCTTTTTTCAGTTTTGAGTTGTTTTCTCACAGCTCTGGTATGTCTGTGTTTTATTCATGCTCGGTTTTGACATGTTGTCATTGTATTTTCTTCCAACCAAAAGTGGTCTCATTAAAACTTAAAGAGCAGCTCTTGCCAATGGTCGGTTTATGAGACAATGGGCTCCAGGACAGAGACATATAAAAGGCCAATCCACTTAAACAGGAGCAAGAAGCACAAATGTTATAATCATTTAGTCCCTTTTGGTAGTCGTTTAGTTTCTATTTGTAGTTTTTAGGCATCTCTATGAGCCATGTGTCTCTATGTAGCCTTTTGTGTGTTATCAGTAATTGGGTAGTCATTTTGTCATAAATAGTTTTGTGCGGTTTTTATTTCTCTGTGGTCTATAAGTGTCTCCTAATAGTCTTTGTATGTTTTGTTGTGTTCTATGCGCGTCTCTTTGTCATCTTTTTGTGTCTCTGTGGTCTTTTTCGATTGTCTTAGTATTTGTTTTGTGCCTTTTTGTAGTCATATAATGTCTCTTCAAGGTAGTTCTCTGTCTCTTTGGTTTTGTTTTATTTCTCTTCGTGAGCATTTTGAGTTTCTTCCTGTGTGGTACATGTGTCTTTGAGTGACATTTTGTAGGTAAAGGCAAAGGAACCCCCTGAAATATTTAGTAATCTGATGGGCAAGCATTTCCCATGGGCAAGCATTGTTTTCAGTAAAAAGGATATGATGGCTAACGATTTAAAAAAGCTAAAGGTTTGTTGACACTCAATAAGAAGTCGGACTCGCAGTGTGACAATTGAAGCTAAATGAAATGGGGTTAGCAGCCCTGCAGATCAGACATAATTAGGATCAATACACGTGGTCATGTATATTTCAGTTCCCAGGCGACAGCAAGCATCTCTCTTTAACGTTGCCCATTTTAACGCATATTAAAAATTACTGATTCCTTTGCAAACTTTCCAGGCTTCTTATTAAATTGTAGCTGTCCTGCCAGTCGCAAGTCATTTTAATCTACAGGGTACACTTTCAATAGTGCCTTCCTTCAGTGGAAAGATGAAACAAACACATGAAAGGCACAGAGAAAAAAGATGAAAGAGTGAACAATTATATGCCACCCATTAATCTTCTGAAACTCAGGAAATGTTTTTAAGACTACACTGGCTTACCTTGGTGGCTCACAGAGACGGCTAATGATTTGTTTGAAAGCTAGCTCGGCGCTCCTGGGTGGGGGGCATGAATAGAAAACAGTGAGACAAACAAGCCCAGCCAGGTGTGCACGGCGCTACAGGCGGGCGAGATTGCAACCGAAGCGCAGAGCCAGCCAGCGTGGCATTCAGATGTGTGTGAGAGGTGCCCTTCTCTGCCTCTAATGCATCCGGGGGTGGTTGATTGATTTTTTGCGCAGAAGCGGGTGTCTTAATGTCCTAATGCATTGCTCTGTCACAGAGGGCTGCCTTGGCAAGCTGCCCTTTCCACAGACTGATCTGCCGCTCGATTGGATGAGACCAGGGCAAATAAATATACAGGGAGTGGAGCACTGGAGGAGTAGAAAGGATGGGCTACAAGCATGGTGACACCACCACATCAACGTAAACAACCACATGCACACATTATTCTCCTATGAAACACGCTTCCATCCATTGTCAAAAACACACATCAGAAGATTATTTCGGAGCTTTGTTTGTTGTTTCTTCACTATTGATTTGACAAGGGGGCTCCATGTTCATTTCAGGCCACCGGCTCCTTTTGTTGTTCTGTTTTGTGATGGTGGATAACACCAAAATCAATATATGGTTTGACAGTATTTTTCATCCCTTTTTACTTGCCCCACTGGCTTATACTTTTGTGATATTGCAATTCTATTTCCCAGGAATGATCTATTGTGCTGTATCAACTTACATCAAATATGAAAAACAATGCAGGATGTACAGTAGTGAGATTTATAGTCAGGCAATGGAGGCTACAGAGGTCATGTTCATGTAAGCCAATTGCCTTCAACCATATATGAATGTTAACTTTCCATCTTGTGTTGTCAATGTTGATTTCTCATCTTAAGAACTGTTTTCTTTTATCTCAATGACATTCACAATTTCCTTTGAGCAAATTGGTCCAGGTAAACGTGACAACTCCTAGAGAGGATATGCTTGGGCGCCATCTTAGGTTGCAGTCGCTGTGGCTACTCCAACTGAGTGGAAGCACGTTCAGATAACAGTGGCCATTTAACCCTCCTGTTGTCTTCGGCTCAAATCTGACCGATTTACTACTTTCATAAATCATAACTTTTTTGTTTTACATTAGATTGCATTAAGGCTTTATGATATCCTTCACAGTAGACCTTTGAACATATGAAATTGCTGATCACCACTTTCATTGAATTTTGGATGATTTACTCAACTTTGTAACACCCGTGGTGTTCCCGCTCCCCCCCCCTTAAGTGCCCATCCCCCCATGTGCATCACACCTGGCACACACAAACACACACACACAGAACAATTTGATACATTTCCCGCTCTTATGTGCCCATCCCCCCACATGGATCACACCTGGCACACGCAATACATGTTCAGTGTCTATTCTTTGTATATTTACGATGACAATAGGAGGGTTAATGTTTTGGGGGGTTTTCCCTTCTCTGTAGTGTGTTACGGAGGTCTTTGTGCATGTAAATGATCTGCAAAGGCTACAATCCCAAAGATCACCCCAGAACGAGTTTCTTGCCCAAACACTCTGAAACCCTTGATTCCTTTGTTCACTTCCGTATCATAGTGACATCACTACATAACACTCACCATTTATATTGGCCAGCTTTCCAACACATTCAACGTGATATGGGGCGGGAAATCTCTAAGCGGTTGACAAATCACAACAGAGATGGCCAGCTAACCAATCAGCAGACTGGGCTCTGGTTTCAGACAGAGGGTGAAAATAGGTGCTGCAGCACAGGCAGTATGAGAAAAAATAAAACCCTTTTTGAACATCAAAGCATGGAGACATGTCTCAGAGGCACAAACTATAATTATCAAACCTGAAAATGAGCATCATAGGGCCCCTTCAAATATTAGGAATACACACAAAAATATGCAGAAACAAAATAAATCCAGGCACTGCAACGAGGGTTCAGGATTGATTGATTAATTTTAAGTGCAGTTACGTTTATTTAAATTAGACACAAATAAAAAGGAGTCCAAAAGCAGCAAAAAACTTCAATAATGAGCTCCGTTTTGTTGTAGCATACTTCGCAGACCAAAAGAAAAAAAATATTCATGCTGAATTAAAAATGTTCTCAGTAAATTTGAATTAATCAGTGTAAGAACATTGTGTTCTGTAAAAAAACATGTTGGATTTTATTTGATATTGACAATAACAAAATCAATTCACTTTCATCTATTTGGGTTGCCACAATATCTGCAAGGCTAGATTAGTGAGAAATTGTAATTAGCGTGATCAATAGTGTGAGCCAAATCGACCATTTTAGATATTTTGGGTGTCCTTGTTTTCTTTCAAACCAGGACCACAATCGTACTGAGCCCCCTAGGGGACATGGAGAAGAAAAAAATAATTATTTGCAAAAAAGAAGTTTTCATTTAGTTCAATGTACTTCCTGGTCAGTTCGGCTGCTACGGCAACAGAGAAACCACAACAATGGAGTGGTTCATCGATTTTACTTGAGCTTGGCCTTAAATATAAAGATATAACATCAGTGCTTGGCAATAGGCACGGGTTTCACACATAGACTCTATGGGTTTCACATAAGTGAAGACACCTCAAGACAACACTCAGAGCGATGGGACATGCACGTCCCCCCTCTGAGCTGAGTTATTGACAGTTTCGAATTTCGCGGATCAATAACTCATGAACATAACGTTGTAAAAATACAAACATGACTTTACAACCATAGCAAGGTAGACAACGAGCTACAGAGTCGTTTTTATCAGAACAGTTCGATACGCGCCGTCATCCGAGCTAAACATCAAGAATTGGTCACAATCTGCAGTTGGAGGAGGGAGAAGAGTGCTTAGGGACCGTCTACAAACTGAAACGGGGTTTTGCGAGATATCGCAAAAGTATTGCGACATCTCACAAAGGTTTTGCGATATCTCGCAAAAGTATTGTATGTGAAGAAAAGCACCATGTGTGGCTTTTATTTCCCTTGAATGCATTAAAAAAAATATTTGCATATGGTCATAATTACTCTCTAGCATACAAGGTTGTATATTTTTTGTTGGATCAAGTCAGAGTATTCTCTCATTATTTAGCTCTTGCTTACTGTAATGTTGCTACACTATTAAAATAATTAAGCGCCACTCAAGTCTCACTGTTTATGGGCTTTCATTAACAGCTTTTACTCTCATGGCTTCTAATGAGAGAATACAGTAAGACAAACACAGTCAGTCATATCCAAGTCAAGACTTTATGTTGGAAAATTGTTTATTATTTCTCCTTTTGGTCTGATTGATGGCAGCTGTGTTACGCGAAATCTTGACGGTTTTCATAGACATGTCAAAAATGTGGGCTTTTACCAAACATAGTTTTACTTTCCCCAGAAGTTTTCAAGATTTCATCCTTATTTCAAAGGGGATACTATCAGCACCAATAAATAAATAATATGCATCATATGGCTATGATATACAATACGCCTGCAGACTATAGAATCTGGCATCTTACCGCTTGCATCCAAGTCCAGCCAGTGCCAATTTCTGTCTCGAGAGAAATAACTCTTCAAGAAGAGCATTTGTGTTGCCAACATTTTTTAATTTGCGGCTTCAATGGAGTGTTAAAATGTAATGGCCCGAGGTGGAGCAGTGCGGGAAAAAAATGACTTGGGAATTAGCCTGCATCAAAGGAGTCTTTGTGCGCTCCTTCACCCCTCCCCACCTCACTGAAACGCGATAAATACACAATAATTGTTGGAAATTATGTGTTTATGCACATAGATACTGCAATGCTAATACATACACACATGTTGGGATCAAACACACACTGGCTCGGTTTGTTGCCAAATGGCTTCACTCTGCCCTGCCCTCCTGCCCTTTCACTGTAAACTGTGTAGTGCTCATAGCAACTATAGTCAGGAGGTTTTATTCTATAGCAAACAACACACTCACTTGACTGCTCCCAGTGGTACTGGAGGAAAACCAATATAACATTTGAGTGCAAATGGCAAACTCTCACTGCAGGAAATGTAAACTGCAGGGCGCTGCCTCCTCTCCGCTGCGATGCTGAAGTGAGCACTGAACTGTCAACCCGCAATCATGGCACCCTCCCTGGCCTCTTCTCTCTCTGCTTCTGTCCTTTTTTAAACATTTGTTTTCACCTCTCTCATCGCAGACTGCAGCAACTGTAGGCTAAACACAGTGGGTCAGGTAAAAAGGGTTTGCTTGTTTGTATTTCTCCTCAAGGCTCCAGAGAGCAGCTACTCGCTCGCTGCCATGGCCTGCTTTGGAGAAAGTTCCCCTTCAGGTGCCAGCATGGCTTCACAGCAAAGTGCTGGTAAAGCACTCCAGTAGACGGCAGGAATATGCAGACTGCGTGTCCACCCTTGTGTCTGCGAGTGGTGGCAAAGTGATTTACCCCTCCCTTATGCTTCAAACACATAACCCACCCTGTATTTTCTCTGTCAGTAGCCGGCTGCCAGAGAAAAGCCTCCCCAATTTTGCAATGACAAGTGCCAGTGGTTGCACAGCATCCTCAATCCCTCCAGCCTGACATTACTGCCTTTTTGGTTTAAGTGCTCTCAATAGCCTTTTCATCCTAAGTGAGCTGGAAGCAGAGTTGAACAGGTAACCTTTAAGATTAAAACATGAGCCAATTTGGATAAAAAAGAAAAATGCATTAAACAAAACTGATTTCTCTGGCATGGTCACATTTAGCAATCTGCTTTCAGCAGATGTTTCTGTATTCTATACTATACACTGCAATGTTTTTATTAATTGTATATGTATTTTTTTATTTAACAGGGACAGTGCACATTAATGAACATTTCTGTAAATGTGCCACAGTTAGTCAAGAGGCTACTTTTCAAGTCACCCTAAATCAAATGTAATTTCAAATAACAACTAAATACAACTAATAAAGACATGACTTCCGGTAAATGCTAATGAAAACTATTAAAAAAGAAATAAAAACATACATATTACATAGCAAGAGGATAGCAACAGGTTAAGGCACGGGCAGTACAGACAGAAGGTTGTAAAGTGCAGTAGATTATTTCAGTGTTGACAGAGCTGATTCCTCAATAACCATGTTTTTAAATGGGATTTAAATTAACTGAATGTATTTAGTTCTCTGATTGTTGCTGGGATTAAGTTCCAATTGTTGAGCAGCTTTAACATACAATGTAGAATGACTTAAATAACTTTTCCTGAGTGGAATAATGCATTGTCCTCTTGCTGCACCTCTTGTTAGCCTGTTTGCAGTACGGAGGTGAGGTTATGCCGCGGTTGATCTTGTACGGAAGGCAAGCATTTGCATGTTTAATGATGTTTTCCGAGCTCAACAAGTTGTATTTTCTTAAGTTTTTGTCAGTGATGAGAATGTACATATTTCTTCTCAAGTTTTTTAAAGCTCACCTACAATGCTATATTTGAACAATATATTATAGGGCCATATCGATACAAAACATGTCTATGAAGTGTTTTGCTCGAAATACCGAACAGATCACCCATTGTAGCCCTGCCTCATACTCCTCTATTTCAGCCCTGTTACAAAAGTGCAGATTCTGGGTCTGGCCCATTAAAGGTCCCATGTCATGCGTTTCCGGTTATTACCCGTCCCCTTGTGTGTTATGTAGCTTTTTCTGCATGTAAACGGTCTGCAAAGTTACAAACCCTCAAAGTACACCTTGTAGCGAGTAAAACTCTAACACAGAAAATACCTTTCTATGCTGCCCCAGAACGCCTCGTTGGAAATTTTCATTTTTCAATTTTTTCTTCCTGGGTATAGTGACGTGACCATACCCAAATGGTCCGTGGAGCTCCTCAAACACCAGGATCCCTTGGCATCACTATCAAACGCAGTGGGGGGGACCTTGAGCGTCGATTTTCAACTATCAGGGAGTCCCGTTGACTTGCATAGAGCTCCCTGAACGTTGGTAATAGACGAGTTGGGATCGCGGAGAACTCACTCAGCCTTATCTTTTCTCAGGCTGTGAGTGTGTGGCGAACTGTGTGGCGAACAGCCTGGCTGTGAGTGTGTGTGTGTGCTCAGGCTGAGTTCTGCGATGTCTCGCTGTCTTGCAGACCCCACGCAGCAACCAGGAAACGACACCAGTAATACAGCTCACACTGCACCCAGACCCCAAGCAGCATTCTCCTCTGTTCGTCGGTTGCTAACAAACACAATTGTAACACATAATCACTGATGTTCCGCTGTAACGGTGGTGGACTCATCAGAACAGAGTGGGCGAGCTGACCGGGCTTATAAGGAGGGGGGGGGGGGGCAGGAGCTCCAACAAGCCGTTTAGGACAGAGAGTGAATACACATACTATACAGAGATGCTGTATGAGAAACCAATGTGATTTTGGAATATTGAACAATGTAAATCTATTCTAGTAGACCTCAAAAATGGAATTGCTAATGTAAACACAGCCAGCCCACATTTTAGTTATGACGTCAAGACCGCAGCAAATCTGGATTAGCTCCGTTGAACCCCCGTTTTAAGAGATGTTGGTAAGGAGCTAAAGAGAGAGTGTTGTATTTTCGGACACTGAGTCTCCTTACACACCGGGGACACATATTTATGTGTCAAAAATTGCATTTTGCATAATAGGTGACCTTTTAAGTACTTGTTTGCATAAAGACTCCAGTGGTTTTGAAGTAGTTGTTCTGGCATTTGACCAGGTTGTTAAACAGTAGGTGATGAGAGAGAACCATAAAGGGTTTCTTTTACAAACCCCTTTGTATCTGATTTATTTATAAATTATGTACACAAATCCTGTTCTATATTCCCTGAAGACAATGTTTTTTTTAAACAAGCAAAGTTATAGTATAAAGAGGATTACTGTAAATGTAATCACATCATTTTACTTGTATTGCTTGTAATCCATTTATGTTCCACCCTTACTGGAAGGCCTGTGCTTTTAATTACAGGCCCTGTTTTCATTGAGAGGTAATTATCATGTTGGCTTCTAATCCTTTTCATATTATACTTTCAAACACTGTTTTACAATTTTTACTCTGCCTGGCCGATCAAGTTAGTTTCTTCCTATTGGCATGATTCAGTAGCCACACAAGATAAAAGAAACAAAAGCCACACAGTGTGGCCAAATATATGTGAATATCCAAATTAAAACACTAGAGGGCCCCTGGGCTAAAATGTGCAATAGGCCCTAACTGACCCCCAACCTCTGCTTTCTCCAAATCTCTCTCTCGGGGGTTGTGCATATTCTGAATGTGTTAAATCCAAATTAATTTAGAAAAATACACCATGTAAGCAATTGAGCTTGGGGCTAAGGGCAAGATATAATGCAGCATTTGTTTTAAGGCTTGTAGTTTAACGTTCGCTTTTATGGTTCACACAGCAAATGACTCCAAGCCACACTTTTAATTAAATGGGCAACATTTTGATTTGAATAATTCCCCAAAAATGTGGGTCTGTGCGTGCGTTCATCATTTTATGAAACACTTTAGCACTTCAACTAAACAATATTTTTGTCATCTGCTGATTTCCAAAAGCCTGGAACCAAAATGTAATTTGTATGTAATATCTAAAGCATCCAATATTAACAACAAATGGCAATGATCAATGAAATTACCACAGGCTAATGATCATAGTCAAGCCTTTGGGCTCCCTGTGGGTCTGGAGAATTAACTACTTCTCACGGTTGATAACAAACAGCAATTGTGGGGTCTGAAAAGGGAAGCCAATGCGGAAGTGCCATTAGGCAACTATCGTGGCAACAAGAAGTCTAAATGTATAAAGTCTATATGAAAACAATTACCCTCTTCAAACTAGAGTTATTACTCTCAGTAAACATGAGTTTATGATCTCAATCCCTAGTTTAAATGTAACTTTAATACAGCAGGATTTAGAGTAAAATATATGATAAAGCAGTGTTTGCTTAAAGGCCCAGTGAAGTGCATATTTTTGCACCAAAATGAAATGGCAGTTTCATTCCTTACATATCATTGTGCCTGTTCATGGCTAAAATAATTTTTAATAATTCATAATTAATGAATTAATGAATTATTAATTTTGCCGTCTGAGCCTAACGGAAGTTGCAGACGATAGTGGCTGTGACGTCACAAGATGTACCCAGTTGCGATTGTAAACATGGCGGAGACTCTGGAAAGTGATACTAGTGTGAGAGAAATGATTGATTTGGACAGCTTTTCGGACAGGATAGATGAGGAAAGTGATCAATCTGGTGCACTTTGAGGGCAACATTAAGAGATTTACGGATACAGCTCTCAACACTCATATGAAACATATATTTCAATAATCAAAAAACATTGGAATGATTTCTTAACCTATTTTATACAACTAATATTACATAGATGGAAATATTTGTTTACATAGATGACCAAACCCACTGAGATAACTTAGGCTACAGTTTACCTCCCTGAGCTGACGTTATCTCTCTCAGTCCCACAGGAGAGCACTCTCCCTCTCCTTATTGTTGAAACAGCTAATCTCCGTTAGCTCCGAGCTAGCACCAGATGCTAACAACAACCCTGTAACTCTCTCAGTCTCTCTTTCTCTCTCTCTCGAATCGACCAGTGGCCTTTATTTATCATGATCAATCAAAGAATCTCCGAAACAATGACACCAGCCAGGCTCACCTTCATCTTTTGGGAACAGAAACATCGCCACTTCGGCAGACTTGACATTACTACAGCCAGCGGCAATGCATCGTTTCCCCTGTGTTTTTCATCCCTCTTTCTTCACTGTCGCCTCCATTGTCAGGTTTTCTCGATTGGCAATCACTTCCAGTCGACTCCGACACACTTTCCAGGAAAATACTAGCTCAAAAACGTTGAGAAATTCGACTTTGAAAAAGAGAAAAAACGAACGGTGGTGAATGTAAACAGTGCAGCGGCGTCCATCTCGTGACGTCACGCAGTAGATCGCAAGCCACGCCCACGAAGGCAAAGGTCGACTGCAGATTTCCCCGGAAAATTCAAAACTCGTCAAATTTGTTGCTATTCCAACATTTTTTGATATGGGTTCCAATGGACAATTTTGGTCATTACTATACGTATTAGCATAACAGATCATGCACAGGTGCACACTTCACTGGGCCTTTAAGAGCGTGGCTACTTTGTGATTAACAAGTCGGTAACACAGTTTTGGAGTCCAGGATTTCTTAGAGCTGATTACCAAAACATGTCAACTTAAACAACCCATAACACAACTGCAATTGTCAAAACGCCCAAATCAAGGCATTCCCACCATACTCCACAGACTAATAGGTAACGACGAGGTGACTAATACCTCATTCACACCAGGGTGTTTCAGGGCCGGTTCGGAGCTGGAGCTTGAAAAGCACCGGATTTTCCTCTTCACACCGCAGCGGAGCAGCCTCTTAGCTCCGGAATCCCGTTCATTTCGAGCACCAAAAAATTGTCCGGCCAGAGCAAAAGCACCACATACGTCACGCTTACGTCGAGGCGGGGGCAGGGGCAGATCAACTCCTGAACAACAACAAAAAGCCGGCGTTTTATCCAGTTTGTAGACAACGATGGAGAAACTTAACAAGCAGCAGTGGTCCACTGAAGAGACCAGCTACCTACTGGGAATCTGGTCTTCCAAAGAGGTACAGAGGAAGCTGGAGCACAATCGGCCATTGTTGTTGTTGTCGGTGTCAGCTGTGAGGGGTTTCCGCACAGTTTGGCTTTATGAAGCAGACACGCAAACGGTTACGTCATGACGCAAACGATGACGCAATGACGCAGCACCAGTCGGACTCTGGGCGGTGTGAAAAGAGCTGGAGCTAAACCGAAGAACCGGTTCTGAACCTGAAAAGCTCTAGCACGGAGCTTGAACCGGAGTTGCGTTGGTGTGAATGAGGTATATGTCCATGTGCTTATATATACAATCTATGGTTGGTAAATAGATTGCAGAAGATCCTATAAACTCCTTTTGCATATATTTGCTGCCATAACAGTTTGTTTCCAGTAAAACTCAAGGTAGGGACTTTGTGTACTAGGAACATTGAAACAGGAAAGGCACTCACCAAACTGTTGCCATAAAGTTACCTGCTACCAGCTGAGCCCTGCAGCCCTGAGCCATGTGAGTTTTGGTTATACTGTTATTGATAATATTTGATGTTCATTCATGAATCAGATAAATTATCTACAGTATGACTGTGGGAAGCAATCATCAGTCCCCTAGCTTTCATGGTAACAATGCTGTTTTGTGGCCTCCGTGCTTTCGAGTGACATGTCCTCTTTTGAATTCACTCATGCAGTGTTCGCCTGGTTGAAGTTGTAATGGTCCAAAATGGAGGTCAGATCACACAGGGTCATTATCTCCAAAGGCACATTAGATTAGCTCTGCAGCTGTTCTTTATGGGCCACTGTGGGCTGCTGTAAAAGCTGTCACTCAGAGACAAAACAAGTCTGCTCCTCCCTGCAGTTAGGGCTCATCTACAATATAAACACCCACACACTAGTACATGTCATAACACTGACTAAATGCAAAAATGAAAATACAGACTTCAAAACCAAACACACATCAGTAAACCCACCTTTTGGTATGCATGCTACTGCTAGACATTTTAATTATACATTTTTGGGGTTTAAATGCCAACTCCCTGTCCATTTGAATCCCCCATCATGGCAGGATTCAATGAAGAGTCCGGGCAAGGTCAGATGAGAAGAGTCAGAGGAAACTATTGGGAGCGTATAATCACTGGCAAGGCGCTGTATCTGTTCCTACAACTTCATCAGCCCAGCCTCTAATTAAGACTAATTAGCTGGCGCTGGGGAAACAGGCAGGCTCAAAAAACGTAATTAATGTGAGGACCCATGATGTCTGGGCATAACAACTTCCTCAGCACCTGCTTAGCATGAGACAGCACATTAACCTACCGTTGCTTGCCCGTCTCCAGACAGTCTGCAGACATCCAGCAGTATCTTTCACCAGTTGATGCAACCTGGCCTCCTACTATCCATAACAATAACCTCAGTCATTATGAGAAACAGGGCCTTTTTTGCCTGCAGTCACGTATTTCATGGACTATGAAAGTAACCTTTCCAAAAATGTTGTAATTTGATGTTATCAAAAAACACTGGCTTTGACTAATTTCCATTTTTTAATTATGTCATTCGTCACCAGCATGATGAATAATGAGTCTCACCTGTGATTCTAAGAGAATGGAGATGTCATTAGAAAGTGTATGTGCCTTTGTATACCCAAACACATTGTTAATGTTAATGAGCACATTCATCATTTCAGAGTTTATTGCAGGTTCATTTTCAGATTTTGATGTTGGAAAGACAGAAAAACACTGACTACCCGAAAGAAATGTCAAATTCGCAAAGCAGTGCTAAAGTGCGAAACTCTCAACAGACTAATAGGACAAAAAAGTTGTCAGTTAAACTTTTTTTGTAGTTTTGCTAGCTTGTTTACGTGTACTTTAAATACAGAAGCTACAACTGGCCTTGGAAAGTTAGCAGTTCCTTATCCTCAATTGAGTTTTTACCAAATGTAAAGAAAGCCGATTGACCAACCTACAACATAATCCATTTATGCACGCACACGTATCTAAAGCATTGCAATATTTTAGGAAACATCAAAATAAACTAAACCTTCCATCAGTCTTAATATCCTGTTGCCTTCTCTCAAATGCTAACATTTGCTGGCCGTATGCAACGTAGATAAACGCGAGTCTCTTGGTGAGTTGAATGATGCAGAGGGAGTCAAGGTCAAGGAGAGGGGAAGGGATGTTCCTCCCACTGTGTTATCAGAGCATGACAGACTGCAGAGTCACAGGGAGGCAGCCCTCCTATTAGCTCATTTAGGAAGATATTACACCAATCCATGTTGACACCTGCTGAGCCAACCTTCCTCTGACACCAAGAACAAGAGAAAAAACGAGCTCAGAGAGAGCATTACACTCTAAAACAGCGTCTGCAATTAGGGATGTAATGTATTATAAGGGACCTTTACAATATCACCGTACAAAAATACGACATCAGAGGATTGAACATAAGTAATGATTCCCAACAAAGGCACTCATTTAGGCTTGCATACTTAAAATACCAGAGGGTGCAACTTCATTGGTGCTGTTAACTGCAAAACATCACTGCTAATTGAACATCTTATGGTTTTAAGGGATTGACTTTACGTATACTTGGAAACAGGCCTACTGTACTTGTTTCTTGCCAGGAATAAGATTAGAAACAGAATTAGGTTTACTGCCAAACAGGTTCACACATACAAGGAATATGCCTTTGTGTGTAATGGTGCATACTTAAACACAGTAAGATTAATTTAGTTGTAATTTGGGAGCAAATATAGAACTACTATTAAACAAAAAAAACGTTCACATTTGAAAATAAGTGAATTGTCTACAAGAAATACAAATACAAAAAAGTAAGTACAAAATGAATGTGACTTAATGAATACAATAAAATATGCATTATTGGAAATTAAAGTATACAAGAGCAGTGCAGTTTAAAAAGATTCAAATAATTAAGATCAGGCAGTAGCAGCTTCCAGAACATGTTATGTCCTAATTAATTTGTTTAATCCAATCCAAACACAATGTTCCAAAAAGGCATTTTGTGGATCAGTTAGTTTTAACTCCAACCTTAAAAAAAATCTCATAAGTTATGATGCAAAAAGGCACATTTTTGTATGCATACAGTGGGTGCCAGAGGGTGCAATTAACGTCATCCATTACAATTGTGAACAATAAGAGGTCCCAGCGGCTGCCTGAACAGCTTAAAAAGTCTTTAAAAATGCACTTGTCCTTCACCAGACATCTAAATCAGCTTTTGTACAACGTTACTCCAGCCACACATTCCCTCTTTATCTTCATGATGTTCTCATTCTTCTTCTTTATGAAGAAATAGATCTTCTTGTATAAAAAGAAATCCTTCATTCTCTTAGTTTGTTAACTAGTAACGTATTACATCTTGTGCGTCTACCTTGTTATGTTGACTTTAATGTTATAAAAGCTCTTTATTGTTCTCATACTGCCTGTGCTGCAGCTCCTCTTTTAACCCTCCGTCTGAAACCAGAGCCCAGTCTGCTCTGATTGGTTGGCTGGCCGGCTCTGCTGCGATTGGTCAATCACCAAGAGATGTTCCGCCCCTTGATCACGTATGTGTTGAAACGCTAGCCAATAGTATAGTATTTGCAAAGTGAAATCATTATGTTACGGAAGTAAACAAAGGACTACAATCCAGGCATTTCATCTGTTATGGGAGAGAAACTCCCTCTGGAATAAACTTTGGCATTTAAGCCTTTGAAGACCATCTACATGCACAACAACCTATATAACACACTAAAAGAAAGTGAAACCCCCAAAAAGCATAATAGGGCCTGTTTAAATATGCTGGTGTGTAGTTCAATGTCAGTCCTTCTACTAAATATTCCTCAGGCAGCTTGTAACACTGTGTCTTTATTGTATATACAACCCGCTTTGTGAAGCGGATGGAGTGCGCTAATGGCAAGAGTGTAGCTGTCAGACCAAGAGCTAAGGATGATGGGACGTGATGACCCGGTACGGAGAGGAGGTGAAACCTGTGAGTCTGCATTGTTGTCCACTGGGGATCACATCGAGCCCTGGAGCGGGGAAACAAGAGCAGTGAGGTGGAGAGGTCGGTGTTATTAGATAGCATTAGATGCGATGTGGCACACTCCGGTTTCTTGTTGAACACATCAGAGGGCATCGGGGACCTCGCAGGAGAGCAGACGTCGGCCCTTGATTGACACGGCCGCAAGCTTTAACAAACACAGGCTGCTAGGAAGAGAGGGCAAACAAAGAGCAGTGGTGAAGAAGCACGATAGCCAGAGGTCAAATGTGCTCATTTGAATGCCAGAAAAAGGGCAGGGTCTTTGTCTTAGATTTAATTAAGACCCACAGGATTCTACTACTTATAGCTTTTTCTAAGCCCGACCAATGAGATGCGGCTGATGCTGATAGTCACACACAAGATCCCCTCTGTCAACTTGTTGCCTACTTCTAAGCCCCCGATAACCCATAAAACGAATTCATGCTCATTTTGCAAATTGCTCTGATATCCTGGCAGCCTATTTTGATCCATTCCTCTCTCAGCTCACGTGGCAGCAGGTGACAGGTTTAAATAGGATTTGCATCTGAAACCAGGAGGAATGTGAGCGTGATTTGAGCGGGGAAGATGGCATGAAGAATCTAATAGAAAAGAGGAAAGAAATAGAAGGCACTGCATTTGACCTTGAGAGCAGAGCGGAGAGGAGAAAGACGACGTGCAAGATTGACAGAGAGATTTAAAAAGATAACGTTGAGGGGATTAAGGAAGGTGCTTAATGACACTGCCCTGTAAACAATAGCTTTCGGAAGACTGAAAAGATACTAAATAAATAAATCCGATGAGCAAAAATCTGAAATTTCATGTTGTCAATACCTGAGGTAAATATTTTCATTAAATAAAAGAACAATTTGTAAGGCATTCTCCAAATATTAGTCACTATTGCTCATATAGAGACTAATTTATTCAAATACATTTGTGACTACTCAATTGTAAATCAAGCAAACAGACAATTGTAAATCTTAAAAATAAGAATTATTTGTGTTCCCTCTATCCAGCAGAAAAAACAACTGACTTGATGAGAGATGCAGTGCTAAATTATGTATGGCTTAAAATGTTCAATAGGGTTTCTGAATATTTGAGCGTTATTTAGAAAGTATTTTTGTCTCATCTCTATGCAAAGGAAGTTTTTACTGATATTGCATCATTCTGCCTGTTTCTGTAGAAATTGTAATGTTTACACTGCAGGAACAAATATGTGTTGGTACTGCGGCTTCTGAGTGTTCATCCTTCAACCTCTCTGCATGATGAGCATGAGGACAAATTGTAATGGCTGTAGGTTTGGCACAGCACAATTTTGCGTTTTTGCTTCAAAGGATGAAGAAGAAAAAACTGACAACTACAATCATGGGAGCAGGGTGCGGCTGTACTTACTGAGCTTTCCGACCAAGGAAGTCTTTCCATAACAAAGAAAGACTTGGTAGTGTAGGATGTATATTTGATGCAGGAATTCCAATATGAATTTGAAGGCCCATCAGATGCCAAAGCATAGCACAGTGATTTCTAATACTCTGAGGAAAATTCAACAACTTACGGTGGCAATCATGGAAATCTCAAGGCAAATTGCACACACCAAGTTACAATTACAAAGTAATCTTCCAGGAATGTTAACTTGCATGTTCAAATGTTCTGACTTACAACCTTGTGCTTCTTTGATTCATTGCATTTTGTGTTCTTTCCAAGAGCATTGGTGGAATGTATAACTCATTTCTAATTATACAGTAAGTCATTTTGTATAAAGGCGGCAGATGAATATGAAGTTATACAAGTGTGCCATGCCTTTACCAGTTGCAACATAACATTGATGTACACATGAATGCATCAATAACTATAATCTCATAATATAATACAATATTTCTGAAATGGGCCATTAAGTAATTGTACTCTTGGTACTTGAATATATTTATAGTTCTTAAGAACTTTTACCTAAGTAAGTTTTAAGTAAAACATCTGAATACTTTTTCACCTGAACCAGTTAAGCCCCAAGCCTGAAGAACGAGGCGCACACATTGTTTACCTGCAGGGCAAATTGGCAGTCTGATTGCTGCCATAGGAAAAGTAATGCTTTGCTTAGCAGTGCTAATGTCAGCATGCTACCATGTTTGCAATGACAAAGCTAATGTGTTGATGTAAAGCAGGTTTGTGTAATATTCTAATTGTCTTAGTTCAGTGCATTATCATACTAAACATTTGCTTATAAGCACTTAAGTACAACTTTCAGGTCATTTATTTTGCAGTTATTTAGCCATAAACCAAAGTATTGAATATAAAGTTCAAAGTTAAAACTGATGAAGTCAGAGCATCACGAAAGCTATTACGGTTCAACCTAAAGGCAAACTTGAATTAACTTTCATATCGATCCATTAATCATGGGTTCATCAGATTTTTCACTCAGACAACATCAGGGGAGTTCCTCTGTTGATCTTGAATGTCTGTCTGCCATTCAACAAACTAGTTGTTGACATATTAAGATCAGAACCACAATGGTGGACCAACCTATAGACCATCATTACCATCCACTCAGCATGGCAGTAATCTGAGAAAAGCAGTCGACTGCGTAACATGTAGTTCCACATGGATTCCACATTTTTGGGTATACAGCCAGTATATAACAGTTTTAGTGGTTAAGACTGGATGCAAACAAACCAAACCTCTAACTGAAACTTTTCCCTGCTTTCTCACTATATCTCGTCATTTCGACATTCTTCCTCTTTCTTCTCCATGACAGCACAGAGACAAGGTGCCTGTGTGCTGGTTAGGATCAGTGGTCAGCCCGTTAATAGGGTCTGTCAGATTCCCACATTATAGAAGGCCAAATTCTGCACGGTGTGAACAGGCTTTTTTTTGTAGCTTTCCTATAGACAGGACCAATCAGGACCATAATGAAAAATGTCTCAGGTTGTTTGACTTGGTTGTTTATCTGTGTTTGAAATGTGAAACCCGGAGAAGTCACTTCCAGTCAGGCATTTCACACAGTGTCTTTTTAAATCTGAAAAGGTAGTCTTGATGGAAGCAAACAATTAAATGTGGCTCCTCATCAGCCATTTTAACAGTGCTTGTTTTTTTCCTGTATTCTCACTGTTGGCATGATATGATTGATCATGCCTTCTTCCAAGGTCTGGCTCGGCTCCCTTTAGCTAAGAACTGTGTAATATTTTTACCCATTGTCTGCCTGTAGCTGGCAGGTGGAATCACTATATCTCCTGGTGACTCCTCGTGACACCTTCATCACTAAAACCTCCTCTGTCCTTGAACATTGATTGTACCACAGGCCTAATCTAAACACTACATAGTTCCTGCCAGAAAGCCTTTTAGCCTATTAGCTTTTTAGCCCTTTTTTCTCTTGGCTTTTGTGATCATTCCATCTCTGACATTGTTTCTCCCCCACGTTGCTCATCCTGTCTAGTGGACTGTGATATCAGTAAGATTAAGGGTATAATTGGATACAATTGATCTTGAGGTTTTTCAGCATGTTTCTTAAATCGGTTTTGCATATGGAGGATGCGCGGAAGGGAATTGTTGATCCACGTTAAGTACCATGTGTAACGAAACACAGCATAAAAATCACAGTAGCTACTAACATTTAAAGGGCCATTGTGTAGTTTGTAGAGGAATATTTTCGCAGAAATGGAATCTAAAACTATGTTTTCACTTGTGTATAAGCTCATGAAACCAAACAAGGTTGTGCTTTTGTCAGCTAAGAATGAGTTCTTCATATCTATTTACTCAACTATGTTCCTCCACCACCACGTTTCTGAAGTACAGTAGCTCAGAAAGGATAAACCAAACTCTGTGTCTATATTGGGCCTTTTGCATTATTATGGTACCTGAAGGTCAGAGTAGTTCTCCCATACGCTTGTAAAACTGCAGCCAGTCGCTGCATACATTTCGTTGCTCAAAGAGTGTCATGGGTAGGACTGCCTCTGAGCAAGGCAAATACAATATCCTAAAACATGCCACAATGTCACTTTGGTTTTCACTCATGGCTTGTGACCCCAGTCTTGTAAAACAAGAAGTTAGCAGCGGGTATTTAGTTGGTTGCAATCTGCAAGTGCAACGCTAGATGCCGCCACATGCTATATACTCTCTTTAATAGATCCCAATTGATGCAAAATGGAAAGGCAAACGGGGTAAGTGATGGTAGATGAGGGAAGGTGTCAGTAAATCAGTCACTTAAAAAACAAATAACATCAAACAAGTGCCAATAGCCTTGTCAGCAAAAGGGGCCATCATGAAGTAATTTTATATGCTGTACCTTTATATCTTTCACCTCCTCAATAAATAAGATGCGGGGTCGGCGTTACATTTGAGAGGAATGCACCTGAGTAATAAAAAACGGCTGAGTTATGAATCAAAATACATTCGTACAAGAAGGGTGGGAAGAAAAA
The DNA here is from genome assembly GCF_949606895.1 of Notothenia rossii. Taxonomy (NCBI): domain Eukaryota; kingdom Metazoa; phylum Chordata; class Actinopteri; order Perciformes; family Nototheniidae; genus Notothenia; species Notothenia rossii. The sequence continues at coordinate 16,417,186 of NC_136910.1, forward strand.
TGAGCCCGCTGGAGGTGCAGACAGATTTAAAATGCACTGCCGCCTTGTAATGATAAAGCATGGCTACACAGAGGGAAAGCACAGGCTCTCTCTCCCTACGCACACACTCAGATCAAGTATTTGTCAGACTTTGTTTTGTGGCTGTTTTGACTTTTCCTTATTCCCTGTTATTCGCTGTTGCTCAACAAGAGCCGTGGTCTCCCTTTTACAATGGTAACATTATGCTGAGACCAGAAGGAAAGTAATGAAGGCATGGCAAACCAATAAGGAACTCAGAATTAGGGTGCTTACAAAATAACTATTTTAGGTTCAAAGACCACAGCGAGGAGTGTCTGAAAGGGTATATGTGTTGGACGGAACAGTGTGGAAGGAGACGAGGCTGACTGGAAGAAAAGAAAGGAGACGAGTGGGAGCAGAGCAATAGGAGAGTGAGATATTTAAAAGGAGAGGTTTTTTTTCTTTCTTTTTTGGCAAATCAGACTTCAGAGTTTATTTCCCACTGAGGGCTGTGTTGCCCAAAAGCTGCCTAAGTATTACAAACTAATCCCTCAATCCGAGGCTTGTGGAACGGGCGATTTGTAAAAGGTGCCCTTTACAAATCAGTCTCAACCTGCTTTTTTTTTTGGTTGCTTAATATCAAACTGTTTTCTCCTTAATTACCATTCGTCTCCCTCCCTTGTCTTATGCCTTCCTTCCGTTTGCACATGGTTCAGAAATATGTCAGTGCCTGGGTGCATGAACTAGTTTGACGTGCCTGCACCCGTAAACATACTTAACCTAATGCAGCTTTTTGTTCCAGTTCATTAAAGTTTTGCTCCTCTCTCTTTCTGTTTCTCCAACTCTGTCTCCCTTTCCCTCAGTGGCGCAGAGGTCTAGAGAGATACAGGGGAAGGGGGGGATTAGTGTCTGCTTGGCTCATTTCAATGCCTCCAAAGAATCAGAGTCTAATCCTGGCCTCAGCTGCCTTGATGCTTCTGCTCTGTTAGCACTCAAAGGCTCTGCCAGTGGGGTGCAAGTGTGCCACAGAGATGCCACAGAAGCAGCCAAATAACAGGTCCACACACATAACGTCATTTCTCCTCGATCCAGGTGTATGTGCTGCTTGTTTTTCTGGGTTGTAAGCCAGCTTGGTGTTAGGAGAATTCAATCTTATGAAGAGGGCTGTGAAACACACTCAAGGGATGAACATGGTCAAAGCATTGTCTCCATTATGTGCAAATAATTCAATAAAAAAAATATTATATTTCGAATTGCGGGAGCTGAGGGTATATTTATGCCAAAACCAAACACTGGCCATTTGTTATTGTATACGTAATATGTTGGTGTAGCAAAGGATTGTAATTATTCTTAATGCAAACTCAAAAGTACTTTGTTTTAACCTCTTGAACCCCAAGCAGGTTTTTCTTTATTTGTTCGGCTTCATGTCAGAGTCGGTTCCCCTAATTTATTTACTTTACGTTACCATTTTGGCTCCAATTTCCAAAAGTGTAGTCGAAATGCCCAATTTATGATCTGAGGGAAATTATTTGAAACGAGGAGATGTAAAGACAGTTGTGTCAAGCATTGGATGTCGATGAATGACTGAATGTTGAGTGTTGTTTAGAGAGACTAGCATTTTACGCCTGTTACGGCGAACAAATCTGTATATGACAAACATACTGAAGAAAGCTATACATTATCGATTTATTTGAAAGATAGTTACATATATTTGTGTTTTATAGTTTGTAACAAGGCATCTAGATAGAGGTCGAACACACAAAGCACAGAAGACGTGAGGGCAGGCTAGTTGTCACATTTAGCCGTAGCAGTAGCCATGTGGATAATTGGATTTTACTAGCCCAGGTTTTACACATCTCAACACAAGGGAATGACAAAGCAATGAGCAGCACCTCTTTGCAGAACCAGTGTTTCATCTACCCTGTTTAACCACCAGAACACACTCTGAACTCTTTTAATTATAATTACTTCAACCATAGACATTGTTTCATTTAAAACGCTTGCCAGCATGTTCGGTGGATTACTCGAAGTGGGGCAGTCACTGTTTCAGCAAAGAGGTTTTTCAATCATGTGAGCAACACAACAATAACATTCCGTTACCCGCCAACATATTGGGATGGCAGTAGAAATGTGGGGAAATGAAACCAAATTATCTGCATGACTAGACACATCTAGAGGGGAGGAAATGCAGTGTGATTGTTTGTAATAAGGATGAGCTGACCCTCGGTTTTCAAATAAATGCTCTTCTTTGGAAATTATATGAGGATTGTCCCCACACAGACAGAATAACTTGCTTTTCCTGTCTCAAGAAGAAAATCATATACAAGTTACCTTATATCTGCCAGAACATTTTGGAAGTGTGGTTTTAACCCTAATATCTTTTTTTAATTGGAGTTTCAATTATATCAAGATCACATGCTGACATGCCTTGGAGCTGGCTTTGCCTAAATCTTATAAACTCAAAATGCATCTTCTTTTTAACAGTTATTGTCAATTAACATCACATAAGCCCCAAACACTCCAATATCTGCTTAACCCAGTGGTTCTCTATAACCTTTTCTGCAGTGCCACCTTTTTTATGTAGAAATATATTCATCATGCATCATTTATATGTAGCCTCGCAGCGACTTCTGCCACACCCCAGTTTGGGTACCGATAGGCGAGGCAAATGAAGACTGTGGCTACAAAAGCAACACTTGAGAGTACTGTACTTGTTAGAAAGGTAAATACAGTGTAGGTTTTTAGTCTCTTCGAGGGGATTGCAAATAGTAATAAAAACATGAAATAAAGCCACTGTTAGCCTTAAAGGTCATGCATTTAAGATTGCCTTATAATATGTACGGAATGGTTTAGTTTTTTTCCTGGTTTGCCTAGTGTTGTAATTTGTCATTGCTGTACTCTGTGTGTGTGTATTTGTGTGTGGGTGGGTGTATGTGCACATGTCAGTGAGTGCATGTTTGTTGTTCTGCAATCTCCGTTCACTCGTTGGCCTGGTTGGGTTAAGTGGATGATTGTGTGGAGAGATTGGGAGGCAGGGCTCGTGTTCCCCGGACGCGCTGCTTGTCCAGCTTGTTTTTTTCCTTTCCTCCTTCTAAGCTGGAGTTTATTTCTTACAGAAGAACTGTGCCTCCCGCAGCAATATAGCGAGGGTATGAACATCCACGCACACTTACACACACACTATGTATCACAGTTTTCTGTTTTTAACACACGCGCCTGAGCAGCAGTCGGAGCCCTAAAGGCTGATGAACAGGCCATAATTCACTGGCTGCTCTGTGACTGCTCAGAGACCTTGTTTAATGGGGGAACTGTACCAATTACCAACCTTCTATGTGCTTGTTGCACTTTTTTACTGTTGTGGAAGTCAATAAAGTTCAAACCTGCTGATTGAATTTGTTTTGTGTCTAACTCTGAAAGGGAATGGGAACTGCTTTTAAAGAGAGAATATGTTTTTCAATTACCTACTTGATGGAAGACAAAAGCACATTGAATACAAAATGTCAGAGAATAACAAACATATTTCAGTTGGAAACCAGCAATACAATCTAATAAAAAACCTTAGTCATTCATCACCGGCACAACACTCTTCATTGTGCTGAAAGGCACTTGTCTGCCCAACTGCTCATCATTTTGCAAACAGCCTCAGTGTGTTTATATTGAGCAGTTTTTAGCCACTTGCTGCCAGATTGTCTATGTGAGTTTAGCAGTCCAGCACATTCCTGGCTGCCTGTTAACAGAATGATATCTGTTACCTATGTGTTTGGACTACCTGGGTGTTTCTCAATGTCGAGGAAGGCTGCTCCAGAGCCACTATTTCAAGCATACTACGTCATCGAGTGCTGCCGAAGGACTGTTCCAATGTCCAGCATACTTGGAATTCTACCAAGGCCGGCGTACTGCGTAGCGAGAAATTTCGAGGCTGCACATGTGTAGACTCCGCGGTCTTAAAATTCCCACAATGCTTTGCGCACTAACCAATTTCCAAATCTTTGGCGGAAATCGGACTCCATTTAAGGCTTGCATATGACGCACACCTGCGTACCTGGTAGCCTGTTCCACAATTCTTTGTTTTCCGAGGCTAGGAAGGATTCTTGCCTCGCTTCTGAAGCAAGTGACTCGGGAGACATGTGCAACCAAGCAAGCGTCCTCGACATTGAGAAACACCCCCTGTCTGCCCTCTTGACTTCCTCCTGACTACTGTTTCTTCATTGCTTTTCTATTTGGACTGTGTGTTTTATTTCTTCTTTGTTCTCTGTCCTATATGTTGCACTGTTGGAGGAGCCTGTGACCTAAGTTTTTCATTGCCATATCTACACTGTAGCTAATGTACGAATGACAATGAAGCCTTGAAACTTGTAGTACTAAAGTACATGTAGAAATCGACTGAAACTATTGGTTAACGCAATGTTTTTTCATATAAAGCTAAATCAATTGATTTATTTGCCACCTTGACGGAAAAAACACACAACATCTTACATATTATCACATATTGTTAACACTAACTTGTTAGCATACAGTTTTCTATCCAGCTCATTAATATTATTTACTCTTCTTTTGGTCTTCACCAATAGTCAAAACATACATGGCTCTTAAAGTGATTTTTTCCCCCACAAATTCTAAATCACTGTAGAACCCCTTTAAAATAAAAATATTGAAATTGTTGTTTCTTGTGAAAGCCAATTATAACATCTAAAGTTATAAGCTGATGAAACAAGCACAACAACAACAACCCCCGTTACCCCAAAAGCAAGCACATAATTGACACCTCTGCAACAGTTGGGATGAGGGTCTAACTTTGCCAGAACTATCACACTGTGTTTTTACTGCAGTGCAGGAGAAAACTCTGGCAGAACCCATTGTTATTCTGCAATGATGCAATGCAAGTAAAGTTTTTCACTCCTGGAACTGGAGTTTGTATGAGCTATTGAATATACTCTGTGGACATGGACTGAATCTGGTTTGTCCTCAATGACCATTAGCATTTTACAGACTTTTACTGTAACAAGTGGAATAAAAAGCCAATTTAGATTCCGATAACTATGGAATTGATTTACCATTCAACAATAAGGTTAAGTTTAATGATAGGGCTTTATATTGCTAAAAGCCCACACTCTGAACTATGCGCAGACATAATATATCTGGGATATACCAGAAGAAAAACAAAGGAAACTAAAGAATGCAATTCCTGAAGAAATTGGTAGTGGGAATGCTTTATGCTGAAAAGCTGACGCTGAATTGCTATGCTGAAATGTAATGTGTAAGAAGAAAGTGAAGAATTTAGATTGAAATGATACATGAACACTGGGGGCTTGAATGTGTGATAAGAGAATAAAAGAAAGTAAAAAGGCTTGGAAAAGCAGCAAAATATTTGAAATGCAATATTTTGAACTAACTCGATGGCGAATGATCTGTCGCTATGGCAACGGCATTTGATGACACCCCATAATACGCTTAGATGTGTTGATGGCTGCATCGTTACCAAACATGCAAAGTTTTGGGCCGTTTGGAGCATTTTCACTGAAGTTATGAGAAAACCGTGTTTCATGGCAAGCGTTGTGTTGCCATGGCAATGGCATTTGAAGAAATCTCAAAACTGTCCCGTAGATGTCTTCACGGCTGAACTGTTAGCACACATGTGAAGTTTGAGCACTTTTTGAACATTTTCATCGGAGTTATAGCAATATCGTGATTTTTTGCGAGGGATGCGTTGCCATGGCAACAGCTTTTGAGGAAAACTCACTATTGAAACATAGACATGTTGAGGGCTGGACCATTAACCATTATCTGAAGTCTGGTGCTGTTTTGACCCTTTTTATAGGTGTTACGACAACATCGTGTTTTATGGCGAGGGATGCGTTTCCATGGAAATGGCATATGGTGAGATGTCAGATTTGACGTAAAGCTGTTGAGGCATGGAGAGGTGATATACAGGTGAAGATTAGATAGAGAGGCGAAGTCCCGCCCATCTACTTCCGCCCCATTGGACTTTATTTCGGAAAAATTATATATTGAAGTCAATGGAGAGAGAAAGATTATCTTTCGATCCCGTTTGAATTGTGCCACTAATTACACATATGATGTTTGTAAATCTTAAAAAATAATTTCCATGTCAAAAAGTCACAGTTTGTTGTAAAACTGTTGAAATATAAGACTATGAACAATACTCAACTAGAAAAGACTACAAATCCCAGAGTCGCATAAGTGATGTCATTAACGTTACACATTACACTTGTGTTACTCACCGAAACCTTGTAAAGCCGGTCCCTCATGCTGGCTCTTACGGAACCGACTAACTCCCCTTTTCCGTATGTACAGTTCTCAACATGCCCAGACTTGGAGTGATTTTCACTTTTAATACTTTTCGCCTAATTCTGAAAGAAAGAGGTGAAACGTGACAGCCATCTTGGTGTTGGTGACGTGTGCGGGACCAGAGATGTAGTTCATTGAGTGTTTCACACAAATAAAAGTGTTACCTCACAGTTTTACGACACATTTAAAAAATGTTGACTTGCAAAATTATCTTTTAAATTGACAAACATCATATGTGTAATTCCTGGCACAATTGAAAAGGGATCGAAATATAATCTTTCTCTCTCCATTGACTTCAATACATACTTTTTTTTTAATAAGTTCCCATGGAGGTCCCCCGGAAGGGGACGGACTTCGCCTCTCTATTGGAGTTACAGCGACATCGTGTTTTATGGTGAGGGAGTTTCCATGGCAACAGCCTATGGTGAGATCTCAGATTTGGCGTAGAGCTGTTGAGGCATGGACTGGTGATATACAAGCAAAGTTTGGGGGACGATCGGACCATGTCCATTGGAGTTACAGCAACTTAGAATTAGAATTGGGAGGGATGAAACCCTCTTTTAATGGTCACACATGCAGAGCACACAGTACACACAGTGAAATGTGGCCTCTGCATTTAACCCATCCTAGAACCAGGAGTCTAGTACTAGAAGCAGTGGGCAGCTAGTGTACAGCGCCCGGGGAGTAATGGGAGTGAGGGGGGAAGGGGGGTGTCTACCATGGCAGGGGCAAGTCCACACTCCACATTTGAGGTCTGGTCTGGGACTTGAACCAGCGACCCTACAGCTCCCAGTCCAAGCCCCTACTGACTGAAGCACTGCCGGACAATGGTTTTATGCTGAGCGATGCGTTTCCATGGAAACGGCATATGATGACACCCCATAATTGACGTAGAGCTGTTGAGGGCTGGACCATTAACCATTATCTGAAGTCTGCTGCTGTTTTATGTCGAGGGATGCGTTGCCAAAGTAACACCACATTACGTAACATCAGATTTGATTTAAAGCTGTTCAGGGCCACAGTGTTAACCATCATGAGATGTTTTGTGGCGTTCTGAGCATGTCAGTTGGAGTTATGACATCATCGTGTTCCATGACACAGGTTTTTATATTTGAGCTAACAATGAAACACCTGTGCTTGAGCCCAGAGATCAAAGGTTTCCATGGTGATGTGCAGTAATTAGTGAGAGGAGAGCCTTTCCATTGTTCTGTATGAGAGCTAAACCTCTTACATGTGAACGTTTTGTTGAAGAACCGTAACAGATATCGGTGAAATTTCAACGTGTGAAGCATCCCAAGGACCTTGAGCATCTGAAGTGTGCTTTTTGTGTACTTTTGGGTCATTAATGTGGCCTTTTGTGCAGATTAACTAAAGGTGTCCGGCTGCTGCTGTGAGGAAAGAGCAGCTTGAATGTACAATGGGCTTTAATAGAGAAATGTTGAAAGTTTTTGTCACTTCATGCCATTAAGAGGCATTTTGTTTAATTATTTTTGCTTTATTTTATTTTATTTTTCAAGCTACGAGATGTTTTCCTACGTTTCATATGGAAAGAGTGTAGGTTTTGGGAATTATGGCAGGTTTAAAAAAAACATATGAAGTCGAATTTCAAGCTGTCCTCCACTCTAGCTGTTACATCACGCACTCTAGCCTTAACGAGCTGGGCAATACACACTAATGTTAAAATCTGAAGAAGGCCTCTTTACCAAGGTCTGAACAATGTTTAATATTCCTAAAAGTATGAATCTGATTTAAGAGTTGCTTTATATGAATAATGTCAGAAAGATGTGTAACATTTTAAAGTTGGAATTAGGTTTCTGAGTGAAAGTATGAAGGAACAGTTAGCAGTTGAAGTCGCATGAAGATTTTTCAAGTCTGAAGAGTTTCTCCATTGACTTCCATGTTAAACATTTGATGAATTATGGGATATATCTCGGGAATTATGAAAGTTATGAATGAGAAAAGTAATAGCCATCGATTCCTGACTGAGCTGAACGTTTTGATGTTTGAACAGAGTTTCTGCGATGTGGGAGCAGAAGAGGGACAAAATAACCCGGCGGAATAAGAATAAAGAATTTTGTGCGTCGAAGAACAAGTATTTGGAATGCTGTATCAGCATTCCCACTAAATGAGATCAGCCACCAAGGTGATCTTGGAAGGGCACATTGTTTGAACTGTTGAGTTGTTTTGGACTGTATTCCAATTTGAAAACGTGACCCACCCTTTAAACTGTAAAATAAAACCTAAACTTCTTTCACCAGGTGAAGAGTGGACTGGCCTAAAGCAAGAAGAGGCCTCCCGGACGCAATGGCTGCCATCACCGTTAGCCTCATGTGGGGACGTTGCATCATTTATCCAATCGAACAGCCACTGGTGAGTTAAAACCTGTTATTTGCACTCTCAGGAACAACCTTGAAGAACCTCAACGAGAAACTTTAAATACAAAGGGTGCTTAAGTGTCAGGCAATCCGTTTTTCCAAAAATAAGCACAGGCTCTTTCCATTATTTTTAAAACTCTGTCTTTCATTATCTACCATTCTTTCTCTGGCACATTACATTATTTTTTGGAGGCTAGCAAGACTTGGCTTTCACTAGCTCAGCTTAGCATGAGGCTTAATTATTTGGTTCCACTTCTGCCTTAACTTTGAGTCTTGGAACATTGCCGCACAAATTGAGCAGACTAACACAAACAGACAGAATTAACTCACATGTCAAGAAAGTTTAGATGTTTTATTCCCTGATTTAAAAAACATGCATGTCTCCACTTGGGAATAATAAAGCTGTTCCCCCAACTGCATGAGAAATAAATCTGCCCCACGTCCCAAAATCTACCCCAAGTCCCAAAAACAGACTTATGCAAAAGGCAGAGAACAGTTCCTCAAGGTTTCGACATAACTAGCTTGAATAAGCGTTATTCAACATATTCCTTTATTACCACTACAATTGGCTTTGGGGCCACAACTACATTTCATTATGCATGAACAGATCTTAATTTCAATACATTCTATTAAGCTGTGGCAGATGATGTTCTAAACTAATTAGCATGTCATACACCTTCACAGGAGAGGTCACAGTGTTTGGAATCTGCTACGACAATACCAGATTTTTAAATTAATTTGCAGCTTTATGAAGCTAAATGGAAATGGTCTATTCGCAGTAAGGCCAACAAAAACTGCAGCCAGTAATTTAATTGTTGTTTCATTCAAATGAAGCACTTGCTGTCCTCTGGGGTTGGCTGATTATCAAACAGTCCTTTCACTCCTCTAGCTTTACAGCTCAATGTGTGTCGGGCTAATGGACTTTGGCCAGACAGTTATAGTATATTGGTAATGTATCTATCTTTTGAAAAAACAGCTGCCTTGCACACACTCACGCTCTATCTCCTCAGTAATGAAATGGGCTTTTTTATAAATGTTTAGCTTGGTCTTACAAGCAAATGAGCTTCTCTCATCTCATTCTGGCATAAAAACACTAAAGAATATTTGAATACGTCTTTGAAAAAGGAACCAGGGGAGCAGGAATGACAATGAACAACTCTGCAGTGTAATAGTTTTTCTGTCTTTTGAATTTTTGTGGTCCCTTTTCTCTCTCGTATTGTTTCCTCTGTCCCTTCTGACTCTCCACTGCTTTTCCATCCTTCCCACTGTAGCCCTCTGATCATGTTTAATTCCCCACCTGCTCTCCGTAGATTAACGTCTCCTTGTGTAATCCCATTAAGTGCTCTGTGTTTCCGCCTGGTGCTCATTACTCCTCTACCACACCACGGCGGAGTCTGGAATTGACTCATGCCTGACATCCAGCCCCACATGAGGCCATTCTCAGTCCTTCACAATTCAACATTATGCAACCCCGACTGCCCTCTAAACTTGACTTTTCTTTTTCCATATGAAATGTGAAATGAAACTTTTGAGTCACATATAAGTAAAAGTCTAGAACTGGGAGACAAATACTTGAGACCTGATGACATTCTCTTGAGGGCTGGCGTTGTTCAGTTGTTCAATTGATCCACTACTTTGGTCTGAAATATTTGGAGTGATTCACATGAAACTCATACTGATTTCCACAATACCCAGAGAGTACATTCTAATGACTTTGGTGATCTCCCGACTTTTCATCCACCACCATCTGGTCTAAAATTGAATTTGTCCAATTTGGTTTACAATCAAATAAATCACCCTCAACTTTGCATTCAGTGCTAATAAGTAAAAGTTAGCAAATTGACATGCTAAAATATGATGGTAAATGGTGAGACCATTTTGCCTTGTCATCACACCAGCTGCAACACCACATCAGACTGGGGCTCAAAGTGGGGGTTCAATGGTCCCTTCCTTACTTCCTACGCACATATGTACGCCCCCTTTGCCTGGATACAATTTATCTTCGAAAGTAGCCTTAATTTTGTTCTCAACTGCACTTCTGTCAACTTGTTTATTGTCAAATGGTGATTAGATTTCCTTTACAGACTTAAATGTTGTTTTTCAACTTCATCCCGTAAAAGGTTGGTCTCTGGCTTATTCCTGTCCCAGCTGGACTACGGTGATACCATTTATAGATTTGCCTGTCCCACTGTTTTTGCCAAACTTTACCCACTCTACCATGCTGCACTGCGTTATATATCAAATGCACCATATAGGACTCATCATTGCAAACTGTATAGCCTAACTGGATGGTCCTCACTTACCATGCGTAGGATGCAGCATTGGTCTTTATCAATGTATAAAGCCATTTAGGTAAGCTTCCACTGTACATACAGTATGTGCCAGATTTGCTCCAGTTTGTGACTCTTACCACCTCAGATCCAGTGCCTGGATACTTTTCCAGGTACCTGCTGTGCGGACTGAGGCTGGGAAAAGGAGTCTTTTTTATTATGGTTCTTGGTCTTGGAATGACCTTCAATCAAGACTGAAACTGACGGCACTTGTCTCAATAGCATGTTTTAAATTGAAGTTGTCTGAAGTCCTTACCACCAGCTGCTCTTGCAGTAATAAGTGGTGCACCTTTCTTACTGTCCTAATGTGCACAATGTAGTGACTGCTTTTTCGTCTTTTGTTTTCTTAGTTATGTTCTCTGTATTTGATATGTATGTGTTATGTGTAACGTTGCTGCCTTCTTGGTCAGGTCAGCATTGCAAATGAAATTTTATTTCAATGCTTTTATCTGGTTAAATAAGAAGAATTAGGAGGGCAAAGAGGGTTTGTCAAGAGGGGGGTGCCAATGCCCCTCGGAACATGGCGGTCTTTGTTGCCAGCCTGTTAGCATGATGATAGCTTTCACCCAAAATACAGCCTCAAACACCTGCATGTATGGCTGTACACACTCTTATGTCTGTAGTCCCCACATGTTTAAAACACTCCAGCATCGTTCCTGTCCTCAAAAAGACAAAAATCACCAGCCTCAACGACTACCGCCCAGTAGCACTCACTTCCATCATAATGAAGTGCTTTGAGCGGTTAATCAAAACCTTCATCACCTCCTCCCTCCCTGACTCTCTGGACCCCCTGCAGTTTCCCTACAGAGCAAACAGGTCCACAGGCGACGCCATAGCCCACACCATCCACACTGCCCTCTCACACCTGGACCAGAGGAACACATATGTGAGAATGCTGTTCATTGATTACAGTTCAGCATTCACCACCATTGTGCCCTCCAAGCTGGTCATCAAGCTCAGAGACCTTGGGCTCAATAGCACCCTCTGTGACTGGATCCTGAACTTCCTGACGGGCAGACCCCGGGCAGTGCGGTGGGACCCCAGGCAGTGCAGGTGGGAAACATCACATCCTCCTCCCTGAGAGGGTGGTGAAAACTGCTCAGAACATCACCAGGATGGATCTGCCATCCATGGAGGACCTTTACCCCCAGCAGCTCAGGAAGAAATCCCTCCGGATTATAAAAGACCCCCATCACCCCAGCCACAAACTGTTCAGTCTGCTGCCGTCTGGCAGGCGCTACCGCAGCATCCGGGCTAAAACCACCAGACTCAGGGACAGTTTCATCCCACAGGCAATAAGACTGAACTGAACTGTTGATAAAACATCCACAATATTCATCTGGCTGCTGCTTGAAAAGTATTTAACTATTTACCTAATATATCATATTTCAATGACTTGCATATAGACTCTTATTGCACTATTTCACTTTTTTAAACTATTTACTTGCACTATATTTGTCTGTTTATAGTGTTGCACTGTTGGAGAAGCCTGTAACACAATATTTTCATCGACATAACTACACTGTAGCTGTTCGTTTGACACATAAAGAACCTTGAACCTTGTTTGAGAATGAAGGGCAATACATCATCTGTTGTATATTTCTTTTTACATCAAACAAGAAACGGATATATGTGCCAGGTATTGGATGTCAAGTAGAGTACAGCAACTAATGATTACTTTCGTTGTTTCTCAGCCAAATTTCAGAACATTTGAAAATGTGCATTATCATGAATCGCTTTATCTTCATTGTTGGGCATTTTTTCACCACAATGTATTGTTTAACCTCTGCTAGGAGGCACATTGTTTACATTGAATAGCGCTCATGCTAGGCTGTGGCTTTTCTATGTAGAGTTTGCATGTCACCAATGTTGTGAACTCTCATCTTACCCCTAGCTCAATGTCACCATGGATAGGCTGAAGCCCCCCCATGAAGATGAGCAGGTTAGGTATTGCTAATGGCTGGATGTTTCAGCTGTTGTCTTGAGCATGTGTTTTGTCACACGCTAACTAGCTGACCATCCCCAACAGATTTCAATTGGATTTTTTGAAATGTCAATACTCTGTCGCACAGGGAGAGGAAATTGCCCGTGCTCAATCATTCGGCCGTGCTTATTGAATCAATGGGTAATCAACAACATTTTGGGGGCGATGAAGATGGTGATAAATTGCTGTCATAAACTATTCACAGTAGACACTGCTGCTGGTGACCACACAGCCGGGTAGCATTTAAACAATTATTTCAAAAGAAGGATTGGGATGGAAGCCACCTCAATGACCCTTGTGTAAAACAATAAGCATTTATCAGCTTATTTTCTCAACAACTCTCTCTAATGGCTGACTGTCAACTCCCATTATCTCTTCCATATATCTGTCTATGTGTTTGTGGTGTTTCTCCCCACGGTCTGAGGAAGTGTCTGACAAACTTATCTCTCCAATGTGTGGTAGTGGGACTGAGATCCTATCACGGCGCTCAGTTTATACTTAGGGGGGGGGGTCATGTAGCAATGTTTTGTCTGCTCTATTATCTGTACGAGGAAATATTTACATCTCAGCAGCGTTGCCAAAAAAAGTCCTCTGTTTTATTTAATATTCTCTTTGTGTCCTCCCCATCTGGTTTGATCGTGAGAGATACAAACCCTCCTGAATAAAGTTACCCTGGGATGCGGTTAGTGTTTGGTGGCCTCCAGACTGGCCAGCGTGCTTTGCAGTCCAGCAACATCATGCGGGGGCACCAGAGTGAAGCATTCTGGGAAAACAAGTCTCCTCTGCAACTGAGTGTGATTTATGTGCTGCAGGGACACCAGTGAGATGTTCTGACAACACATCTGCTTCTATTGATCCCTTCAATGTTGGCAGACAATAGAATAAATAGTGCCCAGGTGTCAGTCACTCACCTTAAACACTTCCACGGACCCCAGACCTGTACTATATATCTGATGCGAGGGGAGAAAGTCTGCTCCGCTTGGGATCCAACAGAGCACTATGAATGTTTTTTAATGGGAGGATGCCGGAAACACATCCCTGCCGGACCAGCAGCCAGTAACTAACTCCTGCTGTCTTTAAAGTCCGGGCAACCAGGAGCACTCGTTTACCCAAGCATCATTAATCTTACTCTTCCTCAGCCTGTCCCCCTTCCACCTCCTCTTCTCCCAGGGTGGTCTCCCTCGGGCACATGTTTTCTTCCCCGACTCGTTTTGCCTCTATGAAACACACACACACACACACACACACACACACACACACACACACACACACACACACACACACACACACACACACACACACACACACACACACACACACACACACACACACACACACACACACACACACACACACACACATCCCCCCCCCCACACACACACACACACACACACACACACACACACACACACACACACAGACACACACACACACACACACACACACACACACACACACACACACACAAAATCCATGCCCTCCCTCTCTCTTTCAGCCCAGTAGTTGGGAGAACATGAGCGGCAAATGTCCTGAGATCCTGTATCAGACAGGAGAGCTCCCCCCCACACACACACTGATTATAAAGTGGGAGTAAGCATTGTAATGACTCAACACCTCAGCTTTGGTCAAACATGCACATACACAACCCACAAAATACTTTCATAAAGTGTGACTAATTAAGCTTTGGAGGAAACTTCATTTTTTTGTGACATTCTTTTATTGCACTGAACTCATTTGGAGGATTCTGGAGCGGATGGTTGGGTTTTTTTTTTTTCTTAAACTCAACCGAATAGATTGAGGTGCCCTAAGCCTAACTTTACATTAACATTTGTGAAGGTATTTCTTTTAAATCCAGACTGTCTTTTCTAATAGAGATGTCCCAATTATAAATTAAATCTGTACATTGTTTTCTACAAAAGGTACTGTTAATGTCATGTCACACAGGGTTGCTGGTCACACAACACATACTGAATTCTAGAGGTCTTCACAGTTCTGAAGATTTGTGAAGAGAGCCGGCATTATAAGACACATACCCAGGGGAAACAGAATCAGTTCGCAACATTTTTAAAGCTTTAACAAATGACATATGTTTCCAACTTGTCAAAAAGCGTTTTGTCTTCTCCCATGAGTTCGGACATGAAACATATAATCCATCCTCATTGCAAAGAAACTTAGTAAAATACACCCACGTTTTTTGTAACTCCTCTCTTGCTGATTGAAACAAAGAGCATGTCTAATCCACACATTATTTTAGCTTTTAAAAAGTCCACTTGCTTTAATGTTGACTGATGAAAAACGCAAAACTGTTTTGTTGCATCTGACTAAAATCATTTTAAACTGCTGTTCTGTTTTTGTTTCAAAGATACATCTGTGACTATGTAAGTTCACAGCAAACGCTCTCTCTCAGCACTCCCCCACAACAGATGAATAAAAACACCTTGTACGTTACAATGAAATGTCAAGAATTACATAACTGCGAGAGACATTTGCATCGCCACCTTAGTTAGAAAAAAACCTGCTGTGTATCCTTTTTAATTTCATACACATTTTAAACACGAGAGATTTCATATGCAGCAAGCAATGTTAGCTCAGAGATTAGGTGAAATAAATGTATGCTGCACAGCTAAGAAAAACATGTGTGTTTTCATACTCTCACATACTTTAGAAAAAGTTGTTGTTGCCCTTTCATTTCAGTTCCATCAGAGAAAGGGTCTTCCTCTGTTTGAGAGAAGACTTAAAAAAAAAAAAAACACCAAGTTTTTGTGGGGAGACTTCCAAGTTTGTGGCAGTTTGAATACATTTATTTGACCGCCCTTGCATGAAACAACAGTGGATGAAAGAAAGGCAGACAATGAGATATCTATAGAAGCTCTTGGCCACTCAATGAAGGGGCCTTGAGGACCACTTTGCATATTAGTGAGTTTTGAGGATCTGAGTTTGAGGGGCTCTTCATTGGTATGCTATTGTGATGGCGGTGGTGTTGCACTGTCCATCATTTACTGGTATTTCTGGTATAGTCCTGGAAAGATCAAGATGGCTGCTTAATTGAGTTGCATTGTAATGATCAATTTCGCTTTTGGCTTATCACTTATCAATAGTCAAAATGTTATCTGATTTCAATGTTCATTTGAAAAATATGGAAAGCGTTAAACAAATCGTCCATTTTATTGAGCGAGCACTTTGTGATAAAAAGTCTTTAAAAAGCCATGGAGACTAGTGGTACCAAGGCTCATTTTTTTCTTTAACACTATAGAACCGCCAGGGGTCGCTGTATACCTAAAACCGCCAACGGATAAAATTTACTCTATATATCTATCTATAAGGAACCGCAGTAGACAAAAGGCGTTGCTATAGCAACACGTTTATGCAAAATCAATAGCACAACAATCGCTGCATTTTCTATAAGGTAAATATTACACACTAGCGCTAATGGGTATAAATGGCATTCATATTGACCATTTTTAACACCAGAGGGTGCTACATAACACACTGTCAGGAAAAGTCACGGACTGGGAGCCTTGAATATTTTATTGAAAAAAAGTTACATACAATAAAAAAAACAGCTGCGGGTAAAATGTACCCGTTGGCGGTTAGTGTTGAATCAAAGGCATGTTTTTAGTCAAATGAAAGTTGATGAAATGAGAAAATTATTATGTTTACAATAATCATTTCAATCATCTACTGTTTTATATTATCTAGGTTTTTGTCTAATCACATTCTCAATACTCTCAGGAGAAAGCATTTCATTACATCACATGTCACTTGTTAGATGCTTTTATCCAAAGCGACTTACATACATTCAGTACTGAGGCCAATCCACAGGAGCAATTTGGGGTGAAGTGTCTTGCCCAGGGACACAACGACATGCTGACTGCAGTGGGGTTCGAACTTGCTACCCCGTTCAAAGTTCAGCACACTATGTTCAGCGCACAATCCCACTGAGCCACAGCCTCCCTTTTTTTTCAGTTCAGTTTATCCATCTCTGTACTTATCCAGGGTCACAGAGGGAGACTCAATTTGTTTGTTTTTTACAACACTTTACTGTCCTTTAAAGTAAATTGTTTCCTTGACTTTTTCAAAAATAATTCATACCAACAAGATAAACAAAAGACACATCTCATACAGCCGGAATGTCAATAACTGTATTTTATGTTATAAGTGTTTATCATAGCAGCAAAATGAAAAAAATCCTCTTCGTAATTGAGTATTTAAATGTTAAAACGTCTTAGAACTAAAGAAATAGAGGAAGAGTATCTTAACGGGTCTACAAACCACCATAAACAAGATTCTTGAGAGTTGGACTCCAAATAAAGTTGCATTAATTAACTATTGTCAAAAAATCAAGCTGATTACCAACACAAAAAGCAATAATGGACTTAATGAAAATTACCTTTTCATGTGACAGCTCCTTCGGTTAAACAATGCTTTTCACCAGTGTTGTTATAATGTGTTCTTCATTGTTTAATTAGGTGATTGTGGAGCAATGACTTGTAGTGAAAGCATTTTCATTCCAGCAAAGAGGAACGGTCACAATACAATAGTACAAATACAGGTTTTTGTTTCAAACTAACAAATATCGATTCAAATTATGTGAATGTGTGTCTAGTTTTTTTTACTTTTACTTTATACTATTTAAAATATATAGTGTTAAATATCTTTGTGATGCAAGGGTCATTCTTGATCTTATTAGCAATTATCCAATAGTTTAAGAGAAACAAGATAAGGATAACATTACATTCTAACCCTATTGTACAGGATCCTGCCACCATAGTTACCATGGTGGCGGCACTGATTTGGATTTATGTGGAACAAAACTTCCATACTTATTATCTCAATTACTTCTTCCCCCGGAGTCATGCTAACAATAATCCATGCACCCTATACTTTAAAAAAGTATGTGTTTGAGCTCATACTTTAGTACATTTCTAAGGCTAATTGATCCATGCATCTATGCACTCTTGGGTTAGCAAAGAGCAGCAGAATGTGTTTTAATGGTCTCCTCAGGGCAGAAAAGTCAGTTGGAGCTCCAGAATCACTGTAATTATAAAAGGCAGTGAAGGTCAATGGGTGGGAAGTCATACTAAAGAACAATTTCTTTGTTTGAAAAGGAAAATCATTTTTTTAAGGCTTTTAAGTTGATGCTTATGAATTATTCTATTATATTGTAATCAGAATTATTATGAGTGAAAAAAAGGTAAAGCCAATCAATTATTGAAAGCATCTATTTTGGCTTTGTAAATCATTCGGTTGGTTTAGATATTTGCATATTGAGTCAATGGCAAACAGTCAGATTTTCAAGCTAAACCATAAAGCAAATAAGGTTTTAGTAACATTCTCTGCCACTCCACTACTATAGTGCAGCAAATCAACTCCCCAGTTCATCTGTGGATCCATTTAATAATGTTATGTTAGATATATATGCCTTTTTATTGTCATTTTAATTGGCTTATACCATTTCCAGAATCTCCCCGCAGTTTCTAAATGCTGACTGAATGGAGAAACAACAGGGCAGCAAGACATCTCACAGTGCCCTGCATTTAATTAAATTAACGTTTTTCTAACCTCTGCAAAGTAACAGTATTTAGCAGCATCCACCCTTTTCATCAATTAGTGTACTTTTTTCTTTGCTTCCTAAGTGCGTTGATTGATTTGTTGTTCTCATCAACAAACTGCCTTTCCATTAATGCGGGGCAGTTGAGGGGGTGATCATTAAAAATCCATTGTTTGAGAGAACAACTTCAAAAGCTTGGCAAGACTGCCGGCCCGTCTCTCAATGAGGGCAATCAATGTTCCCAATGACTGCTAATAACAGTGAGTTGGAGTGTACCAAACAAGGGAGAGACTCGGAGAGAATCAGACCTTCAGCATTGGACCAGAGGGAGAGAGAGGGTGAAAAAGCTCTTTATGGATTCCGCCCTAATTGACTGCCTTATTATCAGTTATTCACAACAGTCTTTTGGGAAACAGCCGCCTGTGGTGCTTTATAAAGACCAGAGCTTGATTGCTCAAGAGGACAATAACCACAGGAGGCACCGGTCCCAAACCAGGGCATTGTCCGACACTTGGCTTCAATGCCTGTATACCTGTGCAGCTAAGCAACTAATGGGGTAGAACATACAGTTTCAGGTTAACCACTGGATGGCCAGGATCCAACATATGTGCCTGAATTGATTACATTTTAGCAAAAAACTCCACATGTTAGTCACAGTCACTGACTGAATTAAACTTTCCAAAGCTATTGTTGTCGGCCATGTCAAACATTTATAATAAATGGAAGGAATGTAAAACGTCAAAATCGGTATTCAGCCAATGTCAAATGACCCCAACGTCTAGGGTTCATGGCCATCCTTGGGACCTTTGTTCCTTTTGATATCGATCTCTTTCTCGCCTCCATTTCTATACTGTCCTTTGTTAAACACAAGCGGACATGTCTTGATAGAGCAGTGATATTTTTCTTTAAATGATATTTCTTTAAAAGCCTTTGTTCTGCTGTCACACATTTGTCTGAACTGTTAGTTGTTGATTTGTTTCACAACCTAAAGAGCTCACTATTTTAAACCAGAACATGGATATACATGCAATTAGGACTCAACTTTTTCTATTGTTGACTACAGTAAAGCATACAGCCAGAACAAATATTACCCAAGAGTCACGACAGACCATCTGCAGTAGGTGCAACATTCCTTTACTAATTGTTCCAGGTGTTTAGAATAATACCTTACATATGCTAAACAAATTAAGTCAGTGTTATAGTTTGCACGCTATAATGCTCACAATTCAACTTTTAACTGACGTGGTGTCATTTTCTGATTGCAAACGCCATTGTAACGCATAATCACCGATGTTCCGCTGTAACGGTGGTAGACTCATCAGAACAGAGTGGGCGAGCTGACCAATCAGAGCACACTGGGCTTACAGGAAGGGGGGGGGGGGGGGGTGCAGGAGCTCCAACAAGCCGTGTAGGACAGAGAGTGAATACACATACTATACAGAGATGCTGTATGAGAAACCAATGTGAGTTTGGAAAATTGCACAATATAAATCTATTCTAGTAGACCTCAACAATGGAAGTATGATCAGTAGAAATGGCCATGACATGGGACCTTTAAAGTATTGGTGTATTGAATTAAAAGATTAAGATCATTATACTGTACATGAAGCAAGTGTCATGCCAAGACATAATATACAGTTCACCAGCAAAATGGCACACCCAAAGGTCAAATATGATGAACTAGAAAATTGCACTCACTAAAGTGCAGAATTGGGCCAGGTTTCTGACTCTGGGGCAGAACTTCAGACCACCACCAAGGAACACTCCACACAAATAATTTTAACCATTCCAATGGGAAACCAATATGCATCTCCTCTTCGTTCACACTATAATTCATTTATATTCCAGAATGATGTGTCAGCAGATAATGACAGTCAATAAAAACTTGTGAATCACCACAAACTCGAGAAATCCTTGAGAATCCAATGTTTTGGCCAATTGGTCCAGTAGTATGCAAGATTAGCTGTGGACAATTACAGCAAAGTAACACTAAAACAGCCTATTATACATTTTATACAACCATAATATGAAACCTGCAGTATAACCCTTTGTTGCAAGCAATCTAAAGAACAGATAAGGCGAGGAACTCTTAGTTCAAGGACATTATCAGGATATGTATATGAGTGTGTGGAGCTGGGAAGGGTTTGCAGAGTCGGGAACACGATGTAATTGGCTGAATTAACAAGGTGCTATACTGGGTTCACTGCAGGCAGGAGGGGGAAATTCTCAAAGTAAAAGAACACCCGAGGCTCAACCACAGGGACGTAGCAAGCGATGACAAATGACTGGAATAATTGGTAGACAGTGACACATCCGCTTAAGCAATAGTATTTGTACTCCCTGACAGCTGGGAATTACAGGGGTGGGTGACACGGAGCGAAAGCGTGTAACTCAGACAGTTGTAAGAGTCCCTCCCCTCCCCATCTTCCCTGAAACCCTTGTATCTGTGTCTTCTTAAACTATTGTGGAGAATTTTGCTGACAGGGAAACATTTCTTCCGAGTGCTACTCAAAAGAATGAATTGACTTTGTCATGTACCTCGATGCCATTCATTATTAAACCCTCTTGTTTGCTCTTCGCCTCAGGGGCAACGCTTTTCTTGCCTTTAATAACCTTTGTGCTTGCGCTTCAGGTCTCACTGTTGTTTTGTTTCGTACAACGGTGGAATGATGTTGGGGATGAATAAATAAAGAGGAGTACTGGCGGCTCACGCTGTGGATTTTCTTACCTCTTACAGTTATGGAAAAACAGACGTGGAAGTATGACTGTACAGCAAAAACTCTCAAGGTTAGAGACATTTTTAGAATAAAGAGATGGAGTTATGAGAAGGGATGGAACAGAGGGGTTATGTGATGGAAACGGACAGAGATTGCAAAAGTACACACATCCTTTACTCAAGTAGAAGTACAGATACTCGTGTTTAAACATACTCTGCTAAAAGTACTGAATAAACTTCTTTACTCAAGTTAATGTAAAAAAGTATCGGCTTCAAAATGTACTTCAGTAAAAAGTACACATAAATACCAGCTGTTTTATAGAGTAACTGACCTCACTTTATATTAATAGAACAATAATGTCATTGTTAGCTAATGAATGTTTCGATGCTGAACAACAGCAAAATTACAAAGTTATCATTGGTCCCTCTTCTTTAAGCCCGCATCACACTGTCCCGAAATTGACACCAGATGGACAAACGATAAAGGAAATGTTCAAATTCGGCTCTGATCAAACTTCGGGCCATTCGTGAGGGCATCTTAAGCCATCGTATGACCACCGGTGGAGTTTCTCAGACTCCGGAAGCAACTTCGTGAGCGGTGGCAAAATCTTTGGCATGCCAAAAAATGCCGATAGACCATGCAAAGGTTCATTTTCGGGTTGAATTTGTGTGTCCATTTTGCCCTTCGTATGGCCATCATGAGGGCATCTTGTCATCTTCGTCTTTACTTCGTGTGATCATCGGTGCCATCGGGCATTTTTGAGACAATACGAAGGAAACAAGAAGCTACCCGATTGTCTTAGGAAGGCAAGACGACTATGTGAAGCCCTCACAATGCCACCGTGTAGCCATCGTATTATAGTACGATGACATCGAGATGGGACCACGGTGTCGGCGAAGACAGCCGAATTTGAGTAGCTCAAGCGTTTCCCATGTGTCATGGTAACGTGGACGTGGCCAGCCTCAGAGCATCTTCCTCGGTCAGTCCTGAGCAACTCTACAGAGCAGAGGCATGTGTAACTCCCAAAGCTTCAATCACAATTAATCACAATTCAGTTCCTGCAGAATGGCATACTTTGATGAGACAACCAGGAAAAAGAAGGCAGCAGCATTGCTTCTTTTGATGCACCTCAGAAAACATGATGAGCAACTCTTACAGGCCCAGCACCTCCGCTTACAGGTACAAATGGTTCTTATTTCTTGCTATTTCTGACCTGCTCTATCGAAATCAGTAGCAGTGATGATACCTGTATTAAGCAGGTGAAACAGGAGCATGAGGACACGGTGTGCTATGTTTCCTTGCAGAGCGCTTCTCTGGTTGTTGTATTGCACAACAAAATCATGTAAACATATTATGTAAATAACCCAATTTGTGTTCTGTGAAACTGAAAAGGATATTACATTGTTTTTGTTACTTTCGTTGCAGTTGTATGTCTTAAATGTAATTTAGGTTAACTTCCTGTTTTCTTTAGATGCTTTCATTTTGAAGGCGAGTTTACACTGTTGACAGGAAGTTGTTGTTGCTATGGAAACAACATGACGGAGAAAAGTAATATCTTCTACATATATATAGAGACGGAGAAAGTAAAGAATAAAGTGTATGTTTTAATGTTGGCACCCCCCGAAGAGGTACAAGCTCTTAGTTGAGTCTGGATACATTCTAAATCATCAGTGAAGTCTACGACCATATTTCGGAGGGATATGCTAACTTTCTATTTCATGCATTTCAGTTCTTCATTAACATTCCTTAATTAACAATTCACTTTCCTGAAACAGTTCCACTAACATACATTCACTGTTGATTGTTATTTTTTAATATTCTTTGCCGAATTTGGCCGTGTAAAATGTCCTCTTGGGTTGCCGTACAGCCAATGCGTGGCGTAACGGACCCCGAAAAGATCTGGTAGGCCGAACACATCTGGTACCTACACCGGCTGTTGTTATGCCTGCTGTGGCATTACGTTACTCTGTTCTCCGCTTGTAATTATGCCGTTTCAAGCTTCAAAGTTGTATTTATCATCTGAATTTGCCAAAACAAGTTTAATATTCTGAAAGCCAAGACTTTCTTTATTTGAAATCAGATGAAAACAAACTGTAACGGACCCTCCCGTGTTATCTATGATTACTATATGCCTTACATTCATAATATCAGCGGGAGCAAGGGGAGAGGGGCTGCGGAACAGCACAGTGCGAGTGAGAGGTGCCTGTCTTCTTCCCTTTACAAGTTTAAAAAATGTATTTATCGTTTGATTTTGGAAATAAAAGTTTCATATTCTGAAAGCCAAGACTTTGTTTATTTAAAATCAAACAAAAAACCCGAACCCCGAAAAACAATTTTTTTTACACAAATACACGTTTATTTTGAAATGAGCCGTTGCGATTTTCGACTGATTTTGATAGAGCCGGTCACATTTGCCTTTCTAGCATTCGACAATGTACTTATTTTGTTTTGCTTTGTATTTTCCAGGGCAGGGGCAAACCGAGGCGAAGGAGGAAACCGAGGTCTATGTGGGTCAGGAAATGGCTGTCTGACAAAAGAAGAGAAGGCTATGGCCACTATAGCACTCCACTGAGCTGAAGACAAAAGATGAGAAGGCCTTCTACAACTACACAAGACTTCCCAGAGGCCTCTACGATGAGGTCTTGCGAAGGGTAGAAGGCAGAATAGAGAAGAAGGACACATGGTACATAAAGTCTCTCCCTCCTGGTCTCAAGCTGTCCATCACTCTACGACACCTGGTCTGCAGTGACAATTATCCAAGCCTGTTCTACAACTTCAGAGTTGCTCCAAACACCATCTCCCTCATCATTAATGAAGTCTGCGATGCCATCAAAGCAGACTTTGCTGCTGAGGTGATCCAGTGTCCTACTACGACTGAAGAGAGGACCTCCATTGCTGAGCAGTTTGAGAAGAGATGGCAATTTCCACACTGCTGTGGTGCTCTGGATGGCAAGCATGTGGCGGTTACCTGTCCTTGGAATCCTGGCTCTGTGTACAGAAACTACAAGGGATTCTTCTCCGTTGTCCTCATGGCCCTGGTCGACGCAGACTACAAGTTACTCTGGATTGATGTCGGCTCTGATGGTTCCAGCAACGATGCCAGTATCTACAATGGGGCAGAACTGAATGAAGAGAGTCCGAACAACATATTCAATCTCCCTGAAGAGAAGTCTCGACCTGGTGATGACATTCCTATCCCATACTACATAGTAGGGGACAATGCTTTTGGGATCAACAAGCGCCTGATGAACCTGTTTCCCATCAGAAACATGGAGCAACATGACAGAAAATGTAACTACAGACTCTCCAGAGCCAGGTGTGTAGTGGAGAATGCCTTAGGCATTCTGGCACACAAGTTCCGAGTTTTGCTGAGGACCATAAACCAGAGGCCCAGGGACATGCAGAAAAATCATCACAACTTGTGTGATCCTTCACAATCTCATCAGACTGAGATATCCAGCCACCCACAACAACATGGTGGACTTGGAGGACCAGAACCTGAATGTCATCCCAGGGGCATGGAGAAATGGCAAAGTACTTCTGGATGTTTACCATGAGAGGGCAAGGAACACTGAAACCCAGGAGGGGAGTCAAATTAGACTGGGCCACTACTTTACCTCAAAGGCTGGTTCGGTGCCATGGCAGGACAAGATGATCCTGTAATTATTCCCACAAAGCAGTGACAGTAAAATGAATACAGAGACACTAACATTGTGATGATGAACAAGTTCTTTTTCACATATTGCATTGTAACTTAAAACAAAATGTGTATGGATTAATACATTTAGTTTTTGAAATTTTGATTGAACATACTTTTTTCCATTTATTGATAAAAGAAAGACCGAACATTTAGATTTAGATTTAGTAGTAGGACACTGGATCACCTCAGATTTAGATAGTTTAAAAATCTCAAGTTTCTCAAGTCCCTAGTACTTTAACATAGAAATCAAAATAACTTGTAAGGTAAGTATAAAGGACCAAAAAAATTACAAAGTCCGAAAATATCAGTGACAATTTTTATTATATACAATCTCAAGTTTCTGTGATTTTTTTTCCCCCAGATTTTTCCTGGAAATGTCTAAATGTATTTTTCTTGAACTGTCTCAGAATTTCTGGTTACTGGCTTTTGTTATTATTGTCGTCATGTGGCACTAAAGCTGAGAGATAGATCTCTTTGTTGATATTTACACTTTCGTCTAGGTTTAGATATTGGCGGAGGCTGTCCTGGGCCACATTGTGCTGGGACTGCTGAGCTGGAAGAGGAGGCGGAGGACGACCCTAGACTGGCTGCTGGGGTGTTAGCTTCCAAGGACCTCTGATTTGCTGCTGAGGAGGCTGAGAAGGAAGTTGGAAAATGCAGCCTGGCGAGGAGAAGGAACGTAGCCCTGAGTAGAAGTGCTGGCTGGCTGGAGGGTATGGTACTGCTGCTGTTGCTGTTGTTCAAAGTTGTAATGGTGGTTCGCCTGCTCTACGTAGCCACACTCCTGGGATCTCCACACTGATGCCGGAGGTTGGTTAGGCCACTGGCTGGGACCTGGCTGGAACTCTGCTGACGGTGAGGAGGCAGCTCTGCTTGCAGAGTAGTTGGTACCGCTGGGGAGGGCACTCTCCTGTTGAAGTTGGCTCACTCTTGAGTAGGTGGCAGATGTGCAGACTGGGATCACAGCAACTGGCCTCTGCTGCTGCGGCTGCTGCGACTGGAATGCTGACGGGACATCTTCTAAAGGACTGATCTGGTCAGCCGCTTCCTTCATCCTGAACTGTCTGGACACCTTCCGGTAACTGGAAAGACAAAAACAAACAGCATAGGATTAATACAAGCTCAAATTTACCATGCAATAACATGTGTGACATCAAATAAATGAATTTTCAATTGTATGCAATGTTATATACTTACTAAGTATAAGAACTGTGGTGATCTCCTCATACGCAGGTTCCAGGCAGGCATCATGCAGACGATCCAGTTCGGTTTCCAGGCACTTGCAGAAAGGAGTGGCCCTGTTGACTTGTTAGTCTCGAGTGATGAACTGAACCAGCCTATCTTGGAGATCATGGGATGCGCAGGTAACTCTCATCTCCATGGTAGGAGACTCGGTCGGTCCTCAGCAGCTGTTCCTGTCCTGGAAGGAGCTCTCGGTGTAGGGTAGCCAGTGTACTTCTTGGTGGGCTCCCTGGGTTCGTCTGCAAGACTGCCTGCCATGGTACTGTTGTCACTCCCATCCAGCTCACCCGTCTCAGCCAGGGCCAACTTGTCCTTAAACTGCAAAGACAAAAATAGAAAACAAACATAAGTACATTTGAAAGTTATATTTGCAAACAAAAAATTGAGAAATTGAAAATGTTCAACAAAGTTCAGTTTGAATTTAATTTCAATGATATACTCTCACTAGCTGGTGTATCCTTCTTGTGATGTCTGACGTGTGGATTCATGAACGCAAACACCCGGCGGATGAACTTGTCACTGTCATTCTCACTGGCCTCCTCAGCAAGGATGGGGTCTTCCTCGTCACCACTCGACAGACCATCACCGGAACTCTTCTGGGATTTCTTCTTGGGTTGGCCCTCCCGCAGCTTCGAGAATCGAGTCCTCTGTGTGTGGTATCATTTCTGAATTGAATGATCTGCAATGACAAAAATCAAAACAAATAATTAGTACAATCATTGAAATGTTCATTGACAGCAATGTATGTCAAGTATCTGAAATAGATTTCAAATATTTCAAAGTAGTTGAAATGTAAATGTTGTTATACTTACAATCCACCCCGCACTCCACAGCCTTTCCCTCCCATAGTTGCCTCCTTAATGCCTTGTCTTTGTAATGTTTGTCCTTCATGTCATACAGTAGCTTGTTACACTCCACCCAGCGAGCGATTACCTCCTCCTTCGCCACTGTGAAGCTGTATGATTCACCAGGGGATGGGTTCTCATTCTGGGGCTTGCCTTTCCCTTTGTCGCCCTTGCCCACTTCAGGCTTGGACTTGGACTTGCCTGCAGGGAGGGCGGGGGAAGCTGAATCATCTGAAAAGATACCAAATGGAAAACAAATTAAGTACATGCAGGACAACAATGTATGGGAATATATAACAAAATCAATAACCCCTCTTGTCCCCCATCCATGCCAAAAATAAGTATAAATATTTACCTTCATCATCCGAGGATTCAGGCTGTCTGTTACGAGGAGGAGGGAGGGAAAGGTGAATGCTGCCGAGACTCTTGGGACTGCTGAGGAGACCTTTCAGACCGCTGAGGAGACCTGGAACCCTCCGGGGACCGCTCTGGAGTTTTACTTGGACAAGGACTGACATCTTTCTTGCATTTCCTCCCCTTTCTCTCTCTGGTTGGAGACTCAGTGCTGTCTTCTTGGACCTCTAAATCCTCAGTTTCCTCTGCTTTCCTCTTCTGAGTTCTGTATTTAGCAGCCAGCTTCTTCCGTCTGCCTCTCCCTGCCTTGGGTGGCATGTTAAAGTTGCATTAAAGTTGAATTTACTGTGTGTTCTGCTCCCAATAATCTCCGATCAGCAATTTAATTTCCCATGTGCGGCCGAAGGTTTTATACCATCGGGAGGTCACATGACGCCTTTGTGACCTAGTTCGAACAAATCGTACTCTCAATACGATGTTGTGTAGCCATCGTGTGGCCTTTGTGTTTCCTGCGGGTATAAACTACTATAAAAATGCACATCTTCGTGTTGCCTTCGTGTGTGGTTCGGGTGCCATCGTGTGGCCTTCTGTAGGCATCGTACTTGCTTCGGCTGTTGCTTGGCTGTTGACCAAGTTCGGGGCCATCTTCGTGCGAAATTCACAATTCCATATTCGTGTGTCCATCTGGTGTCAATTTTGGGACAGTGTGACGCCAGCCTTAGAGAAGACCAGGAAATGATGGATACACGGATCGTGTTAAAATCAATAGGCATGCAATGTTTCTAAATAATAATGATCACGCCTTCAAACACAGATTAAAATTAAAGTAACATGCCTGTTTTGAAAATGTAAGAAGTAGAAAGTAGAGGTATTTGTGTTAAAAATGTAAGAAGTAAAAGTAAAAAGTCGACAGAACAATCAGTAGTGGAGTAAATGACTGTTAAGTACATTTTTCTGGTATCAAAGTATTTATACTCCACTACTTCCCACCTCTAGAAAAGGAAATCCCAGCATTCCATCCTCTCCTCATTCCTGTCTTCATCTCCGTGGCTGTACCTTCCATTACTAAACACAGCTTGTATAAGCAGTTGTTTCCTCGTGCAGCCATTAGCTCTGTTCCCTGTCAGCTGACGTTAGATCCGCTATTTTAGCACCCCTAATGCTATGTTTGCTTTGTTCCCTGTCAGCTGACGTTTGATCATCCACATAGCACCGCCAATGCCGTGTTAGCTTTGTGAACTGTTAGGTAATGTCGGATCAACCGCAGCTTAGCCAGGCTTATGTAATATTAGCTTTGTGTGCTTTTAGCTTATCTTGGTGGGCCCGTAGTTTGTAATATTAGCACGTACTGAGCAATGGGAATACATTATAATGTGATGATCTGCGACACCTCTGCCAATAAATTTGCCTGGACACACCCCTGATGAAGGCATATGTGGGTTTTTTTAAATTATAATTTGGACAGGAGCAACCGCA
The DNA here is from genome assembly GCF_949606895.1 of Notothenia rossii. Classification (NCBI taxonomy): domain Eukaryota; kingdom Metazoa; phylum Chordata; class Actinopteri; order Perciformes; family Nototheniidae; genus Notothenia; species Notothenia rossii. Next base: position 16,446,066 of record NC_136910.1, read on the forward strand.
AATGAATTATTTAAGATTTTTAATGAGTGCTACAACAAAATGTATTATTATTTTTTAATTGTCATAGCAGCAAATCATTATTTTTGAGTAGTAAACATGTTTTTTACCCTTGAAATATGACATAAAATCAATAAATTTGCCGATTACTAACGTCAGTAGCTAATTAATTATTTCACTTCTAAGTCCTGTTTATGAATAACATCAAACTTATACTTCTCCCTTCTCACAGTTTATGTTGTGCAGCATATTTTACATTACATTATAGCCTATAAACCCCAATAATTCAGAATCAGAAATTATTTATTCGTACCGCATAAATAAAGCAGCAGAGATACAGTGCAGATAAAAGGAAGAGCGAGAAAGATTAGAGTTAAATATTTAATAAAAAGGCAAGCACATAATAATAAAACAATTATAATAAATTAAAAGTTCACCTTGGTAAAAAAAGGTAGCAGTATTAAAAGAAAATATTAAGTGAAGATATAGCAGTTTTGAACGAGCCAGTAATGTTAGCGAATTGTGAATTCATATTAAAAAGTTAAAGTGTATATTGCACATAGGTTTATATTACACATGACCAGTGGTATTGCACAGCATAGTGTGTACTTATTGCACAACAGTGATGCTGATGCTCTCTGAAGTCAGCAGGTTAAACAAAGTCACCCGAGACTACTGTATCAGTTGGTTCACCATCTTCTCCTGCCTTAAAGGTCTCCTATTATACTGTTTTTCATCAATATATTATAGTTCTCAGATACAAACATGTCTCGGAAGTGTTTTGCTCGAAATACCAAACAGATCAGGCAATGTAGCATCCCATAAACCCCTCTGTTTCAGCCCTGTTTCAAAAGTGCTGATTCTCTGTCTGTTACTTTAGATGAAAATAAGGAGCCCCTCCCCACGCCCCTCTGAGAGATATTTGGTTAAAAAGAACACACTGGTGCTCTAGGAGGAGGTGCAGGTGATAATGTGTGTGTGTGTGTGGGGGGGGGGGGGGGGGTTACCTTGGTTGGTTATTGGCTACACAAGCCCACAAATTGTTATGACATCATAAAGTGGTTAAAATCTGATCAGCTCATTTTCAGACAGGTTTTTATATAAATGAATCAGGACAAAAAGTGAGCAAATATTTTTTCCTGAAACTTTCAGAATCTCTTTACACAGAAGAAATGAACAAGTGAATTTTGCATAATAGGTGACCTTTATACCCTACTTAAAACTATAGTTAACAAATGAAACTTCTTCAGGAAATGTTAAAGAATGAAAACAAATCGGACCAGAAAAGTAAAGTAAAGTCATTATCATTTTGAATGAGATTCAGATGGAGACAGGATGAAAGAAGCTGTCACACAGTAAATAAAGGCTGAGTTGCTGAACTACGGTGAATTCCAATTACCCTCCCGTGGACGAGACAAGTGTCAGACACGTCGCGCCTTTGTCAACACCGCAGATGAGGAGCTGGCACCTTCAGGGTCTTCATTTTTATTTTAATGCAAAGAGGTGGAGAGGTGAGTGCAGATAGCTGTCATACAAGCGCTGATGCAATGCATTACGGTCTAGTCATGTGAATATTTATGATAAGAAAAGGAGAAAAAAAGGGATTCATAAACATAGCTTTCTCACTTCAATAACTCCAAGGTTACATTTCAGAATTGTCCTTTACGTTTCAGTTTCTTTGGAAGTGTATTTTTAAAAATCATTTATGAGTTCAGGATCCTGTTGTATCTCCATTCCTGTTTTCACTCTTCTTCCTAAATACACTTAGTTTAACCCTGAGGACAGTAAGCAACACTATTCTGGCTGGTAGACCTGGAGTAAGCACCTGAAAGATTTTCAAAATGTTGCATACAGTATAGTGAATCCTTCTGGAGTACTCATGGTTTGCAACTCATATTGAAAAAAAAAACGATACACAAAACGAGACACTTGATTTACACTAAAGACACCTTGTGCACAACTCTTTTCAAACACATGCACACACACACACAGAGTAGCTGCCAACACCCACAAACAGCAGACATTTCATGTAAAGTAAACAATATCCTGCTTGGAGGCTGTCTAATTAATGACCTACACAGCATAAGACACACCACTGCGTTCCGTGTCTTCACTGAGGGGTAAAAAATGGAAATGAAGAGGGTCGTTATGCGTAATGCATCATTAATGAAAGCATTTTGTTGCACTTATGCAGAAAAATAAAAAAGCCAAGCTGAGATGCCAGAGGGTAAAAAGAGAAGAGAATGTGGGGCAGCTGGATATTATTCATCCACCCCATGATATTCAACCTTACACTAATACTTCCATGTATGCTTTGATTTGTATTTTGTTGTTCTTGCACAGTGATTCAAGGTATTATTTGACAGAATGAGGGGTTTTCATATAATCAAAAAAGAAAAATCTCTAAACCTTTTTTCAAAGTAAGATTAGGTAGTTTAAATCATACAATGCAATGGTTCAAAGTGATAAAATAACCACAAGCTATGGCTAAGATGTCTTCATCCAATAACACAAGGTTAGACTCATGGATGTTAGCAACTGGATTACTCTCCGACAAAATGGAACAGTTAACAGATCCAATCTTATTGAAACCTGCTTCATAACTTCAACATCCTGGCTAGCTTAACGAGAATTTAAGAACAAGGCTGCCCATCTTCAGAAAAATAAAACACTTGTTTATTAGCACCAGTGTTCAAAAACCAAGTGTGAAACATCTCTCTGGTACTATTGGCAAAGTGAAGCAACATCAGAATTACCACACCTCCACCTCATAAAAGAGCAGCACAGTTTTCCAGTGGTTGCAGAATAAATGCGAAATTACAAATATTCTTTATAATTAGCCACATAATAAAATCAATAGAATGCTATAGCTGGAGATGAACACAGAAAAATACCAGCTGCTACTGTTTGTTCCTTGGCAGCCTCCCCGATATGTGCATCCAGCCAGCTCAGAAGACTATTCATTAATCAAAAATGTAAATTGCAAAGTCTTTATTACTTTCATATCGCCATACTTGATGTCCTTTTTATAAGAAGCCAATGTGTACCACAGGTCGTAGCATGTTGTGATTATATCAAACCTTTTGGTCTACTTTTCAATGATCTACTCACAATATACTGGCCTTTCATGTTCTATATCTTAAAGGTCCCTTGTCATGGCCATTTCTACTGATCATAATTCCATTGTTGAGGTATACCAAAACAATAAAATAAATTGGTTTCTCATACAGCCTCTCTATATATTATGTGTATTCACTCTCTTTCCTAAACGGCTTGTTGGAGCTCCTGCTCCCCCCTCCCTGTGAGCCCAGTGGCCGTCTGCGAGACAGCGAGACACCGCGGAACTCTGGGCACACACACCCGCAGCCTGGCTGGGAGTTTGTGTGTGTGCCCAGGCTGAGTTCCGCGGTGTCTCGCTGTCTCGCCGACCCCACACCAGTGAGCCAGCTCACAGTGTCCCGCTCCTCGCAGCAGCGAGCCTCGCAACGTCCCGCCGAGTGTGTGTGAGGAAGTCCGCGGATTGGTCCAAACGTAATGGCTCCGCGGACGTAACGTAACGGCTCCCCTCCAATGACCAATCTGTGGAACCGTTACGTTACGTCACTATACCCGAAATACGTCACTATACCCAAGAAGTAAACAATGGAAAAAGAGAAATCTCCATCGAGGCGTTTTGGGGCAGCATAGACAGGTATGTTCTGTGTTAGAGTTGTATTCGCTACAGGATGTACTTTGAGGGTTTGTGACTCTGCAGACCGTTTACATGCATAAAAACCTTCATAACACACAAGGAGATGGGTAATAACCCTAGTTTGTGCATTGACAGTCCTTATTTCCATCCCACCAGAATAACTGGCACAGTGGGAGAGCAGCACTCACATTCATTAACACTTCCTAATTTGACTGAGATTGTCCTTAATGTGAAGTAATTATACAACTTAATGTGAATGACGAAAGATCTGCTGCAAAAACTGAAATCATCCATCAGAACTGAGACCACACTTCATATTAATCAAACCAAGCAATGTTTTGTGGGTTGCCATGCCAACCACATGTTCATAAATACCTTGTTTACCTTAAGCATATTTAATCAAGTAGACATCTGCTGGTGAACAGTGTATAAATGCCACAACACTTTTCTTTTAAATTACAAATATTGCATTTATGTAGCAATAAGAATACGCATAAGTTATCTCTATATAATTGTTACTAACTAGAGTTGTGTTAAGCATCAACTAATATATAAAATATGATAAACTTGTGCTAAAAAAAAACTTACAGTGTTTCATAAATGCAACAAAATGATGATTTTTTTACTCCATCAATATCGCCGATATTTTTGTAATTTGTCATGTGTACCAGCATTTTAGTACAGTAATTGGAACGCCCCAGCTGATGCAAGAGAGAGAGTGCTCTCCACTGCAAGATGGAGATAGCAGTGCTCCCAGTTTGGCCCTATAAACAAAGATGATAATGTCAATGAGTTGGAAGCCGGTGAGGGATTGTGTCCTCGTAACAGAAACAAGGACCTCAGTGCAGAGGGATTAAAGATGTAATCACGGTGCAACATTTTAGTTTGAAATTGTTTTTGTAATGGTTCCTAAATGGCACTACTCCATGCAGGAACTTTTGTACATCAAAAGTTGTCTCTCTGTTCACTCCGAGTCTACACAAACAGATGTTCTGTAAACAATAATTGTAACCCTGCAGTCTGAAACCTGCAACTAGCGCCTCAATAAAACACCTCAATAAAAAAAAACAAGCAGACAACATATTGGTAGGGTCTGCTAAAAATGAAAGGTCAATATTCCACGTTGGTATCATTTTATTTCAACATAAGCTAAATTAATTTGCTACATTTAAAACATGTTTAATTGTACAAAACAAGTTATTTATAGTTGTGAATATTAATTGGAAATCACATATTCCAATGAAAGCAGTCTGTCATTTTTAATAAAATGTTGCCCTAATTCTAAAGAGTTTATTCAGTGCAACAGATAATTTATAACAAACTATTGTGTAATATCATATGTACATACTGTACAGTCAATGCAATGGACAAGGGATCACACTTCAGATTGGGGTGAGGTGGTCGATTCAACTGTGTGTGTGTGTGTGTGTGTGTGTGTGTGTGTGTGTGTGTGTGTGTGTGTGTGTGTGTGTGTGTGTGTGTGTGTGTGTGTGTGTGTGTGTGTGTGTGTGTGTGTGTGTGTGTGTGTGTGTGTGTGTGTGTGTGTGTGTGTGTGTGTGTGTGTGTGTGTGTGATGAAGAGGTGGGGGAGACAGAGAGGTGAGGCACTGTCATAGACCCCTCTGTGCACGGCCTGTGGCAGTGATTAATGAGATGGGGTGTGCTTTAGAGATATATATGTGTTTGTGTGCGGTGCAAAGGTGTCCATGCACAGTATAGCAGCTATATGTAAGTGAAACGCATAGTAAAAGCGGGTAAAAGCAATATCTGTATAGTAACAATGGGTCAACAAGATTACTACCCATTGAGTCAACCTCACAGGTAATTTGCACATGACTCTTCCTCTCTGCTCTATGGGATGCCCACCCTTAAAAAAAAGACGGGCAACTATCTATTGAAGTTTGCTGAAGCATTATGCAGTTAGAAAGCAAGCATCTTTCTTCAAGAGTACAACAAAGAGCAAGCATATAACATGCCTCCAAAGTAATGCTACATTTGTGAATGTATCTGCAGGATGTGTAACAGCCTTGTCTCTATCAATTAGCTATATATGTGTTAAATCTCTGATTTATCAAGATATAAAATGTATTTCTGTCATCGGTAGGGTAATGGCTAACCAAAGCCTGGCTGGAGAGAAAAAAAAGATAGTGGATCGGTCCAAGGATTCGCAAGATAATCCAAACTCGGATACACATATACACACAGTGATGTTTTCATTATTTTATGATGTTGTATTTGATATGAGTGAAAACATATTTGTCCAGACTTCTCCTTATACGTGCCTAAAGTATGCTAGAAAGAATAATCTAGAAAGGTACCCCACGAAGAATTGATGCTCTAATTGCTATATTGTTGACATTGAAAATGAAAAATGTTCTCTAATGTCCTTAAATGTAGTTTTAGATTGGTAAAGTACCATTTGATTACCACATGCGGTGTGTAATAAGCTTCCAGCCCCAAACGTGCAAAACAGTGAATATCTTTTATTTAATATAACATAGAAAAACAACAACTGGTTAAGGAACAGTACTTGGTTTCTTTCGAGATGTTGATTTTATTTTTTGAAAACTTCAGCTGGGTAAGCAGGTACCAAAACTCTATTATAAATCTGCAATTTCAACACTTTACCAACACATTTACCATTTGAGAGACCTTGTTCACGGAAGAAGGAAATTATTGTTGACCTTGCAATCACACATGCTGGTACAAGAATAGATCTGAAATATGGAGCTGAGATTTTTTATCAAATGTAGCTAAAATCAAAGAAATACTGGATTTTATGCATTTTAGTTATGTAGTAGTTGTTTGTTTTTTTGCCCGTCTTTCTGTGGAGCTAGAGATGTTTATTGCTGTGTTACAGACATGTGTTTACATACAATATTTAAATCAGCAGTTGACGAAGGATTTTGTGTGTGTGTGTGTGTGTGTGTGTGTGTGTGTGTGTGTGTGTGTGTGTGTGTGTGTGTGTGTGTGTGTGTGTGTGTGTGTGTGTGTGTGTGTGTGTGTGTGTGTGTGTGTGTGTGTGTGTGTGTGTGTGTGTGTGTGTGTGTGTGTGTGTGTGTGTGTGTGTGTGTGTGTGTGTGTGGGTGGTATGGCCGCCTGAGACCCCGTATAGCTTCTAAATGTTCTGATTTACATGTACAACTTGCTGTGCGCGGCTTCCAAATTACCTGTCAGGGGTAGTTTATCTGGTACTTAAACAATCATTTCTCAAGCCTCCTGCATTTTCCTCCTATTAATGCTCCATCACTCATGCCTCACTTTCTTCTTTTTTATCATCCCCCCACACACACTCACTGCCTGTGCTGCTTCAATGAGCTGAAGTGATGCGGAGTATGTTAATGTTCAACTCAAGGCCTATAGTACTTGTTGAAGAAGAATGTCACACAGTTAAATAACTTTAGCCACATCAAAAGCTCTCAAGGCAAGTTTATTTATAAAGCACATTTCAGTATGCGACAATTCAAAGTGCTTTAAAAAATAAAATAAAAGACAGTTAAGAATAAATACAGTAAAAACACATTATATAATGGCATTTTACAACAGGCATTTAAAAGGCAGAGATAATAAGATAAACACACCAGTTATACAATACATGAATAAAAAGCTAACTGCAGTGTGAATATGAGCAGTTCAATTAAAAGCAGCGGCAAAAATATATGTTTTCAGTCTCAATTTGAAAATAGTAAGAGTTTCTGCGGACGTGCACGATTCAGGCAGTTTGTTCCAGATTGTGGGGGCATAATAGCTAAACGCCGCTTCTCCATGTTTTGTTCTTACTCTCAGAACTGAGAGCAGACCCGTTCCAGAAGACCTGAGACACCTTGATGGTTCATAATTGTGCAGGAGATCGTTGATATACTTTGGTCCTACACTATTTAATGTTTTAAAAACTGGCAATAGAACTTTAAAATCAATTATTTGGCCGACTGGAAGCCAGTGTAAAGGTTTCAGAACCGGACTGATGTGATCCACTCTTTTAATGTTAGTGAGGACTCGAGCAGCAGCGTTCTGAATCAGCTGCAGCTTTCTGATGGATTTTTGTGTCAGCCCTGTGAATACACTATTGCAGTTGTCGAGTCTACTGAAGATGAAAGCATGGACAAGCTTTATTAGTTGTTTTGTAGTCTGCCAACTGAGGCTCTGTGATTACTTTTAATTGGTCCTTCTTTGCTCCAAAAACAATGATTTCAGTTTTTTGTTTGTTCAATTGGAGAAAGTTCTGAATCATCCAGTCATTGATGTGCTCAATGCACTTGCTCAGTGTTCTAATCGGAGAGTAGTCTCCTGGTGTCATTTAAAAATAAATCTGGGTGTCGTCTGCATAGATATGATCGCTTAGATCGCTGTTTTTAATAATTTGAGCCAGTGGTAGTATATACAGTCGCAAGAAAAAGTATGTGAGCCCTTTGGAACTACCTGGATTTCTGCATAAGTTGGTCATAAAATGTGTTCTGATCTTCATCTAAGTCACAACAATAGACAAACACAGTCTGCTTAAACTAAAACCACACAAACAATGATATGTTTTTATGTTTTTATTGAACACACCATGTAAACATTCACAGTGCAGGGTGGAACAAGTATGTGAACCCTTGGATTTAATAACTGGTTGACCCTCCTTTGGCAGCAATAACCTCAACCAAACGTTTCCTATAGTTGCATATCAGACCTGCACCGTCAGGAAGAATTTTGGACCATTCCTCTTTACAAAACTGTTTCAGTTCAGCAATATTCTTGGGATGTCTGGTGTGAATCGCTCTCTTGAGGTCATGCCACAGCATCTCAATTGGGTTGAGGTCAGGACTCTGACTGGGCCACTCCAGAAGGCGTATTTTCTTCTGTTGAAGCCATTCTGTTGTTGATTTACTTCCTTGCTTTGGGTCGTTGTCCTGTTGCATCACCCATCTTCTGTTGAGCTTCAATTGGTGGACAGTTGGCCTTAAGTTCTCCAGAAAAATGTCTTGATAAACTTGAAAATTCATTTTTCCGTCGATCTGTCCAGGCCCTGAGGCAGCAAAGCAGCCCCAAACCATGATGCTCCCTCCACCATACTTCACAGTTGGGATGAGGTTTTGATGTTGGTGTGCTGTGCCTTTTTTTTTTTCAAACTACAGAAAGATAATCATGACACAAATTATTACATTTATAGAGCTAATTTCCAATACACTTTGCATCTAAAGATAACATAAGATCATGAAAAGTGTGAAACACATCATTAGACTTGTCAAAGAAAGGTATTACAGCAGCGTTTATGATTCCTAAGATGCTGATTCTCTACCACTTTAATTATGAATTGATTAATATAAGCCAGAGTTGGCCCAATTTTCGTTTTAGGGAATTGATAAAAACACTTTTCCTATTACTGTAAAGTACAACCAATTTGGAATTTGGTTCTTCATACGCAAACCTATTAATGGCCGACAATCTCTTGGCCGAAGCTCAATTACCTCATTCACACCAACGCAACTTCGGTTCAAGCTCCGTGCTCGAGCTTTTCAGGTTCAGAACCGGTTCTTCGGTTTAGCTCAGGCTCTTTTCACACCGCCCAGAGTCCGACTGGTGCTGAGTCATTGCATCATCGTTTGCGTCATGACGTAACCGTTTGCGTGCCTGCTTCATAAAACCAAACCGTGCGGAAACCCCTCACAGCTGACACCGACAACAATAACAATGGCCGATTGTGCTCCAGCTTCCTCTGTACCTCTTCGGAAGACCAGATTCCCAGTAGGAGCTGGTCTCTTCAGTGGATCACTGCTGCTTGTTAAGTTTCTCCATCGTTGTCTACAAACTGGATAAAACTTGGCTTTTTGTTGTTGTTCAGGAGTTGATTTGCCCCTGCCCCCGCCTCGACGTAAGCGTGACGTATGCAGTGCTTTTGCTCTAGCCAGACAATTTTTTGGTGCTTGAAACGAACTAGATTCCGGAGCTACTGAAACACCGTTGGTGTGAATGAGGTATTTGAGAGGAGTCCTGTCTGTGCATCTGTTCCTCTTCTCCTACATCCATCTCCATCCCGACACCTTTCTTTCACATTTGCCCTATACTCCCATTTCTCACTCCCTCCATCTTGCCCGTCTTCCTCCTCATCTTCTGCTTCAATCCTCCCACTCCCACTATCCATCATCATTGTTACCTTTATCTCTCTCACACTCTGTCTATTCTATTTTTCACTCAAAGAGTACATTCAAGATGCAGATAAATGTGATGGTCCGCTGGCTGGGAGCCCTCCGCAAGCTGAGACTTGGCAGACACCTTTCACACTGTATAAATCCACCAGGCCTTTTTCCCTTCTGCCTTTTCCCCTCATGCAGCTGGAGGATACTGTATATATAAATTCAGAGAGGAATGATCATTCACCATCCACAAGGCTCTTAAAATTTGAGTGACAGTTGTGGACCAGTAGGTTTAGCTTTGATGAGGGGCAAGAGACTCAGACCATCTCTGCTCTAGTGTCAAATATAGTGAGACAGGATGTTCTAAGAAAAAGTCAGAAATAGGAGAAGGAAAAATCACTTTTCCCCCCTTTTTTGAGTCCAAAACATCAATGTCTCAGGAAGGGTTTTATTTAGAGTCAGTGTGTATATGTGTGAAAGCTTGTTGGACTCCCATTGGATTTCAGATTGTGCTCACACATACACACACACACACACACACACACACACACACACACACACACACACACACACGCACACGCACACGCACACGCACACGCACTAACACAAAAAACGTAAGAATAATGTGAGCCAAGATGCAATTTCCTCTCCCATTGCCTATTTCTTTTTGATTAATTTGATCATTTGATTCCTAAAGGCTTGGCAACCACCACCAGCAGCGCGTCACCTTTATGGACTTTTCATGGAGCGAGTAGGAGTAGTTTACATTGATCTTTAGCAACCAATCGCTAGTGGGTGTGCACTGATAGCTGGCACCACAGTTTGTCTTCTTATGTGACCGCCATGGCAAAAGAGTGGGAGGCACATTGGATCCACTCCATGTCCCCTTATTGACCTTTAGTCTGTCGATCAAAATGCTCCTCAATGCTTAATGCACCTTGGCGGGGTTTAAATGTACCTTTTATAATGTCAGCCCCTTGATTGAGTTGTAGTTTTCCAGGCTCCTTGCTGTATTTATTCATTAAGTAGATATGTAATGCTTCTAAAGCACTTTATCTTCTATATGAATCCATAGACTACACTGTTCAGCAAAAGAAAGACAACGAGAGGTCATCCATTGGTTCTTAAAGAAAGGAACAATAAAGCACCATCATAACCATCGCCTCCATCTTTAATCGCTCCATTATCAAAAGGGTTATTCCAATCATCAGACCTCTATCAAATGAATTGCACAAAAAAAGGCACACTTGTACTTTCATTGCTGACATTTTGACTACCAGGAAAATAACAAAGGTTCTCAAACAGCCGTCATTACGTGCCACCTATTGCTTAAGCTATACTGGGGCTATTTATAGCTCGCACATCATTAATTATCCGCACATATTGGTTAAGTCTAATTGGATGTGAAATCCCAATCATCTTTAATAAACATCAGATAGATAATCAATGATTTAGCTCATAGCAAAGTGCGTACGGATAAGCACAGATAAAGTCATGACTGCAATATCAATACAAATAAGTGCAATTGATTAAAAACAAATCTGGACTGACATTTTAAGAATGTAGAATGCAACAAAAACGGTTAAGGAAATAAAACAACCAGTGAAATCAGCTAACAAGCCAAAAAAGCATAGATTGGATTCAGTCTATTGCCTTACTTGTCTGTCCTATATCACCCTCATTTAGCTTTTAAAAAAGGTCTATGCATACCTATTCGTACTGCACATACAGTCATTCTCACATTCCCAGCACACATACTGCTTTAGTAAAGGAAATGGTTTAGGTGCTTTTCTGGTCTGGTGCTCACACACAGCTGATGTCGTCTCGTGTCCTTGGCGTTCCTCAGATTTACAGCTGTTATGTCGGTCTCTGGTCTATGTTTTATTTCTTCATTTTTTTAGCAGAAGGATCATATCCAAGATTGATTTATCATTTAACTTCAACCTAAGCCTTTAAAATCCTCATACTTTCCACTGGTGTTGTATTCGTTGGATAACGCTGACACAGAACAGATGGGAAATTAAGACATTTTGGAAACAGAAATAACAGCATATGTAGGAAAAATCATTAAAATGTGAGCCTTATGCAGCAGTGACCCTGCACGTCACCTCTCCTCCTCATCCTGCCTCAATTTTCATCACACCCGGCCAATCACAGTTATCACCAAGACAGATTTATCCCTGTCTCTGTGCCCATTAAATCCAACAACAAAAGCAAAAGTGGCTTTTTTCCAGTAAATGAAATGTCTCACTGATAGGAGGAGAGGAATCAATTGCTGTTTTTTTTACTGTGCGTACATGCAATGCAGAGATGCTGTGACTGTGGCCATGGAAGAGCTATCAGGGAAGGCTTCAGATCGATAACATCGGGATTCATACAAGCACTCCATCGGCCAAATACTGAAGATGGAAGGAGAGCATTGGTGTATGTTTGAGCCTGTGTGAACAAGATATCTCCTGATCTGACTCCTGCACTAAGGGATGAGGTGTTCTGACTGCAACATAACAACCACATCCCCCTGGGCGTAAATACTCAAGAATTTCAGATTTCTTCTTTTCAATGTGATTGCTAAGATCAACTCTGAGATCTTCAGTGTAACTTGACCCACTTTGGTGGAGAAATGATGTCCAAAACAAAGACACTTATCATTTAGCTTATGACTTTGAAGGCCATCTACTGTAACTCAGTGTTTGTTTGTATTACCATGTGAGGTAGTAGTGTGCTGTGTGTGTGTCTTGTCTACGAGAAGTGTGTGTGTCTTCTGCCACTGACACTGATGGAGACATGTCTAGAACCTCAGTTGGCCACATTAGACTCACATTATGCAGGAGTTGCTTGGACCCTCACACCAAATTGCCAATCACTCTTTCAACACACACATGTGGCCCCTTGCATGTACAGCAAACATGCAAAACAAGCTCTTAGAGATAAATACACACCCAGAGATAAATGCAGGGGCATACACACACAAACCCATGTACTCATCTTTCTAAGCTGTGATATTCGCCTGAATATTTTAACAAACATGCCTCTTCTCTGCTCGCCCTTACCCCCAATTCCTCAAATGCTCTGCCCCGTGGCTCGTCAGCAGCGTCTCATCTCTCTTCTCCGCGCTGTCTACACTATGCATGCTTTAGTAGAATTAATAGAAAGTCTCACTGGCTTATCACAGTGAAATGGGTGCCATGTGCAGTGCTGTCTGCCAGCCTGTAAGTCATGTATAATGCATCCTGTCTTCCCTTCGCTTCTCATATAGCGTAGGTGAAGAGACGCTTACTGAGTGGATGCCAAGTATGAACACATAGCGAAAAGAAGCATGGGTCAGTCAGAGGGGGTGAGACACATACTGTACTGTAGATGGAGAAAATGAGAAAAGAGTGGAGGGACAGGCTGGGAGAGGATGAACAACAGAGGATAAAGAGGTATAAGTAAATGGAGATATACACAATAATACATTAAATGAGGCTCTGCAAGATATTTAGTTATAGAAGGCTAGAAGTCAAATTATTATTTCAATCTACAAAACGTTCTTAGGCTGGATACATTTGAACTTCACTACATTTGTGGTTGGTATTTAAAACATTTACTCTTCTACAATTATGTGTCAACTGTTATATCTATGTTATTAAATCATCAGAATCAGAAACGGGTTTATTACCAGGTAGGTTGACAACTACGAGGAATTTGAATTTTGGTGTCGTTTTGCATACATAAAAGTACATTTAAAAAAAAAAAAACACATAGATAACTATTATAAGAGAAATATAATAACATTACAAATAATAAAACAACAGAAAAATAAAGATATTCCAATACAACTATCCACCATGACCAGCACACTATGGGCAACTTTTGATACTTGAATTAGGTACATTTTGCACAATAATATATCTGTATGTTTAAATTACAAACTTTTTTGAAGGCTACACATCATTGTCAAGAACCCAAAAAGCAGTTTCTCTGAGTTCTTTAGGGCATTTTAGTATATTTCAGCTTATTGTTAATCAGCTCGCCATGAAGGTTATAGTCGGTGTTTGGCTATAATAAAAGCAATTAAATGGATGAAAAATAAACAAAAGAGGACATAGCAATAGGAATAGTGAGGAAATGCAGAAGAATATACAAAGAAAAACATGCTTTAGAAATGTTTTCTTATAAGCTGAATAATTTTTTATATTATTCTTCACAGTGTCAGTGGTTTTTTCTTCCTTTCCTCCGTTATTAAACATAACAGGTCTCTGACAATCATACTGTTGAAACCACGTCAGCAGTAACTTTTACAAACTATATATGAGTTGCCTCTTAGAGAGAAACATCTTTGCTAAACTGGAATATTGTGTACTCCTCCGCACGAAGCCCATGTCAGCGCACTGGATGGTCATTGTAAATGTTTTTTAAATGCACACTATCAAGTGCAACCTTGCCGCTTGATATTCAATCATGTTCTTCGAGCTTGTTAATGCAGAAACATTATTCTATACACTCCAGTCAGCAACATGTATATTCAGTCTGAGTTTAGTTAAACACACAGTGTATCATTTATGAGAAAAATAAAAACTATCACATTGAATGCATCATTTAGACGGATGTTGACATCTGGTCAGGGACTGTCTTACCCTTTCTTTTTTTCTTTTTTAAAGATGTTCCCACAAAGGATACAGAACATACCGTTATATAACTGATAACATGGATAACAAACTTTTTCTTTACCTTTTCAACATTGAGTCTAAACTGTACAAGAGACCCAGGACTTTGGGGACTAACTTCTGAATGCCTTTTTTTCTTCTTTTTTTTCCTTTCATTTATTCATTGATATTTTGACCTGAAGTGAATAAACTGTTCTTTCTCAAGGAACTATGGTTATCCATTTATACAGCAAGGAAACATTTAGCCTGCAGACAAGGGTTCAGTGTTTTCATAAATGACCTTGCCTAATCATAATGATCTATTAATATATTATTAACCAAACAAACTTTTCTTCAAAATAGTCAATACATTTGATCAATCTTCCCATACACACCAGTGTTTTGAATTCATTCTACCTTCGTACTAGATTTCTTTCTACCTCATTGTGGTATGCAGATAAAAGTAAGTGCAGTTTAACATTTGTCAGGGTTGGTGCATTCAAGTGCCTTCAGTAATGGCAAATGTTTGAAACTTTAAAGACCTGTGAAATATGGAATTCTAAAGGAAGAAAGACAAGCCTTACATGAAGGTTACAAAAAGGGTTTGGAAACTGTCAAAGCGCGGGTAACGGCGGCATTGAAATATTTCATGGTTATGTTAAGGTTAGAGAAAGTTGGTACAATACATAAAAGGTCTACTGTTCCATGAAGGACGAGACAGGATGACTTTATTAACATTTTGCCTCAACAACAATCTTTCCCTCGCCTTACTTAACATGCTTTTGTTGCTTGAACCCTACAGATTTGGCAGACTGTGAGCAGAGCACAGATTTCAAATATATTGGAAAAAATAAAAATAAGTTCACTACTGTCACAACTCTCAGGCCTCCATATAACTTTGGTATGGAACATAAATCTTATGTTTTATTTACTTTGCACGATAAACGCTGTTTTACAAAACACATGTTTTTGTTTGCTATCCCCTTTTTCAATAATCAACCCTAACCCCAAACTTTTACTTTTTCTAACACATGGAAACCAATTCATATTTTCAATTATTGCCAACCTACTCTTGAGGAATTGACAGCTCTACTCCTTCTTTGACTGAATTGACATCATTCTGATAAAGATGTTTGTCTAGCCTGGAGTGCTTGATACTGCAGTGTTGGGTCACCTTAAGCTTTACATTTACATTTAACCTATCCTAAAAATTATTATTTTTTTAGATTATGTGTGTGGTTGGCTTGTTTTTTGTACAATAATGTCCACACAGCAGCTTTAAGGGGAGAGCAACAGATGAGAGTTATTTAATTAAGCATTAATATTAATTATATAAATATCCTAGTATTTGTTTTGTCTTTATCGCAAAAAAAAGCAAAACGCTGCTCAAAGTCTTGACATATCTATAACGGCTATTACATAAACCCATGTGACCTCTTCCACAGCATGTCCAATCTGAATGTATAACAGTGTCCATTAGGTGAATATTTTATACTAAGAATTGTTCTTCAATATAATAGATAGACATGGTTATATGTTTGTTTTAGTATATTGTATAATTTGAAAGCAGCAGGGATTTATAATGGAAAATGTGTCATTGGAAATGAACCTTGATGACCATGGATACATTACTGTCACAGAATGCAATTTATTCCACCATGTTCAGCAATAGCTTTCACTACATGAGCTTATCAGAATAAATAATATGGGGGCAAACCTACAGGCAGCTCACGAGGTGTGACACAATTATTACCCATCAACGCTATTGAGTGTGTCATTTTAAATGTAGCTCTGTGGCCACATTGTGAATTACAAAGTGTCTTGATCTGACTCACATACGTCATTTGACGTGATTTGGATGATATAAATTTGTTCTCCATAAATAATTTGCTTGCTCTGGAGTTCCACATAATGGTCCCATCCATAGAGATAGAATGACAGTAGAACATAATCTTCTTTTGAGTAGTTCAAAAGTAAATGGCAATTGTTGTTAATTGAATGGTATGTATTTTACACATTTTACACTGCTTCGAAGGTCACAGGTATGGCAACAGTTAAAAACAAAATGGCCGCCACTCTGACCATCTATAGCTACTGTTGTAAATGGTTCCCAAAAATACTGTTAAATGTTGTGATGGCATGATTTTGTTTGAAATATTGTACTGACTGACACTTTGTTTTATTTCCTAATATTTCCTAGTTGATGAAGACCTCTAACTTCTCTGGTGACAACAAATAGTACTTTTTCCCCACCATGAGGTCGGCATTTTTCCTATAGTACATTTTCTTTACAACTATTTTACATAATTCCATGAAAATTGGTACAGATACTGTATATACATTCCCTTAATAGTTATTTGTAATAATGTGATTGAAGTCAATTTATTGAAATATCTTGGAATAGTTGTTCTTCAGTTCTATGATGCAGTCAGGGACGGCCCTAGACTTTTTGGGGCCCTAAGCGGCCGCTTATGTCGCTGAATGGGTCAGGCCGGATCTGGATGCAGTTAATTTGTTATAACCAAAAAAAGAAAGATGCATATGGGTGTGTGGTGTATATCTCTCTTTTAAGTTCTGCTTTCAAGTGTTTACTTTTGCTCATGTTGACCTCTGCAATGTGTTGCCTTCTGTTCTGCTTGTTGCCTTTAGCTTCATACCCAATTTGCATGGAAATAAGTTAAAGCATGTATTTAGTGGCAGACTATGGATTTTTGTAAATGCACTTTATAAAGTAGCAGCAGATAATTGGGAGTTCAGAAGGATGTGGTGGTAACCTGTCAAAAAGCGGTCTGCGGTTTGTAATGCGTATTTGTTTTGCCTCGCTTGTTCGCACTATCTATGTTTATACTATGTTTTGATGTATCTTTTTTAATTACTGCCATATTGTTAATGTGCTTAAATGGATACCCAGGCTCTCCAAATAACTGCATTTGTAATAACATAAAGATTGTAAAACAGTCATAAAAGTGTTTGGCAGTTGATTACATTTAGACCGGGGTCACACAACATATGGGCATCTGTTTTCTCCAGAGAAACGTCTCATGACAAAGTGCACACCAACAACAAAACAGTGTGAAATGTAGTTTATGTTCCAATAGCTCCAGACGTTTGCTGGGTACAAGTTCACTGAAGATGAATGAATTGCCATCCCTTGAAAAGTTTATACTGACCTTCAGGAAATTAAACTTCATGAAACACACCTACACATGCAAATGGAAATAAATACACCAGGGTTTTAGGAATAATCTCTTAGAATATTGATTCTATTCATACAAAATCATGATTAATGAATTCTTGTTAATCAGTGATTTAAAGTGAGCTTCTTGAATTGAACGACAGAATGAAGAAAAAAAGGAAGAAAACGTTTGTAAAAAAATTGAAATGTAATCAAGTTTCAAAATGGATTTTGAAGGAAACTGTTCCCCAGTTGCCATGGTGGCCTCGTCTTGGAAATAAGTTGGTATTATTCTGAGGATCAATGGGCGCACTCTAGAATAGCCAGGGGGTTGTATAAGTGATGGTGTATAGTTAAAATTGACTTTTGATTAAGGTCAAACAAAGCAGAAAAAGTATGTCTGCCATACTTAAATACATGTCTACTTTTAATTTTCAATGTCAGCAAGTGAGAGCTGATTATATATAACAATTAAATATTAAAAACAGTAAATTGAGATCATTTTTTGCGAGTTTTTCTGGGTGAGTCAAATTTCACCAAGTGATTTAAAATTTATTCCTAAAATAGGTGTCTCAAAATCACAAAGGAAAATACAACTTTAATGTTCAAATAAGTCTTTATTTTTCTGTTCCTGTTCCTGTGCTGCATCACCTCTTTTCACCCTCAGTCTGCTCTGATTGGTTAGCTGGCTCTATTGTGATTGGTCAGCCGCTTAGAGATGTGCCGGAAATCTCCCGCCCCTTAGCCTATCACATACAATATGTTGGAGCGCTTGCCAATAGAAGCAGGAGTGCAACGTAGTGATATCACTATGTGACAGTTGTAAACAAAGGAGTTCAATCGATGCATTTCTTTGGGATTGTAGCCTTTGCGTACCATTAACATGCACACAAACCCAAACCTAAACACTACAGGACTTCTGTAAATCAGTTGGTAATAACGTGGCATGCTTTTGTCTTCACACTCATGCACATCTGGGGACCGATAAATGTAGCTCTCCGACGCATTCTTCACAATAAACACGTTTTAACTGCTGTAATCACAACACAACTTTAGACAAAAACACATTAAAGGTCCCCTATTATACTGTTTTTCATCAATATATTATAGGTCTCAGATATGTAAAAAACTGTCTCTGAAGGGTTTGGCTCGAAATATCAAACAGATCATTGTAGCATCCCATAAACCCCTCTGTTTCAGCCCTGTTTCAAAAGTGCATAATAGGTCCCCTTTAAAGAATATAACACATCAAATGAATAGTGATTCATTGTTGTTTGAGAAGAGGAGACACTGAAACTGTAAAACCCATCATGTGACCTCCATGTGGAACTCTGAGATACGTGTTTCCTGTTGCTACGCTGATACTTACTCCAACACCATTTACTGCCCCAGCTCCCTCCACCAGACTGCCTCCTCCTCATGTGTGCTAAGCTTCTGGTATTGCTGATTTAACTTAGACTTAATGTGCATGTGTGTGTGTTAGGAGCGGATTAGTTCTCCCCAGCAAAATCCTTGCCGCTCGCTGCTTGGATTCTGAGGGGTTCCGCTAAATGCAGCACCTTTTGCATCAAATCCAACTGAATAACACTTTCATTCACAGAATTGCCTGTGAGTGAATTTATTCTGTTTGTTTTGAAGCTTTAAGGGAATACAGATGAAGCACTCTGACAAAATAAATCTTCTCTGGTTTGCTTTCTTTTTTGTTACAGTAGCTCTTAAAGAAAAATGACAAAACTGTCATGCAGTTTTTGTATTAAATTGAATTAGATTGTAAACTAGATAGGCGCAGTCAACTGCATGTGCTGTGTGTTCAGCATTGACATTTTTGTCTCTGGCTTCACCTCCTGCATTTCATGGCCAATCGAAGCAACAAATATTTTTCTCATGCATTGTCTTTAGCCGCCAGTCTCAAGATGCTTGCTCTGTCAACAATGAAGGAAGTCCCTCAAGGAAAGCAGAAACAAGAAGATGGACATGCCTTGGTGTAAAAAGAAGCATCAGAGCGGAGAGAAGAGTTCTACCTCATCAACTGATAACATGTTTAATCTGCATTCATGATCAGGCTGTACAAAACGTTAGCTATTAAGCAATTAAGAAGCAAAATGAATGGTAGCAGATTGTTAACCTCTTCTTTTGTTGTTTGTTTGCTTGTGAAGAAGTTCAGATTTCACACCCCCGTCATCTGTTTTGTCATTTTTCATTTCAAATCAGGGAAACAAAAAAACTGACAATCACCATAGCAGCTGTTATCGCAGATGTATTGTGTTTTTAAAGAAATATAAACACCTGGAGAACGTATGAGACTGACGAGTGGATGAATTCCTTTCTCTACATGAAAATTGAGACATTTCAAAGACACTTGTCTCCAGAAGGTGTATTTAACTGTCAATGTGAATACAAAAAATGCTCTGCAATCTGTCCTTAATTGAAAAGCTCTTTGCCTGAAATGATATTTATCAAATTTCATGAATTATTTAAATGGCTGGAGGTGAAGTGGACCAACATGTCGGCTCTTCGATACTAGCAACAAAAAAAGGGGGGGGGGGACGGAAACACTTTGCAGCTGCTCTGATCTAAATGCTTTCCTTTTCTCACTGTCAAGAGGTGGCAAAATACATTGAACTCATTAGACATTTTGTGCCAAACCACTCTGTATTTCATTAGGCTGTAGGCCAACATTCTGAGACAAATGGACAACATTTCCAGCCGAAACCCATCCAACTACCCTGTTTCTGAGACCAAAAAAGTCTCAGTGTGGAGATAATGCTGATAAAAGGTATTGATTCCATGGAGGCATCCAACATCTGTGTCTTTTTTATTCAGTTTTCTCTCTGGAAGGTGCAGTAAGGTCAGTTGGGTTCCAATCACTTTAAGTAAGATCCACTGGCTCTTTTAATGCCAGGGCATAATAGTCTATGGCGATGCAAAAAGAGAAGATTTGTTCCAAATGTTTTTTTCCTGGTCTCATTCAATTTCTGCATAGACAGTGTTATGTAATTGGTAGTTGGACCACTTTCAAGGCTTCAATGGACTTGAAACTAAACCAAAGTAACTGCTTTGGAAATTATCTTTGTCTTTAACAAAAAGGCAAAAGTGAGAGACGTTAACAAGGTACATTTAAGTATGAAATGTCCAATCACAAAAATATGTTCTGTGCACTGCTTAGTATGACCTAAAGCTAAAGTAAATGACTTGAAAAAAACAAAACAAGTAATACATTCAGCAGCTTTAGAGTCAGTTCACTTTTTAATGTTTGGACAGTTTTAGAGGATTTCTGAAACGGGTGCCTTTAAATATGGTTTCCGTTTGCCATTCAGAATTTACTACAATTACCGTTGAGCTGCTTCCCAAAGATGGCAGCCACTAAGGCTCATGGAATTGTTTATTTAAAGCCCTTCACCATACCAAACTAATAGAAAAGACATACAGTCATCTCTGAGAAACGAGGTTGACATAAGCCAAACTGATGACCATAAAAGGAATCTGCTGTACAGAAACACATTACCCAGGGGACACCACTAGCCTCAATATTCAAAGAAAGGTAGAACACTATCAGCAGCTTCTCCAGCATATTTCTGTATATTCTTTGCACAATTAAGACTTAATTACAAAGCACAGAATGTGAAATGGAGAACTAAGAGGGCTCTGTAGGAGAGAGGGACATTTTGAGAAAGAAAGTTGGAGCTGAGCGCTGGAACAGAGCAGCCGGGCTGATGGGTTGTCAGATGGACCCGTAACCTGGTTAGAGCCGATCACAGAGGGAGAGTCGGCGAGAGAGAAGGCGGGTATGTCATGCACAGCACGAATCCTTTTCCTCTCCTGTTGTCAATTAAAGCAGGCGGCTCTGCACCTGCATGTGGATGCCAGGCCGGCGCTTCTAGCCAGCATTCACCTCGGCACCAAGCTCGCTGTCCAACCGGCTCTTAATGAGGGGCTTTGTGTGCATAAAGGGGGCTGGCGCGTATACTCAGGCACCCATACATGGCAATTAGGGTGAACCAATCCTGGAAAGATCAAGGACTCATGCCTCTTTCTCTCTTTCTCTCCTCTTTTAGATGCCTTCCTCTTTATACTTTGCTTAAGTAAGACTGATGGACAGACATGTAGATATATGGAATTGAAGATTTCCAAATGCGTGGGTTGGGAAATGACTAACTGTAATCCTCACAGAATTAATCATAGCTGATGTCTTCCATACTGGAAATGTCCTGACAGTTATGGGATTCAACAAAATGTCATTGGGATACATTTTACATTACAAACTTGTCTACACATCAGTAAAACACCATTTAAAATCTTAAGGCTCAAACAAACACAGCAGTCGATACAATAAAGTCTGTTCCAGGATATAAACTTTAAATCCTTGTTCATTTGGTTTAAAGCTTAAGGAGAGAAGTCTTGGTCACAAACGAGGACACATATTTAGTGAGCTGTCATAGATCGAGCAGTGAAATGCAAATTTAGTTTGAATGGCTTTTCATTTCAAAAAGTGCCTCCCACAAAAAGAAAAGTGTATTTTCTTTCCTCTGAGACTAACTTTGACTTCAGATATGTGGGCATCACCTATGATGTGAATATAATCAATGGAAACGCAGGCAGAAGAGACTCATATGTGGAATGTCTGCGAGCAATAAACTGCAGCGGACAGTCAAAGGTGACATTCGGAAGTGAAAAGGCTGATGCATGCAATCACACTGAAGTATGTTCTTTAGCTATACAGTCAAAAGGTTGGTGTCAAGTCATTTATTTTAACGAGGCTTCCTTTGTATTGATTTGTTTATTCTCCACTGACCAACTTCTCTACTGTATTGAGGAAAAATGGAACAAAAGTCTAAGAGTTAAAGATAAATCTAACAATGAATTTTTGAAATAAATGATTTCTCATCAATCACAGCAGAGTTGTGAGAGTGGGTGAAGGAAACTTCTCACATTTTTAAAGACCGGGTGTTTGCATTCTTTGAAACAAACACCCCCCTCCCGGTGAAGTAAAGGGGATTTTCTAAACTCATTCCCGAGATGTAGAAAAGTCAAACTAGAGGTCTTTTCGCTCTCAGGTCTGACGTGAATGGCATGTCAACCGCGACTCAAAGCAGACCTCTTTACAGGATCGTTCCAGCATGACACAAGTGTTATCCTCATTTTCTTTGCATTTTTCATGCATGAAAGCAATCACGTTTAATGTCATCTCCGAGGCTATTTAATTGTAGATGCATACACGTGATGAACACTATTTTTATAAATCTGCTTTTTGCCGTACCTGCCAGGCTACGGAACAACATGTCTAATTCAGTCGGGGAAGGTGATCCATCACTGTGATTGAGAAGATAACAAACGTCTTTTGCCAAGTTCCATTAGAACACGTTGCACTGATGCCCAGCCCGAGGTTATCATGTTTCTAACCATGCATGTAATTGTGTGATAGGTGGGAAGAGTACTTACTGTACTCAAATACATCTCTACACCCAGCAAATAGCACTTATCCTGTGAGTAAAACTACTAGTTAAGTAATTCAGATGATGTATAATTAATTATTTGGGATTAAAAACCTTATTTTGTGGCTAATTTGGGACTTTTACCTCAGTATTACATCATTTTATAATAAGTTATTTAAAACAATGTAAACAAAATAGCAACAAAGCATTTGAAAACTGATCTGGAGAATGAATGCTTAAAATATATTTGGAACATTCCTATTTCACAGATGCAGTCCACGTGAAATGACACATATAGGTCAGATAGGCTTATACTCATTATGCTAACTTTTTTTGCGAGGCCTTGGCCCCTTTATAATTAGCTGTAGCGTCCATTATAAGTCTGATAGAAATCCCCCTTACAACTAAATACCTATTTTGACCTTGGAAGCAAACTATTGAGAGAAACTGGATTGTAACAGGAAACTGCACACAAAGGATTATTGCTACTAACTTTTATGGTAGCCTTTTGAAAATGTCATTATTGATGTGTCATGTTTGAGATGACTCGTCTGTCTGCCCCTCAGAATCATTTCTCATAAGAGCTTTTCTGCAGGGAGAGATATTGTTTTTTAATGTCTTTGGACAAGTTGTTTCTTTGAAATGCATCCTATCACAAAAATCAATTCCATTAAAACTCCATTTGTGATTTTGAAGAGGAAAGTAGCCCTTTCAGAGTTGGTGGCTGGCCGACAAAAGTTAAAGACAGGAAGAAAATACAGTTGCCTTTTGTT
Source organism: Notothenia rossii (assembly GCF_949606895.1). NCBI lineage: Eukaryota > Metazoa > Chordata > Actinopteri > Perciformes > Nototheniidae > Notothenia > Notothenia rossii. The sequence goes on from NC_136910.1 coordinate 16,469,874, forward strand.
TGTTTTGCAATTGAGGAATTACTCCATGGGGGAGGACTTGGTTGACACCAGAGAAACAGACAATTGGATTCAGTGAAATGTCAAACCAATGATCAGATGTTATACTAATTCCAATAGAGAAAAGGAACAAGTTCTCTATTTTTGGTTTTGTTCTGCTTTCCGAAACAATTCCAAGATGAGACCTGAACTCTATCAGGGTGTATACCCGTCTAAGTTAGAACAGATAGTTCATCCATCTGGTTCAATTAAAGCACACCATTGGTTTGTTATGTCAGGGCTGACTTATATGTAGCCTCTGGGTCTTACAATTAAATATGGCCCAGCTGACTGTGGAAAGCTGCGGAGAATCTATTGTTATTGGCCAAAGAGGACCTACGCTATGTGAAAGGTCTCTGCATCCCTGACATTCAGAACGTCAATCCTTATGTCACAGCAACTCATGGCTGCTACCAGGAGAGTGACATCTGCACCTTGGCCTTATGAGCCTGATCTACACTCATTGTCGGTTGGTGGAAGTGGATTTGTTTGTCTAAAATCCGACATACTGTCCTTCGATCACCACAGCAATCAACCCCTGTGGAAGCACACATTGTGCACATGAAGCACGGCCAAATTAGGTTGATTTCTCCTCAATTTGTCCATAACGCAATTAGTCTGTGCATTGTGTTAGATGTTATACAGGAAGGTAGATGCAGTTTGTTGGGTTATAGAACAGCAATGTTTTAAATATAATTTAATATTTGTTCCCCCCCACATAAAGGGGGTACATGTTCAAATCTTTACATGGATAACGATCAGTGATCCTGTCACTTGCAGATGACTGTAGTGTCAGAAATGATGCAAGTTAGAAATAAGATCTTCTTCATTAGAATGTTCCATTGTGCTCACTCAATATTTCATAATACATTTGTGTACTCTAATTGCTCTCAATTTTTCTTCAGGCTCCCTTAAAGGGATCATTCAGCATTGGTGACAAAAATACTAATTTCGTAGACACTGTTTTTTTTTTTTAATCTTTACATCGAGCCAGCCTTCTTCATAATGTTTAGTAATGTGTAGAGTTTCAATTGCTGGATGGTTTACATTGAATTACTAATTACCCTCGTCAAGAAGTTTGTGATGTTCAAGGCTCCTGATAAAACTGTGCACGTAGGTTAATTCAAAAACGATTCTATGGGATTATAAAATGAGAAAACTTTTCATAATCATCACAAATCTGTGTGCGAGTAAGGGACAAGGACGGATAGGACACAAATTGTTTTCCAAGCTGAATGACATGCAATGTGTATTTATGCACGTGTTCATAGACCATTCCAGATAGGGATTGATAGCACAAAAAGTGCATAATAAGGCAAGGCTGCTACACTTACAGGACAGCTTGATGGCCAAATACATCAATCAGTAGAATAACTGGATACAGAAGAGTTCCAGGACTGAATCCATCATCTGTTATTACACCTATCATCTGTCCTTGCACCTCTGCTTCCTGAAAGAAGCCATTATCTCCGCTAATGTACACAGAAAAAAAACATTCTCTTCACAAGCCATTACATTGAGGGTCCGAGGAAGAAAAAGGTAATAGCTCCTTATCTACGTGAGAAAACAGGCACATTGAGCAATGTGCCTTCTTTATGCTCGTACTTTTTATTTTGGTCATTCTCACTGCCTACACGGACATGTCGGTATATTGGAAATAAAAAAAGCATATTACGTTGCAAAACATATGGTCAACCTTCAAAAAGTTCTCAAATGTGAAATAGAGAGAACAATCATTTGTAAAGTATACTCCTAATGGGTAAAGGAACTATTTCAAACATCTTAAAGTCAGACTGTAGGAGCCATTTTTACCGGAGAGAAAAAGAGAAACAAAATAAATATCCAACAGCTACACCACTGCACTCAACACTGTGGGGGCGTGAGGGTCAAGACTCCAAGAACATGGAGGCCGGAGCTCTATGTTGCCATTGTAGCAGCGAGTTGGGCACTGAATGCCTTTTCAGGCTTCAGGCTTAATGACACATGTATTGACCTGAAAGCATATCAGTGGGCGAAGAAACATCAATGCAACTGATAAAGGTGCACAAGGTTTAACGCTTCCACCAATTACAGCTCCGTATCGACTGATGTTTGATCCAAGATGCCAAAAAGATGAATCCTATAGGGGGCTATATGTTAGATCCTAAACACATACCCTCATTTGCATTTTGGATTCCTTGCTGTAAATATATTGTATGCATATGGGTCCATGTTATATAATAAAGGTCTCCTATTATGCTATTTTTAGAAATATATTATGGGTCTCAGATATATAAAAATATATAAAAAACATGTATATGATGTGTTTTGCTCAAAATGCCAAACAGATCATGCATTTTAGAAATGGTGGAGCTAATGCCTGCTCAGAATTACACAGCAGATTCAGCTCAATGCTGCCGTGACTAAATGCCATCATGTTCTAAACCACATCAAGGGTTATTTCTGAAACAGTATGGAGCTCAAATGCTTTTTCCAAAAGGTGAGTTTCTTTTTTTATTTCCTGCTGTTTTACACATGTGCTCTCTCCAGTACTGCGTTAACTCTGAGTGTTAGCGATGCTTGCTAATGTAAACAAAGACCATATTACGTCCAAAATAGTCGGCATTGTTTCTGATAGTGCCGTGGGTCCGCATTTCCGTTATTACATCATATCTGACGCAAATCTGGATCAGCTCCGTTGTACCCCCGTTTTTAGAGATTTGGGTACGGAATAAAAGAGAGAGGGTTTTATTTTCTGACGCTGCGTGAGTTCCCTGACACACTGGGGACACATATTTATGTATAAAATACATCAAAAATCGCATAATAGGTCCCGTTTAAAGGCAAAACTCAAATGTCTTGCAAATAAGGGTTACAGCAGAACCTGCACTAACGCAGATGGTTTCAGTGTTTGGCATCCTTTCAACACAGAGCAGGTTTTAGGCAGAATGTCTGGGTGACATTTGGATGTGTCAGATGGGCGCCTAGCCCAGAATTAAATCAGGACTAAAATAATGACGATCTATTTCAGCTTTGACATGGCTTTATATTCATTTTCCCCAGCCAGTGATAAAGTGAAGAAGGACTTTAGAGCTATATGGTGGCTGCACCTCTGTGACCCAGGCAATCTGTCAGACCCAGTCACGGCTGTGTTGTTTGTCTGTAAACGTTTGTACGTTGCAGGTGCGTGTAACAAAGAGTTATTCATACCCTTCGGCTCACTTGTTCTACTTGAAGATAATATCCAGATAAAGAATCACCAGAGTACTTGGATTGATTAAACATCATTTAGCAGCCAACATTTTGTCAAAGCAGGCTTGTACCATAGGGTTTCTTACAGCTTAAACTGTACAATGTACCAATTGTGTACAAGAGTTACTTTGCTGAGTTTTATTCTGAATACAGTACAGAATAGAGACGTCAACAAGCAGCAATTCAAGGCCTGATACAGGTATGTAATGTTGACCTTGAAAAACTCTATAGGCCATTTCCGAGAAATGCACTCTGTCCATGCCATTTCTAACATACACTCTGTGAGCTTTTTGCCAAGAGTAAGTTAAGCATTGCCAGAATCTTAATGGTATTTTTAAATCACATTCACGCAAAACAAACCATGATTAATTTATGGAGGGATGCTGCAACAGTTCTACACTTAGGACAACATTGCTGTGAGCACCATTCAGTCCACTGAACTGTATTGGGGGTATCAGCAGAATCCTCAAATGTGGCGAGCTGTTTGGGTGAACCAACCCTTTAAAATCTGATTGTGCTCCAGCTTCATGATTTATTTGTAACCTTGAATGTGTTAAATGGGGATTGAGGTACTTATGGGTGATGCAGTCAGGTGCAATCACTGCTCAGGTGCTGGTTGGTCATACTTCAGCTCACATTTAATTTACATTCCAAAATAGTTTTAGCATTTTAGGCTAATTGTGTGTAGAGCTATTAATGAAATACTGGTAAAGAGTTAGAAAATTGATTTCTGCGCAAATCAAAAACAGAAACATTACTCTCAAACTTTTTTTCTTTGCTTTTTTCCAAACGCCTACCCTTGTTACCTTTCTCTATGTGTTATAGACCCTCCTTTGCCAAGGTTGGCGCATTTCAGTTTAACATATTTATTTTCTATTTTGACCATCTGTCTCCCTTCCACAAACAGTTCTGCTCCGCTTTCCTCTCGCTGCGTTTTGACTGATCTCTCTTTCTCTCTGATGAATACAGTTGGATTCTTTCTTTACTCATCTCCATCTGCCAAAATGCCTACACCACGATTAAAGATCCCTACATAAATTAGACTGTCCATCAGGGTTTGTAAATGTCACTTTTCAAGTTCCATTTAATATCTAATGGTTGAAAGAGAAAGGAGAAGAAGTCACCGCAGGTTACTCACAGCAAACCCTATGGTAATGGTCTTATAACCTCCACAAAATAATCATACACTAACTTGCAAAGGAAAAATGCTGAAAAGATATCCTTCTAAATGAGGCGGTGTGTTTGTATGGACCGGGCTTATTCAGACGGTTATCTAAGCCATAAAGGAAACCATGACTCTTGTCTATCAGAAGTAGACTTTGACAGATCTTATTGTAATTGCCCTTGGAGGTAATAAGCAACACTCATCACCCCATTGGCCTCCCACAAGCTCCCGTTCCCATTATCTTCTACTTGTTCCGATTCATTAAACCTCCAGTGAGATTGGTCAGAGCGGTGGAAGAGAGGATTGAAGCATTCGTTTTGGTTAAGAAGATCCCTTTTCCTCGATCGCCTCGCTTTAAACTGCCTCTAATCGACAGAGAAATGCTAATGGGGTGAGAAATGTTTAATACATAGTATTGAGCCCACCATGTAATGACACACCATGTGTGTCCGTCACTTTTTGATAGATCTGGCTATCCTGTAATATCACTGGATGTTAATGCAACCACTGTTACCCTCTAGGTTTTCATTGAGGTCGGTTTTGAATAAGTGTGTGTGTGTGTGTGTGTGTGTGTGTGTGTGTGTGTGTGTGTGTGTGTGTGTGTGTGTGTGTGTGTGTGTGTGTGTGTGTCTCCTCAATGTCAGTTTCGGTAATTTATTGACAAGGATGACGACACCCTGAAACAGAGTAATGCAGCAAGATAAGCTGACAAAGTATTACCTCCATGCATGTCATCAACACAAATATATACCACGACACAGAGTATAGTAGTATAATAGTATAATATATATATATAGTATAATATATAGTATAATATAATAGTGGAAACAGTCTTACATGAATGAGTGGACGAACGTCTCAACTCGAGGCGGAGTGAATGAACAATGTTTGAACTAAAATGGCCGCTCGGCACTACCGGGTCAGAGCACGGCATAACCGGGCAGCGACAGCAGTGACGCTGCCCTCTAGTGGCCGGCGATAAACTCTTCATCCCCCCCAGACCGGAAATCTATGGGCCGGAATAGGTTAACGGTCTAAATCCAGTATCCAGCTGCCGGACTCGGGCTCGTAACGTGCAGGCGGCCTCCTCACGCGGCCCGGCCGAGCAGGCTGGGGCAGCGTCGGCGGCACCGGAAGCAGTGCGACCAGGAAGGCACCCGAAGGAACAGTGAGGTCAGAGGACACCTCATCAGCAGGCGTCGGTGGGGAAGCGCCCATTGCCGAGTCGCGGGGTCCAACAGCCGGCCGCTGAGCAATTCCCTGCAGCATAGCGCGCAGGAAGCGGTCCTGATCAAGGCTGCCCGACGGGCCGGTGTTGGACATCAGGAGGCGCTTAGCTGTCTTAACCGCAACTTCCGCCCTCCCATTCGACTGCGGAAAGCTAACGGAAGACACACGGTGTCAGACGTGCCATAAGCGGAGGAAGTCCTCAGTGTGGCTCGCCTTGAATTCCGGGCCACCGTCGCTCGAAAGCTCCTCCGGTACGCCGAAGGTGGCGAAGAATGACCGGAGGTGTTGGACCAGGCCAGCTGAGCCCGCCAGGGCAGTACCCGCCGTAGAGCTCAGGACCTTTACCCGGCCCGAGAGCCGATCCCCGACAACTAGGTAGTGGCGGCCACCATAGTCGAAGAAGTCAGCAAAAACCGCCTCGAATGGCGTGGACGGCTGAGGGGGTGTAGCCGCCTGTGACGGAGCATTGCGGTTGCAGTCTGCACACCCGTCCCTGGTGGCCTGAATATCCCCGGACATCCCGGGCCAGTAAACTATGGCTCGGGCATGCTGCCCCATATCTGAGGTCCCCTGGTGAGCGGCATGGAGATGCCGAAGGACTCTCCCACGGAGGGACGGGGGGACCACAACACGGTCCTGATAGAGCAGGACGCCGTCCTGTGCGTAGACGGACTCACAGACCGATGAGTTTGAGGAGGTGGTCGAGGCATCCATCAGCCGCTGTCTCCCGTGCGAGGAGGGGCCAAGAGACGGCTCCGAGCTCCCATGCGTCGTCGCGGATGGAGGCCATGAGTGCTGACTCCACGGCGTCAGGCCCGCTCGGCAGCCCCAATGAGAGGCCGTTCGCTGAGCCCGAGGGGGAAGGATGTCTCGACGTGGCATCAGCGGCATAGTTGCTCTTGCCAGACAGATGCACAATGTCGAAGCGCCATGGGAGGGTGCGCTGCTTGAGTCTAAACAGACGCAAGTTTGTGATCTCATTCAGCGTACGGTCGCCAAAGATCTTCACCAACGGATTATGGTCGGACGAGGTTGTCGGACCCCTGCGTGAAGTACCACGTCTGTTCCAGACCCCAGGCCACAGCTAGGGCCTCTCCCTCGACGGCCGCATAGCGCTGCTCCGCAGGGGACAGGACACGCGAACACGCGAGGGCGATCCTCCACCCTCCTGGACAGCAGTCCGGTATGCCCGAGGCAAAGTGACAATGTTGCTGGAGCAGGAAGTAGCCAATGCCACGCATGGACCAGTCAGGGCGGAGGCAGGTACGCTTCTGCATGTCGTAGATCTCCACGCCCTCGCGGATGGCCTCCATTATGGCTTGCTTGGAAGTCTGGAAGGCCTCCTCCAGAACGGGGGACCATAGGAACACACAGCATGGGCTGAGGAACGGCTTAAATGGAGCCATCGTGTCGCGCAACTGGGCCTAGTTAGCCACCTGGTTGACAAGGGCGAACCAACTCCTGATGTCCGTCGTGGAGCCTGGGGTGGGGAAGTCCCGGATGGCGTCCAAGTATTTTGGGAGCGGTTCGATGATAGATTCCGACACCCTGAAGCCAGCGAAGTCGACGCACCTCTCCGCGAACTGAAGCTTGTCCGGATTCAACACGATTCCCGACCGGCCGACATGCGTCAGGAAGTCGATGGTCCTCCACCAGTGTTGCTCAAGGTCGGTGTCATAGTGGATGGTGTCATCCACACAACGTTCCTTGCGTTCATAGTCCGAGAGGACGGCGTCAAACCGACGGTTGTAGCCATCCCCTGACGACAGGAAACCCTGTGGTGCCCTGGTGTAGCGCCAACGGCCGAAGGGTGTGATGAAGGTAGTGAGGTGGCGATCCGACTCACGCAGGGGGACACTGTGCTAGCCGTTACAGGCGTCCGTGACGGTCTTCCAGGTGCCCTTCGGGACGCGGCGTGCAAGGTGGAACGGGGACTCAGTGGCGAAGTTCTCACGTTGGCAGAACATGTTGAGGGGGGAGAGGTCCACGGTCCTACGGGGGGAACCGTCGTGCGTCCGAGTGACTACCATACGATGGCACCACGCCACCGGCCACCCATCGCCGTATGGCACACGTTCAATGACCCCAAGGGCTTCGTCCTGCAGGAGGTCATCATGGACCCTCCACTGCCAGTGTAGAGGCAATGTAGCCGCGGTGTGGCATGCCTTAAGCGTAACTGCGGGGTCCACTTGCATCTCGATAGGTGGCCCCTCCATGCATGGTAGTGCCCGATGGGGGCAAGTATTGAATGTCGACGAGGCATATCTCCCGAGTAGCCAACCTTTCATCCGGTTATTGTTCTCTGGCGTACAAGGGAACGGCAGTGCTGCGGGGCGCGCCGGGGGGACCGTGCGCTGAGGACATGAGCACTGGGCGTCCCGGGGGTCACCTGGCCCCACGCAGCCGCCGTTTGTTGACCTCGTCGCATTGACGGACATGGAGCTGGACTGGCGTGTCAGCCGTGTCAGGGCTACGCCTGTCCTTGGGCCCCCCTGCAACGTGGTCCGACGGGAAGTTCACGGGCAAGAGGCCGAGGTTGAGCAGCGACTCGTAGGAGAGGTACATGGCCCGGACTGAGCTGCTCACGTATTCCATGGAACGGCAGGATGTAAAACGCCCCCCGCTGCAGGTCGTCGAGAGCCTAGCGAAGAACGCTCCCTCGATGGCTATAGGGGAGCGGTTGGCGGCCGACAGGCTGAGGCTGACGGGTCGCAGGTCGTCCCGCGCGAAACAGCAGGCCAGGAACTCCTCCAGAGACCAAAGGTCCGACTGCGCGCCAGTGTCCGCGACGGCGGATATTCGAGCTCCGTCGGACGAGCCCCGGTTGCTGGTGCCATCCCTCAGACCGACTGGCATGTCCATCGAGATGGTGATTAATGCTCGGGGGTGGTCTCTCAGCCTGGCTTGCCTCCATTCACCCTTGGAGAAGATGTGGTGCTCGAGTCTGATAGGTGCAGGCCTGTTGACACAGCCGTGCGACGTAGGGGCGCGGCATCGGCGATGGCTCCCGCGACGTCGGCCAGGGCGGGCTCCAGCTTGCACCAACGAGACCTGGGAGACCAGCTCCGACCCCATGGCGGCCTCTTGACTGTCGGATGATGGCTGTTGTTGCCTCTGTCGTTGGCGGGCCCTGTAGCAGCCGATGCACACCTGGTGAGGCTTAGGATTGCACCTGCGAGGCCCCTCCGTGAAGACGTTAAAGACGCTCTTACATTCCGGGCACGAGGCACGTTTAGCCCCGTCCGCAGGGCTCGGGGCGGGGCTCGTCTGTGGAGTCGTCTTCAGGCGCCGGAATGATGACATGGCTGATAGGGAGGACGACGGGAGAGCGTTACGGGCCATCTCTTTGTTCTCTACGAGTGCAATTACGTTGTTAACTGGCTTGACCAGGACGTCAGGCGTCCCCAGCGTCTCGCGGCGTATGTCTGAGTCATAGATGCCATTGAGCAGAAAATCACGGATAATGTGGTCGGTATAGTCCACGTCCTTACCACACTCGCATACCGCATTATATGCGCATGTCTCTGCTTTACCCCGCACTCTGGCAGCGAATGCGCGGAACGTCTCGTCACGTTCCTGGCGTGACTGAAGTAGCTCGGTGCGCAGGACGCATGTAGCGACTGGGATGACAGCTAGGGACCGCATGACGGTAATTAGGTCTGGCAAGGGTCCGGAAGCGGCGTCGGGGACGGCTTTCAACAGGCTGTCTCCAAGTACAGGCCCAGTGCACTGAAACAGCTGGAAGGGGGCCTGTGCATCCTAGGGGTTTCACAACTACCAATATTTACTAGTCGACATATTTTTCAAAATAATAGTCGACTAGTCGTTACGTCATAATAAAGACACACAAAGAGAGGTGTAAAACTGTATTTTATATTGGAACTCATAGTTACATTAAACACTGCATTTTAATTTGTGTTACATGACAAACAGTAACTGGACTCACCAAAATCTACAACAAAAAACTCTGTTTACATAAATGCCACGTAAATCCAGTGCGCAACAGCGCATTGCGCAACATTTTACTCACTGTCCTCCAGGATAACGTCCACCTTTCCAGATTTTTGGTTTGCGTTGAGGAACACCAATGCATCAACATGTGAGGGAAGGAGGCTTGACTGCTGTCCGGTGACAGTGTTGCCTGCCAGGGAAAAAACCCTCTCACTCGGGGTGCTTGTGGCTGGAATAGCCAGGTAGCTCCTCGAAAGCTTGGCTAAACGGGGGAATCGGTGCGCGTTTTCTGCCCACCACTCCAGTGGGTTATCCATTGTGGGGATATGCGGTGTCCGCTGGCAGTAATCCCGTAGCTCATCATCAGCATCACTGTTGTTGACCCGTTTTTTCTTGCTGCTGCTCTCGAAATGAGCTCCAAACAGCTGTTCAAAGTCACTCTCCAGTCTCGCCTTTTTGCAACTTGCTTCCACCAGCTCCACTCCAACGTTGTCTGCGATCTCCTCTTCACCTACAGCAAAAATGAACCACATTAATGATAAACACATTGTTTTACAATTTGGCCGGTTTAAGTAGGACTTTTTTGTGAAACAATTATCGCTAGTTCAACTCTATTTACCTGTAGCTCCCGGCTGTTCCACCTCTCCTTCTTCACGCACTAATTGAGTCAGGCGCGCCTGGGCTTCCTCTCTGACATCGTCTGGAAGGAACTTCAGATGCTTAAATCGTGGATCTAGCATGCATGCCGTGATCGGGATGGATTCTGCCAGCAGGCGAGACAACAGCTTGAAGCGGGTGATGAGCTCTTTCCTCACGATATTCTTGAAGGAACAAATAGCCGCCAGATCGGACTCATTTGCACTTAGCGTGTTGTTAGCCATGTTCAGTAGGACGGGGTAGATGAAGGACAGCCAGACGTGATTTTCTCCGCACATGATAGTTGTCGCCTTTGCTAGAGGCCTGAGCACCGGGATCAGCTGTTCCACCAGTTCCCACTGGCACTCTCTCATGGCGAGGGATCTTCGGATGCCAACTTTTGTCACTGTCTCATCCGCAAGGACGGCCTGCACCGGGAGTCTCTGCTCATACAGTCGCTCGAGCATGGTGAACGTTGAATTCCAGCGGGTCGCACAGTCGTTTTGGAGTTTGTGTACTTTTACTCCAAGCTGTTCTTGATGTTTCTTCAAAGCACAAACTGCTACTGAGGAGTGACGAAAATGACTGACAACACGCCTGGCAGCCTCTGTGGTCTTGGCGATCCCCGACAACTAGGTAGTGGCGGCCACCATAGTCGAAGAAGTCAGCAAAAACCGCCTCGAATGGCGTGGACGGGGGTGAGGACGGCTGAGGGGGTGTAGCCGCCTGTGACGGAGCATTGCGGTTGCAGTCTGCACACCCGTCCCTGGTGGCCTGAATGTCCCCGGACATCCCGGGCCAGTAAACTATGGCTCGGGCATGCTGCCTCCCTAGTTGTCGGGGATCGGCTCTCGGGCCGGGTAAAGGTCCTGAGCTCTACGGCGAAGTGCAACCCTGCTTTTATTGCTAGTTGAATGGTGTGTCCGGCGCATCCAAGGTGGTGGGGAAACTGCTCGCAGAGCTCCATTGCCAGGTTCATGCTGCTTGCATTGTCATGAATAGTGCAAAACACAACTAAGTCCCACTCCTCAATTGTTTCTTTGAGCCTCTGGGCTATATTCACAGCGGTGTGTCTCTCTGGCATGATAGTGGTTCGCAGCACTCTGGATTTTAACTCCCAGGTGTCTGTGATGTAGTGGGCAGTTATGGTGATGTATGGATCCATGGTGCAAGATGTCCACAGATCAGTGGTTAGTGAGACACTTTTATCTTTCATCTCATTGGCAATCCTCGCTTTCACAGTGTTGTACTGATGCATGATGTTGCTCCAAAGTGTAGCATTTGACGGGATCTTATAGCCTGGCTTGAAAAACTTCATAATGTCCCTGAAGCCTTCTCCGGAAAGGGCAGAAAGTGGTCGAACATCCTTGACGACAAAGTTGATAAGCAAGTCTGTTATCTGCTGTCTTCTTTTGTCCGTAACGGGGCGCTTGGAAAAATCAATAATGCTCGTCTGTCTCTGTCCAGTGCTGACGGCGGTCCGTTGCTCACTGGTGCTAGCATTACTGCTAGTGCTAGCTGTCGGCAGCGGGTGTTTCATTTTAAGATGATTGCGCATAGCAGATGTATTTTTGTTGTACTTCAGTACAGCTGTACACAACTGACACTTCACTGTGGAGTTGGTTATATCTTCGTTGAAGTACTGCCATACATATGAATGTCGGACGTTTTTTGGAGCATTTTGCAGCACCTCGTTTACCTCCATTTTGTTCACGACTAGTTGACTAGGGCCTACAGCGCCGACTAGTGGTAAAGGTAGTCGACTAGACCGATCGAGTCTCGGGTCGTGAGGGGCTGGGGGCTGGCGCGGCAATGACAGGCGCTGCGTGCTGGTGGCTATATCCATGAATCGTCAATAGAGCAATGACGAGTGCTTCAGACAAGTCATCGGATTCAAACTCGCAGCCGGGGACAGGGCATCCAACAACGACCATGGTGCCGTCATGAAGAAACACACTCCTCAATGTCAGTTTCGGTAATTTACTGACAAGGATGACGACACCCTGAAACAGAGTAATGCAGCAAGATAAGCTGACAAAGTACTACCTCCATTCATGTCATCAGCAGAAATATATACCACGACACAGAGTATAGAAGTATAATAGTGTAATATATATATAGTATAATATATAGTATAATATAATAGTAGAAACAGTCTTACATGAATGAGTGGACGAACGTCTCAACTCGAGGCGGAGTGAATGAACAATGTTTGAAACTAAAATGGCCGCTCGGCACTACCGGGTCAGAGCACGGCATAACCGGGCAGCGACAGCAGTGACGCTGCCCTCTAGTGGCCGGCGATAAACTCTTCGTGTGTGTGTGTGTGTGTGTGTGTGTGTGTGTGTGTGTGTGTGTGTGTGTGTGTGTGTGTGTGTGTGTGTGTGTGTGTGTGTGTGTGTGTGTGTGTGTGTGTGTGTGTGTGTGTGTGTGTGTGTGTGTGTGTGGAAGTCCACTTCATATTTCTCTGAAGGACTCCAGTCTTCCCCCCAGGTCTTTCTTCCTGTTTAGATTTCTGACCTCTACCTTTAAAAATGGGCAGGCAACAGACCATTTCTCTGATTTTATTTTGCTATGTGTCTGTGTGTGTATTCTTGATCTCACCGTATCTGATGTACAATCCTCACAGCAAAACCGAGGTGAAGATCAGAGCTGTTGATCGGGGATTTGGTCTGAAATGATTTTAAACATTGATGCCCTTTGTTGTTCAAATTTGCCTCTTCTCTCCTGTCTTTGTTCTCTGTTACTCTCTTTTACGCCTTAGAAGGTGCAGGGGGGAGTTCAAACTCTCACTGCCTCTTTTACTTTGGCATGGTAGAATTTTCAGTCAGTAAGAAGAGTCTGAATGAAAGTCATAGGGAAGGTGTGAATAAATGTTGTATGTTAGAAATAGTGATGGGCTTTTTGAGAGCCACTGTAGTGAATATGGTATAACGTATATATGTTCATTTTCTCTGCAAATGTACATTGTATTCTTTGAATCAGCTATTCCCTCTGCCATCTAATGAATCTGCACTTCTACCAATAGGCAGCATTGATTTCCACTTCCTGTGTGAAAATGTATTAACAGGCTCTTGAAACATGCATATCTTCAGTGACTTGTTTTTCATTTGATACATAAAAATGAATGAAAGTGAATGGCTGCCTGGAACAATGAGAAAAACCTTCAAAAACTGAACCTTTAGAGCAATTATTTTAAGATTGACAACAAAACAAAGAATGCGTTATTAAAAGTGAAACCTTTAAGAGCTACCACTTGCAGGGTCTTTTGAGGAAAGAACACGTGTTTTCTCCAATTCCTTCCACGTTTCTATGCCCTCTTTTCTGTCTCCTCCGCTGTGCCAAAAATGGCATCCAATAGTCTGGTTTAAGGTGTTAAATATGGATGCCCTGGGCAAATGTCAGGATTACTTGAAATAATTGCAGTCTGCAGTAACTTGGGAACCATCATTCCCAGTTGTGTGGTTAATTCTAGGGCCAGATAAAAAAGTGTCTCTGACTGAGGTGAGTATAGCTTGCAGTAAGCTGCCATAGCACCTGTGATCACAGATATTGCTCATCTACACCTACAAGGGCTCACACCTGGCTGCTTTGGCATCTGCAGGAGAAAGAAGAGTGCAGAAAAAGAGCCACATAAACCAAGGACTTTTGCAAGTTGTGTTTGAAATGCTGTGGCTCAAATATTGTGTCCAGAGGTTTACTAAATTGCCCTCTTGCTGAGTTTAGTCACAGTATGTACTTTGAAAAATCATAATGGGGTCCCTGAGCAGCCCTGAGGGTGGCCGAGGAACCACTCCGTCTTGGTTCCCCTGATGTTAACTCTCCTTATTATTACATTTTGTGCAAGGTATCACATTTGGGGATGAGAAGGAGAAAGCTAACAGGATCCAGAAAATCATGCCGAGAAACAACAGAAGCTATTACCATGGTGCATTATTTCCTTACTGCCCTGTGGTGGCTTTAATGCGGCTCGCTATTCGCAAAAAAACGAACAAAAAAACATTAAGCACTCCTGCTTTCTCCTAGCAAGGCACTGTCATTTTCAAGACAGGAACATTTGCTCTGTCGTGCTCTCTCATTCTCTCCCTCAGCCTCCACTTTACTGATACTGTCATTTTGGCAACAGTATTTGCTCAGTCACTCTCTATCACCCTCCCTCCTTTCTCTCTCTCCACTCTTCCTACTTCTGTCCTGCACTCATTCATTTCCCCCTTCTCCTTGTCCTCCTTCCTCTCCAACACAGACGAGATAACATGCAGCAGTTTCAGTCCTGGCTTTTAGACTTAGCAAAGCCATTCATGTATTTTTCCATCCATGACAAGGTCCTCAAACATCCTTAAAAAAAGAGAAAGAAAAGAAGGTGTACTGCGCTAACCTACAGAACCATCACTGGATTAAAAGGTAGCCAACATATAAATAATTTTAATGATGCAATGGGACATTTAAAATACTAGAAGGTCAATGAACTCCGACACATAGTAAATCCCAACAGAAGTAGCCTATTACAATGATTTCCCCTCAGGCACCCTACTCTAGCAACACAAGCACGCGTTCCTTAAATCACTTAAACAAAGGACTATATTCATTCCACCTTTTTTTGTGGCGTGGAAAGCAATAAAAAACCCTCTCTCCTGTGAAAGCCTAGTGTTGTAACAGTGTGTTTTTGCGCCTGGCCGCTTGGTGGCAACCTGCGCTGCGCTGCCTGCACGTCAGATCCTAATGTTTCCTCATAAAGAACCCGGGACTCGTCCTCATCCGACGCACACCGGCAGCCGGGCTCTCCTCCGCGGCAGGCTCCGACCATGACAGCGTGCTCTCTCCTTCCCCCTTCTGCTCTCTTTCTTTGCTCTCCTCGCTGCTGAACTTCTCCTCCAGTCTGTCAAACTGAAACGCCGACCTTGACTTCGCGCTGTGGACAGGATTCGAGTAAAAGTCTGTCCGCTTCTTTTTTTTTTTGCGAGGGGAAAAACTGGAACCAATCGGGGTGCCAGCAGCAACGGGTGAAGTTTGAAGTAAGACGCAGGAAAGGAAGATAACCTCCAGGACGCATGAAGAGTCCGTGAAAAAGTATGATCCTGCCTTGTTACAGGTGCAGCGAGCAATGGACTAACCTGGATTCATCTGACTGAGTTGCATCCAATACTTCAAAGAAATCAACTAAGGCTGCTTTGCTACTTCTAGGAAAATATCTCTCTATCCTACGGAGTCTGTGGAACAAGAGAACATTATAACTGTAAAAACGAATTTACACTCTGAAATTCTCCAGTCACTACAGGCTGCAGGAACAGAGGCTCGGTTTTGCGCTCCCAGATCGGTGCGCTTTACCCGGATCCAGTGCCGGCAGGTTCCCGCACGGAGACCCGGCGTCAGGCGGACAGCAGCGGAACCACACCGGGACACGGACACAGAAGCACACCGGGCACTTGTTGTCCATTCTGCCCAGTTTGGGACAATGTTTGAGGACTCCTGGAGCAGATCAATGTGGCGCGCCACATGGATTTTATTTTCCTCCTTAATCATCCACTCCACACAAGCTCAAGGTAAGAGGGACACGGTGTTGGTTAGTCATCACACGGGGCCATTAGTGTGTAGCTCCCCTGCTATGTTCGATTTTGGCATTTCCATTTGTGGCGGTACCGGGTCTGTGATGTGTTCATTATGCTTAGCCTTTTGCACGTAACCTGTAATTTCCTCATTAGGCGACACCTCACCGTGACACACAGTCCCTCTTAATGACACACACTTACACACAAGCAATCCATTACCGCTGTAATTTCTTTGATTAAACATGTCATTGACACTTTTCCACATTTGTTCCCCATAACTTCATCAACGTTCAGATCATGCTTGAGGTAACAAATAGGCTACAATATGATTATTGTGAGGCTCTCCAGTTTTTAACAGTTTATTATGAAGAACCAGTCTTTCTTTCCAGCTGTCAAGATTTGACTGCATTTTCTAGTTTGAACATATGCAATGAATATGTCATTAGAAGAGCAGCTGTTAACAAAAATGTTAATCTGATTAATAAGTACTAATTAATTAATCAGCCAACTCCCTCAGAAATTAAACTTTGTGCCTGAAATAAACAGATCCATATTGATATGCAGCAACTGATGCAGGCGCATGCACTCAGAGCATTACATGTTTAAAATTAATTGGTTCTCTCTTTGAGAATTATGCAGCCTGTTTCCCTTGAGCACGAGGCGAGCCACAGCCAAGTGTGGCAGTTTGCTGGGACTGGAATTGGTGGCTGCTTTTCGTAGGGTTTTTATCTGAGTAGTTGCTTTAGTTGGAATTCAACTCAGATTCTCCACACAATAATCCCACATGATCCCTGTGATATTCCTGTGAAGACCTAGAGTGTGAGTCTTTAGTAACCTCAGGCCCTCACCACATTAGTCTGTCCCTGTAGAGTTGGTTAGTTTTATATTTGTACAGTAGACAGTTAATTTCCAAATGATTATATCATTAATTGTTTGCTTTTGAAACAGAATAAAACAGTTGCCTTGGGGAATGAATGAATGTGTTGTTGTTTTTACCATGCAGATAGGCCAGTGTTGGGTCTGTTTTCACCACCATGGGTCCCTGAGTTTGCTCCAGAGTGTCCTCAGCAAAGTAAATCTTAATCGCCACCCCACTCAATTCTTAGGAAAAGCATTGTAAAACAATTGAAGAATGACATGGATCGAAGGTTGTTCTCTCCTCCCTGTAATCTTTAAGGCTTTATTACAGGAGGTGGTCTTTTCCATGGTGACACAACTTAAAAAATAGCACTATTGCTCCTTGGTTTCCCCCACTGCACACTCTCCACAGGGGTCATTGGGATTCAGGTATTGCTGCCACTGTAAGGAGGGAGTATTTCATCTGAAGATAGACTCTAAGCCCTCGATG
The DNA here is from genome assembly GCF_949606895.1 of Notothenia rossii. NCBI lineage: Eukaryota > Metazoa > Chordata > Actinopteri > Perciformes > Nototheniidae > Notothenia > Notothenia rossii. The sequence continues at coordinate 16,487,017 of NC_136910.1, forward strand.
GCGCTCACTCAATAATACAATGTAGAGAAGATGAAAAAAAAAAACAAGGCAGATATCCATCATTCATGAGGGCATATCCTAGTGCCTGACATTTACAGGAGATTGATAACTTGTGTGTCCTAGGGATTAAGAGTCCTGACATTGTTGCTTCCTCTCTTTCTATAACTGTATCTCTCCCTGCTGTCATTATCTGATTTTGGATGCTTGTTCCCACTCCTCTCTCTTTCCCTCTTAATGCCTTTTTAACCATTCAAGTGAAATAAGAACACATTATTTACTGTAGTGCCATAGGGGGAAGGCCTTGACTGCCAGTCACTCATTCTCTTTCTGTTCGGGCCATCAAGCAGTGGCCCTCGGATTTCATTACATAGTCGCTCCTGGGTCAGGACATGTAGGATTTAATTGGACTCTAATTGCATCCCGAACCGTCTGAGTGTCCGTTTCGGAGCGCGGCTCGTTGAAAGTGACCCCCGTGTGGGCCGCTCTCTTCCCATGCGATGATTAAAGAACATGATGAGGCAAGCAGCATGCCTCTGGATGGACATGTCAGCCACTGCTTGCCACATTTTAATGACCAGCCCACTGAAACAGCTTTTTAACGACGGAAGAACGGCCTTCACCGGACCAAATTGCTGTGAAGCCTTGCTTTAAGCGGAAAGAGATAATCCTCAGTGTATATTGGCATTCATTATCATTGTGAGCAGCAAGAAAAAGAACAAAGTTTTAGTGTTAATACTTCAGTACCTGACTGATGGCTAATGTACAATCGGTGTCTGTCAGTAGGTTTGATGTTCTTCTAAAACGGTGCAACGTTTTGCATTTCAAACAAAGGCTTTGTAAAACATACACACACTATTTTCGGTAGCTGACACACACAGTAAGAACATTCTTCGTTATATCATGTAAAAAAAAACAGGCCATACTCCCAACTAAAGTGACAGTTATAGGAGCTGCCTGGTCTGTCCCACTGTTCACTTCCATTTATTTACTGAGGTCATGCGGAGACAATGCTGGGCTCGCCTGCTGCTTTTGTCGTTTCTTACACGTCTATTTTGGAACTCGGAACAGCGCAGGGGGGGGCTCTATTGGAATGTCATGTTTGGCATACATATTTCTGCATCACTCCACGTCTGCAGATTAGTCTGACTAGCTACAGCTCGACTTTAGGAGCTTTAGAGGGAGTTGAGGACTTCATTCTGTCAAAGGCGTGGCACTCAGATTAACATCCATAAGGGTAGTTTTGACAGTGTGTGTGTGTGTGTGGGGGGGGGGGGGGGGGCTGCTGGGAAACTGCCTGCATTAGAATTAGCTATTACATGGCTGTTGTCTGACAAGGATGCAAGCGCACAAGATGTTTAGAGGGCCGCTCTGTTTTTAGCTTACTCTATTGGACATGGTCCTTGACACAGTAATAGCAGTCAAGGATGTCATCTCCATTTTACATCTGTTAGAAGATTGGATTGAAATTGTGTGGCCGGAATGAAATGCATGCAGTTTGTGAGCACCTCTTGACTGCTTCTGAAGGAAATAAAATTGGATGCATTCTTATCCCAGGCGACAAAGTAGGGCACATAATCATAGAAGTACAGCAGAAATGTTCTGAGAGCTACTAGATGGCTCTCAGATTAAGAGGTGGAAGCTATAGTAACATTTGTTAATATTAAAGGTCCTATGTCATGTCCATTTCTACTGATCATAATTCCATTGTTGAGGTATACTAAAATAGATTTACATTGTTCAATGTTCCAAAATCACATTGGTTTCTCATACAGCATCTCTGTATGTTTATTCACTCTCTGTCCTAAACGGCTTGTTGGAGCTCCTGCCCCCCCTCTCTATGAGCCAGTGGCCGTCTGCGAGACAGCGAAACCCAGAGAAACCCAGCCCGAAACCAGCCCGAACACACACACACCCGCAGCCTGGCTGGGAGTTTGTGTGTGTGCTCACACACCGACTCACAGCCTTGCCGCATCCCGCCGTCTCAGGGAGGAGACATTTGGGGGAGCTGCAGCTGAGAAAAGATTGAGTGTGTGTGTGTGTGTGTGTGTGTGTGAGGAAGTTTGCGGTTTGGTCCATTTGGACCAATCCACGGACTTAACCTAACGGCTCCGCGGATTGGTCCATTTGGGTATGGGCACGTCACTGTACCTGGGAAGAAAACAATGGAAAAAGAGAAATCTCCAACAAGGCGTTCTGTGGCAGCATAGACAGGTATTTTCTGTGTTAGAGTTTTACTCGCTACAGGGTGTACTTTGAGGGTTTGTGACTTTGCAAACCGTTTACATGCAAAAAAAAAACTTCATAACACCCAAGGGGACGGGTAATAACCGGAAAAGCATGACATGGGACCTTTAAGACTTTTGTAAATCCTGTGCATTCATCTTTAGTTTCCTTGAGATGAATCCGCTTCTTCACTGAATGGTCAGATACTTGAGTCGTCAAGACATTGTGTTTGCGTGGCCATGTGTGTACTTGACACCCTGAGAAGCCAATTCCACGAGGCTATAACACATACAACATATGTATTTAGATAAAGGGACACTTAAAATCAAGAGTCTTGAACAACGGCACATTTGGTCTTTGATATTAGTCATCCTTTCATTCAGCAGCAGGATCACGTTTTTAGTGGGTTTATTTGAACGTGATAGATTGTGCTTAAAGTAAGGTAAGAAATATGAAAATAAACTGATTGAGCTTGTTGTGTGAATGATGGTGACAGTGGGATTGTCACAATGTCTCCAGACTACAAACGCCCTGATTTGTCACTCATCTTAATTGACAGACTGGGGATATCTTTTTCCTTGTAGCAGATGTGCTTTGTAAAATTATTTGAAAGAAAAAAAAGACAAAGCTATCCTAGATCCCTGCAACCAGAACTTTGGCAAAGGTCACAACATATTGCTTTAAGTATTCAGGGCTGGCCACAAATCTCATGGTCAAAGTCTTGTGATAGATTTCTCAGAGGGATGTCTAGAGTTTCACTGTGCTACGTTCAATAAAACTTAGCTTCCCACCCAAGGTCTCTGCTACTGGCAAGTCCTAGAGAGAGGTGTTACTGAAATACTTTTTCCTCTCTGGAAAGCACTTTCAGAGCATCTGCAAATGGGGCTCTTTTCATTGATCCTGGCACAGTTCCCCAATATCAGTCAATCGAAGAGTTTAAGAGTATTTCTAAGTGGGACTCTGTCAGTGTTCTTACATTTCTACACTTGCACTTTAAAAAAAGAAAATAGGGTGATCGCTAGTGGCATACATATTAAAGTTCTGCGCAACAGAAATACAAAGAAACACAATAGGCGCATTCACACCGCAGTACTTTTCCCACTTTACAGTAGTTCTGATATAGTTCCGAAATGTCGCGTTCACACCAAAAAGAGCCGGAACTAAAATGAGTTCCTCAGAACCTTTTTTACCCCCTTTTCTGTCCCTGCTAGAGAGCAGGGGCTTTCGTGGGAGAAAAAGGTTCCTATGACAGATTGGCTGGGCGGAATCCAAACCACGCCCCGTAAAACTCCCAAAAGGTTTTGTGAAGCTGCCATTTTATTATCCTCGCATTAGCATTATTAGCATTAGCATTAGCCCAGCGCAGAAACACAGAGAGACTAACTTATTGCAACACAAAAGAAAACATGGGAGCGGTGGAGATGAGGAGGTGTCGGCGTTCAGGCGATTTACTCGGAAGACTTCAGGCTTCAGCAAGAAGCTGCTGGGAGTCCCAGCAGCTTCTACTGAAGCCAGTCCCTAACTCCGGGGACTTCCGGCCGGGGACTTCGGGTGGCAGTATACGGCGTGAAGTTTTTTGCGGCCTGCCAGTAAACCCAAAGCAGAAGAAGAAGAAGTGACGTCAGCGGCTTCATTTGCCTTACCCCTCCCCCAGGAACTGATTCTGGTGTGAACGCGATCTGTACTTAGTTCATGAGAACTAAGGAGTTCTCATGAACTAAGTTCTCATGAACCTTACTGCTAACTACTAAGTACTGCGGTGTGAAAGCACCTAATATAGATTTTGCTCGGTTTAAGAGAGAATGCATACATATTATAAAATAGTTAAAACTTAAAAATGGTGACAAAGTGACAGTTATTCGTGAAATTCTTATTTAGATACCCAACTGAACATACATGGTACATTCCTTATAAATAATATTTAACAACAGTGCTGATATATATATTATTAAGAAAGCCTGGGGCTGAACGCAAAACCTCGGGATGATTTGAATGAACCTGGAAGACCCCGTCAGTGGACTTCTCACCTATTCCCATCTAACTCTGCATTTTTTTTTCCTGTATACTCATAATAGTCAATACACATTATGCAGGTTTTATTATAATACTGATTGCTGTGTTGAAAACCCCCTGGAAACTACCAGGAAAATAACTTTGTGTTCTTCACTGGGTGGATAACAGCATCATTTTTTTGGGATTAAAATATTCCTCTGTTCATCATGATGATGAATATGTGACAGTGGGTGTTTCTCAATGTCGAGTACGCTTGCTTGGTAGCACATGTCTGCTGAGCGTCTTGCTTCAGAAGCGAGGCAAGAATACTTCCTGGCATTCGGAAAACAATATGTGGAACAGGCTAGCAAGTGTGCACTTGTGCATCACATGAGAAGCCCCACCTTACATTTTCCGCCACAGATTTGGGGAAATTGGTCTGTGCATAAAGCATTGTGGGGATTTTAAGACCGCAGAGTCTACACATGTGCAGCCTCAACATTTCTCCAAACGAAGTACGCCGGGCTTGGTAGATTTCCAAGTATGCTGGACATTGGAACAGTACTTCGGCGGCACTCGATGACGTAGTATGCTTGAAATAGTGGCTCTGGAGCAGCTTTACTCGCGATTGAGAAACACCCAGTGTCCTCATTGCACCTTTAGAGCTACCCCAACTTTATTCTGTTCAAGAAGCCTTCACATTCATGGATTTCTGTGTGTTATGGCTCACTGGTCCATGAAACATTGGTGCCAAGATGCCTCATAAGCACAAAACGATCAGCGTCACTTTGGCGCAATTACATAAAATGGTGCCACCAGGAACGCCTTGCTACTGTAGACGATGTTTCAAAGTATCATGACAAGGCACAATCAATGCCATTTTGAAACTATCTGTTCAGTGACCGCATTGGCTTCTCATTTCCTTCATTGGTATGCAAACAGCTTATCATTTATCTCTCGTCTCATTGAGTACATACTAAGAGCTTGAATACAAAAATGTAAGCCAGTCTTTTGCTTCAAAACAGCAGTTATTTCATCCTAAAAATGACTATTGGATTAAAACAAAAAAGATGTATGTTTGTCCCCTTTCATCTCACTTCTAAGCACTGCGCTGCCCAGACCAAGAACTGTTGGAGTAATGTGAAAATGTAGCAGCCTCATTCAGAAATAGTTTCTATTCAAGCCCCTGCCAACTTACCCACTGTCTGGAACATGGCACAAAAGGAGTCTGGTTGGTTTTTGCCAGGGCTGTCCTTTGTGTTATTGCATTGTTATTAATTTGAGTTTTTTTCACACTGTTTACGGACTGGGAAAAGAGGACATCCAGGCAAGCTGGGAATTCTCACCATACACTCAGATGGACAGTGGTCAATGTTTGACTGAAAAGCTATTTGGACTCTGCAATAAACACAGAGGTACTATGTGTCTCCCTTCTGTCTTTAGTAGTGACAGGCTTATGATGATTGTTCAGCCATACTGTATATCCTAATTGGGGCTCTGACTGTAGTGTATTATACTGTTGATTCCTTTTCTTTTTTACTAAGTCTTAAACAGGTCCTTTGATCCTTATGCTGTGCACTAGGGCAAGCCAGATTTCTTGCAGAGGAATTAATATATTTGGCCTGTGTTGTGTGTAGGTCTTACAGCTACTGAGGTTGTGCTTTTGCACCTTTTTATACAGGTGGTGCCTCTTTACCTTTGATGATCAGCAATGCTACACTGCTACCTTACATTTGTAGTGCACTTTTAGCTTTTCAGTACATAGCACTACAGCGTTGTTCCTTTGAAGCTGCCGCTGCCGCTTTCAATGCAGCATGTATGCTCTACAATAAAACGTTGGCCTCAACAAGGTTTTGTGCCAACAGTAGATTGAAGGTTTTTACGGTAGGGCATTTCATCTTGTTTTAATACCACTGTGGTGAAAGCTTATCCTGTGTTTCCATATTTGCTGAGCCAAGCTAACCCACAATTCTGCACTCTTAAATTAGCACCTGGAGGCCTTCTGCACCTTTACACCACAGTTTCAGCTGCACAGTGCCAAGTCATGAGAGTGATTTGCTCCTGCTGCACATGTCCTTCAAAGTGGGCTCCAAAATGACCCCTAAAAAAATAATAAGCCAGAGGTACGGATGTGATTATGGACTTGAACTTTTCTCTCGCTTTTTAAGAGGGCCATTATGCATGCAGGGAAAGGCAGGGGGGAGTCGGAGTCAAGGCTTGTTTACCAGCATCATCCCTCATCCATCTAGATGGAAATGAGCGCGGACCTTTAGAGTGACACTAGCTTCAAGAGGCCCCCAAACCTGACTCACTCATGCAGATCCTTGTGTGTTTATAATAGCAATGCACTCAGTTTGGCTGGGGGCTTGGGAAACCACCTTTGAACCCTGTAATTGCTGTTCCTTGGGGGAGATGTTTTTGTGAGTGTGTGTGTGTGGTTGCATGTTGAATTTGAATTTGTATGCATATATAAGATGGTGTGTGCTATTGGATGTGTACAAGTGGCCATTGAGCAGTCCTTTAGCTATCATCACGCCCTGACTTTCGACCACAGACTGACTCCCATGGGACTATAAAATGTCCTCCCCTAAAGTGCAGGATGAACAAAACGACGGTAAACAAAAAAAACAACCTGAAACTGTAGTTCATGGGGTTCAAAAAAGGGCGTTAAAGCAAATGCCCAAAGTCATATATTTTGTGAATGAAAATGGATTTATCCTTAACTGCTCCTCTTTCCTGCATAGTTTGATATCACCGGTATTATTCTCTCTTGAAGAAGCCGGATGACAAGCAAATCAATTTAAGGGATTAGTTAGGGATGGTATAGAGCCTGATCGATTCTGACAATCGCGCCATCTTTAACAGACATCTCATCAAAGCCCCATTCCCTTTTTTGGCCATTCCATTACCCATCCACCCAGTACTTGGATCTACTGCCTATTTACCCATCCCATGCAGGAATAATGGGGCCTTCACCCCCAGTTGGATTAATCAGCCATAACCATATGCTACCGTGTGCAATTACGCTGCAATTTTGACCAAGGGAAACAGCTGTTGCCATTTGAAAGGGTGGAATAAGATTGTAATTGCCTTAACTTTGATTTGTAGGGTGCTTTGATTTGATGAGAGAACACATTTTAAGCTTTACATAATAATAACCTCGGAACGAAGAGAACATGAGACTTTTTCTTCTTCCAGATGCATTCAGTGGATAACCTAGCAGTTATGAGGTAACTCACACATTATATAAGGAATGACTGTTTATTCATTTAGGTTTGAATAGGCTTTCTGTTTTCAGAAGCTTTGTTTTAGATTTAATCGTCTAATGACATTTGAATATATTTAGGCATGGCGGCGCCTTAACATTTTGATTTAGAAGGCTTTCTCTCTAATCCCTCAGGTGAGGTAGACTGCTGAGATCCTTTACACCGCAGCCTCTTATACCGCTTATCTGACACCATTTGTTTTCACACTATTTTTATCAATTGGCTGGATTTGATGTAAAACCTACCTTCTGTACAAAAGCAAGTTCTGTGCTGCGGTTGTGATCATACACTCAAAGATTTATACTTTATAGAACTCACTGTCGAATACATTTTTATATCCCAGACCGTTGCAATATTGACCTGGAGTTAGACAACTGATCTCAGATGATGTCTACTAATTATTATAAAAGTAATTCCAGTTACAGAAATCCACAAATTGTCAAAAGGGATGGAAAAATAATAATAACAACATATGTGAACAACTCAAAATACAGTCACTTTGCTCAAGTCCATGTCCTCCATCTTTTCCTCCATGCCCAAAGTCTCCTGATGCACTCCCATTGGATACCTTTATTTTGGCTACAATATAATCAAACTGCTCTCAGAAGAATCAAGACACTTTTCATAATGTCTGAAAACCCACCTTTATAAGCATAATGGCAGAATTATTTACCATTAGGATGGTGTGGATGTTTAAAACATTTCAGGAATAGGCAATTTCAAGAGAAAAAGTCATGTAGTCTGTTCTAGGGTTTAGCCGCACCATTGGTTGGAGCCTGATAAGACATTAACAAATGGATTTTCTTCAAATCCCAGAAGATAAAAGATCAACAGCAGATTGATTGAAGACGAAGAGAAAGAAAGGGCATGAGGATGAATGTCTAAGTGGAAGCACAAGGAGCATTAAATGAAACTAGAATGTTAGTTGTAATGGAAGAGACAGGGCATCAGAATCCGTTATGTTGAAAACTGTAAGGAGTATTTTAAGTGGAACGTTCAATTTTCCCAACCCATTTGTGCACCTGTCAGTAAAGAAGATGGTGCATGTGTCACTCTTATTTTTCATAGGACTGCCAATTACTGGCTTTCTCTTCTCAAACTTTTTAAAGAAGGATACAGTAAATGATACATCTCTTCTTCTGCCATTCATAGTCTGTGTCTTTGTATAATTATCCAAAAATGGAACTTTGTGCTGAATCAGATCTACAAAAAGGGAGAATGTAATAATGAGATGTCTTCTTAGTGCCTCAACTATGCGAGGCCAGTATTTCCTCCTCTTTTAAAAATACACCAAATGACTCATCCCTGACGTTGCTTTGAAAACTGTACTCATTTGAATTTCTGAAGCATGTTCTTATTTCCCTTTTTTGTCTTTGTTTGACGCTCAAGGGCCAGTCTTGAGAGATTTAAAGCTCGGTTCCCTCGATGGAACGCGTCTCACATCTCTGCTGGTATTCACACATTGATCATGGACGCCTGTGATATTGTTTTTGAAGAGTTCCTTTTGACTCCTGCCAAACACCATGTAAACACCAAGCACTGTTCAAATGATGTTTTTGTTAGCAGATGTACTTATGAGTGGAGTGCCACACACAGAGAGGGAGTGATGCGGAAAGAGAAGAAAGAAGGTGAAGGCAGTATCACCAATTAACTGGAGGCTAATCAAAGGTGTTGTTAGATACTTTGAAGGGTCTGTTGCTGATTTCTTCCTTAGCCACGTCCCTTATCTCCGCTAGAATTAGGTTTGAATATAACCTGCTTACCAAAATGCTTATCTATGAATCTGAGAGTTGTATGACCATTGACCACATTTTGAAAAAGACATCAGCTCAAGTGCTTAACACTTGAGCAATTCAGATTTGTTCAATTAACATCTTGATAATCATTTGCTTGGATGCACTTCACACATAACCATGCCTCCTAAGCTGTGTCGGAAGGACCCGATGATAATGGAAGGTGACGGAGTGAGATGGACGTTAGGGCGCAGGGCTTTGAACCGCAGCATAACTTGCTCTTGACCTCGACTCAAGCACTCTAATAGGTAGCCTTGCACACGTTCCAAGATGGCAGCGCTCGGTAGCACAAACAGCTACACCTTCACATTTGTGTCCCCTACGTGTACTAGTCGGACAAAGATAATCACTCTCAGAGCTGAGCAGAACAGGCAGGAAGTGCTCCATCCATCTTGATTTGTCAATAGTTACAATTTTAATTACACCTGAGTGCTGCCAGCCTGCCAAGCTGGGAGTATTGATTTGCTCCAACTAATTGATTAATTGTTGCGTTCAAGGGGGCAGTTTTCCCTGCATCCCCCCATATCTTTTTTTTTTTACCATACCCTTCATTTTCCCTTTCTGTATACTGTTTTTACTGAGTGTTTAAGTTTTACCTGCAGGCAGTTGTGTGGAATAAGTGGAGGACTTGTAAATAAGAACTGCCATATTTTTCACAAGTAAAGGAATGGTATATTAAAAACAAGGGGGGTCTTTTGTTTCTGTAAAGCAATAGGTAACAGTTGGTTGCAGGGCAAGGGACGCAATACATCACCATAGCCCTTATGTGACAGTTAAAGGGTGGCGGGAGATTTTGAGGCACATCTGCCAGGGACCTTTTATTCAAAACTGTAGTTTAACTTTGTGCGGCTGTTTTTCAAAGCCTCAACAGTCTGTCGGAATGCGCTCCGACCTTTTAATGCCATTTTAGAAGACACTATACACCTTTGAGCAAAGACGTGTGGACAGCCCAGCAGATTGGCCTATCACTACTATTGTCTCTAAATCATCCTTCCTTCCTGGCAGAAGTCTTTAAACCTCTCATAAAATGACAGAACTGTGGAGCTGCTGTGTATCACAGCCAACCACAGTGCTTACCGCCCCAGCTCCAGTCTATATAAAACGACCCCCCTTAACAGGCTAACTTTACAATTGTCTGTCATTGAATGGGAAGATTGGTAGGGTTTTATAAAAATGTAAAATTCCAAACCATAATTGTGGTGGCTAAATGTTGTTTACCTTCATAAAAGAACATTCATTTTTAATTAGCAGTTTAGAAGCTTTATATCTTTTTTTATGTTACAGCCTTTGTTACAGATATGATGTTGTGAAATAAACTCAAATACAAGTTGGTAAAAAGCTAAACACCACGGTGACTTCAATGAATGACTAGTATGGTTCAGTGCAGCTTGCTCTTTTAAATATTTATACTCAGTGTGTGGGCTCTGTACAAATGAATGAGTTAATGAGTGTTTTGACAGTGTTTGTTACTTGTGGCCGGTGGTGGTGGGGGCTATAGCAGACATGATGACATATGGGAAAAGGGGTCATGCGTCACCCTGAGTTTATACTGTATGATACATCACAAACACTTGGCCACAAACACTGGCCAACGCATACCCAAAACATTGCAATGCAGCTGTGTTTCTTTACTCTGCCCAACAGTGGAATTCCTTTATTAAAGAGGATTAAAGTGACCGTAACATAGTAGTTTAACAGGGTAAGTTGAGTGAAAGTTTACATACGTTTCAAGCTGTTTTTTACCTGATGTTCAGATTTCCCCCCTAACAGAAATCCAAGCATGCATAGCCAAAAGAGAATACCTGAGAGGAGAGCATTAAATCTCCAAAACAAGTGTGTTTATTCTCTGCATGACATTCTGAAATGTTTGGATTTGTGGCGTTGCACACGTCCAACTGAAGGCATTATAAGCACAACGTTCTTTCTGTGTACTTTGACATTTTAGATATAAACTGCCAAATCCTATTTTGAGTCTCCCGAAATATAGTGTTGTGGTAACAAACGAGCCTTGAAGAGGTGCTTTACAGTGTGACTGTAACACTGTATAAGGTTTCCTATGCTGGCCATTTACATCCTTTTACATTTATTCTGGAAGCGCTAGGATACAACACAATCTACGCACATGGTCCGCTATCCCTCCGTCCCTCATGGTTCTAACTCACACAAACACTCATGTTCCCACAAACTGAAACACTGATGTATGAAAAATTGCTCTTTTACGCTGTGGGGTTTATTCATGTAAACACTATCTGAATAAACAAACAAATAGACAAACACAAAGGCAGAGTGCTGCATGCTTAAGACCCCCTCACGCCTGCTGACACACACACACACACACACACGCACACACACACACACACACACACACACACACACACACACACACACACACACACACACACACACACACACACACACACACACACACACACACACACACACACACACACACACACACACACACACACACACACACACACACAGACTCACAGACAAGCAGCACTGTTTCATTCTGCATCTGCTTTTTTCTCCTGTGGGATCCCGGCAATGATTGTATGAGGATGTAGCGGTCTTAACAAACCACAAAAAAAAGGCACACACTTACAGGGGCAGAGAAACAGAATGCACCGAAAGAGCTGTTTCTTTCAGTTCCCTGCAAACATGTAACTCTAGCTGCCTGCTGTGAAACTTTTTCTTTTGATTGTTTTCCGTAAGCTTTAAATGAACACTGACATTTTACGGAATACACTTTTTTCTTTTGCCATTTTTCCCAAAGACACATGAGAAAATTGATATCTGGCACATATTGTTGGGTTTGTTAGATAAATGTCCTACATAGAAAAGGTGCTGTCTGCTGAAATGTCACTGATATGTTTATGATTTATATATTCAATTGAATAATTTAGAACTCCTTTGTACAAGAATACAGTCGGTGAGGAAAAATATTCCACTTAAAGGTGGTGGGGTAGTTTGAGAAACCGGCTTGAGATACACTTTTTGTTATATTCCATGGAATGCTCTTAACATCCCGATAGCAATGAATACCCTAAGTGCTTTGACAACAAATCCTGGAAACGGTTTGTTCACAATCTATTGTTGAAATAAGTTATTATTATTGCATAATAATAAATGGGAACAAATGGCCTTTTTACAAAGTTAAATACATGCAAATGTAAATGATAGTTTTCAGGGCTTATAACTTATGATCTGATGATCTTGACTAATGTCTGATGACTATAACCGTGTTTTGTGTCATTAACTAATGGGGCGAAGCCTGCGAGCTAGTTCAGGCAGTCAACTCGAGCACTTATGCTGCATTCATACATAACGCCCCCTTGCCACTCTACAACCAACCAAACAGAGTCTCCTTAATATGCCGCTCTATTTAACCTGCCAGATCTCTCTCTATGCATTGCTTGCTGCTGCTATTGCTGCAGCTATCTCTACGTCGCTGCTGCTTGCCTGCCCCTCCACCACCCCAGCTGCCACCCCAGCTTCCACCTGTAGGCTCGGGGGTTAGTTATTTAATCATCACTCATCGTGCTATGTATATCATGGAGTGATGATGCCCGAGCCTGTTCGCCAAACTTAACTATATGCTGCTTCTAATAAACATGTTAAAGAAACACGTGAGTTTTCTGACTGAACTTTGTTTCTGCCTGTGTTACATCTCACTGAAGAGTGGCTGTTCTCTGATTCACTTTTGAAGATAATGATTGGACAAGATACAGCAAGTTGACCGCTCCCTTCCTTCTTGCATCAATAAAACTCTTTCACCCCTCAAAGAGTTTTTAACAAAGCTCAGCTAACTATTGCCCCTGCTTGTAGTCTTTCCCAACCAAAACTTGTCCTTACCTGCCAAAATAATATCCTTATGTAACTTCTCATCTTACCCGGCTTGGATGGCAAACAATTGTCAGTGTTCCTTTCAGAATATTTTGCTGGGGGATTAACCGCTGTATTGAAATAGCTGTGATATTTTAAAAACATAGCTGCTGGTAACACATAGTTCAATGGCCGTAGGACACTGGATACCATTTTGTTGTGGGATACACATCAATATTTCAATGTGAAATCATTTCTGCTGATGAAGGATTCAGTTACCCATTGTGCATTGTGTTGGCCCTGTACAGATATAGAGTCAGTGTCCCGGTCAGAGAGCTCCTAACAACTGTCATTCCTTGGCCTATGCAGCTGCTGCCGTGCCCCTCAGGTGCAAACACACATAGGCCTTGATCCTTTGACCCACCAAGCCTTGTCTAATCCCCCAAAATAGATCTGTACCCGTGACCCGTCAATGCCAGAGAAGTCAGAAGTGTTTGATAGGCCGGAAGACACCGTCGTGTTCAAGGATATGGTGGTTCAGAACGATGATGTACCAACTGATAAACAGAAACAAGCTGTTTGATGTTGTACTAACAGAGCCCTTCCGGGACCGCTCCGAACCGCACTGTTCTCCCTTGACTGGCTTACATTGTTTTCCTCTGTTATCACTCGGAGAGGAGGCTTTGAAATGAGATTGACAGCCCTGATCAGAAGCGATTTCTCTCAGTCTGTTTTGGGACGAGGCAGTAGGTAGGAGGCACAGGGTTTTTGCTGGAAGCTAGCAGCTGGACTGACAGACCAGACATACATGCTGTCGGACTGTAGTGTCTCCGGCCAAAATCTGATCCCGTTGTTCAGCCAGGGCCTGGGGGGGCAGCTGTGAGATCGGTGGGCTGTCAACTTCCCATTGCCTCCTCCAGGTACAGCCATGCGAGAAGAACCAGTTTGATTATTTTTGCCTGAAGGCATCGCTCTCTCTCATCCTCTTTCTCTTGTTTTTAATGGAGGTTGGCAATTTTACCTTTTATGTTTCTCTCTGTCTTCCTTGTGCTCTTTCTGCTCTGCTTTTTTTTTTTTTAGCAACAAGCTTTGAGGAACCAGCAGGGAAAGAGAAGTTCAAAGGGAGCCCGCACACTCTGTCCTCAAATATCATTAGGCTATCTCAGATGGCATTATTACAGCTTCTGCCATGTTTTGTGTGTTACTCTATCCATGATTTTCTTTTTTTCTGTATCTTTGCTTGATTGATTATTTTCTCTTTGAGCCTGTGTCTGCGCACACAAATGCGTGTACATGCAGCCAGTGCGTGCCTTGCCTTCCTCTGGCACGGGGCCCGGGGCCACCAATGGGCCGCCCTGCCATCAGCCCCTCCATATTGAGCAAGACGTCCGCGCTCCCCTCCAGCACAGTGCACGAGGGAGCTGCCCTCTGTTTGATGTCACTTCTGTTTTGCTCTGATCTTCCTCCACCAAAGCCTCACAGTAACACAGTCGTACATAAGCCGAGATAATAGAGAAATAGTATGAAGGAAAAACATCTGGAGTCTGCAGGAGCAAAGGTCCCAAACCACATGCTGAATCAAAGCTGCCTTTTCTGCACCCCCTGAAGGATATATGGCTTGTGTTATTTCATCTTTTAACTATAATCAACGCTGCTTATGTGAAGTATCAAAACAATAACTCCATTGTTAACCAGACACTTTTAAAAGTGCCATACTATGTCCCTTCATTGGCATAACATCAACAAATGTAGTTTATTCACCTTAGCTTATCGAACTGAGCACTTAGAAAGTACAGTCTCAGTTGTTTCATTGGCCGTGTATATAATGTATAACTATCTGCAACAATTTTGTGGACAACAATTATGTTCCGCCGTACCAATACATGATCTATATCCGGCTTTCTCTATTAAGAAAATGATGGTCAGTTGGATCAATTCACTGTTGGTTGTGGTCTCTTCATATTTTGGAAATAGTTAAAGCATAAAATAATGCCAATGTAATCCTTTGAATGTGAATCAATTCAGGTGGCGCCTTGCTAGCTGTTTGCATGCCTATACATTTTTTAATAAACACATTACACTGCGTAACATTGTGTGGCCAAATCTAGCAGATGTCTTATTTAGTTTTTAACAGAATACGTATGGTTGATTTATAATATATTGTAGAGTTCCAAATGCTGTTCCTTTCGCATAATGTTTCATGGCAACCAATATGAATATTTCACATTTTCTTTGCGTCATAGAATCCCATTCTCTTTTTCAGATAAATGCATTTGAAATAGCCTGCTGCTGGAGATGTCATTTTGATATGAATGCAGGTGAAATGTATGAATTAAAACGATAGGGCCAGCATTTCCATGTGCTATGTTCAAGTGAACATCATATGGCATGTGAAAAATATGATATTAATGCTTGCAGAACTTGTTATGTGATGGACCCTCTATCCAACACTGATCCAATCTGTTTGGACGCTGAGTCTTCACTTTTGCCCACACAACTCCAGAATGTACAGAGATAGAGTCAGCTGGAAGATGAATAGTTACCATATAAGGCAATAACTGACAATGGGTGTCAGCAGGGCCGTTACTTCACACCTGAATGTTTTATTGCTACTGGAGGTCCATTTTGGCGGAAACTGAAGGTCCCTGCTGTATTTCGTTTGCCTTCTCAATTCTTTATACATTGTCGGTTCTATTGTACGTTGGGCGTGCAATGGGCCTCGGCTGAGAGGAGTTGTGTGCACTTTTCCTGTGTGCTTGCGTGTCTGTAATGCGCAGTTGCTGCAACCCTGCGAGTACCATATATCTGGACTCTGTAAGAAGGGTGCGAGCAAGCATGCAAGATGGAGGGATTGAGAGATTGTGAGAGACAGGAGGAAGAGGGAGGGGGGGGCCCGAGAGACGGAGCCTGCACAGTTACTGAATCCATAACGGATGAAAAGGGCCTTGGCAGGAGTCTTAAGGGGCTAATAAAATAAAGTTCTCTCAGATTAGTGAGCTAATAGAGCTGTAACATAGTTTTGCGTCTTAATGCTGAAGGGAACATGGCCTCATGTGTGCTGGCTGTGATGTGGGGGGAGTGATGAGGCAGGGTAGGGTGGGTGGGAAAGCGGGCGTGAGGGGTTAGCGGCGCTAACGGAGCACCTGCTGTGAAGAAGGCCTCCGGGTCTGGTTATTCAGTCAGGGGCGAGCAAGTAGACAAGGAGAGGAGAGGGAGCTACCTGGCATGAAATCACCCTCCCAGCAGCTTTAGTACTTACTGTACGAGATCAATGCACAGGCTATGGCTACATGTGTTTTTGTAAGCTAGAGGAAATTAATGCTTTCTGTAAGGCATCAGAGGAGGGATTTCTGCACTGCTGTGGAGGATAATATTGCCTGGCTGGCAAAGACAGGAGTATAAAGGCTTTCATTGACAAGTGGCCTATTGTTAAACATGTTGAAGCTTCACATTTTCTTGAAAAGACTTGAAGAAAGACTTGAAAACAGTGCATTCATCCACAAGTTATAGAGCCATAGAGAACAGGTCCGGAAGAGATAAGGTAAAACAACCGAGCCAACATCAAAGTGAACACAAAGGTTGACCTTAAAAGATTAAAAGCACTCTAGAAGGAACAGCCAGGAGTCTCTTTATCAAAAAAAAGAAAAAGGTATCCTCCTGACTTTCCCTGATTATCGACTCAACGCTCTCTGTAATGGTGTTGCGTCATATCAGGTAGTCCCCACAAAGTTCTTCTCTTGAACTGCATTCCATAAAGCTGGGATTTATGGGCGCAACATTTACATTTGCAACCTCTTTCCAAATGACAGGAAGTCCACTGCTTCTCTTTTGAAGTCTCCACTGTAAGGCAGGAGTGGCCATGGCTCAGCCTTTATCTTGCTTTGTCTCTCAGGGCTTTTCACAGGGAGCTATTATGATAAACTTCAACTTTACAGAGTAGAAATAAAGAGTTGTGGATCATCCAAGGCCAAGTCAACAACACATACAGTCTGTGGATCCTCAAACCTATTCCTGCAGAGAAAATGTGATTGTGTATTTACAATAGGTCTGTGCACGCTGAACATGTATTTCTATTGAAGAAGAAGATTGCAGCCCATTGTCGTGGAGGTCTCCAGACACTGGCTGTTGGAGGGAAAATACCAGCAGAACATGGCCTCTTGTGAGGAGATGGAGAATGGAAGCTACGGAGAGAGAAAAACAGAGGAATATGATGTTCTCTCCAGCGAACAAAGTGGTGAGGAAGAAGTGGTATGGATGAGTGAAGAGAGGGAAGTACCTTGTTTCTTATAAGAGCGTACAAGCGGCTCTCTCAGTGCTGTCATTTTAACAGGAATGTTTAATGAGAGGCCTCTCTGAGTGGGGACTGATTGAGTGCATCATCTTTATCCCTCCCCCCTCAGTCTGATCCCGCTCTTTTCTTACTAAGATCCTTATTCTCTCTAGATTTCATCTCGTTGGAGCTCGCTCTGGGAAACTAGACTTCATTACTAGTGCTTTTACCTGAGGGCTTAAATGAAGAGTACCGTCTGAGTCGTTTACTCAACTATTTGGTCATTTTCTTCCGTTTTATTTCTTCTAGTAGTCGTTATTTTATGCTCCTTAATGCTAAATGACTTTTTTTCCAAAAATATAAGCACATCTTTTGTAAACACAATACTTTTAAGTGGTGCTTTTGCATTTAAAACTCAGCTTTATATATGTATATATCAATTAAATCAACTTCTCACTATTTTCCATTGCAATAGTAGGCATGGGGAAACAGCAGCATTTTAATCACATCTTGCCCTTTTCCAAAATTATTAATTGAGAGTGCTAAATTATATATTTGTTGTAGGTTTGACACATTCGCCCATTTACCGTATATCCACCACCTTATTTTCAGCCAGAGCTTTTATAGACATTATTGAAAGAGAGAGGGATGATGACCTTTATCTGGAGTAAAGGTGCTGGCTTTAACTGTAGTGTCTTAACTGGAGACCAAAAATAATCGATGAAATGGGCAATGTAATTAAGTCTTAAGTATATTACAGGGGCTGTAGGTCTAAGCTGGGCTACAGCAGAAGCTATTACTTGGACTGCAGTTATGACACAAAGGATTTGACATCATTCAAACAGATGATGAATCCAGCATCTTGCCATTAATGAAAAACATGATATATGTACTTGTATCTTCTTTGCAACTGTAAAACTTCCTGACACACCCAACGGACAGTGCCATAAAAATAACTTGAAATAAAAAACCTGGTAATTGCCAACTGATCTGAGGGAGACAGAAACCTGAGAGGCACTCGAACAATTGGGTGAGAGGACGCTACACACCAAACTGACACCAAAGAACACGTCCCGACGGACCCGACTGTTGTGTCGCCTCACGTCTCCTGTAGATGGGTGAGTCCTGATTCATCCAGATCATTAACCCAGATCCTAGTAATGAGCTGGTCGTGACGAGTCTCCCCTTTTGATTAAACCGAGTCCTTTGAGTCCCACACCTGGTGACGTACAAATGAAAACTATAAATTGTGTCACTCACTGCTCTCCTTATAACATGTAAAATCACATTACAATGTACCCCAGTCCATCTGCCTAGCCTTTAGCAAGTAGGATAGCTACCAGAAGTTATCGTTTGGCTCAGGGGAGTGGACGCGGATCAGTGAAACTTCCTGCAGACTCGTGCGGACTCAGAACCGTAACCTTAGTAGATCCAGAGATCCAGAGATTCAGGCAGACTCATCATGCACAAGTCAACAGCAGACTCAGATTCACAAATCCTGACTCACTGAATCAAGGGAACTTCCTTCACTTCCTGCAGACTCGTGCGGACTCAGAACCGTAACCGTAGTAGATCCAGAGATCCAGAGATCCAGCAGACCCGTCGTCATGCACGAGTCAACAGCAGACTTAGATTCTACATAGCTGTCAGTTGCAGCCATAGCATTAATATTGATTTAAACTAGCCTAACAGTATATTTTACTTAAGTACTGTACTTCTCCACTCCCATTCAGGCAAATAGTGTTTCGCTAAGCTGAACAGCCAATCAGAGTGATTTCTTTAGCCGACGGCCTTTTACCGACAGCCTACCGATTCAACATGGCGGAAGGTGTCGGCATGGCCAAAAAGACAGAACGGTGCGGGACACACCAATCTGAGTAGGGCGACAGAACGCTCATCGACGGCCAGACATCTATCGACGTCCGAAATCGGCCTGGTGTGTAGGGGCCTTAGGTGAAAAAGTAGCAGTTGTTTTATGTGTTGCATTGGAAAACACCCACACACGCGCACACACACACACATATGAGCAGAGTGGAACAGCAATTTCAGCTCCCCGCTCAAATCATTCTGTAATCACCCAGCTCCAGGCGACTCCAGGTTTTCTATTTTCCATTTCCCAATCGTTCTCTGCTTGCAGTGAGAGGAAACCTGCTCTAGTTAACTCCATCGCAAATATGATAAATGCTATCCTTTTAGTTGAATTACACAACACAAAGCAAAATTCAGAAGGGGTGTAATGGCTCACAAAGTCGATGGAGAGGCGTGAACAGGAGTGTGCAGGTCCGCCCCAGGCGGGCAAGACGCATCAGGCTTGGATTGAAAATGTTTCAACTTGAGCAACACAATTTGCTGTAATCTCAACTTTACTAATGTACAAAGACAGTGGCAAACGCAAAGTGCCAGCATGAAAATGAGTGAAATAATTGGAGTTCCTAGTCCTACTACCTGTGTGAGACAAAAGCCAGGAGGATAGAGGAATCAAAGAGTTCCTAATAGTAAACAGACACCATTCAATACAAGTGCAATGAATTGTTTGATACACTGCAACAGTATGTATTATGCATGCTGGAACATAATTAGAAGTAGTTCATTATTATGCCTTAATTATAGTCGGTAGTAAACTGACAGGAAACGAGGGAGAGAAGGATCAATTCTCAATCATCCAAATTATGCATCCGAGAAACAGAAAATCCCGCTGAGACAGTCTTTAAAATGTATTTATTAACAGTAATTCTACAGTGTAACACAGCCAATGAAATGACAAATAAAATCCCCAAAAACTCCTGAAATCTGTGTCAATGGTATATTTCTGCATAATGAATTCACATTCCCAAGGCCTTTTAATCTAAATGTAGCCAATTCTTTATCTGAGAAAGAGCGAGATAGAGTCTTACTGTAGCGGATTACTTGATGCCTGATTTGGAGCTCTTAAGATGTTTTTTGCTTTTCAAAATGAAATTAATTGAGAGCATTTAGCTTGATTAATAGTCACTATATTAGACACATGGGCTTAAAATACACATTCTGTGATATTCTGGGGTCCACTTGGTTGCTCCCACTGCCTCTCTGGATTTTGTTCTTGGCCATTTCTTACCACTGCAGCTTGACCAGAAAGGGAGGGAGTTAAAGTGGGGTTTCATTAATAAAGAGTAAAGCCATAGGCCGCTGCTGTAGCTGATGCTGTAATGATGAATGAGCACAGGGCTTTAGCCTCAGTGGTGGTGTCTCTGTTGAATCAGGCTCTGATTATGTCTTGCTGGGTCACACATGACTAATGGCTCTGGGGCCTAATTCATCCTTCCATGAGCCTTGCCATATGGAATAACTACTGGCCGTAACTGTCTGTGTGTGATCAAATTCAAAGAGCTGGCATGCATTATGTACTTTCACACTTTACATGAATTTTAAAAACAAATATTTCCTCCCGGTAATTTGTATTACCCTGGTGATGGCTCCTTTGCCCCATGGGTGCACAGTCTCTACATAATTAGGACTTGACCATTCAAATGTGGGATTAGGATGGCGCTTACTTTACTACAATATACTTCTCCTACCCTAAGGGTAGTTTTTTTCCCCATTAGGACTTCATGAAATGGCTTTTTGTTTACTCATTATTATTTTGCGTTCATTGCTGGGTTGTGATTGGTTTGTAGGAGGTATGAGGCGGGAGCCGTTGTATTGATACTGCCTGGGAAATTACTGCCAATACCTACAGCATGCCCTCAAAGACAGGTTTAGGAACATCATTTATTAAGGGAAATATAATGTAAAAGCTGACCACTAGTGGGAACTTTCTAATTACAACATTAATTTTTACCTTTTTCAACTTGACCATAAATCAGGAGACAAATGAGGTCATGGCAATCAGCAATTGCCAAAATGTACTGGCTGTGATGGGACCAAAACTCCAGTATAGAAGTCAGACATAATGCATGCCTATGCACCATTGGACTCATATTTTGACATCTGGAAAAATGTATTGTATGGACATAATTCAAAGGATATTGGCCTTGTGTTGCAGGCTTGCCAACGTAAAGCCAGAATCGAATGATTGATCACTCTTTACTCTTACTTTGTGTGTCAGGAAGGAAAAGTCCTTCTTTTTCGGGTAAATAAGTGCCACCACATAAATCCCCATAAAACTGTAGCTAATTTGACTGATGTACCGAACTCATACCCGAAATGTTGGCTTAACAGAAAATATTGCTATTTCATGACCCAATACGCCCACTCTCAGGCCTGTTGACTTGTCGTTTTGGTTTCGCTAGTCACCCTTCTGCTCCATTTCCTTAGCTGCAATCACACTGTCAGTATTTGATCTGGTGTTAAGCTGTGGCTCATTGCACCGGGCTGTGCTTGCTGGGTGCGAGCCATGTGGAAGTGGCGGGCATGCTCCTCTGGACGGATGGAGTCAGGAGCGGGGTGGAAGGAGCCGCAATCGAGAGTAGTGGCAGTGAAGGGATCCTTTACAGCTCCCTAGCCTTTATTTTTCCATTCTGGCGAGCTTGTTGTTTACTGCTCAGCAGCAGCAGCATGATTCTCTACTGGGCTAATTTGTCACCCCATAAAAACAGGACAGCACTGGTGCACATAGAGTGGGAGTCGGTGAGCTTGTTATGTTCGTGCAAGGGAGGGGAAGATAAGACGAAAGAGAAAGATAGCCATATATTCAGAAAAGAGGTAGCATCTGCGAATACAGTTTGGGCAACAAAAGGGAAAGGGGGAAGAAGATGTAGGCCAAACAAACATCTAGAGTAAGGAAGATAAAAAGGAGAAACAGTGATTGGATTGCAGCTTACCAGGCTCGGAGGAGGAAATGTAAACATACAGTAAGGAACATTAACACGTTTGTGTGTATGTTAAAAAGATGGCTCTTCCTCTGTCATCTTCTTCTCTGTGTTCAAGAGTAAGCTTGCTTGCTATTCTGAGGGTCTGCTGCTCATTAGAGGACCCTGCAGACTCCTTTAACAGTGCGTACTCAGCTGACCCGGGCACCGCTTTGTGACAGTACACTCCAAATATGCTGCTGTTACAGTACACTGTGATGGAATCGCTGTAACGATGATATGTTTCCGTATGCACATAGCAAAATCTGAAGTATTTTCTCTATCTTTATCCCCCTTCCATCTTTGTCTCTTTGTGCCGCAGTATGTTTTTCGACTTTTATTTCCCCTCTCTCCTCCTCTCTGTGTGCTTGGGTCAGTAATGAGCTGGTTTGGTTTCTTTTTTCTGCCACAGGCATATTTTTCTTCTCTTCTCCATCACAATCCCACACCCCCCCTTCCTCATATGCTATCTTGTTTTCTGCTCTCAATGCCTCTTCTCCCCCAAGGACCTTCCAGGTTGTTTTTTGTGTGTTTCTCTTATCCTCCATATTCACATTTCCCCCCAGTTTAGAATACTTTAATTCAATTCCCGTGAGAATCTGACATGCAGAAGCACCATGCGCTACCTACTGAACAGAAGTTGTCTCATGTTCGGCACATGTGGTCCTCATCTGTCTTAAGGTGTGAACAATGTATGAGCACTTGTGTCATTGCCCTGGGGCTACATGCAGACAGCATCACCCACGGCTCTGTGGTCGAATGTTTAAATGAGAGACATTCCCTCACGCTTGGTCTATAACAAGGAATCATGCATGTAAGCATACTGTGGTAGAAAGTGGCTTTCAAAGGCCATGAAGGCATGTAGCGTTGAAGGTACGTCTGAATAAATGAAACAATGGAAATGATTCATACAGTTTTAAAAAGAAAAAGGCTCTAAATACACATGATGCGTCAGCAAAGCAAGCTATGTCTGACATTTAAACTGTTTCTCTTTTACCTAAATGTTCTCTCCTGTCTTGCTGTGAAAAATCATTGGTGGGTGATTGGTTTTCGAATATAGCCTATCTGACAAAGTGGTGCATTTCTACCATAACAACATATAACAAAGTATGTTGTAACTGTTGTCCTTTGGTCTTAAGATCAGCATATTTGACTGTAACCTCCTCTCCACAGCTAAGGTACACATGACAGTTTTAAAAGGAATGGAACAGGAGAACAAGCAAGGAAAAAAGAGGAAAGGACATGAGAGAAAAAGTTGGAGAGCTATAGCAGGAGTAAAAAGAATTCCCATAAATCACTTCTTGCTCTTTTAACAAGCGGGGTGAAGTGGCTAGTATTTGAGGATTTACAGAGATACTGTCGCTTAGCCCCCCTCCTGCTAATTGAAACATGAGATGGGTAAAACCTACAGGAGGGATAAAGAAGCTGCTGTTATAATTCATGCCTCTTCGCCCCAATCAAACCTAAGCTCTCTTCTCGCTGTCATACCCCAAAGACAATTCTCGCAAATCCTTTTTGTTTCCCCGCCTGATTCTAGCAGTGCTATAGAAGTGACCCTGAGAAGCGCTCACTCAAAAGAGGAGTTTGTACAATCCGCAGACTGCAGGATTAAAGCGCCGGTTCCAAGGTATTTCAGATCCAGGTCCATTTGCATGGAGGAAGTGCCCGCAGTCTTAAGAATTAGAGACGGTATTGTGCCGAAATATTGAGGGTCAGGTGAGCTAGCTGCACTTGTTCAGCATGCAGTGCGCAGGAACAAAGCCCTTACTTATTAACATTGTTACTCATTCATGAGAAGGAGCCCAGCGAAGCAGAGCCATTTACCTTAGATACATTTAACAAATGCAAAACCAGTTTTAAAAAAAAGAAATACAAATCTCCTTATGAGAAACAATTGAATAGTTATGCAGCCTTAGCTTGAACCAGACTAGTAGACTTATAAAGCTTTCAAGACCTTGGGTTTAAATATAGCTTTTTATTATGGCGGCAACCACTTTAAGGGATTTCAATGTCTATACCTCAGTAATAAAGGCATTTTTCAGTACATGCACAATTGCTTTATTTTTGCAGGTTAATTCTGCTCAGAGTTTGTCTTACTAGGAAAATATTGACAACATATAAGATGTAGAAAAAATAAGACATTAGAAAACACATGTATTTGCATATAAAAACATCACTAATAACCACAATAACGAGAGGCAACGGCCACTTAACAGACACAATGTGGAGATCAATAAAAAAGCAATCAATAGGACCTTGCAGGCCTTCGTCCAGGGGAACAGAGGAAAGAAAGAAACTCATGGAGGCTGTAATTATCACTGCATTATTTCATAATGAATGTGTTAGAAGATCTTAATTATAACCCTATTTCTTCATTATGAGGACTGTCCATCAAGGCACCTTCATATGAGTCTTTAGTCATGATACAATTATATAAAATGATAAATATATGACAGCTGTTTCTGCTAACCCTAACACACTTGGATTGAACTCCTAGAATAAATATTATATTTCATCTCAAGTATGGATAAAGCAGGTCAACAGTAGTTGTGAAAAGCAATTTTAGTCATCAAATCTTCACCTAACTGACTCCAAGTTTCAAGTATAAACATACTTTTCTAAACAAATCTATCCACGTCCTGTTTTGTCTGCTCCCCTGGAGTTAAATAAACACTTGATAATAGATGGTCACCGAGCCCTGGACCCAAGAGCTGTGTTTGTGACTGGGGAATGTACACACTGACTTCTCAGGATGGGGAGGAAAGAGGGAAGTTACACCAGCGGTTTTTCTTCTGTTTTCTTTGGATGACGCCGGTCACGTCCATTTCAGTTATTTTAACTGCCCTCAAGGTCCATTTCACTGGAGAACACTGCTTTCTTTGTCTGAAACCTCTAACGTTTTACCACAGATTGTACAAACAACGGTATTGTTTTTTTTCTGAAGTAGTAGATATAAAACAACGAGTAAAAATCCAATCTATGTCATAAAGATCTACATATATTCAGTACTTTGAATATCAGTCAGGGTGGGTGATTTTATAAAATGTTCAATATGTTCAATATATTAGAGTCTAAAGTAGAAATGGTGAATCCATCTAGCCCACATGATAGCTATTTTACCCTGAGGCTTATTTTGAGTTGGATATTACCCTACTGGGTCAATTAAATGCTCTGCCATGTATGGCATATTTGCAGGGCTTGGCACCTGTCCTGTCTGGTTGTGTTTTGTGGTGCTGGTGCCCCAACCAGCCCTCCTTAATGAGAGTAGAGGAACAACAGAAGCAGATGGAATTGCCTGTGGGATTGTGGGAAGACTCAGGAACGGCTAGAAGGACTGCTGTGGGAGGAAGCTGGTGCCATGTGGTGGCGTGCCCACTCTGCCCTCTGGTCATCTCTGCTAGTCCTGCTTGGTGGTCATCCAAGCACACACTGGCCTGCCAATTAAAGATGGGCCCACAGTCAACCCTGAAGGTTCCTCCAAGCCCACAGGCCTCTCCCTTCCTTCCTTCCATCCTTAATCTTTTTTTCTCTCCTCCTTACTCCTTACCACTATCCAGCCAACACCCTGCCACGAATTTTGCTTTGTTGTTTATTTTTGACTCAATGGAAGTGTTTTTCCACCTCAGCCAGATGACTCACCTCCATTGACTTTGCAGGTGCCAGTGACACGCTCTGTTCAGATATGACAATGATGAAATATGCCTTGGCTCTGAAACACTTGCAGTACTGCATTTATGCAGAATTAAGATGCAAATCAGGATTACCTAAAGTTGCTGCTCAGCATTATGACCCTACATATGGGACACCTGTGCTTTCAGAGGAGTCTATCCAGAGAAGGCTCATAGTTCTTCATCCCTGGGGTTTTTAAGCAGTCAAGTTCAGAGGTCACCGGTCTGGCCGGCTTTGTGTAAGCTGATAACTTGTGAGAAAGACATGGAGACAAAGAGGGAGAGAGAGAAATCAGGACAGTAAAGTAGTAAGGCTGTCAGCAGAGCAGTGAGAACGGCTGACTGAGGGAGAATAGATGGGATCACAGGGATTAGGGAGGCTTGTTAGGAAACTCTACCCAACCTCACTGTCTACCATGTGCACTAAACTTGCATATATAAAACTTTAGAACACCGTTTTTTCACATTTACCTGTCACACTTAATGATGAAGTGATTTCTCTTTGTAACCTTCACCAAGCATAAACTAGAAGGTGCAACTCCTTCTCCGACTCTATCACCTCTATCTGTCTGATGAAGGAGGGTCGTGTTCTACTTCTCAAAATCTCCACAGAGACCTCAGATGGCAGGGAAATTCTCTGACTTCCATATGGAGGGAACAGATGTCAGGAACACATCAAGCACTCCCGTGTTTGATATCAGGGGGCGTTTCTTCTCGGGTCCTTCAGGAGGCCTTTCAGCTCAGTTTCTGATGGAGACGTCCACACTCCAGATTTCTGCAGTGCCTTTTCATTCTGATGGCACCCTGCCTCCACCACTTTCTTTTTCTTTCCCTTAATGGAGTTGTTGCCAAGGACCATGGCCTTAATGTAATATGCTTCCTGCATTCTAGATATTGAACAGTTATAATGCTTCAACAGGCAAACAAAATGCTGAATTTCGCAGGCAATCGAAGCAGTGCGGAATAAAACTGTCCATAGTATTTCAGCTCAATTTCAGGGTCAATTATATTGATGTATTCCTCCCTGTATCCCTCTTTTAAATGAGTATTTACTGTATAAGTCTTACACAGTTGACATGCTAAAGGCTTCTGCAGCTTTAACAAATGTATGAAGAGACTATTGAAGACATAATCAACACATCTCACTTAATTTGTGTGGGCTGTGTGTTATTTATTTCTCACAGACCCAAATGTTCATGTCAATTCCCATCAAACTACTGCCATTATACTGCAAAACACATGCAATTGAACTACAATCACAGACGGTTTTTTATAACAGCATCAATCTAACGCTTCAATTCTAAAACGGCTATATCACATTTCCTCAATAATTGCTGTGTTGTCAGACCTTAGTTTGCCCATGCAGGTAAAAGCAGTAATGGTGCAGTTGGCGGTTCTCCATATTTCTCTCTGTTTCTTCTTAGGCAGAACCAGTGAAAAGCAGAGAACAAAATATATTCTCCAAGTTAATGTAGCGTAGTTTCTGTGTAATGTAGAAGTTCAGACAGAAACTCTGTTTGTCACTAAAGTTCCAATGTACATTGGGTGACAAATTGATTCAAAGATTGAATCTGTTTTCTGGAAACTTGGACCCCCTTATGTTTTACATGTCATATCATATGGTGTCAGGTAAGTTGTCGTTAAAGATGCTACATTTCCATGAATCTGGATGGCAATCATTGACTAACAAGCATAGAATATGGTTTAATATTCACAGTCTGATTCCGCTCAAGGAACCACAATTGCAAATCAACAAGCTGTTATAGAAGCCGAACGATTGACTGCCTTTGCGGAAATTAGCAGAATTGTTTCCTCCTGATATAGTGAAAGTCTGTAATTTGGCTTACAGTAAACCACACTGTCATCAGCATCCTTATATTTCTATTTTGCAGTGGTTCAGTCTTCTGGCCATAGCTCAAAGGATTCCACCCTATGAAAAATGTATGCCACATACACACTTTCCTTTGGTATCCTACACTTGTGGGGACCCAAATCAAGATAATTATCTTCCTATCCATATTTATGCCCCAATCTAAGGGCTAAGGAATGCATTATATTCTGACAAATATACATTTTAAAACAAGCCTAACCCTTTAAAGAACTGAGGATTGGCCAACATGTCCTCCTGTTTTGAAAATGTGCTATCATCTCAGTGGAATTGCCTTGAATTAAACAACATGTATTCATGTGTGAAAAAGTGATAGTAGAAGGATGGTTGTCAATAATGAGCTTGAGTGTCCATTGTTTTAGTCAGAAGAACCATAATCAACAACATCATTTTGCTGAGAGGTTCAAACCTCTGTTTGTAAAACTGTTAAAAAATACTTGTTCAGCCAAACATTAAATATTGTTTTTTGGATAGCTAGATTCTGGAATAGATATCCATCAAACAGGCTTGTACTGTAGAATGGCGCTTTTTGATTCAGAATCATTAAATCCAACCATTTGGTAGGTTTGGAAATGCTATTGATTACCAAATAAATTGCTTTAAATACATTTTATGTTGAGCAAATACAATGATATGTGCTCAATGCCGTTTTATAACTTCACTAGGGTACAGAATGTGGAAGTAGAAAGTAGTTTGAAAAGAAAGAGATTGTTCCCTGGAGACCATCTGAAGATGAGGTCTTTGATGCAATCTGCTCCCATTTTGCTTTGCACTCCAGAAGGCAAAGCAGGCAAAGATGCATCTTAAACTGCAGCACACATTTGTTTACCGATGACAATAACATAAAGCCGCCTATTACCAATAAGAAAGCTCCTTGGCTTTCCTCCACCGTCAAAGATTCCTGTCATCTTGGAATGGCACTTTTTGCAGCATTACGTCTAAGGTAAGATCTGGTGTTATGGTGTCACAGAGAATCAAGCATCTGTGTGTGTTGTCGTAAAAGCCGCCTTCACAAATAAAGTATTTGACAAAACATGTTGAGAGCATATCCAAGGTGTCAGGAGTATACATTTCAATTAACAAATAACAAGCTACACATGCTGCCATTTTAAGCCATATCTCTAGATGTTTCTCTTTCTACCATGTGAGGAATCTGTACATCTGCCTCTAAGCCTTTTATATCCTGGAGCCATCAATCAGCAGAGTAAAACCTACTGTGCTGAAAGAGATGGGGTACGGTCCCATGAACATGACATGAATAGATTGAAAGCAACACCTGTACCCTGTCTGTCACACCTCAGCTGTGTGTCAAAGGCAAGCAGAAATACCTGCCTGTGTTTGTGCTAATATTTTAATTTGCAGTCTATTGTACGTATGGTAGCACCAATCGCAAAGGGACGCTAAGGTAGAGAATCATGCGGCAGGGACTGGATATCTGCAGCTTAAAGGTCCCATGTCATGGCCATTTCTACTGATCATATTTCCATTGTTGAGGTCTACTAGAATAGATTTAAATTGTGCAATTTTCCAAACTCACATTGGTTTCTCATACAGCCTCTCTTTATAGTATGTGTACTCACCAGGTATTCACTCTCTGCCCTAAACGGCTTGTTGGAGCTCCTGCCCCCCCCCCCATCCCTGTGAGCCCAGTGTGCTCTGATTGGTCGGGACGTAGCGAGGCTCGTTGCTGCTCACAGCGGACAGATTTCCGGGTCGGCGATACAGCGAGAACAAGCGAAACTCATCCTGAGCACACACAAACATTCACAGCCGAAGTAAAAACAATAAGTGTGGCTTGATATTGAGTAAGAAAAAGGTTTATAACGCTGTGAGAATGGATCTGCGGAGAGCATTTCTCCGAGATCCAAACTTGTCTATTACCAGCGTTCAGGGAGCTCTAAGCAAGTCAATGGGGACTCCCTGTTAGTTAGCCAAGGGATCCTGGTGTATGAGGTGCCCCACGGATTGGTCCATTTGGGCCAATCCGGTCATTTGTTGTTGATTTGGGTGTTCACACTGGAAACAAACAATGGAAAATGAGAAATCCCCAACCAGGCGTTCTGGGGCAGCATAGACAGGTACAAGGGTGTACTTTGAGGGTGTTTGACTCTGCAGACCGTTTACATGCATAAAAACCTTCATAACACACAAGGGGATGGGTGATAACCGGAAAAGTATGAAAAAGGGGGCTTTAAGATGCATGTTATGTAAGAGAAATCAATAAAGTGGGGCTCTTAGACCTCTGTGGTAGGTCATGCCCCTACAGACTACACCGGGCTCCTGCAGTGTTGTCCCAATAGCAGACAGGATTTGTACACACAGGCTGAGATGCATGTGGGAATGGGGTTAATGTTGCAGGGTTAGCAGGTCTAGATTGGTCCTGGTGGAAGGGTTGGTGTTGGGGTATAGAAAGGTGCTTACAGCTTAATATTGTTTAATTAAAATACAAAATAAATGCACTGAGAAACAGTTATTGATGATTTTAGATTAATCAATTCTTGTAGGATTCTCTCAAAGATCTTATTTCATTATTGAAGAGTTGGCCGAGAGAGCTGGATAATATCTAGCTATACCGAATGAGCAGGATTTGACAGGCCTTTAAGCTTTTTTTATATCTCCAGTAACATTTTAAATGTTTTACATGATGATGACATGTTTGTTAGGAAACGTCATGAGTCAAAGCAAGTGTTCATGAAAGAGTTGCAGTTAACACCCCGCTGTGCTTCATTTGAAAACCTTTTATCTACAAATTGTTACTTGTTAGAAGAGCCAAAGCGCTTCAATCTGGCTGGGTCAAAATGCACTCGTACGTGAATCTGTTAAGATTTTTGAAAGTGTCTCATACGCTCAAGTTTTAAAGTTTGTATCAACTCACAAGGGGCCAGTTATCCTTTAACTGAATCTAGACAATAGTCACCCAAAGTTATTATTCTACCCTCTTTCGTCTTCTTACTTTGGGCAAAAGCTGTTCTTTTTCCCCTGCTAAAGACAAATTAAACTTTACTTATTTTATAGTTTGTTTAAATTAGTCTAAAGCATATTTTTCCCCATTAGTCACCATTTTGAGGAAAAAAAACTGCATTCTTTCCAAAAAAGTCTGGTCAATTATGTTTGTATGCATACAGTGGTATCACATGTGTGGTTCTGATCCATTGCAGCTTTTAATGAACAAGTCTTTTCGTCTTGTTGTCCGTCTTGCCGTGCATTGAGGGTATATTTCCAGCCCTTGAGTGCCAAACCATGCAACATTAAGTGATATCTTTTGATTAGTGACTCTGCCTCAGACACAGTGGTGATGGGACAGCTTTACACCCCATCAACTGCAGTGGTGAGCAATTATGCACCGAACTGGAATGAAAACTAGTGGACCTCTTAACATGGAAACAGTGTTACTGTATCTTACTGCAACAGCCTTTGACAGAGGTGTGAAATGTGTATGTGTCACATTTCATGAGGAGTGTGTGGGCGGTACTGGGTTTAAGCGGGAGAGAGATGGTCAATGAAAGTGAAAAAAAGAGAGGAAGTGTAGCTTGTTCAATCACATGCTAAGTGACTCTATCGATCACAGATCTTCATCAAGTCACTTTTATTGAGTTGGAAAGGGGGGCGGAAAGGTGTTTTTTCTGGATTATTGCAGATACTTCAATTGAAATAACAGTTTTACAATCTCACCTTCAACCTCAATGACAGGAATGTATCAATGACTAATACTAGTTCAAATAATAATAACTGCTATGTTGGCCCATTTATTTGCAGTCTCTAACAGAGTTGGAGCTTTTTCTCTCAATTGATAAAAAAATAAAAATAACACATTACCCTGAGTAGAAACTATTTTCTGGTAACTTTGTTTCCTAGAGTGAGATCAGTGTAAGGCTCATACATTATGAATCACTCAGGCACAGAAATGTACTGGGGGACCAACTGAATTTCTGCCATTCCTAAGAAAAGGGCCAACAGTTTGCATGCAGATTATCATTTGTCTCTCATCCCATAT
Organism: Notothenia rossii; assembly: GCF_949606895.1. NCBI lineage: Eukaryota > Metazoa > Chordata > Actinopteri > Perciformes > Nototheniidae > Notothenia > Notothenia rossii. Next base: position 16,518,762 of record NC_136910.1, read on the forward strand.
CCAACTGAATGAGCCTCTTGGTTAGGAGCCGCCGACAAATATATTCTGGAACAATGTTACAGCCCATTACTCAAATTGGAGGCACAGACACAGACCCGCTGCCACTAGTCCAGATGTCAAAAGCTTTTATGAAAATCCCTAATGTGATTCAACCTGATCCGACCAACAAAAGGCCTCTTGTATTTCACACAAACACAATCAGAGCCTGTGTGATTGCAGCTGCTGCTCCCCTCATTATTGATAGATGCACAGCAGAGAGAAACAGCGGAGTTCAGCACGTTTATAACCAAATGCCTCGTGATAAGCCTCGGGAAGCCTTGCTTTATAACCTGCAGAAGTGCCGACGCTGTTCAATCAAATGTAGGTGCCTTCTACGCTTGTGCTTTGTCGTTTAAATGGGGACCCTAATCATCGGTATAATGCCTCTTCGAAATCTACAACAAGAGCCTGCTCTTATTCTGGCTTGTTAACTTTAAGCTTTTTTTGTGCAGGCTGACAGAATGGTGACTCACTAGAGAGGCTGCGATGTCAGTAAGGCTTTGTTCACTGGTGGATTCTTCAGGCCACACATATTTCTTTCCTTTACCCAAGCTGCCAAACCACCATGCCCTGTGAGTTTTTTTTGTTTAATACAGGCTACAGGTGGGCTGCAGCAGAACGTTTTCACATGGATTTACCAGACCACATGCAGTTACTTGTGTTGGGCAACTTTGACTTCCCTTCAGCTTCTGGCCTCATCACCCATCCTCTGCCTGGTAGTAAACAACTTTCCAACTGCAAGGACAGAGAAAAGGCAAACACAGGGACCAACACCCAGCATATCACCAGCTGTGGGGCTAAATGAAGGCCATTCATCACTGTAAACTGATTTAAGCAACTCAATGAAAATGCTGACGCAGCTGATCTGCTGATTACTATAATAATACCCTTTAACCTTACAGCCCCTTAACCAAACTTATTTTTTGGTAGATTTTGAAGGCATGCTGTACTACTTGGGTGAAAAAAGTTTCCGAGTAAAAGTAAGCTTCAAATGTGTCAACTGCTAAGTTTAGCAACCCCTCCCCCCCTTTTTAATTCCTGGTTGTATCATTCATTTTGCATTGTTGCATTGTTCTGGACTGTAATCATCTTGGCTATGAGGAAGTGGCTTTTTCACAAGCTGTTTTAAGGTTTCGGGTGGTTTTTGAGGCTGCGGCCCCCGAAGGCCTTACAAGGGGGTGAAGGCTCAACCCTGCTATTTCATCTCCATATATAGTCAGGCAGCTCCACCACAAAGTCAGGGCAGACTGCCTGTCTGGCTCTGGACTGGGTGTGGCCCACCCTGTGAGCACACAGTGGGCAGAGAAGAAGGATGGAGAGTGCTTAGAGCTGCTGCAGCACTTTCTCTTGTGTAAACTCTCACCCTTGCTTATTTAACATGTCCTCAGAGCATGGCCTTAACATGGACGTAAATGAGCATTTTAAACCCTCTCCACATGTGTTCTTCTGCCGACACACACATTTCATAACCTAGATGTGCTCGTATTAAAATTCCCCCTGTTGAATATCAAACAGTTTTGCATAAAACCCCCTGCTGCTTATATTTTACCACTAGCCTATGGGAGCCTAGCCGTTGGCTTAGTTGCCTTTGCTGCATGTCATTTGTCATGTTTATGTGACTGACTGGTCAAAGGTGTTTAAAAGGAAGGATTTTAACAGTGTTTCAAAGGAAAGCAAGCTCCCTTTTGCTGCAAGTAGATCAGGAGTGACAGCTGCATTTGCAAGGCTATGTTGAAGAGAGCAGGGTAGAGGGGAGAGCACATCCCCCGATATATGAGGCTCTTTGGGGCAGATGAAATGTTTCAACGTATTTACTGTATGTACAAGCGGGCCCACAAAGCATCCTCTCATCTCTCACTAATGACTCTCTTAATCTGAAATTCTCCCCCAAAAGTAAAAAATACACATACAAACATGCAACACATTCACACACATGCTTGTGAAAGATGGAGGGCACACATGAAAGTGACAGGGAAAAGAAAAAAAACATCACATATATGGAAAAGGAAGTCAGAAACATTGATGATGCAAAAACAGAATTAAGCAGGCTTTCTCCCAGCATGCTTATCCTAGAAAATGGTTGACGTGTGAACTTCAGGTTCCATCTTTTCACCCCACGCTCCGCAGTGGGAGGTTTGCCAGTGAAGGCTCTAAGACGACAGGCATACACACACCACCCAACAGCGAAGACAACTTTCATAAACTACTAAGTATTCATGTGTCTACTTCATCTATGCCACGCTGATAAAAGTCCCTTATAACTTGACTTGTAAATGCCACCCTGTTCTAAAAAGGGATTAAAGAGGGTGCCAACTTTAGGCATATTTGAAGGTGGAAATAAAACATTGGCAGAGATCTGTGGTTGTGTCGGTTGTGTGTGTTTAAAGAAGGATAGGTAGAAATTGAGACTCTGTCTGCAGGAGGGTAGTATTGGCTGAAATTGGCTATTTTCTTCTCACTCGCTTGACATCTAGAGGTGCGCGTGTGAGGCATTATGAATTCATAGGCTCCGGGGAGCCAAATGAGGTCCCGTCACATAGAATTTACACGAGACAGAAATCACTTATTCTCAATGTATTATTTTTTCGTGGCACTTCCACGAGAGGTTACCACATTTTTTTTGTTGCAATGCCTCTTCCTTCTCTTCACTTTCCCCCCCTTCCATCCTCCCCCCCAATATAATCTTCTCCATGGGGCACAATTTCCGTGGCAACTTGGTCACACTTTTGATTCAGTATACTATAGCCTCAACTTACTCAAAATCCAGTTTTCCTGTGCCGTCCTTTTTCCTCAGTAGGTCGCCTATCTTAACAGCACCACAAGCAAGCTGTAACCCTCTCCAGTTAAATGCCAGGCCCTGTGCTGTAATAGAGGGCACTCGGAATGGGATTTGTACATAGCGTGGATGAAGCAGACGCACAGTGTAGCAGTTTGAGTGGTGGACCTCTGGGGACCTCCCTGGCCCACTTCCTGAAAGTCAACATCAGGCCTCATGTGGCATCGTGTGCCAACTGGGAATTGAGACATGATGGATGGACTGGGGGTGGGATGGCGCTCTTAAAGAGGCACTATTGAGATTTACCCTACCCTACTTTTGTCTCTGGCATGTTTTTTTTTTCATGGCCATCTTGGAGTCAAGAGCAGCCTGTTCTTGTCATACACGGCCTATTCCTGTCGCAACAGCTGGGGCATTATTGTGGCGTCCCATCTGCCCCCCCTATGTGATCCCATAATCGCAGTCACAAAGGCAGTCTCATTTTACCTATAGTATGCGTGACTTGTCAAATAAGCTAAACATTCCAGAGCCTTCATCTGATGCATGTATGTCATTCCATTATACCCACTACCCATATTCCACTCCAACCCATTCCTCTGCTGCTGTTCATTCCTCCGTGGCTTCCTTTATTCCCATTGCGCCTTCCCTCCATTCCCTCACACTTCAGTCACCTGATACCCTTGATGGAGGTTTTCCCCCAGGCCCAAGGCCAAGCGGTTCTCCCTGTAGGCCCAATGCCTGGCTAGGACCACATGGCACCTAAAAGAGCTCGGCTGCACCACCGGGGCCATGGCCCTTCGTGTTCCTGGAGGTCACACGCCCTGACACAGATGTTTCTTGTTTGTTCATTTGCGTTTTCTCTTCAAACATGGCTAATCCCTCCCAGCAGCTCCTCCTTTTTCTTCACTGAATTTACTCAGGTGTTCATTCAGCCTATTCATTTAGTCTGTGGAATGCAGTTGAAATCCCAGGTTCACAGGGCGGCTGTATTTCATGAGGAAACTGGGAAGTTTGGATTCCAGCTTGGATTGCTTTTTTAGGGGCTCAGGGTTAAACTGGGTTTAAACAGACATGCTTTTGAAATGGAAATCTTCATGTTAGTGCTGCCTGGGCAGCAAGTCTACAAAGCAGGGAGGAATCAGTGATCGGGAAATCCTTCCTATCTCGGGTGGAGATATAAATCAGCAGACTGTACAGACTGTCATAATCGCTTTGTCAAACCCACAAATTACATTGCCAATGGACAGCTGAAGCTTACTGGTTCAGAGCGATAGGAAAATAGAATATAATTAAATAACAATCGGATATGTATTTTAGCTTGATCAGCCCCTCTTGTGCTATGGTTTAGGCTAGTTACACTAGTTTTACATCAATAAAATATGAAAGTGTCGGTGAAGCAGTTGTGCAAACACAATTTCTCTCACTATGAATTCCCCAATGTACAGTACACTGTATAATGATTAATAGAAACATTAGAAAGCAGCTACTAATTACCCCTGATTGCTTATGAAAAACCAAGCCCATAAATAAGCATATTTATGTATACCCAATTGGAGTTCTTTATTCCGTTTGTTTAACCTATTGTTAATGTGTTTGTTTTGCCTCAGCTGTATTTTCAATAATTATATTACTCATCAACATTTCAATGGGACTCTTTTTTTACTTTTCTCAGGTCACAGGCCTTTCATAAATGTGCTAAATCCTGGATGATGAATCTATTAATATCCTCGTGTAAATTACTCTTGTGTCGAGCAAGCCACCTTTTATTTATTACCCTTATGCTTTTATAATAGGAAAGTTAAATCAAAACATTTTATCAAACAAAATATTGGGACAAGATAGTTTCTATGTTAGCTGTCATCTCTCTGCTTACGCTCTGCAAACACGCAGAGTTTAAAAAAAACAAGACACAAAAAGAAATATAGGAAAAAAAATTGTTTAATCATTTAAAGATGTGGAAAGGATTGGGATGAGATATATATGGGACGAAGAAAAAAATCAATCAAAAAAAGCTGTCATGGGGGCCGTTCGAGCATTTCCATAGCCGTTTTAAGGCTTCGGCATACACTTCAAAGAGAAGCTCTGATCCACTGAGAGGGGTTGGAAACACATTTTCATCCATTTGGTTAATTTCTAGGTGAAGTAGCATGTGTAAAAACGTTACAAATACAACTAAAAACCATCTTACAGCCCGTCCACACAGCGGCGTTGCCTATTCACTTTGAATGGGGTGACGTCACTTTTCGCCGAACTGCATTGTGGGAAGCAGAGCGGAGCTTTCCTGGCGTTTCAGGCTGCAAAAGTTGAGCAATGTTCAACTTTTGAAGCTTCTGAAGCTTTCGGTGGAAGCGTCAGCCAATCAAATCATATGCCAGTACAAGCTCTAGCCAATCAAACCGCTGCTTGTGTGTCAGGGGCGGGAGATTCATGTGATTGGTTGTTGGTCGAGCTTCAGACGCGCCCGCCGGCAAGCTTTTTTTGAAGCTGTAGTGTGGACGGGCCGTTAGAGGCACTCTGATGCAAGAAAACATGGTTTGTTGTTTGTCATTCAGAAAATTGTGCATGAAAAATTGCAAACAAGTACTTAACAAATCGTCACGCCTTGCTCAAGTAGGCATGTTTTTTTGAAAGTTTCACAAGAGTGTGTGAATATAGGAAGGCTCCTTCAAAGATGTAATTGCTCACGCTCCCCTTTATTTTATATGTAGCACCTCTTTCACTCTTATTGATTCCTTCCCCACGGCTAGTACTTAATGTACAGTATACGTTTCATGAGGTCAGCTTAACCTGGACCTTTTATTCGTAATTTTATACTTGCCTCACATTGCTTCATCAGTGTGCGACTGCAAAGGAATGTTGCTGCTTTAGCCCCATCCTAATCAATTACCAGCCGAGCCCTGCTGACCTGAGTTACTCTCTAACCTCCACCCTGGAGTCCCACACAGTTCATGTTTTCAGAGAGCCACTAATGCACACCTTGTTTTTATTTTCACTCGTTTCATGTTCCTACTCAGGAATGCGTCCATTTAACGCCTGTGGGCAAGCACATATAAATAATCTGGAATAATAATTTGCTATTTTCTATTGTATCCAAGTTAAAATAGCACATTAAAATGTTCTTCAAAATATGACTCTTATTTTCCAGCTTACCGTCTGTATCTCCTGTGATACATACCCATTAAAGGTATACATTTATATATTATTAAACCCATATGTTATCTAATTTACACCTGTGCTATACAGCTTTTATACGGTTAGACCATTATTACACCCAAATACACACGCATATAACACCAACATTACACCCATATTGCACTTATTTTACACATTACAATGCTGCAAATTGACATAGCCTGTCAAATGAAAACCATAAGAAATAAGCATCCTTGTAAATACTTAAAATGACTGAAGTATTGGTTATTACAGTATGATGGGTGTCCTAGTTTAAAATGAAGTATTCTGCAACTTGCATGGCCTATTATTCTACCTCAAAGCCAACTTTCCCAGATAGCTTTCTTTTTGTAGCATACTCGAGAGAAATGTGACATATTCAGAATGTGTCTTAGTGTGTGTGTTTTATCAGCCTTTCAATAAATGTATCTCAGTTAAAAACAGAAGTTGAAAGCAGGATAGCTTTTAATCATCACATCCAGACATAATGATTTCAACCAGCCTACTAATAAAACCTAGCTGTGGGGATGACCACATTCACAGAGAAGTTCTCTGCATTATGCATGTGAGAAATTACACTCTTACATAAGTTTGTTCTCTACATAATTCACTAGAGAGCACTTAAAACTTAACAAATGTTTCAGTTTTGTATGTATGTTAAGCCCTTCACTACAGAAAAAAAGGCAAACATAGTAAGAAAAGACATGCAGTAACGTTGGTCAGCTGGTTGTCAGGGTCACTATGAAAGAGAACAGAGGATACATCGACAAGTGTGCAATTAGAGACATTAAAGCAATTAGTCGCCCAGGATACACGAGCAGAACAATTGTAATCAGTCTAGATAGCTTTGAACATAGGTGTCTCAGTTTACTGTTTCACATGGCACAAACACTATGCATATTAATCAAAGTGTGATAAATACATTTCACGCCTGTGGCGGGGAGGCTCCTCACAGAATGAGGACATTGGAGTCATTTAGGGTGCATACTCCTGTTTGCATCTTTTTCATGGTCATAATAACACATTTCTACGGGTGTGAACAGGTAGCTTGCTGTGTAGGAAGGCACACGAATAAATGTTTTTCTGGTGTGATATCCGATTGAGTCCAGGGGATATTATAGGCATTCTTGGTAAATTTTTCTGGCAATACATAAAAGACCAGAGGCAAGAAAAATAACTAGGAAAGCTTCAATCGAGACCTCTGTGCCAAGCCCTAATAATCTCCCCAGGTACAGTAACTCTGCACTAGATGATTACAGTTATATAAAACACATTTTGTTCTGACGGTGCTCGAGTGGGATGGTGTGACAAAAGTCAATCGTTTTTTTATTGGAAGCACGAATATGCACAGTAAATGTTATGCAAATTGGGCCACTATTTATCCACAAATTAGTCACAAACAAACAATCAAAAAGCAAACTGTGAAAGGGAGGTGGTAGCCAAGACACAGGAAGAGAAATTGATGAGATGAACATAGGTAGTATGGACATATATATCGGTGAAAGATGAAAGAGATAAACAATCAATACAAGAAGGAGACATTCAAAGTGAAACACAGCCAACATGAATCTAAGAAAAGGACAAGATAGGTGTTAAAGGGTGTTGAGAAAAAGCAGTAAAAGAGATGCCGGAGGCGTTGCGGTGGGAACAAGAGCAACAGATGTGCTTTAAGTTAGCCTGGCTCGAGGAATGCAGCCCATGAAAGAGGCCAGATAAAGTGACCCTCGGCCTTGCAACCTGATCCCCTGTGGCACAAGCATCTCTTTTGTGCCCCCCCCCCCCTCCAAACCTCGGCACAATGAGCTTGCTGGTTTTTCAGACCACTCCAATCAGACCAGAATAGAAGCGGCAGAAACAAGTCAGCCCCTTACTCCTAGAAATGCTCGCTAAAAGCTAGCTCAGCTCCCAAGTGCTCAGCTCCCAAGTGCTCTGCTCCGTGCTCCGGTTCGCCCTTAATTATCCGGGGCCTGGCATTCAGCTAATGATCACAGTTTCCTTTCTCTTCCTTTAACCCGAGTACAGTAGTAGGCTTGGCCCCTTCTCTTAAGGCTAAAACTGGATCACCATGACATTCAAATAGTCGAGGTGCATACATAACCTCTCTCCTTCTCATAGAATTAAGAATTACAATGTTACACATTTCCATCACCTACTGTGTCACCTTGTCTCCTTTTCTACAGGTGCTAATCATATTCTTTCCTCACTCTGTGTTAATTTGCCACGCTTCTTCTTCTTCTTCTTCTTCTTCTTCTTCTTCTTCTTCTTCTTCTTCTTCTTCTTCTTCTTCTTCTTCTTCTTCTTCTTCTTCTTCACCGTCTCCTACAGAGCACATTCTTCGTCAGTTACACTCGTGCAGCTGCCCACTGTTCGTGTGTTCTGCACCTGTTCTCTGGGGTCCCCTGTCATCTCCCTAAAGCGCTATGATTGAAGTTAAGCCGTTGTTAGTCTTTATGTCTGGATTCCTTCTCGCTGTCTGTTTGTGGGGTCCATGAGACAATGTCCCTCTTAGTTTACTCTCCTGTTTGCAAATTGAACTTCAGTTTTTCGCTCTCGTGTTCTTCAACAAGAATGATCAAGTGCAGGAACACTACATAATTTATGTTTACACTCACACACACACACACACACACACACACACACACACACACACACACACACACACACACACACACACACACACACACACACACACACACACACACACACACACTGTACTTCAGCCCTGCCTGGCAGGATGGTTGTTGTTGCACACTATTAGCATAATGATCATTTACATAGGGCAGGACTGTTCCAGGTAATTCAATCTATATGTAAAACACTGTTGCTAGAGAGGCAGGGGGCTAGTGACAGCTCAGCTAACCCATGCTGCCCGGAGCACCTTCGTTGCCATAGTTATAGCCGGCAATTAGACCTAGTCCACATCCATATTTAGAAACCAAAAGTCACATCTACATTGGGCGACCATGCATTGATTTGATAGACTTTTATATAAGGACATGATGCTCGACCTGTCATAAACACATTCCTGTTATAATAATATAGAATCCATGCAAATCACTAATTAATTTGGTGAAAGCTGGGATTACAGGATTACTTATTGACACAGTATGCTATACTGTATATAGGCAAGACATTGTGACAATCTGAATGGTTAACCAACTGCTGCCCCACAAACACCCCTCAATGTCCCCCACACATGCTTGTACTGTATACACCAACACTATTTCCCTCACCCTTATTTTTTGCCAATCACGTTATCGTCCTGTAACACTGCACTGGCTGCTGATCCGTCATGCATGCAAGCCGTCACCATAATGTTATCATCATCATAATAAGCCTCTATTCATCCATGAATGACAGCCGACTAAATCTGAATTGACTGACTAATTCTGATTTGCCAAGTTTGCGAGCTTCCTCCAAACAGAACCAACTCTGCCTTTTACGGAGCGTTTATTTTTACTCCCTTTATTCCCACTTAGAGTCCATTGTTTTATTTCCAACTGTTTTTTTCTTCTTATTTGCCTTCATCCTCTTCCACTTCCTTCATGAATAGTTAATTGAGTCATGCATAATTTAGGGGAAGCAGCCAGAGATTTACACAGCTCTTTGTGTCTCTGTGTTTTGTTTGGTGACATATTCAATAATTGTTTAATATATCAAATTGACTGGGAGTCGGGAGCCCGGGCCTCGCGTGCAGCAGTGCCTGATGATGGCAGAGGTTAGCAACAAATACTCTCCTACAGTAGGAGACTCCACATGACTGCCAGAGGAACTTACTACTACTGTAGCCTTCAACACCCATAATTCTTCGTTTTCTTATTGGCTTCTCGGAATACTTTGCAGCATGCTAATAAACCACGGAGTCAGTTTACGGTCATTCATTGTGTGAGAGACTCTGCATTGACCTCACACTGTGTCTGCTTCAGATTAGCTCCGCTGTGGTGTGTTTGCATGCCAAATGTGTCTGACAGTGTCCTATTTGGTTTAGTTCTTTACATAGCAGTGAAAGGGGGAATTCAAAAACTTAGAAAGATTGCTAACATTAATAATTTCATATTTCACAGAGGACCCAGCATGACATTTGCTGGTCCATTCCTCTTCAGTAAAATATGGGCTTCTATTCATTTTTATTCATCCCGATGGAATTGCTCAAAACTGTGAATTTTTGCTCTACTTCCATTGTGTATTTCAAAAGGGTTTATGCACTCCGCTAGACCCAGAACATGTTATCGTTTCTAATATGTCGAGCTTTCAGAACTTGTATTCGTTTTGGGATACCTTTGTTTTATTTGTCTGAATAATCATCCGTTGTTATAATCCTGTATTTGGTTTTCTGGCAACATTTCACTACGCAGACGCACTAAAAAGACAAAGCAATGCAATCAAATCTGATCCTCCGGCAGCTTTACCTAACATTCACATATCCTTTGTTGTTCCCCCTAGGGTTTTTTTTATGACTGAAGGGAACATCTTTGCCAAGTCCTCTTTAATGAACAACTTCTGTCAACCGGTTCCCTTCATACAGTCACTTGTCAATTCCACCGATGTGCTGGTTTTTCAGTTGAACCTCAAGTATTTGCGGATATTCCTAATTGTATTTTGATTATTCACAAGGGAATTGCAAAGTTAATCCTCTTCGTATTGATATTGACACTGTGGATTGTTTTTCAGTTAAATATGAACAATTGTTCAGACGTTGGTTGATTTATCCCGACTTCCAACTAGCCTGAGATAAATATACATAGCTGGATATACATTATGCGACCACAGAGCTTCTGTGTTATCATATCCCTTGTCAAACCTCTGGGTCCGGAGCTGTTCTTTCATCCCTTGGAGTCAGTGAGGCCATGAAAGAACTCTGACTACCATTTCATGTCCTCTGTAGCCAGCCAATGCTCCTTTCAACTTTTCTTTTTGTCCTTGTGGACTGATTGAAAACCAGCCAGGGTTTACACTTTAATATCCTGTATATATGCAGGGTTAAATATTTCATTTGGAACCGCTGAAGAGAGAACTGGAAACCCAAATTCGACGTTCAAGTGTGTCCAGCCCTGCCTCAGAACAGGCGACTATTATTGATATCCCCTTCAGCGAACACTCAGGTTGTAAAATCCAACAACTCACTTGCATTGTTTTCAATACATACAGTATTGACTGGCAACGCTAATTGGCTTAATACATTAATGACCTTCAATAATGCATCGTAGGATCAGAAATGTCTTCTTGTTCTATGACATTTACAGACAATTAAACCCCATGATAGGCTCTTTGTGTAGCCTTGGAGATGGATTTGAATAAGAAATGAGTTTTAATGAAATTAAGTATTCATATTTAATCAATGATTTGGCACATGGAATGTCAGTAACACCAGTGATCATTGAAGTCCTTCATTATTTTTGTCATAATCCTCCGCCTTAAATTGCTCTTGGTACTAATTACACTTTAATGAGATTCTATGACATTTTTGAGAAGTTCCTCCTCACTGCTCTGCAACAGTTACATGTGTTTTTGTTTTTTCTGATGAGCCAAAGACGAAATATAGCTGTTCCACTACCTTTTCTTTGTTACCAGTACTGAACATTTATATCAAAATGCTATTGAAATTCGCAATAAGGACTAGAGGAATAATAAATATTCTATTCTAAAATTTAAAAAAAATAAAGCTCTCTCTCTGGTTCAGACCTTGAAAAAAGTCATGATCATTTACAGTACATATATTCCAATCAAAGTAAGAATAATGATGCATAAAGGTTCATCCCTCCACTATCAGGAACCGTGCTTGTATTGAGTTGAATGAATCGTCATTATTTTTTTTCATATTTTTCAGATTGTTACATTAAATGAACGATAAGCATTAGGAAAAATCTGGAGGAAAAAAACTGCTCTTCTAAAGAAAATGTCACATTGCATGTTACTGTCAGCCGTAAGTGATGTGCCTCGGTAGAGAGACACTTTCCTCTGGCTTTCATCCAAAAAAAGTGTCACTCAGCATCTGCCATTGAGAATCAAAGGGAGAACACCTCGCTACAGTAAAAAATACCATCCGCTGCTCGTTGCACACTGCCATCTTGAGTTCCTACAATTTGCAGCGAGCCAAAGCAGGCGATACCACTCGTGCCACTTGACAATTTGGACCGCGGGAAGAGTGTGAAACACTTGGACCGGGGAAAACAATTAGACATTTGGAGAAGTCTGCTGCTGCCTCTTTGCTGTGCGAGATTGGCGAAGGCAACTTCTGAAAAAAAGAAAGACAGGTGGAAAGATGGAGAGCAGTGGTGTGGATGGATCTCTCAAGCAGATCAAGCAGCAGGTGTCTAAACATGTCATTTCAGAAAGAGAGATGGACACGAGAGGGATGTTTAGCTATATTGTTCGAGATAGGCACTACATTGTATTCCTAGGAAAAGTAATGATTAAAACTCTACAGGCAAGACATCAATACGTCCAAATTCTTGCCCCAGGAGGGAGACAAATAAAATAAAATAAAGCACAAGGTTACCTGGCTGTAGCGAAAAGAAAGAAACACAGAGTAGAAGGTGTCAAAATAAATGAGAGATCGGTGGAAAAACCAAACAAGGGAGGAAGGTTTGAGTAGAGATCAAAGGAGCGTGAGGGATGTGTCTGCATGCAGCCGTGGAAAGAGCATTGGAGAGTGAGGAGTGATATGTCCGTGACAGCTGCAGCATCATTAGTGTATTAGGATCAATCCTCAAGACACTTGTTTGCAGTCTTTGCCCATACAGAGGCCTCATGTAATGTATATGGGCATGGTCATGCAGCTGCTGCAGCAACTTACAGGGAGAGCCTGCCTTACTTTTTCCCACATCTGTGATCTCTGATCTCCCTCCCCTCCACCTCGACATCTCACCATCAGCACCGTGGGTATTTCTCTCGTGCGCTGCCCTGCCGGCCCATATCTGATGTTGACTTCTAAAGCCAGAGGTCAGCCTTGAGCGATGTTTCTCTGTTGAAGTTCATCTATCTTCAGCCTTTCTATGTTGACAATTCTATGTTTTAAAAAATAATTACATTCCTTTCTCTGCTCTACACCTCCATCCAGGTGGTTCTGTCACGCCAATTGGTTTGGCTCCCCCCGTTGTTGTGGCTATTGGTATATCAATTTACGTCAGCAGGCAGTAATTTGCCAGAGACAGTGGGTGTGTGATTAAAGATCCCTTACCACCCTGAGCCAGGCAGCTGGCACACTGTGACAACAGAGCGTGTCGACAAGACGTACATGTAGGCATGCTGACAGATTTATACAGTTGCTCAGACACACAAAGTAACGCGTAGCCGGCTCACTGCTGTTTGCTCCAATCTCTGCATGTGTGTGTGTACTCACATACTGCCACTCACATGTGTCCTTGAATAAGGCTGATTGAACCAGGAGCTCATTTGAATCCAACTTTATGGGCCGTGTTGAGGCCATTGCATGTGGATAATAATAAAAGCCAAGCTTGACTGATTACTTGTGTCATTATAGTACCATGTATATTCCTCGCGGATCATTATGCGGATGCAACCATCCCTGGTACGCGGCCCTTTCTCACTCTACTGAGCGTTCTGTTTGAGTTTCTAATTCCGGACTTAGGACAATAATTGGAACAATGCTCTAGTCAAAAAGGCACATCTCATCCATTGCAGGAGCACTCTGTTTGCACAGCTACATGGACAAATATCTTGTGATTTCGCTATCGGGCTGCTCAATTATATCTGGGCTACCCCTTTGTGTTTGCGTTTCCAGTCTTTAGAGTTATCTTCTTCTTGGTCGCAAGTAAATGTACGCAGGACTGCTAAAGCAGTGTCACATTAACAGGGTGAAAAAAAGCCATGCTGTCTTTCAAGGAAGGAGAAAAGGTTGACAGAGAAGAGGGATAACACAAGAGCTGAGCCTTCCGTCTCATTTACTAAATAAAGCCAAAATTGTCTAGCCGAGAGAAATGTGCATTGTGGCAAACATGATCTCATTGGTTCCCTTGTTTTAGAAGTTGATTGTTTAACCTGCTGAACCTAATAATGATACATTAGACTCATATTATTGCACATGACAGCACAGCGATTCACACGAGCTCTGCATGAGTGTATGCATTTATATTGTTTCTGTATCATCGACACTAATGATGCCCCAGATAAGTCTTTGTCTCTATGGTAGTTACAATGTGGCACATTGTCACACATATTAACAGCATTCGGTTGGTTAGCACTTTTTTTTATACTGTTGCGTGTATGCAGCACATTTTTCAGTACATATAGCACAACTCTTTTAAAACAACTGTCTGCTTTGTCAATGCTTTCATCAGAAGCGGTAAAGCTAGAGGCTTTACTTGGTGGACAACCAGAAACCCTACTCCTAGGTGACTCATTGCGTTTCCCACAGGCACGTCTGAATCATTGTAATGGCCTTAACAGCAGCTGTCTGGTTCTACTGCGTGTGCCTGTGCATTACTATGTGCTGGCGAGAGTGTGTGTGTCTTCAAAAAAGCTCTGCTTTTCTCCTCATCTCTCGAGCAAACATGTAGAGCCCTCCATCCGTCTCTAATTGCCTCTACCTCACACATCATTTGTGTTTCTGCCGTAAAAAGAAACATTGAAACTCTACCGCTGGGGATCCATAACCGTTTTCAGCCTATATGCTTTTTATTGCCATATTTAGAGCGTTCATAAATATAGAGAAAAGCATTAGGGAAAAGAGAACTGAGGAAGAATCACAGCCAAGACACCTGCCGCTATTTCTGTAGATAATCTGTCAGACAGGCCAATAGAGTGGCGGTCACACACTCCAACAATCGGGAAACTGAAGCGATGATGTTGACTGCATTTTGGAATGTTTGAAATATTCTCAACATGTAAAAATCCCAGATTAAAACGTAATATTATAACATGGTAAACTGTGTCCAAATAAAACTAATGAGTCCAGAGGCAGCTACAACAATGCAGGATTAGGGAGGTTAGCTATGCATTTTCAGCATGAAGCAATAGTTTTCCGTCTCAAGCAGGTCCAGAGTTCTGGATGAATAAATTGGATTTAGAATCAACTTTTATTTTAAATAAAGTCACCATTCTTGCAAATTCCTATGCATCTAGACCAGGCCCAATTTGATAGAGCTTTTCTTCAAAGGGAGAAAGAGTTTTGAGCTTGAAGAAGTCTGTTTTTATTTTGTGATACAGATCCTCAGATGAGGGACTATGTTATGCAGACTTGATCATCTTTATTTTAGTAAAGCAGAAGGTTATAAAGACAGTCTGAGTAAGACCAGTTTTATTTAGTATGCAAGGTTGTTCTTGCTCTCACTGAACCACAACTGATTGTGTTTGTAATGTTCTCTGGCCATTTGCCCACACCATAAAAGTAACCCTCTATGAAATCGCAGGTAGCGGACATTGATAGTTCACTATTATTAATCAGAATGACGTTTTCAAATACATTTTTATGTAAAGGTCCTGATCTGCTGCCAAGTTCGTTAACACTGCAGCTAATAGAACACCAATTAAATCATTGATTTCTCCATTGGAGTTTTTTTTACAGATAAAATATAGTCAATAGCACTTCATTTCTATTTGCCCTGGAAAATAACAGATCTCCTCATGTATCTGTGTGATGGGTGTCAGACCTGAATGCAGTCGATACAATTGTGCAGTTGTTACATTAGATAAACTGTAGGCAACTGTATATTAACTTACACATTTAAAACATAAGTCATTTGCTGTCAGAATCTTTCTCTTGCCCTCTATTCAGCAACAGTTATACTTTTAGATTCTTGAAAGGCAAAGAAGGCGGCATGCGATCGATGTGCGGTCGTCCAAACGCCCCCTTTAATGGCAGCACACACAGCCTGAGGAGTCTGGCCGCCCAAGAATGCTATAGGTGTTGTCAAATGTGCTTCGCACTACACCTCTCAGGTGTGTGAACACTCACACACATTGTGCATTCCCCTGCTGTCCAGCTCTTCCAGCACGAGCTGATTATACACAGCCAGGTTCATATACAAACACACTCACTCAACACAGATAGCCATACGCCTCCAGATTGTTTAGCATACAGCAGGCATTCGCTCATTGTTCTCCGGGAGTCGCAGGGTCAATAAGTACCCTCCCTGATAGACTCAACATGGAGAGGATGGAGGATGAACAGAGCTAGCGTTGCATACACATACATCACCCTCCCTTGTGCACCAAGGCATACACGCACTTTTCACAGAGCTGCACTCACATATTTAGATGTTTTCCTGCCAAGACAAATTAATAATAATACATTAGGCATTTAGCAAAGGTATCAAATAAAATATGTATTGAGCACTGTGCATGAACCAGAATGCTCACAGCAGAACAACCTAATGCTCAGTCATACAAACAAGATTTGAATTTATTTCTGAAGTTAGGCAAAGTACATTCTTAATTGTATCGATTTGTTGTTTTTGTTATTATAATTTGATCTTACTTTACATGTTTTTAGGAATGTAGTTGCATTTAATGTTGACATGAATTGAAATGAACATACATAACAGTGGAAAGAGGTTGTAAGGGACTTTTTTTTGGGGGGGGGTTTCAAGACCACCCGATCACGCAACATAAAGTGGACTAAGTCAGCCCGATGCCACCCATTGGTTTATGGAGTAAAAAGTTTGTCTTTTTTTTGCCAGACATCTTGGTTTGTTGGATCTAGAAGTGACACCATTTCAACCACATGTTAAACAAGATACGTTAAGGCAACCAGAATGTTGCTGTCGTGAACTGAAAACACGCGTTTAAAGAACTATCATTCAAAAAATGAACATCATGCTTGTTTGGACTTATTGGACTACCAGCCGATCACTCCCTTCTTGATATTAGAAATTGTAGTTTAAAAGCACTTCCACTTCTCTGAACTTTTCAGACCTGAAGTTTGAACCTTGGTTACTTTTCAATTGTTTGAATTTAATTTTGAGACCTGTTTTGCTTTTATGGCGTGTGAGTTTAAAATCAGACATAGCCAAAATAAATATAATAAATATGAGTATCTCTCCACTTCATTTTTAGTTTTTCACTTGTCTTTATTAAGCCAGACAGCCCATTGAACACTGCAAGGGGATGAAGGAGGGAAAAAATAAAACAAAGTGATGGCTTTTATCATGACTCAATTAAAATTGTTTTTATTCTACTAGCAACACAGACGAAGACTTGGTCGTGTGTGCGTTTATGTGTGTGTGTGTGTGTGTGTGTGTGTGTGTGTGTGTGTGTGTGTGTGTGTGTGTGTGTGTGTGTGTGTGTGTGTGTGTGTGTGTGTGTGTGTGTGTGTGTGTGTGTGTGTGTGTGTGTGTGTGTGTGTGTGTGTGTGTGTGTGTGTGTGTGTGTGTGTGTGTGTGTGTGTGTGTGTGTGTGTGTGAATGTGTGTATGTGTGTTGGTATACAAGAAGAGATGTGACTTAATAGCAGTTTAGCATGGTAGCGTCAAGGGATCTGGTTGAAGTGTCGTCTCTTTTAGCTGTAAAAGGCAATCAGTTAGTTACACTACCCCACAGCTAACACATTTCCCACACTTTCCTCTTTTATTTCACAAGATGATTTTTCAAGACTTTGCTAATACACAATTACATTTTTCATCGAGCAAACGTTCACCAGCATAATATATTGAAAGATAAATGGATTGATCTTATGAGCTTAAGGTGAAATAATGACCTTATGCTACTGAATATGACTTAAAAACCTGAAAGACCACACGTTTTTGGAACCTGCTGTACTTATGTGTCTCTTCATACTCAATTATTTTCATTGTTTATCACTTTCTTTTTCAGTTCTAATTACCTAATGTCCCTTACTAATACTTCTTTCCCTCCAACCTTCCAGTGCCCTCTTACTTTCCTCCTTCTCACTCATTCTTGTAGCTCTTCCCTCAATTCCCCCTTTGCTAATTTTAATTACAGACAATAAATGTGATATTTTATTAATAACGTCGTTAATGTTAAAGTTTTAACCAATTTATTCCCCCGCAATTAAAGTTGAAGAAAAAGATTCTTCCGGAAGAGCGTTTGCTGTACTCTAGACTCTCTTGTTGCGGCATGTTTTTTTTACCCATACGCTAAACGCCTGAAATCCTTGAGGGGTTTTATGCCTAGAGGCTCTAATCGTATGCAGGGTGGAATAAAATGCAGGTTACAAATCTCTTTGTATCGGTGTAACTGTTTTATATTTTTGTACTCTATGTACATAACCAGGGATTTACATGTGTTTTGGAATCAGTTCAGAAGCGAAGAGGATTTACCGCCTACTGCAATTTCAAAAAGCCGCACTGATCAACTTGTAATTGAGGCTGTTTTTGGTCGACAGATCATTCAAACAGCACGGAGCCTTTCCATAGTAACTACCCCATTTTATAATGTCCCCTTAAACACCTCGGTCAAAGATTAGTCCGACGAAAAAACTAATGACAAGGTTTATTGACCAATACCTACAGTAAGCAATAACTTTTTTTCGCACCAAAAGTTATCATCTGATTGAGTTTGTCCCTATGTCATTATTTTAAACTTCCTAACTGCTGTTTCCAAGGCCAATAATCAACTGTAAAGAACAGCTTTTAAACCAAGAACATGACCAAATATTCAACGTTAATCTTTCAATACTCAGTGCCACAAACCCTTTACTCACAAAGCGTTAGGGTTTGAAATCCTGCATTGACAAGAGGCCAGTCAGGCAGAACGTTTATCATTACCAGATCTTTATTATTTGCAAAATATAAAATACAGTAAACCCAGCCTTCAGGGGGAAAGCTAGCATTTCTCAGCCAGTCCATATTCCACGCTTTGTTTCCATCGCACCTGCAAAGAAGATTGACGAGGGATGATCCATCGCACTTGGAAATTCACATATAGTTACGAAAGCGATACACCAGCAATGCCCCAATTAGCTGGAGAGGCGCTGAGAGTTAAAGCCATCCGTGTCTCCCTTGAGTGGTGTGTTATTGACAAAACTGCTTTGAGGCAATTTGAGAATAACGGCGCTCTTTTTATATGTAGTTTTGAGTGTGAGTGTGTCGCCGTGGTGCGAGGAAACAAGCCATTAAATTGAGCACACGGTCTGTACACAAAAAACACAAAACTGTAGCACACTCACTCTCCCTCCTCCACTCTGCGTGTCAGCGGCTTTTTCATTTGTCCCAGCAGTGTGCCGTATTCTTCTGAATGGTGCTCAACCACCTCACGTGGAGAGAGAAGGATGGACAGGCCCACCGAGAGCCTAATTAACCCTAATTAAAGACTAGAAATAAGAATGAAAAGGCGAGCTGCTGCGCCATGATGGCCGGAGCTGCTGCATGCCACTGTGGTTTTCTTCCCTTCTTACTTTTGTTCCCTATTAATTTACTTTTTCTAACTTACTGAATGGTGGCTTTCTAAAAGGTCAATTTGGGATACTCCGAGTTCCGTGAAAATCCACATGGAGACATAAGTGAAGGACACAATAACCGGCAGGTCATGTTCAAGTTCATTATTTACCTTCTGTTCTACTCAGGAGCTTTGAACATATCAGTTCTATTTCTACTATGAAGTATACTGTACCTGCTATGTAGCATTAGGCATCCTCATTTTAGCTGCATTATATGCCCTGATAAGGCTCCTTGTTTAGGGGGCCAATAAGATAGAAGGCCCAGGAACGATAGTGCCCATGATTGTGATTCATAGAGCCTGTTCTCCACCTTGCTCTTCATCCTATCCTCCATGTACGAGGCAGATTATAGGGCAGACTAATGAGTGTCAGTCTAAATGAATGACCGTAGCTGCCAATTGTACTGCTGCCACCACACCGCCCCACAGGCCCATCTCCCCTCAATGATTAAATACACTTACTTCTCCTTCCCTCTTCTCATTCCCCTGTGGCTGCACTTCCTCCTCACCTTCTCAGCTATTTCAAATTAGCTCGTTACCGTCCCAGATGAGAAGAAAAATTGGAAATGGTATCCCATCCTCTGTCTGGATGGATGGATGGATGGCTGCTTTCATGATTGTTTTCTTGAGCAGGCACAACACAGAGCTGAGGAACGGCGTAATGGTGTTCTCAGAGGTTTGACAAGGTGGATGTTGCTGCTGCATTGTGCTTATTGCGGATTGGGGTGGCGGAGGTAATGTGATTTCTGACTGAAGCGTGGCGAGTGTAGGTTGAAAATGTGATGTCTAAAGACCGTTGGGCATTTATCAGTGTGTGTGTGGGGGACTTTGTGTGTGTGTGTGTGTGTGTGTGTGTGTGTGTGTGTGTGTGTGTGTGTGTGTGTGTGTGTGTGTGTGTGTGTGTGTGTGTGTGTGTGTGTGTGTGTGTGTGTGTGTGTGTGTGTGTGTGTGTGCGTGTGTAAAGGAGAAGAGGAAACAAAGAGATGGCATTGCTCATGTGTCAATTTTCTATTGCAATATATAGAAGACAAATGATTGTGTGTGTTGTGTGTAACGTTTGTCTGTATCTCTGTGTAAGTGTGCTTTTTGTTTTGCCAAAGACTTAATGTCATTCCTCGACTCTCCCTACCCCCGAGGCTAGTTTTGATGGGCTGGTATCTGATTTTGCACCATCTCGCACTACCTCATAACCCTATCGCCCTGAAGGAAACATACATTGTACGGTGTCTCCTTTCTGTCCATCCATTGCCTTTTCCCTTTGAGGTTCTGATCCGCCGGGTGTCCGTTCATCACAACGCCTGCATGAACGTCCGGAGATGCTTTGTTTCATCCCCGCAGGCACCAAGCCCTATCTGAGAGATTGGAGACAGCTACAGAACATACACGCCTTTTGTAAATTCTTTCAGCATATTACTGCCGAGGTTCCCCTCTATTGTTACTGCAGAAAAGAAAGAAAGATTATTTGAATCTACGATTGCTTGATATCATTTACTGTGATCTGATATGATAGAGCGTGTCACTTCTGCTATCGTATATATGTGTTTGCCTTATTCTTGTCTGTGGTATAATAGACAGTTTTCATACGCTATCTCCATACAGGGAAAACCTTTGCTCAGGTCTAATCCTGTTAATGCTAAAATCTGATTATGGCCGGTAGCCTATAGCACAAAGGTATTGTGTATGTGTGTGTGAGAGAGAGAGGAAGAGTTTGTGTGTTGTAATATAGAGCATACAAAGAGGAACAAATGACAAAGACAATTTGATAAAGTCACCCTCAGGGGAATAAACTTGTATTTGTGCATCTGGATATCCATATGTTCCACTCTTTTAGAACAAAAACATCTCTCTCCTTAACGACATGTTGAATGCATCTTTCGAGGATGCACTGAGAATCGAATCAGCTAGAACATTGGAACATTGACTGATGAAATATTGATTACCAAACATCAAGGAATATTGTGGATGTAATTCAATACCTGACCTTTCCTTTGCAACACATGTCAGCAGTGTAGAACACAGTCAATCTCCGGGCAACAGACTTTCTCAGAGTGTATATTCTTCAGCCGAAAATATGAATATCATCAGTGGTCAGTCCTATTCTGAGGTTTTTAAAGTATTCTAGTGAGGCCCTGATGCTGGACTTAATTACTGTTATCAGCCTCCACTCAGATACAATCTGTCAAGCTGTCATTTGCGTCTGCACGTCATTGTGGGAAAATCAAATTCCAGTTTTTTTATATTCAAACACTGCCGGAATAAATCATGATTTACCAGTTGAGTCTTGGTATATTATCGTGAGCTATGAGTTATGTTTGGCTCATTAAGATCCTTTTTCAACCAATTTGCGTGGGTGAAGTTACGGGCCAGCAGTCCATTGAGTGGAATCAGTCAGATTAATCAAATACAGTATGTTTTCATAGTTAATAATAAAATAAAAAAACAGCTCAACATGTTAATGGAGATTCATTGCCATGTTTGACATGCATGAGAATAACCACCATATACAGTAAGGAGCTGAACACACTATGTTTTTGCATAGAAGCCAACTGACTGATAAATAATGGTTCCATGCAGGTGTGGGTGGATGAGGATTTCCAAATTGGATATAATTATAAAGTCAGGGAATTGATAATTGATGAGTATGTGCATATTTAGGCGATATCAGTGCTGATCTACGCATCTCTGTTGAATGCAGTTGGTATATTTTATAGCTTGCCTGGGGATCCCTCTTGAAGGGGCTGGTAGAAATTGGAAGGTTAGATGATTACAAATATTCCCTCAGTAATTGACTGTTTGGGTACTTCAGAGAGGGCAGTTTGACACTATTTTAGTCATTGATCGATACATATGAATACAGTATAGCAGAATAAAACACTTGTACTTCTAGCCCTCTTTGTGCAACTTTTTGAAGTTATTCTATTTTTGTCTTTGAAGTTGGCTTGTCCTACTCTTATTTTTGTTTTGTTTTTAAATCTCAGCAGCAGTGTAATAAAAGAGATATTCATGCTGTGTAATGGAAACCACCTACATTTAAACCAAGAAATGTTGCAATGTGTCACCTTTTTTATCTGTTCATCACAGAAAGAGTCACAAAAAGAAAAAGAGAAAGTGGAGAATGACCCGGGAGACGGATTTAAGACTGTTCTTTTGAAGTAAGACACAATCAGGGGCTGCAGTGACCTGTTTCCCCCCCTTGTAAGTGTATTATGCATACGGGGGTGTATGTGTTTGTATGTAGTTCATAGGGATGCATACAGTTGCTCAAAAGGGCCTTTATCCAGGTAGGAGGCTGGCTTAACGAGTGCAGTGGATACTAAAAGCAGTAGATGGTCAACCGAGCATAACATCTGGGGTAGATGGCGCGAAACATTCAGTGTTTACTCTTTACATATATCCACAAAGTTGTGATGAACTTTGACGAAGGATTGGAGAAAGTTCTTCATCTTAAAGGAAGTAAAATTGGTCCTGTTTCTGTGGATTACATGATGTCGACTGTGCTAACATAGTGTTAGTCAATTCATCACCAATCAAACTGCAGAAGGCACACATATTGTTGCCTCATTTACACTGGCAACACAATCAAAGCCAACACATGTGAGATTATTTATCATTAGAAGATGTTTGCATGTGATATCACGCTGTGTGTCGACAGTTAACAAACATCATCTTTTCATAGTGCACCTATTCGGACATATATTGCATTGGTAACAACAACCACACCATGTTAGTTGACTATTATAATGAAGCTGGCTTTTATTAAAAGTTTTACAAACAACGTTGGTCAGGAATAGCTCCGGTAATATTCAAACACTCTCCCATTTGAAGTTTTATATGAGTAAATAAGTCCGTCAATATGTCTATTGAACACACAGTCATTTTATTGACTTCAGATTCCTCTGGATGAACACCTTTTTTTCACAGTTTCAGTAGCTTTAGTGCTAAAATGTCATTTCAATAAACTTCATAAGCAGCAGAATGTTTTGATCTGAAGGATGCTGGATCCTACACTTCCCAGAATGCAATTTGTAGAACATTTGTGTCTTGTAATGCTCCCCTTTTTCAAATGCCACAACCCTAGTTTGTAAGGAAGGCTGTCCATTAACAATTTAAAGTATCCGAACCTGAGCTGATATTACCCTGATGACATCACTGTGACCTCCAGATGACACTGGTTTAAACATGTTTTTGTTCGAGACAAGTGTTCCCCTTTCCTACTGGCAAGAGTGTCTCCTAAATTGTCCATTAAGGAGCTAATCTTAGCCATAAAATGTTGCTTGCATTCGGCCCCTAAAATACAAGACGATCAAACGTAAAAGAGAAAGAGAACAGGGTGTGAGGAGGAGAGAAAGAGAGAAAAATCAATTAAACATGAATGCCAACCAGGGCGAGGGTTTCACTCTGTTTGTAATTGTAAATATTTGATAAGGAAAAAGACAACTCACTTAGCACACAGCCATATGCTAACAATGGCATTATGAGTAGGCTCTAGAAAGGCATGACAGGGCCTCCCCCTAGGCTCCCACTGCTGGACATGCTGGCATGATAGTCACACACACACACACACACACACACACACACACACACACACACACACACACACACACACACACACACACACACACACACACACACACACACACACACACACACACACACACACACACACACACACACACACACACACACACACACACACACACACACACAGGGCTGTATAGTATGTTGTGTCAGTGGAGTTTAGCCATGTATATGATGACATTTCAGCTCTTGGAGCCAAAACAACATCAAGCTGCCGTAACGCTATCTGCTGGGACGGGACCCCTGTCTGCCCCCCTGCTCTCAAGAGGGACCACATACCAGGCCTGGGCATTACTCACACCTCACCTCACCACCACCTGCTAACTGAAGGGTGGGATACCCTTCAACGTCCCTGTCCCTCTCTTTTTCCTCTCACTCTGTTGGTTTCATTTCCATCTCCTGCTTAAAGGGAAATGAGGGCTGCCCGATTATGGCAAAAATCATAATCTCGATTATTTGGGTCAATAACTGATATCACGATTATTAAAAACGATTATCCATTTACTTTGAAAACATCAATTTATTGGGGAGAAAAAATGTGAACAGTATGTTTTTAACAGTTGATTACCCTGAACTTTAAGTATAATTCAACTGAAAAACCAATAAAAAAATAAAGTATTTGAAAGAAAAATAAATAAATAATAATAATTATAAAATAATCGTTTATTTCAATTACGTTGTTTTCGTAATCATTGCAAGCCACAATCGTAATTGCGATTAAAATACGATTAATTGAGCTGCCCTAAGGGAAATACAGGCTTTTTACAACGTGGGTTTTCTTTGACACTCTACATGGCTCGTGGTCAGTCCGAGATGATTTGAATAGCAATTTCTATCAGGTATCCATGGCGTCTAATGACTCATGCCATCCCCTGACTTTTCAATTTCATTTTTAGCTCTACATAAATTGGTTTAGATAATCTGACTGAACCTGATATTCAGCCTGTGCTTTTAGTGATTTACCCGTGTTCCAGTACCTCAGCAATTACTCTGATAAGTAGCATTTTACCATAACCAGTAGAAGCGGACGACAAATCTACAAAAATAACTTGTAATACCCCAGCATTTTCTTTGAACTCCTTTTTTTCCACTTCTGTCACAGTTTCATTTCCTCACTCAGCCTTCTTTTGGCTCCTCATGTCTCCCTTTCTTTCTGTCCTCCTCTCCCACTGGTATTTTTATTCTCTCTTGCTGCCATTTTCCCCCGTCTATTAAACCGCTTCTCGCTAATTACTTCTTTCTCATGTCTCCTCCCTGCAACTAAATGACAGTAGTCTGCTCTTTTGATTCTCTTCCCCTGCACACCCCTCACAGTTACAACAGCAACATTGTCTGACATTAAGCGGCTCGCACTTACAGGGCCCCCGATTTGAAACTGTCTCTTCATTTTATTAAGGGAGTTGACTAAAAAGCTTCTTCCACTTCCTTCCCCGACTACTGCTGTCTGTTTTTTTTAACGTGACTTAGCATGGCAGACAAAGCGCTTTCAACAAGAAATCAGAACAGAGAGGCTTGCTGGAAATGAGGATGGTTAAAGTGAGGAGAGTGCGGTCATTTAGCAGGCAGCATCGGATGTGTGAGGCGCCTGCTGATTCTCCCGCTGATTCTCCCGCCGATTATTGTTTTGTTTTCAGAATTGCTTATTTCATGCTTGTCTGTTTTTCGCCCTGTGAGTGTGTGTTTCTTTAATGACCTTCCATGAATATTACATGCGTGGCGGAGGACAGAAAGAACTGAGAGGAGAGATGAAATATAGTCCCCGAACAGACATAAATATGGAGTGTGGACTGCTACTTGGAGGGGTCCCAGTTCACCTCCTGGGCCCTGCCGTGGTGCACTTGAGCAAGGCACCGGACAACCCCCTTTCCCCCCACTCCCATTGCTCCCCGGGCGCTGTGCAATAGCTGCCCACTGCTCCTAGTACTAGACTCCTGGTACTAGGATGGGTTAAATGCAGAGGCCACATTTCACTGTGTGTGCTGTGTGCTCTGCATGTGTGACCATTAAAGAGGGTTTCATCCCTCCCAATTCTATCGGTGGAACAGAAGGGAGAGAAAAAAGGAGGGAAAATAGAAGCAGAGAATGAAAAGACTTGAATAGAACAAGTTAAAAGAGGAGAGCAGAACAGAGGAGATGAGTGCAGAGAAGGGGATGAACGATGACAATAGAACAAAACAACTGGACGAAGAAAAGTAGGAGAGTGGGGGAAGAAGAGCTGGGAATAAAACTATTCTTTGGGATTGAAATGACTTGAATTGAGATGAATTCAACTGGATAGAGGAAAAGGAAATATAAGGAGGGGGAGGAGTGGAGAGTCACTGGCCAGTGCAGTATGAATGTTGATCAGGCGATTTTGCTGGCTTACCTTTAGCATGCTCAAATGGGCTGCCTTGCTCACACTGAGGGAGCCTTGTTTATGGAGAGAGGACTAAATCAGACATGTATGAGGCAGCACACATGTACACACACACTCCACACAGACACAAGCCACTCTGGAGACATCACAGTGGCACAAAAAGCATGGAAAACAAACACACACACACACATGGGGATCCAGATTATTTGCTTACAGTACCTGCGTTTTTAAGGCCTTGGGGGGTCTCTGGAGTGCGTAGGTGTGTGGGTAACAACGCTCTCTTAACCATACAAAACACACACACTCAAACCAACCGAGAGATGATGTACATCTCAGCAGACGCTTACACGGCATATTCCCTCCACGGGTCTTTCTGTTGCTTGCCTAAGGAGACCTGCTGGTTACAGCTTTAATTTCAAATGAAAAATGGTCTGTGCTAGACTGGGGTAAAAAGTCTTCAAGCGTACTTCTTCTCCAGAGCTTTTAAAAGTGTTTGAATATTATTTTAATTGATTCATTTTTGCAAAGAATAGCAGATGTTATTTATAACATTTCAGCTCTTATTTAGCCGATGAGTGAGTGTGATGATCCAGACAGCAGACAAAATAGATTTCAATGTTTTCCTAACACCTAACAGTCATCACCTCTTTTAGTACTTGAAAGATGAAGAAGAGCAGGAAGATAATGTATTCATGTGTGACGCTGAAGTTAGACTTTTTCTGTGTGTGGGTAAGTAAGAAGATTACTCTGTGTCTAACACATTTTGCGCTTTGAAGTGTGTTCATATGAGGTGTGATGATATTTAAGGTACAACTTGCTCAAACCCGGTAGAAGGGATGAATCCAATGCCAGTGAATATTCCCTTGCCGTTGACTTTTTTCACTGATTTAAATTACCTTGATCTACAGTAATTTAAAAATATTGCCGTGAGCGAGACACTGGAATGAAGAAAGCCACGGAGAGACAAAAATTATGCTGAAGTTGATTTAAATGTTTCTTTTACTTTGGAGCTTAAAGCAGTCCGTACAAATCCAATATTCTGAATACTCATGGTGTTGGTTTTAAATGATGGTTCAGGCCCATTTTGTATTAATTTTAGGAAATGTGACACTGTCTATAGTATTTACTTCTTGACTGAAACGCGTGTTGATGTACGCAATACACATGTTCTAACTGTATATTGGTCATACAGTACAGGATGATAATGTAAGGAGGAAACATCTGTTAACCAATTTTCACTGAAAAATAACCCGACGGTGTATATTTATATATAAATATTATAAAACGAAGTGCAGAGATTAAGTGGAGCAAACCTTTAGACCAATGGTTCTCAACTGGTGGGTCACGGACCCGTTTCGAGTGGGTCGCAGATGTGTGAGTGAAGAAAAAATAATTGAAAGAAAAAATAATTTCCTTATTTTTCTTTTTGGAAAAAGGTCAAACTTTTATTTTGAAGGCCCGATTTTCTAACGCTGTGCATGCAGTAGGCGTTGGACTGGAAGTACCGGAGAACATAAACGGTTTTGAAAATGTCTGTCACGTAGTGATCATCTTCTCAATAAAACATCTTTGCTGATTCGAGTCTTCTGGTCAATCAGTATCAAGATTACTGCCGGAAGTCCCCACGGAGAATAACTTTGCGGTAGAACTCTTTATACATCCATGGCAACAACTTCAGATAAAAATGAACACATAATTAAATATGACCCCCGGTTTGATGATTGACAGGTCACAGAACAATGGGAGCTATCTACCCTTACCCACAATTTAAAATAATTCACACAGACTCTCCCCTCTTTACTCTTCTCTCTGTGTGGAGCAGCAAGTTCAGCTGTCAGAACAAAGTGACAAACAAACAATGGCATCAAATATTATTAATATGTCGGGTAGTAATAAATTAATTTATTTTCTTCTCAGAGTGCACCAGAATGCGTAGTTTATATGTTAGTATTTAAAAAAATCTCCTGGGGAACAATCGCCCCAGACCCCCCTTCTGGGGTTGGGTTTTCAGCACGTGTGCCTTTTTATGTTATCCAGTTCAACTTTGATTCCATCATCTCATTAAACCTTTTTTAAAAGCATTCCTTCGTTCTGTGAAGGGGTATAAGGGCTATATGCACTGTACCTCACTTTCATTAATAATGTATGCTGAAAAGCGTATATTACTGCACGATTTTTTGTTGAATAGATTTGAGTGGTTCAAATTTTCGGCTCGCCATCTATTGACAAAGGAAAAAGTGGGTCCCGAGGCCTGACCAGTTGAGAACCACTGCTTTAGACGATCATCGCCCGCGGCATCTTCCGACCTTCTAGTCCGACCAAAGCCACCAAGGCCGCCCCGGGAGGTGAGCCACGACGGGAGCTAAGCTAACCCAGCTAGGAGCTAAGGGGGGTCCCTATACGCAATCTACTCCTGGAAAATAATTTATGAAATAAGACTCCAAGTTAACCCTCCAGCGGGATCAGAAACCTGGTTCCCTCATGGCAGCCCGGATCGAGCCTCTGCACTTTGGACCCAAGGACAGATCGCAGGACTCTATGGACGATATCAGGCGAAGTCTGTGTTAACACCAATGATGCTTGGTGGTCAAACGTTCGTCAATGGACAGTGTTTTCTGATATTGAAATGGTCTACACTGATAAATCACCCTTGTTTTTTTTATTGCTGCTCAGTAAATCCCTGCTGATTTTGTATTTGTTTTGGCATGTTTTTTTTTGTTAAGCGTTAATGTTCTACAGCATTTTTAAGGATCCATTTATCCTTGTTTTTATCGCTCGAATAACCCACTCACAACACATAGAATGTTTCCAGTATTGAAAGTTTAAGAATACAAATGGAAAAAAACTCAAATGAGTTGCTGATTAACCAAAGTCTCTTTAAATATATAACTTGAAATTAGTGTTTTGTTTTATTGACTTGCTCTTCCAAAAACTAAACGCCAATAATTACATATTTCAAATAACAAAAAAAAGGGAACCAAGTATAACCCAAATGTATGTAACGGTCCAATGCTCCTGTATTGCTCCTTCTATCCAGAGGGACAGGACACGAGCAGAAATACCTTCTTGTTGCTCTTCACTATCAAATTCTGGGGCAGTGCAGTGTGACCGAGCGATATCACAGCCTGTCACACACTCTACAGCCGCAACCAGCACACAACCCTTCGTTCCTGCTGTGTATGTAGGTTCAGCATTGTGCTCGCCGTTGTGTATGTGTGTTCCAGATGAACTCGAGTGGTTTTAGATGGTTTCATCTGAGCACCCTTGTGTGTACAGAAGGACCAAGGTGTCAAAAAAGTGACCGCTCTCTGCTCTTTCTGCTTTTTTCTCCACCCATACATCAACCTGCCTCCGCTCCATCCATCACTCATCCATTACTATAATGCTGTAAAGTCACCTTCTGCACAACAATTTAAACATCCTCCAGGTTTAAGCATTGTTTAAGATTCTACAAGTGTGTATGTGTGTGTTTGAGCACATGCTAAAGTTGTACTACTGGCTTCCTCGTGTGCATGCACTACTCTAGACTAGCAATTAAAACAAGCCATTCACTTATCACGAGCGTCTGTTCCCTCCCACTCAAAACACATCTCCTCAGTACCACAGTTGTGTGCGTGTCTATGTGTAAGAGAGAGGAGATGGGGGGTTTGAATCTCAATCTGACACTTCAATGTGTGAAATGTAATTACACATGCTTCACAACCATCCACATACACACATATAGGCACACATAGAAAATATAATGAAAAAATACGTTAATGCAGTACAAACTTTAATCCTATCAACATTTACTCATACATTGGCCCTTTACCTTTCCTATTAGTGACTTTTCTCAGGCTACTTTTATTTTCCATAAAAACGCCTCTCTGCATGAGGTAAAGAATACGTCTGTGAGTGTCGAATGGCTTCAAAGAAAACTCAAAATGGATCAGTTCTGTAAACAGTCGGGCTGGACCCCTATGACCACCCTAGGGTAACCTTGAGCTAAGCACTTAACCCCCAGCTGTTCCAATGGAGCTGCTCAGATGCCAACGTGTTAGTTTCCATGTGTGTGGCTGTGATTGTAGCGCTGATCAACTTACTTGTGTTAACAAAACATATTCAAACTTTTACTGATGTTAGAAATCCAAGAGGCAAGAGGTTGGCAGGGTGTCGTCCTGGGACATGGAACTCGAGTCTGTCCCAAGGCATTCTGGGCTTAATTAAGCGAAAGCAATTAATTAATAACTCCAATGTTGTACAGAGTCCCCGATTTTCCATCTAGAGAAAACCATGCAGACCTTTTTTAATGTTCGAGGCCATTAACTATGAATTGTAAATGTTTGATGAGTGTTGGCTCTCTGGTACTTTTTTCGGCTACTGCTAGCCGGTTATGTTCTCTGAAGCATTGCTTTAACTGATGCAAGATCCTGTTTCTTGTACTCCTGAATATTGGATACACTAGTTGGTGTCATATTAAAAATGTGATGCTATAGTACACACTGTAAGCCGTAATAAGGACTTCCCCTTTTTGTGAACTCGACGGAAATATTTCAATTTTACTATGTATATTTGTAAAGAGTTATCCAGCAATTTAGTATTGAGTAATGACATATTAAACACATGATTAATGGTCAACATTGAAGCCAAAACTGATATATATATATATTCTTACTGACTCCAAAAACATTGGATCCAACATTACTTATAATGCAACGTAGCTTGGTAAAGAGACCTATTTCAATCCAAGTAGTCCTCCTCATTTAGAGTAAACTGAACTTTATATGTTTATGAGTGCAATGACTATTTAAGACAATAAAGTATTAAAACATAAGCATAAGAGCTTATTTTGTATGCCACACTGCAGTGTTACAAATACAATACTTACCTGACCTTGAAACAATGTCTTTGATATATGTGTGTGCCCAAAATTCTGCGCAAATTACAGTGATATTGTATTGATATTGCCTGTGTTCATCATCCATAACATACGCCTGCCCATACCATAACCCTACCACCACCATGGGCCACTCGATTCACAACATTACCCTAATCCTAACCCTCAAACCAGATACTGACTGGTTTTCGGACCCCCCCAGACCCCCCCAAATAAAGCAAAACTGCACGTTTCAGAGTGGCCTTTTATTGTGGCCAGCCTAAGTCACACCTGTGCAATAATCATTCTGTCTAATCAGCATCTTGATATGCCACACCTGTGAGGTGGGATGGATTATCTCGGCAAAGGAGAAGTGCTCATTATCACAGATTTTTTCAGATTTGTGAACAATATTTGAGAGAAATTGTTATTTTGTGTATGTAGAAAATGTTTTAGATCTTTGAGTTCATCCCATGAAAAATGGGATCAAAAACAAAAGTTTTGCGTTTATATTTTTGTTCAGTGTAGAAACGACACTAGAAGGATATGCATTGCATCCGCCATGTTGCTGCTAAATGACAAGGCTTTAATTATTTGTGTACTGATGAGTGTGATGTTGGTGACCTACTTCGATGCGAGAGCCCTCATTAGGCACCACGGAATACTGTAACGGGCTCGTAGTAGTATTTATGTACAGTATGTGGGTGTTTATGCTTCTAAATTAAGCTGCAGGATTGTCTCTTTCATGTTCTAACGAACAACGGCTTCTAATGTTCTTCTTCATCATATCGTGATTTACGAAGCAGGCGACAGACAGTATGTCTGTCGCCTGCTTCGTAAATCACTTGGCTGTTCTTGACAAATATGTTGACACATCTGTTTGATGTCTTGAACTTCTGGATGACAGACGCTTCGCACAATATACTAGACCCCTCCCAGTGGGGAATCAATTCAACCTATCACCTTGCTAGTTTTTCTCTCAGGTTCAGATGTGAGTGCTGGTCTACCCAGTGGGATTCCTTGCAGCGGTGTGAAGGAGGAGGAGAAGCAAAGCAATGAGAGTTCAACTCAGGTTCTTTCCCTTTGTGAGTCCTGAGAAGCTTGCAGGAGAGTGTTTCAAGGCGATAGTGGGCTAACCCGCAAACAACTTAAACCCCCGGCCCACTGCTTTGAAGAGTTTGGTGAACGCTGTTTGAACCAGCGACCTTTCTTAGGCAATATCCCGAAGCCACCTTTAAGTTAGTACAGTATCGACACCCTTACTCCTCCTTTTGTGCACATTTATGATGTCCCAACAATTCATCATTTAAAACTTTATTTGACATGATGTTTGAGACAGATGTGATGACGTTTGAGACAGATGTGTTCTTTTCCTTGAAAATTTACTTAGCCTTTCCAGTGCTTTCCTTCTTGCCCATGGCAGATTCATCAGCTGCTCACTCGTCACCCACTTTTTCATGTCAGGAAGCCAGTAAGATTTAACCCATACGCTGACAGCCCACACCCCGGGCCTTGAGGCGACGGGGCGATTTTAGATTAGGACCCTTTTAGGGGCTTGTAATTTCCTCAGGCATTTTCTTTAAAATTCCCCTCTCAAAGTCAATTCTCCCACTCAGTGTCACGAATGTCAGGACGGGCTTCGGTGGCTTATGTAACAGTCCATTAAGTTTGCCGTAGAAATGGCCTGTGTTGCCTGAGAGGCTGCAGCAGACACATAGGGATAAGTAGAGCCTCTTACATCTTTTATGGAACATTAGACTGAGTGAAGAGATAGCCTAATTTGAATTGATTTGGGGTATATTTGCGCTCAGGAGAACACATACGGAGACACACAGGCACAAAGACACACACATGTATGCAGGCCCACCCATCGTGCACACACCGAGACGCACAGACATACACACTCAATCACAGCCAATCTAGGTCTCTCCGCTTGTACGCTACCCAGCTGTAGCTGCATATCTTTGGCAAAATCTAAGATGTTTTCAGCTGAATAAGCTCCTGCTTGATTACACTGCTTTCTTCCCCTCTCATCCCCCCTTTTGTATTAATGAGGCTGGCTGTTCCTTCTTGCTGAAATCTCTCTCCATATTGTTGTTGTTAAGTGCATGGTCCAGTGGGTTACTGGCCCGCAGATGTAATTGTTTTAATTTGCTAACTTTAAACTCACTCAATTAGGACGCGCAGAAGTCTGTTTTATTTCCTCTGCCCATCGCAGAAAATGAGAGTGGAAATCTTCTTGAAGCAGCACTTATTGTAGCGTGCACAACATAACAGGACTTAGGGAATGTTATTTTGTAGTTGTTTTGTTTGGGGTATTTAAAATGGTATGCTGTGTTTTTTTTTATCCATTCTCCTACTTTTCACCAGTATTTTAAGCTATTCTACTTGTCAAGGTTTCTCTGTGTGCATTCTGTTTAATTAGAGTGCTTTAGAACTGGCCTTTGGCAGTAGAATGTTTATTTCTGTATCGCGTGTGTGTTTTCCCTTTTCTTTTTCCCACGTTCATTTTTTGCATTCACGAAAACTATTTATATATTTATAATACACATAGATGTTATTTTACCACACATTAAAGTGAAGTAAAACATTTTTTCTTGCTCTTACGATTTCTACAAAGATGTCAAGATATTTATTTCAACATGCACCCTTCTTAAACTGAAAGTGCCATTTGTGTGTATCCTACAGCGTCTGTAAGCGGCCTTGGCCAATTAGAAGATACATGATTAAATGTTACTCAAATTAGGAAACAGACATTGGGGGGATCAGTGAGATATTATTCAAAAATCAAAGTTATAAATATCCTAGGTAATAATGATCCAAACAGCAGCTAATCACTGAAGAAAATGTCAATGAATCAAAGCAATATTAAAAATGGCAGACAGATCATACAACAGACACTTTAATTACATAAGTAAATGCCAAAGTAATTAGGTTAGATGCCTGGAAAATACACATTTCTGATTATTGGTTTTTAGAAGAGTATATTGAAAAGATTTATCGAAAGCTGACTGATAACTCTAGATTTTAACATGATTTACAGTCCATTGACAGACTGGCTTGTTAAGCTGCATCTCATTTACATACCAGTAAAAAACAGATATCTTGTAAGTTCAGGATTAAAGAGGTAGCATAGTGATCAAAAATATAACTGGGCCCAGTACAGTCCCCTGAGGTACCCCGTTAATCCTTTTTGCAGATGTGGACATGCAAACAGATTACAATTGGCAACGGACATGCCATGTTCATAAAATGTATCAAATGAGCGCTTATGAACTGGAAATGAGGATTTCTCTGCTGTAATGGCTTTAAAGTGAATATGTAATCGCTTGAGGTAAAGCTGTCTTGATGTCATATTGAACTCTTGACCAGCATGGTAGACCATCCTTAGCAAATAAGTTAGGCTTTTGTCAGTAGCTATACTTCTGTCAGTAATCTTGTCTCTCTCTTTTGAGACGGAAAGAGGGTTTCATTTAAATCACAGCGTCAGTGAGGGTTTCAGAGGAAACCAACTCAAAAGACTCAAGAGAGACACACACTTTCATCTTGACTGCTACATCTTGAGTTGGATGGGTGAGCCGCCTGTGAGTTTTTGACATTTTGTTAACAGGATCTGACGAAGCTTTGCTTGGCAAAGGCTCGCCAAGAACCTCAGAGTTAGCGGCAGTTTTTTTTTACGTGGATTGTCGGGATCTTTCTCAATGAGGTCAGTGAAAATCTCAACTTCACCATTGAGGTGTCTCACGCTTATGTTCCCCCCTCTTTCAAAATTAATTTTAGTTAGAAAAGGGAGGAGGGTTAGTGTTTGAAATCTGAAATGTTTTTACAAGAGCAGAACACATATTAATGAAGCCATCCATCACACATCCAACAGCAGTCAGTGTGAATACTTCTGAGGTGTTTTAATTACTCGTCAGTACGGTCAACTTTTGGTGCCATGGGAACAGCAAATGTTTAACCAAAATTGAGAATTGCTTAATATAGTTTCCTTGGCATTGTTCTCCTTCAATTACCTTATGTCCTCCTCCCCCCTTCATCACCACCTCTGCACTCCCTCCATTTCTTCTCAATTTTCTCTCCATAATGTATCATCTGCCTTTTCTTTTTATAGCGGGATTAATTGCCCTTGAATGATTTTATAATTGAGAGGTGTTGGTGTCATTAATGGCCCGTGGAAGTCTTTGGAGGAAAATATAGGAAGGTGGCAGAGCACCCCTGCCAGTCAGTGTTGATGGTAGGAGGCTTTGTGTGTGTGTGTGTGTGTGTGTGTGTGTGTGTTTGTGTGTGTGTGTGTGTGTGTGTGTGTGTGTGTGTGTGTGTGTGCGTGCGTGCGTGCGTGCGTGCGTGCGTGCGTGCGTGCGTGCGTGCGTGCGTGCGTGCGTGCGTGTGTGTGTTTTCCCACTGACAAACATGATGTAATTGTACATGAACTGATGAATGCACACACATATACTTTATGAAATCCATGCTGCTTTTGACTCAAATTGCTTTTGAGACTCTCACTTCCCAACACACGCTAACACACACACACAGACACCATACACACACATACAGTAGACATATAAACAAACACACCTCGCTTTCAGACACAATTGGTATCCACATGAACAGATGTCCACTTGAAATGCATAATCATAAAAAGTACTTTTTTACTTGTACTACTAAATGATCTAAAGTAGGTGGATAAACATGAATAATTAATTAATATTAATGGCAATGAGATCGAAAAAAGTTATCTGTGATTAATGCAGATGTTAGATTGGTTGAATATGATTATAGTCATGTTTTAATTTTAATTGATTTTACCCCACTCAAACTGACATATTTCAGCCTCATGATAATCTAGATTGGAGTTCTGGATCATGAATTGGGTCCCGTGTTCAGGCCTAATGCACATTTTCTGGGGTTGTGAGTAGCCACGGTGGCCATCCATTGACATGGATTCTGGCTGTTCAACCCTATCTTGGCCTTTCAGCCTGTGTAATTCCATGAGGCCAGGTCCAGCTTGGTTTGCAAAGATGGAGGCAGTCAAGACCTGCCAAAAACTGAAATCTGGCAAAAACAAACATAAGCTGACCACGACAACCACTTTCCCAACTCTTTTTAAATTACTTTACGATTAAATTTAGAGGAGCAAACAACAAGAAGCCACATGCAACAAGGATTGGCGATTGTTTGTACATTTTCAGGATGACACATTTGCTCTTTATGTGGGAATGTTTTTGTGGTGATGACCCATTTTGTGCCAGTGTGAACAGCTTCCTGACTGAATGGCATGGAGACAGTAATTTGTCTGAACTGGTCTGCTTTCATGAACTGTGATTCACTTAGACAGGCACAGACTCGCACACAAGGCAAATGGCTTTAAAAGAAACCATGCACACTGGCTCAGTCCAAACATTTTCCTCCAATCATGTGTTTGTTTCTCCAGTCTCCTTCGTCTGTGTGCATTAATCCACATGGGCCATTTTGAAAGATTTAATGTGAGGCGAGGAAACCATCATCGTGTGACTGCACTTTGAGGGCAATCTTTTTTTTGAGCAGCTCTGCGGCTTGGCCCAGGAGGCCATCTTTATTTTTGACTACTGGTTTGAGCAAAAGCACAAAAAATCTCCACTTAATGGGAAACCAAGACTTTGCAAGGCTTCCGTGACCTCTCCAGACTAAGAAGCATTAGCAACGGGATTTTGGTTGAGTGAAAGCAGCATAACTGTTTTTGCTTCTTTGCTTGTTCATTTGTATATCCGCCCCAAAATGCACAACCTTAGAGCTTCTCTGTGCGCGTATAAGAAGTGGGCTGAATCTGTCTTTTTGTGAAGAGCTATTGGGAAATGGTAGACATAATCAGTCTTAATAAAAATGGGAATAATGGGATAAATAAAGCTGGATTACCACTATGGAAATTGGCAGGGCTTTTTTCTTTTTCTAAACCTCCCTAAAAAGGTCAAATTTCACTTGTTTTGCATCAATCTTGATACAGGGTACTTATTATATGTTATAGTTTGGATTATTAAAACTTTAAGTCTACTATCCCATCATTAAAGGGTGGTTTTCACTATAAGTAATGTTTTTTTTTTGGAAGGGCACAATAATTTAATTTATTTGACTATGTTCAATCTGAATTTACTTTAAAATAAAAAACATCTATATTGATTCAGACTTTTCTACATCCAACTCACAGGTTTATCATTGCTTTGAGAAAAAAGTGTATTAATTTACCACTTTTTAGAAGTGAAGTTATAGTGATTTGTTCTGGGAATGTCATTTTCGAGCCTGAGGCCTGAAAAACAGGTTCGGGGCTCAACTGGTTAAAAGAGAAACAGAGCTAAAAGGAGGCCTGCTTTACCGACCAGACTTTTCTAATTGCTCTGATAGACCAGTTCCACTGACCTCACTACAGATGACATCGCTTAATGAATATTCAATTTGTGCTGCGTCCAATGCTGCAAACAGGGTGACTTATTTGTAGAAAGCTACATTCCATTCATGATAGTTAACTTAATGTTGTGGGGGCTTCTCTTAGCAGGATTGTTTCCTTATTATCTGCATGGCTGGCCCCAATGCAATGTAATCACTCTGGCTGACAGTGAACATTTAAAACTGAAATGCATGCATTATGCAAAAGGAAGATGGAAAATAGTTTATTTTTATTTCACCTGGAATGTTTTTTTGGTAATTATGTAGCTTCAGGCTGAAGAAAGTGAGATTTTTCTTTTTTTTTTATTATTATTATTCTTGTTAAAACCAGAGTAACATGTTTGAAATATATATGAATGTACAGTAGGATATGTGAGAGTTTGACACTAAGATATGCGGGTATAAATGGACGCTAATGTGTCAGATGTTGTTTTCTCTGATTCAAGTTTGGGGGAATGGGTGAACAGCAAAATCTCTAATACATTTGTCAGTGCAGCTGAACAGAGATAACATATCTGGATCACGGCTCACTTCTCTTCCTTCTCAAACGCTCAGAATTGAAAAAGCCTTATTCAGGGCTGTCAGTAGTTTCGTCTTCTTTTCTCTGAGTTTTGCAGATGTTCTCCTCCCATCTCTTTCTGTTTTTCTCTCTCATCTCCTCCCTCCACATCCTAGCCCTCATTTCCCCTATTTTTCTCACTCTAGCTTTTACTTATTTTATTTTTTTCATTGGCCCTCAATCTATGGGAGGGGATAGTTGAGACGTATGGGTTGGGGCTTTTCTTTACTCCTTTAGTTTACTGAGTCTTCCTGAAAGCTGTCAAGATGAAAGAACCATCCGCCCCCCTCTGTATGCTCTTCAGCTCATCATTTTTCTAGCTCTCCCCCACCCTCTCAACCTTCCCTGCCTCTTTCTCATCTTCAATTATCACCCTTCAGATAAGTTATTCTCCCTTCCCCTTGCCACTCCTTCTCTTTTTTCTCTCTCGGCTAATGGAACTATAATGGAACCATAAGTCTAGAGAGTTGAGTTGTTTAGCAAATGGCACTTCGCGCGTCAGTCAGTCAGTCAGTCAAACGGAATTCAGCAGACCACTTTTGCCTCCCTAGCACCTAAACATAGCCCTAACATGCATGGCACTGTTTCAATTATCTTGCAGCACTAATTGAAGCTGGTTGCTTTCAGTATTTGATTAACATATTTTTTATTTTATAATTTATGCAAAGATACTGGGTTTCCAGTAAAAAAGTTAGACAGTAGACGCACTATATGCCATATATGCTTGAGTCTTATAACAGCTGTTATCGAGTTCACTGAGTCTGCATTTAATCTCATGATATAGAGGCAATTAAATCGACTTTTAGCATACATTAAGGAAATGGTTAGCAGAATGATGTGATTATTATTGTACAATTTGCCATAATATTGTTTACTGGCCCGGTTCATCAAACTTTGGAAATTCAGTTGTTCCAAATTCATCAGTATATTTGTTCACTTTTGCTGAAGACATTAGTAATATTTGCTCGTTATAAATATCGTCCTGTTTTTGTGTTTGCCACAATGAACATTTTAAACAAAGTTCAACCGTCATCAACTCAGATGTCAAAATGTATTTGCAATATACATGTATATATTTGCAGGAACTGATTAGTTCCAAACCTGTACACTCTTTATGTATGAAACACATGACATTAAAGTGTGTTAATTTACCACAGTGCCTAATCTAATCCTATTTCTTTTTTTCTCTTTATCCCTTGGTGCCCTCTACCCTGAATGATTGCAAATACAGGTAAGAGTATTCTTTCTTTTTTTTGCATGCATTTTTTGTACTGAGCAGAAATGTGAGAGTGGCTTGAGGAATTAACTGAGACTTCTTTGGATAATTACTTTTAAAAGCAATTAGCAAGGCCCTTACATTTGAAAAGAAGTAAACAACATTGTGGCATACATCAAAGTAAATTAAGGAATATTTAGGGAATAGTAGACATCTCCAGACAACTGTTGTGTTTCCTGAGAGGGGTAACTCTCGAGCTTCAGACCTTGGAGGAAATGAGAAGAAATATTTAGGGCTTGTAGACTTGGAATATCTACTTTTGTATTTAATTTGTCTTTATCTGCAAATTATGTATACAAAGGCTGGAGGAATTGTGCTGGCTTTGGCCTATTTGTTCTATACCTTAATGAACCATAACATGATGAAGTTGTGGAGATATTTTCTTTTTTCTATAAAC
Source organism: Notothenia rossii (assembly GCF_949606895.1). Lineage (NCBI taxonomy): Eukaryota > Metazoa > Chordata > Actinopteri > Perciformes > Nototheniidae > Notothenia > Notothenia rossii. The sequence continues at coordinate 16,558,541 of NC_136910.1, forward strand.
CACTTGCTCAAACCTTTTTGTTATGAAGAAGTTATGCAGTTTTGCACTTAACCATTGGTTGCTGTCAGAAAAAGGACCCCCTACTGCTGCTTTCTGTTGCTATTTGTTCCCAAAACTCAGTCCATTTTCAATCACAGAAAAATATCTCAACTTGAATTTTTTCCCAGTCATAAAAAATGAAGGAGATGGATCGTTTTTTTTATACTGTTGAAAGATGTTCTTTAGTTTGTCTTGTGGTCAACATTCTTTAAGAGGTCTGCATCAATTACCCTAGTATACAGAACCCGTTATTTTGGAGAAAAGTCTCCATACAGTATGCTGTGGATGCCTTTTAGATTCTTCCCCCACAAGTCATGGTGATGAAATAGGACCCAAAGACAGCGTGGGCTGACCCACAGCAATTACAGAACAGAGGCAACACATTTCAGTTACCTCCAGTTATAGGAACATTGCTGCTGTTCCCTTGCCAGTATACAAGATCAGTAGGGGTCATACAGTGTATGACATACAGTATATGTTGAGTTCAATGCTTTTTCCTCTTGTATTACGTACTGTTATGTTCTCTTTCCATCTCTTCCCTGCTTACCCTGAAGCTGAAAACAGATTGTTTTTATTTACCTTAACAGCTTACCTTTTCCTCTTGTTAGATGCATGATGGTTTGTCTATTCAACTACTCTCTCTAAACGTGAAAGGGGTTTTTACCACTCATGCAATAATAGATTTGATTTACTTACATTAAAGCAAACCGTTTTTAATGTTCTTACAGAAAGGCTAGCTTACTGGCTTTCAAAAGGACCTATACTTATTATCTTAGCAAAGTCCATTTTTAGCTTGGAATATGTTTTAGAACAGCATGTCATTTTAACCTCCTGCCAGCTCTAATAGGCCTTGCCATGATGCCTAGACCAGGCTCTGGCTTGATAATCCCTCACTCTGCCAGCTTTCTTATGATGTTATGAGTGGAAATGGAAGTAACAGGCCTGGGGTTGATCACAGGATGCAGAAACTTGCAGATAGCCGTGAGTCAGTACAGGCTGGGCTTTAATAAAGCCTTGCAAACAAGGCGAGTGGGCGGTAAGGCTTTGAGGATAAGCCCCCCATACAGGCAAGGACGATCATTCGCTGCACTGCCAGAGACAATAAGTCACTATGGCACACTAAGAGGCGTTTCATATGGGATGAATAGCATCTCTAATGACCACCCCTCTGCTTATTACCACTGTGATTACGAGCCATTTGTTTGCTTTATCATGGCCCTAAACCTCAGGGGATTTAATGAGTGTTGGGATGTAAAAAACGTCTCCCCCAAAGCAGGGAAGGTCACAGTGATTGTTTGATGTGGCACAGAGGATATTGTGCATTTTTACACATTTGCCTTCGCTGTTTGTGAGTTTGCACTCATCACGTCCTTAACTACCGTCATCTTTATTCAGAGCCTCTGCTGGGATGACAATGCAAGTTGGGTTTTCTAAAACCAGGAGGGAAGAAAACATGGATGGATATAGTTTTTAGATGTGGAAGCTTTAGTTAAGATGAATGGTTTTGTGGGAAGTGGTTTAGCTGATGATAAAAATGATGTCTGGGACGAAGCAAGGAAGGATCATACAGAAACGGACTCCCTAAAACGGCAGAGTGAGTTTCATTGTTGTGGCTGTCGAGGGTATGCTCGTGTAATTGTTCTCATTATAGCACCATCATGACTTGTATAGTTATTATGTCTGACTGCATCAGTTTGCCATTTGCCTTTATCTTTCGCTGCAGTCTCAGTGGGCCTCATTATCAATAATTAAGAAATGGCAGGCACAACCGCGTCTGTGTCAGCCACATGACGGGATGTGCGCAAACACACAAATGTGCACACAAACACAGAGGTTTGCAGAAGGTTTGGGCGGCCTTTATATTTCCGTTCTTCATTAACCTTTCAGTAAGACTCACAAGACAGCTGGTGATATGCGGTAAATAATGAGTGATAGCCTTGTCAAGAATCCGCGTATGTGTAATTAATGTTTGTTTGGTTGCACCCATCTTCCTGAAGAATCAGCAGATAATTCACACTCTCCATGTTAACCACCTGCAGGTCAAACAATATGGATGACATTTTGGGTTGATGTATTCATCAAGTAATCTCCAGAAGGGACATGGATGACTTATAATCAGTGTTACAAATAATAAAAAGGTGAATCCATATTTATTCAACAGCTAAATAACAGCTGTGAAAGGATTAGTCATTCAGCTACTATTTCTGTTTGGACAGAGAAAATAAAACTCAGAATAGCAGCAAGAAGATCGATAGTTACGGCTGTAACTAGGGTTCTATGAGTCCCGGATGAACGCCAGAGGCAGTGCTTTTAGCACTGGATATGTCCATCGCACGCATGCGCAGTTCGAGTACCAATAACAACAAAGTCACCTGTGACCCACGTGACTACGGCTACATAGGCCGGCGTCATTAGTGGATCGGTTCCCAGAATCTTCTCGCGAGCACACAAGAATTTTGAGTGACCGGAAACTCTGGCGGTCATCCGGGACTCATAGAACCGTAGTTACAGCCGTAACTATCGTTCTATTTCGTCCCTACTGACCGCCAGAGGCGGTGCTTTTAGCACTGGATGACTATACCAACCATGTCATGAAGAATCCGAACACTTGCTTACCTAGCTCGAAGCAGCGGAGCTCGGTAACAGGACCACGTCCAAAGGATGGGGAGTCGCGACATTGACCCAGTAGAACCTGGAGAATGTGCCAGACGATGCCCACGACGCCGCAGCGCAGATGGTCTCCAGGGACACCCCAGCCCAAGACGTTGAGATGCTCCTTGTAGAGTGACATCTCACCCCTGATGGCGGGGGGTGGCCGCTGGCCCCATAGGCATGTGAGATTGTATCCACAACCCAGTGGGACAGCCGCTGTTTGGGGAGAGCACAGCCCCTTCTCGTGCCGCCATGGCAGATGAAGAGCTGCTCCGACTGTCGTATATGGGCCATACCACCAATATACGCCCCTAGGGCACGCACAGGGCACAGCAACTCAGGCGTGCCGTTCTCCTGTGGGACGTTAAAGCGCGCCAGCTGGATAGGCCGATTTGAGTGGAAGCACTTTGGGCAGGAACGCCACGTTCGGCCAGAGGGCAACACCCGAGCCATCGGAGTTCCACCTCAGGCATGTATCGCTCACGGAGAGGGCATGTAGCTCTCCAACTCGTTTCCCTGAGGTCATGGCAAGCAGAAATGCTGCCTTCAGGTACAGCCACTTAAGCTCCACCTGGGCTAGGGGCTCGAAGGGAGGAGATGACAGGGCATCCAGCACTAGGGGCAAGTCCCAAGCCGGAACCCCCGGGGTGCTAGGGGGACGCTGCCGCAAAGCCCCTCTCAGGAAGAGGGACAATAACCTGTGGCGCCCCACTGTGGCGCCGTCGACTCCCACATGTCGGGCAGATATAGCAGCCGTATAGACCTTCGAGGTGGAGTGAGAATGACCACTATCTAAAAGGGACTGCAGAAACTCTAAAATGGTGGCCACCGAGCAATGCTCCGGATTCTCGGCCTTACCCGAACAACAGTGTGAGAAGAGCTTCCATTTGTACTCGTACTGTACTCGAGTGGATGGTGCTCTGGCATTCAGGATAGTTTCCCTGAAAGATGCCGTGAAAACGCTCAACAGTGGGTTTGGCCCCTCAGAGGCCAGGCCCAGAGCTGAAGGCGGTGAGGGTCGGGATGCCAGATCTGACCCCCGAGCTGTGACAGAAGGTCCTTCCTGTCGGGGAAACGCCATGGTGGGCTGTAGCAGAGACTGCGCAGCAGTGGGAACCAGACTCTCCCCGGCCAGCGGGGGGCGACCAGAAGGAGCCTGTGCCGCTGAGTAAGAACCCTGTAAAGCGTCTGCAATATCAGAGGCAGTGGCGGCAAGGCATACAGGAGACTGTCTGGCCAGTTGTGCGACAGAGCATCCTGCCCCATCGGGCTGGTCACCTCGGTCCAGGAGAACCAGAGGGGGCAGTGCCTCGATTCTTCCGAGGCGAAGAGGTCCACCTCGGCCTTGCCAAAAAGGTTCCAAATTGTCTCCACCACCTCTGGATGAAGCCACCACTCCCCTGATGGAGGTTTGTGCCGAGAGAGGAAATCCGCAACCTGATTTCGGTATCCTGGTAAAAAGGCTGCCCGCAGACTGGTCAAGCGGGGAGAGGCCCAAGACAAGAGGTTCTGTGAAAGCCAGAGCAGCTGCACGGACCTGGTGCCTCCTTGGTGGTTGATATGGGCAACGGCGGACATGTTGTCCGAACGAACAAGCACATGCCTGCCCGCCAGTTGGGGTAAAAAGTGCTTGAGTGCGAGCAGCACAGCCCGAAGCTCTAGCACATTGATATGGTGCGCCCCCTCCTGGGTGGACCACTGAGCCTGAGCAGTTCTGCCCTGCCACACTGCACCCTACCCAGAGAGACATGCATCCAGAGTGACAGTCTCCCGGCGGGATGGGACGACGCCCATGGGCGCACCCATCAGAAGATAGGCCCTGTCCCCCCAGCATGACAGAGAGCGGAGACACCGCTGTGACACCCTGACTCTCCTGTGCCTGTGCCACTTGGCATCCAAGTGGAGGCTGTTCAGCCACATCTGTATGGGGCGCAAAGACAGCAGGCCTAAGGGCACAACGGCTGAGGCAGCCGACAGTGTGCCCAGGAGCCGGAGGAACTGGATGTAAGGTACCATCTTGCCCAGCCTGAAGGTGGGAAGAAGGTGGGAAATGTCATCTACACGACGAGGTGCCAGATAGGCCTTCATGGCAACCGAGTCTAGGACCATCCCCAGGTAAATAACCTGTTGGGCAGGGTCCAGACAACTCTTCTCGATGTTCACTCTCAGGCCCAACCGGGCTACGTGAGACAAGAGGCGCGTCGTATCCTGGGCCACTTGAGGCCGGGATGGCGCGCAGACCAGCCAGTCGACTAGATACGGCAGGACCTTCACGCCCTGCTCTTGCAGGGGTGCGAGAGCTGCTGCCACGACCCTGGTGAACACTCTTGGAGAGAGGGAGAGACGGAGGGAAGCACACGGAACTGATAGTGTTGGCCACGAAAGGCGAACCTCAGGAACTTCCGGTGATGGGGTGTAATCGGCACGTGGAAGTAGGCGTCCCTCAAGTCCACGGTTGCGAACCACTCCACCTGTGTGACAACACGAAGGGTGTCTGTTGTGGTCAGCATATGAAAGGGCACTACCTTCAGGAATCTGTTGAGTCCCCTGAGGTCCAGCACTGGCCGGAATCCGCCGACTATATTGGCCACAAGAAAGTACGCCGAATAGAACCCCCCAGACTGAAACAGAAGGTCTACCGGCTCGATTCCGCCCTTGGCCAAGAGGACGGATAACTCTTTGACCAGAGCTAAGGCCTTCACCGGGTCGCTGACAACTTTCATTCTGACCCGGTGGAAGGCTAGGGGCTGGCGTCGGAACAGCAATTCGTATCCCCGGGTTAGGATGGAAACTACCCAGGGGTCGGAAGTACAGGCAGCCCAGTAACTGGCTGCTGCTGGGAGAAGCAGCCGACGACCGGCCCCGGGGCTTCAGGGCCTCGCCCCCCGGCCTCTGGAGCCCCTTGGGGGGCGCCGGTAAGGCGCTGAGGTAAGAGGCTGCCTAGAACCTAGAAGGCCGGCGATCGGGGGCCCGAAAGCCACTGGGAGGCAGAATCAGGGAGGCGATGGTGGGCTCAATGGGTGGCATGCGACCCAGCCCCAATCTCGCCGAATCCTGCATGGCAGCCAAGGTCCGGGCATCAGAGCCGGAGTGGGAGAGGGCCTTGGTGTCCCTCCAGCATGCATGGAGCTCCCACAGGTACTCCTCTGAAGGAGGAACAGTGAGGGGGACAGTGGCAGGACTACGCCTGAAAAAGGCGCTAGCCTGAGCCGGATCGGCCTGCGGAACCGGAAGCTGTAAGCGTGCCAGGGCCGCACGAATAATGGCCGCCATAGAGGCGTCCTCCTCCTGCAGAGAACCCTGAGCAGAGGAGTGGGAACGGCTAAACTGCTCTGGGGGGAAATGTGACGAGGAGAGGTGTTCATTGGCTGCCGCCAAATGCTCCACCTCTGCATCTCTAGCTACTCTGAGCGCCCGAGGGATACAGCTACAGTTCATGCAGGCATTCTGCGTGAGACCCTCCCTCAAATGCTCGAGACCAAGGCAAGAGGGGCAGCGGTCATGGCCGTCCTCGGGCTCAAGAGGAGCCATACAGGCACTACATGAATGAGCCATTATGTAGGTGGCCAGATGCAAGGCAACCGGGAGCGGGTGCGAGGACACAGCCTTCACCAGCTGCCTGCTGAATGGGAGAATAGAGCAATGCTCCTACTCGCCGAACACGACAAGGGATGTAAATGTCCTACACCCAATTTACCAGCAAAGGGAGCGGGAGCGAGAGCACTGCCTTCACCTAGGTGAATAAAAGAAAAGGAAAAAAGAAAAGAAGCTCAACAGGACGGCTTAGCCGGTGTTTGCTGCTAGCCCCGCTACTGCTAACTAGCTAACCGAAACAGAGCTAAACTGTTAACTCAAAAATGCTATTAATAGCTCGGCAGTACAAAATAGCACAACAAGTGCAACCCCTGGGAGAGGGAGCGGAACCGCTGCCGTCACCAAGAAAAAAGGTTAAGCAAAATAGTAAACAAAATAGCACGGGTAATCCGGGCGTCAGCTAACGCTGCACGCCAGGGCACGGTCAGGCTGAGCGATGCTACTGCTAACTAATTAACAAGGAAACACAGCTAAAGCTGGAAACCCAAATGCTAATAATAGCTTGGTACAACGCCACGGTCAGCAGAGATACAAAATAGCACAGCAAGGCAACTCCTGGGAGAGGGAGCGGAAACGCTGCCGTCACCAAAAACGTTAAAGCCAAGTAGTAAGCAAGACAGAAATCAGGACAGCTTGGCTGGGAGAGGGAGCGGAAACACTGCCATCACCGACCAAGCCGACACCAACCTGTCCGTCAAAGTTTTCCGCGTAGCCGGCCACAGCTCCTGGGGGACGGGTAACCCGTAGCCCCGACTGGATTAGTCGCGAAACTGCACTCAGCCGGCTGTAAGCGGGGAAATCCTTAGATCCAACGTTCCAACGGACGTCTGTAGGTTACAAAAAGCAAGCATGGTACTCTCGCGAACCGAGAAGATGAAAAGGAACCGATCCACTAATGACGCCGGCCTATGTAGCCGTAGTCACGTGGGTCACAGGTGACTTTGTTGTTATTGGTACTCGAACTGCGCATGTGTGCGATGGACATACTGTATCCAGTGCTAAAAGCACCGCCTCTGGCGGTCAGTAGGGACGAAATAGAACTGTTTTTCATGAAGACTTTGAGGTTTCTGACAGCAAAAAGACCCCCAACTGCTTCTGTCTTTTGACGCTTCTCACCAACTATCCAATGCTATTCCATTGTGGAGTTTATCCAGTTTGAACTTGTATGTTTTTTTAATGGCAAAATAAAAAGATCAAAGGTAGCTATTGCACGAAATTCACAGATCAAATATGTTTTTCACTTTTGTTTATTCTTTGAGGGGTGCATCAACTACTGTCAGAGAATGTAAAGTCTCCAGATGTTGTACTTTCTCGTTGTTTACCTTGTGTTGTCCAATTTCATTCAGATACATAGAGGCCCGCAAGAACTTTAGCTCAATTGATCGATAATTCAGGGCCCAATGAGGAGTTAGCAACATCTTCTAGAGTTTAAAATCAAATCATGGCTACAATTAAGTTTATTCTTGAACTCCTGGTTATAAAAAGTTCATGGTGAACCCTCTCATCTGGCCTCTTGGCCCACTCATTAAGATGACTAATTGATTATGGGCCAAGACCACGGCCAAAGGGGCAATGTATCAATTATTAAGGTGCATTAATAGATTAAACGGGAAGAATATGCAGAGCATTTAACTTCTGTAACCCTCTGAAAGTGGAAGCAATTAGGAAGTGCCTCTCTGACCACTAAAAAAGAATATTCTCTCCGTAGTGAAAACTATGTTCTGGCTATTTTCCCTAAGGGCTACAGGTCTGAACCCACTAATGGCCTTTGACATAATTAACAACACCGGCCCCTTATATGTTCCTAAATTGATATTCTATATTTGCTTGTCTAATGATGACAGGCAAAGGATGTGGAGATAGCGAAGACCCTTCCAGAAAGACATATCCTTTCACTTAGATTTCAAAGCACAAGATAATCACCCATCTAATACATAAAATTATGGATATTGACAGGCGTAAAAGTTTGCAAGGTTTTTTTTGTCTTTCAAAGCAAAGTAGTATTTTGACAAAAGCTCCCAAAACATGAGACCAATTAAGATTATTTGTACTTCTCTTTGAAAGGATAACTTTGCCAGTGATCAGAGATTTATGCTTTAAGATTTTCAATTGTGACTGATGGCAGTCTTTTCATTAACACAATCTGACATTTATCAAGAACAATGTCAATGCAATTTGACAGGGTAGGTCCCACAGAGGAATATAGTCATGCCGTGATTTGGCCTCAGTGGTACTTTGACCTTTGTATGACATATTTGGTATAGTGGGACTCTATAGTATGAAAGAAATGTCGGAAATAGCATCTTTAGCAGGTACAGGAAGGCAAGCAGGCTTCTTATGACAAATGGCACTTCAGTCACTTGGGCAGCCTATTGATTGGGCGGCCTCTGGCTGCGATTTATGCCTGCCATTCCTCTCTCATTTGAAGGGGGAGGTGTCAGAAAGTGACAGAGTTATGTACATGTCCTCCATATGATTGGTGACCCCAAGGTGGGCTCTTACCAACTCTCCTGTCTGTCCCCTTGAAAAAAGCTACAGAGGAAAAGGTGGTATCTGAAGTGAAATGATGGAGGGAAGTAAACTGTGATGAACTGTAGGGCAAAAACAGCATGGATATAATAACCCTCTCAACCCTGATTAGTATGAAACTTCCACTTGCCTTGCTACTGCGTTGATTAAATCTCACATCTCGAATCTGCCCCTGTGGTATTGCAACGCAGACGTTCCAGATGAAATGAAAGTTTGCCATCTTTCAGAGATGATTGCTTTATTGAACCTTGCAGTGATGACCATCAGCGGCGTGTGTTTGCAAACGTCGCTTACAGAAAGAACATTAAAGAACAAAATGGGAAGAAACAGTAACACCACCTGCCACTTCCAATCTGACTCCTCTCCATCAGTTGCTGAACCAACATGAATAAATCAGCAGAATGAATCCCAATAAATGTTTCGACCTATTGCAGTAATCAGCACTCTTTCCCGTACCAACTATAAATGGATGCCCAATGTTTTTTTTCTCTTTCCTTTTTCTCCATCCAATTGGTTTCAGGCTGTGGATAGCAGTGAAAGCTGGAAGGTTGGCCCGAGTATTAGTGATCAGGGTTTGGATGCATTTGGCAGACGTTTTATGTAATTCTGTGGCTGATGTAGAGAGCTGATAAGTGAATTGGTTTCCTGGGTCAGGCTGTGGAAGCTACTTATACTCTGTTTCGGTGCCTTGGTATGAAAGCAGCTTTGTTTTTTTTGTGGCTTTGCTGTTTTAAGAAGAATTGGAGTCAAGATGTAAAGTGAAACTTTCAGTCTAGTTTAGTGTAAAGCCTAATATTGCAGAGCCAAGGTTCTTAAAATGCCAGAAGTGGTGGACCAAAGTTTGACGTTTGGCAACCAAGCGTTGGATGCACACTCAATGAAACTTAAACAGTATGGTGGGACAAATTGTTGGATTTGAACATCTGAGGTTTTTGACTGGACATCAAATGACATATGGGACCTTGATTTTATATCCCGTCTTCCTTGGTTACTCACCGATGTGCACTTCTTACATCCTGGTTACTGGGCTTTTTGTTAATGACAGCACTATTTGCAGCAGGGACCGCAAATTGAACTTTTTTCCAACCACTATGGCTTGGCCTATAGATATGCTGAAATACATATGAATCTGATAATAATAGTAGATCTCCACAAATGATTATGGAACATACTTTATAGACATGTTCATTCTTCGAAATTTGTCTAAATGATGCTCCTTGTCATCATTAACACTGAGAGATAAGCTGAGACTCACTCTGTTGTTTGCCTTTCAAATACACTCCTTATGACTAAGCCACCATGTCTTAAAGTGTACACCTTCATCCGCCCAATCAGGCGTGTCCGCTTCAGACTCTAAGCCAATTAGCAGCGCGTTGGCTGCAGTATTTCACTCTCCCCGCTGTCATTAGTGCCGGTCAAAGATAATACATAGACACTTGATCTGTGAATGTTTGTCACATAGCATGAGTGCTCTCACTGCCAGTGACAAAAGCCTGTCATCTCTGTGAGACTAAAGCATAAATTCATCTACTACACACACATGAAGTGCACAGTCACCTTCTTTTGCTGAACTTTGTGATCCCTGGTCTTAATGAGAACTGAGCGATAGAAAGATAAAACAAATCCAATAAGACTAGCCATGCACAAACTAGGTTGCCTCTGCCCCTTCTCCCACTCCTCCTCTTCTCTTTCCCATTTTGACTAATGGAATTTATGCAAAATAAATTATAATTAGCATATCAATACTGCCACCGTTTTCTGGGCCGGGCATGCAACACCACTCCCGGCTGTCAGGGTAAGTAGGTCGGGGTGTGTGTCTAAGAACAAACTGACTAGTCAACCTCCCCCAGTGATTTGTCTCTGTGTCTGAACAGAAGATTTAACAAGAGTACACTCGGGGTCACATCCAAAGACAGACAAAAGACAGAAGGGATTGAAGACATGGCATATGGTTTGAATCATGAACCAGAAGTTCCTTTCCATGAGCTCAGAAAGTTCAGAGGAATGTTTTAGTTTGTGTTCAATCCGTTTTGGTCTGGATGTTTCCTATGTTTTGCCAAAGTTACAGTTAAGTCAGTGGGAAAAACAAGTCTGGTGTCTTGCATCTTTTATTTAAAGATTCAGATGAACACTTTTTATCCTGGAGTTCTCTTTCTGCAACTTAGAGAACACTTCAAAGCGCTCTGAGGGAGACAAATGACCTAAAACATTGATGCCTCTTTGATGCCCTAGGTTCACATCCTCAAGTTGATCACAGCTAGTGATATATCGGTGATCATTATGGGTATCCACTCATAAGTCCTTTTGTAAAGTAGACCTTTTGCTAATAAGTGTCGTCTCCTTAAGTCTCTTGATCTAGAGAAGTTTGTGCGTGTCATCAAATTAGAATTTGTCTCCTTAATTAAAATCCTGTCGCGCCTCTAAGTACGTTGATACAGCCGGCTTCTTATCCAGACATCGTTCCCCTGATGTCCTGCACTCAAAAGCCTGTCTCCTCCTCTGCCCTATGTGCTGCACTCCTTATATGAATACCCGGATGAATATTAATGTCCTTACAGCTGCTGTGCTGTTTACCGAGCTACGCCACCGCTTCTAATCGCTCAATGTAATTAGTCAGGTAGAGCACGAAGACACACAACATACAAATACAAGGAGGATGCCGGAGAAAGAGGAGTTGGTGGGGTAAGAAAAAATAAATTGCAGGAGGTGTGTGCAGTGGTAGGGGGAGGACGTGTCCTGCAGGCTTTTCTAATTAAGTGGTTTTCAAAAAGGGCATCAGTGAGGGAACATAGTGGTGTGAGTAAATAAGCTTGTGTATGTATGTGAGAGCAAGGTGAGGAGTAAAACAAGGGAGAAAAAGGGAGTGGTGAGAAACAGATGTAAACAAGCTGCTGCATAAGGGAGAGAAATGTAAATAAATCTGTGTGAAAAAGAGAGAATGAGAGAGGGAAATGTGTGTTTGTGAGGAAATAAATGAAGAGTAAACATTTGGTTCTCCAAGCAGCTCTTGCATAGCAGCGGATTCAGAAACTAAGCAATCCTTCGGGGAGTTTAAGGAAAGAAATCTGAAATCTTGACATTATTTTCTTCCATCCGCCATCAATCCTCATTCTGCCCCATGTCTCCTGAGAGCTGGAACATGATTTCTTTCTTTAATTAGCGACTCCTCATCAGATTCTGAGCAACATGTTAGGGTTAATGAACAGATGAAAACTTGTCTTTTCAAATCAGTGGTTTATATTTAGAAGGATTTTAAAAGTACCACCCAACAACAATATATAAATGAAAGGGATGGGAGCATACTATCATTCTGAAATTGATTGATTTCTTTATTTCAGGATGAACAAAGCTTAGCTGTTCTTTTATTTCAACATAGCACTAAAGCAGATATATTTTTTCATTTTGAATGGCACTCGGAGAGCCTCCACGAAGGCCAATGGTGCATTCATGTGTTCCTTGTATGGTCCAATCTCCCAAGTTGGGAAGTCTTGCTTCCAGTGTAAGTGTTTTCATGGGCTTTGTAGCGTGGGAATAAACGACACGCTACAAAGATTATGTGTTGTATTTTATTCCTCAGACAATTAAAGCAACATGCTGCTCTACGTTTCCAAGGTTTTGTTCCAACTTGAGGAAATGTTCAAATGTTACAGTCATAAACTCTGTAAAGGAGATGGGGTCTACAGGATATGGATAGGTTCTAGAGTTGTGACAGTGTGTGTGTGTGTGTGTGTGTGTGTGTGTGTGTGTGTGTGTGTGTGTGTGTGTGTGTGTGTGTGTGTGTGTGTGTGTGTGTGTGTGTGTGTGTGTGTGTGTGTGTGTGTGTGTGTGTGTGTGTGTGTGTGTGTGTGTGTGTGTGTGTGTGTGTGTGTGTGTGTGTGTGTGTGTGTGTGTGTGTGTGTGTGTGTGTGTGTGTGTGTGTGTGTGTGTGTGTGTGTGTGTGTGTGTGTGTGTGTGTGTGTGTGTGTGTGTGTGTGTGTGTGTGTGTGTGTGTGTGTGTGTGTGTGTGTGTGTGTGGGTGGGTGTGGGTGGGTGGGTGGGTGTGTGTGTGTTTGTTGGTCCCGGTCAGAGAACACGGACATAGACTATCCCAGTCCAGATTGTTTATTTAAGTGTGTTCACGCTGGGTTTGAACTGTGTACGATGTGGTCTGTAACAATAATACAAACAACGAAATGGTATTGGATTGGAATAAAATTGACTTCATACAATCGTTTTTTTTTAATTATCTGTTCACTTATGTATTTATATTTAGCTCAAATACTGTATATAGGGCCTTTGTATAAGAGGCCAATTAAATATGAGAGTTCCTTAATGAAAAGTTGGCACACCATCCACAGCAACGAATTACTGGGAAGTTGAGGTACATCAACTGAGTCGAGGACGTTATGGTCACCCGCGCATGACTACAGTAAGCAAAGTAATGGCCTGGTCAATGCTAATGCTGACAGTCACTGAGTGTGTTTGTGTATGTTTGTTGTGCTCCTTTATTCAATGCCTGACAGGATGGATTGGAGCAGAGGAACTTTGCTTGTCATTGCTGGATGACTGAGCCCTTTCAGCCCCCCCCCCCCCCCCCCCCCCTGAATGCAAAGATCAAGTGGTAGTCAGAGGTAGATGGTAGTCAGCGTTGTGTGATGGAGGTTGAGGATGTTACAGCGGGCCGGGCCAGTGGGCCGTGGGTGTTTTTTTACTTGTTTTCAACCCCCGGTCTGGAATCTGTCAACTCAGGACAAATGGTGGCATTCTGCGGGGCAAATATTGGCCATAAGCCAAGCAGCATTGTTATCAACAACAGCACTGGTTGAGTTTTAGAGGACACAAGCAGGACTCTGTCTGTAGCTCAGTACCCAGAATGATATAGAGTAAGTATATGACTTTTAATGCCCTTATTATAGTAGCATTGTTCTGTCCCATTTGATAATTGGACTTTACACTCTTGCCCTCTTTTATACATTTTTCCAGCCACAATGGAAGGTTATTAACTCTTCAGTAATTGTTTTATTGGCTAATTAAGCAATATACAGCTCATTCCATTGAGTTTATTTGTCCTAATATATATTTAATGAATTCAAATAAATCATCTTAATGCCGGACAGCAATTGAAATGAATCCAGCAGTTTTTTTTATATTTGCTTGAGGCAGTGCAGAGTTCCGATAAATGCCTCGGTTAAATTCTTCCCCTCTTCAGCGCTCTTCAGCGGTTTGGCACAAGGCCCTTCAGTGTTCAAATCCAGTGCTGCAAATATAGAAAATTAACGGTTTCCAGAAATATATCTGTATTCAACTGTCCCTTACACAATGCTTGTTCATCTTGAGTGAGGAACTGAGGTCAAAATACTCTGGTTTGCCTGGCAGCTCAGTTGTGGGTGGACAACTCTGATCAAATCCACAAGAAGCACCTAGAGTCTGGAAGGAAGAAGGAGTAAAACAAAAAGCTTTCCCGGATGACGGGAGTACGACAACGGCAGACTAAAAGGGCAACGAGAATCAGGGGAGAGGGAGATGATGGGAGTTCCTCTGCTGAGTGATGGACTACAGGGATCACTGTCAAAACAGTAGATATCAACCCTGCCCTGCCTCCTCCCCAAACCCCTATCCATCAGCTTAAGCAGAGGGGAACACGGGGCGCGCCATGGGGAGTCGTAGTGGGGTCAAACGGAGTAGCCTAACCTCGTCACAAGGCCTAAACCCGACAGTCAGTCATTATTGACCCCGGCACCCCCCTGCAGCCGTTGTTATCCTGGAATCTCATCTCACGGGGCGACCTCTGGGAGGCGAAAGAGACGGCGGTTAACGGACTGCTGTGTGTGAGTTTGATGTATGAGGCCGCACCGAGGATTGACGTGGGAGAGATGGTGAAAAGCAGCTTCAGTCGGATGCGTACGGAGCCTGAAAGTCTGAACTGTCAGATGGTTTTATGGAGTTGTCACATCTGGCCATTTGGGTCAAAAAGCCCCAGAGTGGAAAAGTGCGGGTGTGTTTTTTTCTGCACTGGGCACGCTCGCTTTCCTGTCGGCGACATTTTAAAGTCCTTAATCTTATGTTTGAAGTAAAGCCCAAGACAGGATGTTTTATTCTAATTTTCGCTTAAGGGGTTTTATACCATACACTCTTTGGCTTGTTTTAATTCCTCCTGCCCACTGGCTAGACATCAGTATTAACTGGAGATAGATCCACTTTATCACTTACCCAGCCTACAGTTAAAACACCAGATAATATTTCCTCCCATATACTTTAGTTGGGTCCTGACTATTCATTATTTATGATCTATTCCAAATTATATTATCTTTCAGCAGGCTTCAATTACACCCTTCCCTGAGGCTGGGAAAATGACTCACGGTCTGTGCAGAGGACTGTACGAGAGACTGTATGAGCAAGAGAGTGGCTGATCATTTGTGTGCGCTCATATCCGCCACAGTGAAGTGGAACCCATTGTTTTCCAATTTTCAAAACGTCTAATCCGACAAGTTAATTGATTGGACATAACAAATTGAATATCTATTCAGTGATGCAAAAATATATTCTGATTTTTGTGATCGTTATTGATGATACTGTGAGGTTTGATAACACAGTATCATCAACCAGCATCACTCTGCATCTATAATCAGAACCAGAGGGGGACTAGTCAGATCATATTTCTGAGGAAAGCAGAATATTTCAATGTTATTTAAAGAACTCTATTGAAAGGCATCTTTACAAAAAGTATACAAATTAAGTTTCTTCGAATATGGCTATTCAACTTTAGAAACGTATTTCCCTTTTTAAGAGTGACTGATAAAACCCTCTGTAATTGCACTCAGTTACAGAAGCTATTTTGAAATTGGCCCACCCAGAAGTGATGCAAGTCTTTCCTGTCTTGGGTGGTGGGTTCAAAAAGTGACAAAGCGGCATACTGATGAAGTTGTTCATAGCTTACATGTTGTGAATAGTCCACTATCCACTTTACCTTTATATGTCTTAAAGGGGCCATATTATGTTTTGGGTTTTTTTCTCTTGCCTGTAGTGTATTACTGTATATAGGTTTATGTGCATGTTAATGGTCTACAGAGGCTAAAATCCCAAAGTTCATGCCAGAGGAAATTTCTACACTCCCCCACCTGCCTGAAATGCCTCCATCGTGCTTCTTTGTTTATTTCCATGACATAATGACATCACTATAGCCATAGCGCTTCTATTGGCTGGCTCCAACACATTATACATGATGAAATACAAATACGAGACTGAAATATCTTCATAATAGGGCCCCTTTAAAACATACACAAGAGCACCTCTATTATCATTAGAGTACTTGGTTGATCAAAACATATTTTTCTGAAGGTTTATTTCATATTGGCTCTTGGGTGTGGATATTTAACAACAGTTACCCATATCACTAGTTTCCAGTAACCAACAGAATGCTAGCTCATTTGACTTGTTTTTGATATAATCCCCCATGTTGATATCTGCAACAAACAAAGGGCTCAATTGAATCATCTGTTGAAAAAGTGTCATGCCATGTCAGATGACACATGCCTGAAGAGACAGCCTGAAATATGCCAAGAGTCAGAGAAAATCTGCATGTCCTCACAAAACTGACCTCCCTTCAGAGATTGATGGTGAGAGTGTGTGGGTGCGTGACTGAAAAACAGAAAAAATGGAATGCCCATTACTAGCTGCACTCGCATCCCATTTGACTGTAATTCAGCCTAAGATATTTGACAGGATTTGATCTTGAGAAAAATGTAAATTGATGTTATGGGTTTTTTTATTCAAATCTCAAGTTTGTGTCTGGCGGGGTTGAAGAGGTTAACACCACGGTTTCATTTTTATTTCAATGTATTTAGATCTAATACTCTATGACTGAACAATTATTTCGCCTGAAAGGATAAGATTATTAAAACTTTACCCCTCCACATTTTCAAAACGAGTGCTATTAGCCATCCGAAATGGAGGAAGGGAGCTGACAGAGGCAGAACGAGAGGGAATGAGAGGGAGGGAGGGAGAGAGGAGCGGGAAAAAGCAGAGGGAGGGAAGGAGAGACAGGGAGCATGTTAAACATGACATCTAAGTATCTAATTGCCTCCGTGGCTATGTCAGCCTCCCAGACCGGGCTGGTGTTTTCACACCTACACCAGCCCTGGGTCTCTGAGCCTGCCCCAGTCTCCTCGTGTCCGCTCTCTGTGCTGTCTTCCAGCCTAAAACATATTTAATGTGGTACAGCAGGAGTGACTACATGTGAGTAACAACCTGAACATGTGAAGCTGTCCCATGGAAATCAGGTAAGTAAGTCAGAGCAACACCATGCTAGCTATAAGTGTTATATCCTTGCTTACAAGGCATAAGCAAGGCACTCACAAATACGGAGCGTGAAAGGTCATGGAGCAAGCTGTCATGTATGCACATTAATATTAATAACTTTTTTAAACTTTTTAAACTGTCTGATAGCATGTTCTCCAGGAATGTATAGTTCATACACACTGCACCCCTGCTGTCTCACAGAGATATACCGCAGGTCCTTCCTTCCTGAAGCGGTCAGACTATACAACCAGCACAACAACTAGAAGACCCCCCCCCCACACACACACACACACACACAATAACACATACTATAACACCCCCTGCTGTTAAATACCAACCAACTATGTGCAATATGTGCTATATGTGCAATATATATATACATATATATATATATATATATATATATATATATGCCGTTAATAACTGTGCCATATATACACCTGGCTGCTAAATCCTTAGAACTGTTACAGGATGTGTATTTTGAAAATGATGTAACTTTTTTTTTTTTTTATTATATTTTTTATTATCATAACTTAGTACTTTAATGCATGTAACATATATACCATTAAGCTGTCTGTGGCTCTTTTTCTGCTGTGAATAAATGTCCCCTCTGTGGGACTAATAAAGGTATTCTGATTCTGAATCTGACACTGCTCAGAAGAAGCATTATAAATATTTGCATTTATGCCATTGGTATCGCTGATGGAGTGCTCTCATCAGAGTATCCCTTTTTTGTTGAACTTATTTCGGGAGAATGATAAATGAAGGTATTGCATGACTGTGTTTGAATGCAGAGTGCACGCAGATGATCGCAGCGGAGGGGGTGGTGTCTGTCGGGACAGAGTTCAACAAAGAGAATCATAAATACACAGCTGACAATTTATGGATGTGCGGGCTGATGTCTTCCATATAGTCATGTATAATGCAGTCCCTTCTTTAACTTTTTATTAAGTCGAAAGAGCTGCATATGGTCCATTGTCATCGACTTGTCCTGGCACACCCTTGTCTCTTTTTTTTTAGGCTTTACTGTCTTATGTAAAAGAGGACAATTGGAAATAGAAAAGTGCTCCAGACAATACTACTCCATTTTAGCCAAAGTGCCCAGAGTTAAAGTTGGTGACCACAGGGGTTTGGTGCTTTCATGCTGAGTCCACTTTTCTCATCACAGTGTTTTCAGTGCCTCCCTGCAGTTTGCTGGTCTCGGATCGGATGGAAGGAATGATGGGCACTGGACATTGTGTTGCTCCATTGGTCAGATTTGTGTCTATTTCAATGTATTTTGTTCCTTTCAGTCTATTTTGCTGTTTACAACTGTGTATTTTGTGCGTGTTGTACACTTTTCTGTACATTACAATATCACAGCATAGCCTAGGTGTGCAACTCTTTCCACAGCAACTACAAGCTGCATGTGGCCACCCCCCTCCCTCGCTGTCTCTCTGGCTGCTTATGACCCAGTGGTGACATTTCATGCCTGTCATCGCTGCTGTTTGCCGTGGTAGGGCAGTGTGCAGGTGTAACTGTTAGCATATTCACCAGCACAGTCTATTAAAGGCAAAGTGCCATAATTCTTCCTTTCAATGACATGCACAGTGATATGTGGAGAAATCCCAGCAGCATGCCGCGGCAGACGATTTACCACTTTAGGTTGATGTTTCTCAATATAGACCATTTAAATGTTCCAGTCCACTGCGTAGGATGCACTGTTTCAAGTTATAATGGTTGTGCCTCTTTAAATGCATTTATATTTCCAATCAGGTTCGATTTCAGTTGTTTGTTTCTTTACAAGTGCAATGCATAGCGCGAAGCTATTGTGCCGGTAACATCTGAAGGCGCTGCAGTAACATCAAACTCCCCGCTCACACAATTAGTCTGCACTCTTGCTTTCCTTGGTATTCTTTCTAAGATTGATTCATACAGAGATGAATAGCTACTTCGCACCTTCATCCCCCCGCCCCCCTTTTTCAATTTCTTCCCACAACTCTCATCATCACTGCAGCAAGCAACAAAGCAAAGATGTGTACACTATGCCCAGCATGTGCTGCGGCGTTCTGTCAGAAAAGTCCCCCACTGCAAACAGAGAAGCTCCTGTGGATGTTTATTATGTATAGAGTTTTTCCCATGTAGCAGAGATTATATCCTGTGGGGCAGGAGAGTGAGCGAGATGGATTGTGGAGTGTGCATATTTGTGGGATGAAGAAGGAGGAGGCTTTCATTCTGACGTTTCGGCCTTCATCGTATTGCATTAGAATCCCTTTGCTCCCATGTTGTTTTTCCTATTGCACCTATCAGTTTGGTAATGCAGGTTTTGGGTTCAAATGAAAAATCACCCACGAATATAATACATCTCTTTGGCCTTTTGTGCACATTAAAAGACCAGTGCGCTCATGGAAAGAAGATAACTTGTTTATGTTATACACTTGTATTGCACATTTTCAAGGCTTCTGTTGTTGTGGGTTGCATAATTGTGTCTGGGACTCCAGTTGAGTGCAGTGTGGTAACCCTTTGACGCCAGAGTGCTTCATCTCTCCCACTACTGTACGTCTGTAGATGTTCCAGTAGCGCTTAATGCAACATTCTTGTCATCATCTCGGCATGTGATGCAAGCAGTAAAAGTGCTGCGTTTCTCGTTTTTCGCTCATCTTAAGATTTCAGCTGCGTGTTCGCATTGACTAGCAGCGCTTTTTTCTCCAATTACTCTTTTAACTCAGCCTCACACCAGCGTGGCTTATCATGTGAAAGTGAGCCAGTTGCTTCTCTCTCTGTGTGAGAAATGCATAATCTGTGCTCTTTCTCAACCCCCTTATGAACACTTTTATGCTAATGTTATGTCTATTTACTCTGTGGCTGCTAGGGAGTACTTTTCTAATTCTTCACTTTTAAGGCTGTGCACACACAGAAATTCTCACATGGGTATTGGAAGGCGTATGAATGACACGTGAAAAGGGAATGGATTTCTCGTTCGTAGGGCGGTGGCAGCAGGTGGGAGAGTAATAGCAGGAGGTGTGTGGGAAGAAAAGCACGGTGCTGTATACCAGGTTGTAGTTCCTTGGGGATTTTGTAGCATGTGTGTGGTTTGTGTATTTGTATCCCACTGTAAAATATGACTTAAAGCATACGCTTGACAGGGATTTTCTCTCCCATATGCATGCACAGTGAATGTTTGTGTAGGTTTAAAGTCACTTAAGAGCCTGAAAGCGTATAAATCCTTGCACCTGTGCACAAGATGGCTGATTCTAAACACACAAACCCTGCCTAGTTCTAGACCACTTGGCTCCCAGTGGAACCACAGATCTTTGTGAATAATCTCACTTCTGTCTTACAGTATCACATTCTAGCTTGTAGTTAAGCCATCAACAGGTGCATACCTAAAATGCTGCGAAACTGAACAAGTGAAATATTCTTCAGCGTTAAATTATTAGCTGATCGAGTGCAGCCGAATTTTGTTTTCCTTCCACTGTCTCCATCTCGTTTTCACACCTTAGGTGGAACACTTAAGAGGGCGGGGAGGTAAAAAGAACAGCATGAAAGTGCTCCTGTAATTGGCTTCTAATTAAATTGTGTGTGCGTTTGTGCAGAGAGTGTGTCCGCGAATATTTGCATATGCCGGTGAAAGATTCTAAATCAAAGATGAGAGGAGCAACGAGAGTGAGGATAGAGAATCGTTAAAGTACGCTTGAACCTTAAAGAAGAGATGGAAGCTATTAATAATTAATCAACCCTCTCTTATCTTTTAATCAAGACGATAGGAGGCAGAAAATGAATTAGGACAAAAAGAAGGGGGAGAGTTGTGGTAATGAGAGCGGTCTCTTGTGGTTTGCCTGTTAGTGGAAGGTATCGGAGTTTATTGCGCCGGCTGACGGGATATTATTCTTCCATGCTTCTGATGATAGATCGCATCCTCAAAACTCTCTTAGTATGACACTATAGTAAATGCAGTACAGTTAGAGATAAAGAAGATTAATTTAAAAGCTTACTTTCAAGAGGTAATTACTATGTATCCTCCCACACTTTCTTAACAGATACACCTAGGGTCTTGTAGTGCAACATCCCAGGGACAATTTCAAATTCATCATCCTGACAACGTTTTTTGCTTTTGTAAGTATACGCTGCACGGTCACAAGTGGACTAAACCCTTCTCTATCTGCCACAGGCAAAAACCCAGAGGCTTGTTGCTTTCCCCCCCAAGACTGCAGTTCTGTCATACAGAATGCAAATATTTCTCTGATATCTTATGTTGCCCTTTTTATTTTTCCGTTAACTGACAGCTAGCATTTGCAGCCACATTTTTAAGTGTTTTATGACCTACCTAAACCTTTTCCTGGAAAAGGTTAAAAATGCTATTGAAAATAAACTACATGGTTCAGTTTCCTGAACAACATTTGTGTTATCTTGGATCTCAACTATCAAAGCTATTCTATTCGAGATTTTAACAAAACGTCTGGTGAGTGTCACAAGTCAGATCATACATACATTCTCCCTCGACCCCCACATCCACCAAGTTGTAAAAATCTCATGTTTCCACCTCCGCAATATCGCCAAACTCCGTCCCTCTCTCACCCGCCCCGCAGCTGAGCGACTCATTCACGCCTTCATCTCCTCCCGCCTTGACTATTGCGACTCACTCCTCTTCGGCATCAGCACAACATCCCTCAACAGACACCAGCGTGTCCAGAACGCAGCCGCCAGACTCCTCAACCACTCCAAATCATGGCATCACATCACCCCGGTCCTCAAAGAACTCCACTGGCTCCCCGTCTCACACCGCATTCACTACAAACTCCTGGTCCTCACCTATAAAGCCCTCCACCATCTGGCCCCCCCCCCCTACCTCACTGACCTCCTCATCCTCTACCAACCACCCCGGTCCCTCAGATCCACCTCAGCCGGTTTGCTTTCAATCCCCAAGGCCAAACTCTGGAGCTTCGGGGACAGAGCCTTCTCTGTGGCAGCCCGGAAGCTCTGGAACTCCCTCCCCCGAGACCTCCGTGGGTCTGATTCCCTCACCCTGTTCCAGCCCCGTCTCAAAACCCACCTCTTCAACTCTGCTTATCCTTAAACCCGCCCCTCCCCCCTCTGAACCAACATCCTCCTGACTGTTTTTCTGTTTTTGTTTTTGTTTGTGTTTTTGTTCTTGTTTTGTTTGTCGACCTTACTCGTAATGTAAAGCATCTTTGGGTCTAGAAAAGCGCTATATAAATCCCATTTATTGTTATTATTATTACATACCAAACCAAACACAAAAAGGGATTCTGACAGCTGCAGTATGACTCATTATTTTGAGCTGAATGAAAGTAAAAGCTTTAGCTCCCAGCTGAACATTTACATTCATGTTTTATAAAGATATGTTTGTTCTCCAACGGTCTTATTGACATTTTACTACTGACAATAAAGCATTGGTATTTTATGGATACGTATTGTATATTTGTATTGTCACATTTCTAAACCTGGAATGATTAATATCCTTATATGGGATTAAAGACAGAAACCCTGACAAATGATCCAATAAGTACAGTCAATTATTCAGCTTTTTCTACACAGCTACTATTTATATTCCTTCATTACAGCAGAATATGTTTTCTTCTACCCTTCTCTCTTTTCCACTTCACTGCCAGTTATCTCCCCTCGACCCAACCAGCCTTGTACTATGTCAGACATTTAATCAGAGTGATTATCTTGCCACTAGATACTGAAATATGTATGCCCTGTAACTGCAACCTGGCATTTAACAAGCTCGGAAATGGACCTGATCTCAAATGCACACCAAAGCATACAGTACTGTGGGTTTGAGGCACGCAGACAAGAAAACAGCTGATTACCTCAACACCTGACCTATAGCCACATTAGTGTGTGTGTGTGCGTGTGTGTATCTGTTGGAAAGTGACAATTGTTTTCGTATCTCGGTCATAATCTCCTCAGTCAGCAGGGTGTCAGTCTGCATTGTGATTGCTCAGCATTTAGTCAGGAGCCCTCAAGGTGAGAGGTTGAGGTTCTTGGCAGGAGACTGACTCCCTGGGGAGGGGGAGGGGGAGGGGGGGTACGGGTCATGGGTACAACTGGATAATACTGATGGATAAAGTCACATACTGCATACAATTTACTTTTTTTAAATGTCAATCACATTATTTTATCCTACAATGGATAGGAGCAAAAATGCTTTCGAAAACATGTTGTTGAACCAAAAGTCTGTTCTGATGAAACACACGGTTCATTTCCACCTCTTTGTGTTCAAATTGAATGCAAGTTACATTTAAAAGGGGGTGACAGTATTTAGAGTCAAAGGTAAGGTGACAATGGCAGCGTGAACTGCAAAATGTTCTACCCAAGCAAATAAAAAAATGAAAATGTAAATAAAAAATAATTGGTTATTGAACAAAGCAAATGTGGTCAAGGAGCATTTTGGTAATATGTTAATCATCGTGTTTGTATTGTTCCATGCTAAGCTCGAAGAACGAAAACTAAAGATTTGAGTTAGTAGGAACTTGCTAATACATTCAGAGGTTTGATATCATTACTTTTTAAAACTGCATCCATGAAGTTAGTAATAATGTGGAGCTGTGTTTTGTGCTTAGTTGCAACAATGAAGTGCTATTAAATTGCTAGACCTCTACTTCGCACCTCTTACTGTTTTATTTTGTATTGCAACAGCGGCTGAGATTCGCTTTATTGTATTACAGTAATAGAGCAAAAACTCCCATGACACAACAATCTCCGCCCAGGAGTACCTACTGACGGTCCAATTTCCTGTCATCCTCACCAAGACCAGACAAACCCTGTATGTGTGTGTGTGTGTGTGTGTGTGTGTGTGTGTGTGTGTGTGTGTGTGTGTGTGTGTGTGTGTGTGTGTGTGTGCACGATGGTGTTGTTGTGCGTGCACATTTGTGTGCGTGGTTTCCCTCTAATTTCCTCTCTACCTGTGCTCGTCTGAATTGCTTCCTGTTCGTGATTGATTTGCACTTAATGGGGACACCTCTTTCTCCCTCTGGCTGTTTTTCTGTCTCTCCATCTCCATCTCTTCCGCCCTTGTGTACATGCGTGATAGTACAAACAATACATAATAATATGATATGATAAGGGGGCCGAGGCCTGGCACCTCAACTTATCAAAAAGTCTGTTATTACGGGAAGAAATGAACCAACGGCTAATGGCTGTATTCACATCAGTAAAATTGATTCATCAATGGGTCGGATGAAACTCGGCACCATTAGTCAGGTAGTTTTGTCTCTGATCTATGAACGCACTCTGACATTAACTGCAGCCATCCATTATCGTTGAACCAAATACTTCCCTATGAAGCAGCTCTGTTATGGTTTTATTCTATTCACCAAAATGTGTTTTTTTTAGGTCTTTTTTCCTGAGATAAAGCGGAAAAAAACCAATAACATTCTTTCACAGACTTTGAATAAAAGTATGGAATGTGCCGTAATGGAAATTCTATACACATCAGACACAAAATAGACTCTGCTTACATAGAAAATAAATGAAAACCAGTCCATCTTCAGTGAACTAAATATCAGTTGAGGTTCCTTCTTAAGGCGTTTATCTATCTTTTATTTCCTTCTCTAACAACCCTGGTAAGAAAATCCAATGTAATTTGGTCAAATCCAAATACACTATTTCTGTTCAGCAAGTTTATTTTTGAAGATTAAATAAATTGAAGTGTGACAACATATAAGGAACACTATCTAAGGTTAATTCAAGTGTATTTTTTGTTATGATATGGTACATGTCAGCATGCTTCGTGGCCATGTTCCTTTCTGCAGGATTTAGTCACTGCCCAACAGTAAGAGAGCACCATCAGATGAGCCTAAGTTAAAAAAGGCAGCACTAATTTCCTAAATCCTAAAGCGTTTTTGAGTTTCTAGAAAAGCGCTATACAAGTCTCATGTATTATTATTATTATTATTATTATTATTATTATTATTATTATTATTATTTTAAAGACATGAGATGTTAGCCCTACAACACGGGGAGTGGAGGAACTGCTAAACTATAATTCAAGGCAGGTTTTTACTTACAACAACTCTTCAAACCGCTATCCGTTTCTTTCCTATTATTCAATTATGTCCCCATTTTCTTATGTTTCTGTCTGTAAGACATCTGTCCTCTCGTCTGTCTTTCCAGTATGTGACTGTTTATCTGCCTCTCTCTCGCACTCTGTATCCTGCTTTAGTTGCTGGGCAGCCAGAAGTGCAATTCCCCTCTCGCTCTCTCCACTTGTAGCCCGCAGAGCCGGTCTCAAAGGACTTCTAAAAGCAGGCTGCAAGCAGTATGACGAATGTGTTGCTTGCCGTCGCTGTCACTGTCCCTGACTTGCAATTTGAAAGGTTTGTGAAAAAGACACGGCCAAAAACCAGCAAGAGTCCGCACTCTGTGGGGAGTCGGTGACATCAGAGGTGGCGTGTCACCCCTCCTTGCCCCTGTTTGGCGTCTCATCTTTCTCTGTCACTGCATCTTCCGAGCGGCCTTTGAGCTCATCCTTTTTACCCCAGCGCGGGCGTTCAGCTGACCTTTAAAAGGTGGAACCTGTCAACATCTGTTGAAAGACACAGCGAGCGATGGTGATGAGCGGATTTACATACTATTAATGATTTGGAAAGGCGAAGAGTGTGTTGGAAGGGGGAGGCTGGGTAATGGATGATGTGCGGATGTGTTCGAAATGTTAATGTGCCATTACAGAACCAAAGGAAAGATCTGGGAATGGAAAAGAAGATAGAAATTGTTTCGGTGGTCAAACTAAACAGTCATTGTGTTGTTTAATGATTGAAGATGCTTATTTCCTCCACCTATAAGCCCTCCTCACATGGGTTTTATTAGTATTTTGGCCCCTTGGAGGCAGTTAAAACCAGCTGTGGCTACAACGTTGACATATTGTATCATCACCTTTAAGTCTAATATGATGGGCTTGTTAGCAAACAATTACTAACACATCGTGCAGTCATGGAGCAACATCATTATTCACTTGGAGTTGCGTTACTGACCATGAGGAGAATATAATGACCTCTGTTTTAGCTCGTCTTTGGTCACTACCACCTCCCTAGGGATGTATCTTTCTCTTTAGCTAATAATTGCTTCACAGCTAGTCCTCGTCTGGTGCTGAGCATGTAGTGTACAGTCTGGTTTGAAGGCTAACAAAACACTTCCTGCTATATATCAATTTCAATTCCCAGTGTCTTTCTTCCGCTCCATCATGTTCCCTTTTTCTCTCATTCCCCATATAACCCTGACTGTGATTGAAGGTTTGAATTGGGTGTTATTTCGAGAGTGTCGTCTCACCGCGGGCACACTGAGTGAAAGGCGTGAATGCACATCATGACACTGACAATTTCCTTTTTTTTTTTATACTTAAGCAGTGGAACAGCAAAGTTTGTCACATTTTCTTTGCAGAGTA
This sequence comes from Notothenia rossii, assembly GCF_949606895.1. NCBI lineage: Eukaryota > Metazoa > Chordata > Actinopteri > Perciformes > Nototheniidae > Notothenia > Notothenia rossii. The sequence goes on from NC_136910.1 coordinate 16,585,020, forward strand.
CAGACATGAGTGTGGGTGTGATCATGAGTAAGGCTGCGAGTGCGATCACATGAGTGAACTTGAGAAAGTATGCACCGTCAGCCTGTACTCTAGACGTGTTCATGCGTGTATATTTGTGTACACGCATTTGTTCATGGGTGCAGTATGTTGCTGAATGTGTCTAAGCTTACGTACCTTGAAAAAGTCAAACCCCCATCACCTTCTGGTCAGCAGAGCGAGGCGGAGCATTTGTCCTGGCGAGTGACATGGCAATTTTCCACCTGCCTCCCACACATTACCTCATTTCCCCTGGCACACACGCCCCCTCTCCCCACTGGCCACACCGCTCTGACCTCCAGTCCTAACCCGCAAAACTATCTGCCATGCGCCTCTATCCCTCCTTCCAGCTCTTTATCTGCCCCCTTTTCTCCGCCCTCAATCCGTCTGGGGCCAGCAGCTGATGGATGTCCCCTCAGGAGAGGGTTGCAGGAGGGGTCAGGTATGATTTCTGGAACTTTTCAGCATGGATGGAAACAGAGGAATTGAGGCAAGATTGGCACAGATTTGAGGAAAAAAAAGAATTCTGTTTTTAAAAGCAAATCCTCCCCACTGCTGCCCCTGCAGTCTCTACCTCCCCCTTCCATCTCTACCCTGTGGATCCCCCCATCCTTATTTCTCACCATCCTCCCTGTTGCCCCATCCTACCTGTGTTGTCAGCTGTCAGTTGAACCGACAGGGGACTGCTGTGTTTTCTGGTACATGTAGGTACGCTTGCAAGTGTACTCTCACTAAGTATTTGTTTGGGCTTTCAAGGTGTCTCCTGAGTGCCAGCTTGCCTTCTGTTGAATATTTATCACTTATTTAATGCTGTTGCCCCCACCCACCGGAGATTTGGACTCTGCGTCTCGTACCTCCCACCCTCTCTTCCTTTTCTACACTGTCGCTGCCCTTGTGTTTTTTCCCCCCTATTTCTCTGCATGCTGTATTTTCTGGCTCACACTGTCTTAGTCACACTTTGTCTTAAGCTCTACCGACTTCCATATTTAAAATCCCCCTCTACTCAAACATGGTCCCATCCATGTCTGTCGTTACCTTTTTTGTTTTATTCAACCCTGAAAATCCAGACTGAGATGGTTGCTTATTCCCAAATATGTTGTGATTTAAGAGCTAAACACATTCCTTTATCATCATCATGAGACTATTGTTGGAAAGATCAGTGAAGAACAAAAGCTATAACCAGATGTCAAGGGAAAAGGGTTACCAATACCTAGAAGGAGAAACAAAAAAGCTTTAGAAAGAGTCAAACTTGGTAGATAAAATAGTCCCCAGTGTGTGTTTCTCCTCTCCCTTCAGTCCCACTATTTATTCTCATCACTCACACAAACCTGGGAGAGAAAGAAGAAAGAAAGAATTGTGCTTTGCGATTCCGCACAAAAGAGTGTGATTCAACACAGGAACTGCGCTTCGTTAGCGTCTGCGTTTTGTCAATGGAAATGTCACCTGGCAAAACATGTTAAGGACAATATAAAAGCAAAGAGAGACGAGCAGAAAAAGCTGGAAGGAAAATCTAGGTATGAGTTTAAAGGGTGTGCTTGTGGGAGATTTGATTCAATAAAAGATAGACGTGGTGAGAGTTGGCGGCGAAAACAATGGAGCTGTGTGAGGCTTTCTTTAATATTGCAATTCTAACACAACACTCTACAGATATTGCTCCTTCTCTTTCTTCTCACTTGCTCTCCCTTTCATTGGTCACTCATGTCATCTTGCCTGCTTTGTTTTCTGAGATCAAAGTCTCACATCCATCATACAATATTATATTTCTGTTGTTACTTCATCCATTCCATATATTCACTGTGTTGAGAAGCGCACTTCTGGCGCTTGGTCATAGCCTCAAATAAGAAATTGAGCAGGGCCCCCTGCTGTTTGTGACACAGAAGCATGACAAGTAGGGACACTAACCTTAAAGGTCCCATGTCGTGCTTTTCTGGTTATTACCCGTCCCCATTATGTAGCTTTTTCTGCATGTAAACGGTCTGCAGAGTCACAAACCCTCAAAGTACACCCTATAACGAGTAGAACTCTAACACAGAAATTTTGCCCCAAAACGCCTCGTTGGAGATTTTTCTTTTTCCATTTTTTCCTTCCGGGTCCTATTGACGTAACAAAGTCTAAATGGACCAATCTGCGCACACACACTCACTCAGCCTTATCTTTTCTCAGCCGCGGCGCTGTTTTCTTTGGCCCATACTTCGAGAACACTTCAGACAAAGTCCACCTCAGTCCTCTCCCAGTCATGTTAACCTTTATTTGACCTTTATGCATCACAAAAACAAAATCAATTTGTTCAATGCTTAAATGCTGGAAGTTGAAGTCATGACCCTCAATTGTTTTAATCATAATGACAAAAGTGGTCAGCTGCAGTTAATTCATGTTGCGCATTATGGTTTGTGTATTCCCTCAAGCTACAGAGCAGAATCCTTAGGTTTTATCTAAAACACTTTACTTAGCATGCTTTGTAAAGGCTTCTTGTTCAGATATCACTCTGAAGAAGTGTATCATAATTACAAGAAATTAAGCCACATGCTGATTTCAGTATACCACCACCATAAAACATTTTTGAAAAACACAATTGCAATTGAAATATGTTGGGTAAAACAAATACAAATAGATCGTACTCTAAATGATATGTCTGTCTTTTTAATCTGTATAAAATACGCTTATTTTACTAAAAGATAACCTTTTTTCGCGGTTGGAAATTTGAAGCCTTGGAGGTTTGAATGTATTTAGTTTGATACTATGTAGACGTGTTTGATATTATATAGAACAAATACATGCCTTAGTTTAATTTATAGAAAAAAATCACAATAGAAATTGAAATATTGTCCTCAGATCATTCAGCCTTACCCTGAGCACACATGGTTGCTGCACTCTGCACACCCCCATTTTGCCAACTGTGCCCCCCACCCCCGGCAATCTGAAGTTCTTTAATTCCATCGGCTCTTATTAGAAGTTCGGACAGTAGCGTTGTCCCCCATCTTGAAGCAATTTTGTCAGGAAATGGTATAATTCCCTCATCTGGATCCCATTACAGCCGGGCTGACTGCTATTCCTGTGATGCCTGTACAGTGTAATTAAGGGCTTTGTGTCTCAAAGCCAGCCACAGTCAGCTTTCTTTCTCTCACTACCTCCCTGTCCTATATACGATTTTTTCTCTCTGCTTAACCTCACATCACTTCTCTGGAGACTCACTAACATGCCCAATAGCAAATATACGCTACACTGCCCACACCACAAGTATTTCTACCTACATTTATTACTTTATCTTGTGCAAAGAGTAAACAGACAGTATGCTGAAGCCTTTCTCCAGAGTATTCTGCTTGGCCCTGTTGGTGTTTTACTCTTAATGGTCTGTAGCTAGCTGTAAAAATCGATGTATTGCAGCCATGTTGGTATGTGATGACTGGACATGTTACTATTACCACACACTTAACACTTTCTGAGAGGAAAAATGTACGGCAACATAGAACCAAGCCAATTCCTTATATCCACGCCAACATAAGACATGGTCAGCACTTACCAAAAAAAAATCATAAACCATTTATTGTCAGCTCTCTCCACGTTTATGGAATGTTTACAGTTTGAGAACTGAAACCATCTTGGTTAAATGTGCAGAACCATCACCTTTTTGAATGTTGAATCAACATATCCGCAATCTGTGAATTCTCCTGTACAAGTAAAGGCAATATTAGTTCTGCCTTTGGATTTAACTGTTCAAGATGGAGGAAGCCATTATAGTATATTAGCTTTGTCGCAAGGCCTGTAAGTCACTTCCACCACCTGGCACACATGACTCTGATTTCCAGGGTGCAGTTTTACTTCCCACACCACTTCTTTGCCAAAGCACTATTAGAGGGAGCCAGATTGAACAGAAACGTCATGGAATCTCATTAAAATACCTCAGTGGCTAGACCCAGCCACCACTTCAGCTCTCAAAGTGGAACAGGCTGCTTTATACTAAGGGACATGGGATATTATCATCCCTGAAACTGGTGTGTGGGTTTGGGGGGGGGGGTGTTTTATGCACATGACACCCACATCACCGGTGGGGCCTGCAATCCAAGAGCCCAAACATGGAAATGGAGGGTGGTTGGCCCAGATAAGACACTTATACTGTACACACCACTGTGCATACACAAACAAACACACAAAGACTCACACACAAACTGAGTACACACACAAACACTTGTGCAAATCTGCATGCACTGTGATCTTGAAACCCTGAGTCCGTGTCATTGGTAAATCAATATGCCTTGCTATTTCATCCAATTAATTAGTGACTGGTGGATGGAGCTGTGTGTGTGTGTGTGTGTGTGTGTGTGTGTGTGTGGGGGGGGGGGGTGTGTGTGTGTGTGTGTGTGTGTGTGTGTGTGTGTGTGTGTGTGTGTGTGTGTGTGTGTGTGTGTGTGTGTGTGTGTGTGTGTGTGTGTGTGTGTGTGTGTGTGTGTGTGTGTGTGTGTGTGTGTAGGGTATATGTGTGTGTAGGGTATATGTGTGTGTAGGGTATATGTGTACACACAGTATGTATGTATGTATGTATGTATGTATGTATGTATGTATGTATGTATGTATGTATGTATGTATTGTATATAGAACATCTATTCTATCTATCTATTTGCTTTGTGGTGTGTATTTACTCCTGCCGTGTTTTGACAATTACAGTACACAACATTAAGCCGTTGTGTATTTACTTTCAACAAAAGCGCTAACAAGCTGTAATCCTGTGAACACTGGACAGCTTGCGATGATGTCACTAATACCTCTTCAAGCTAGCAGCACTTAAACGACTCGGTGACCAACAATAGTGTGGTTGTATAACCAGATTAGCCCAGGCCCTGTGTCCTGGAGGCCCACTTCTGGCACCTCTTCTGAGGATGAGCGTAATCCTTCAGGCCTTTATACACCTGCTCGCTGACTATACAATGCAACGGTATGTAATGAAACACTGAGATGTGCTAGACACATTTAAAAAAATTAAAGACGGTGCATAACGGCTTTCAAGGCACAGCAGTACTACACGACACAGCATGGCACGCAATGTTCTGTAATATTATTACAGTCAAACAATGGAGTTTAATCATGTATAAAACAACGTAATATAAATTGATGCAATGCTATGAAATAAAACATGAGGAAAACTAGAACAAGGTAATAGCAAACAGAAAACACAATACTTCATAAACAACATGCCAAACAGCAGAATATGCCAAACACGATCAAAGCAGCATTTAAATAAATATATATGTAAAACCCTACCACATACAGTATACCACGTAGTAGACATGTGAAATCTAATGCAACACAATAATATTTTGCATTATATTTAGAATGATGCCCTCCTTTATGTGTCAAATTGAAAATAAGTGCCACTTATCATAATGCACCTTTAACGAGGACTTCATCAGGACTAGATCATTTGAACAACTGAACATAATTAACTCTATAAAGTACATGATAATTCAAACCCAACTGTATTTGTATTTGATCTTTCTCTAACCGTCACCATAGTTTCTATTCTCAAAATAGACATATTTGTTATAATATTTGAATGAAGCATGCTCTTGGGTTCTTTAAAACCACATACGATTTTGATGATGTGGTCTAAGATGTATTCATTCATGTGCAATCATAATACCAAATGTATATAGCAATTCATGTACTGTATATGCCATGATAATATAAGTAGGATTTGAACATAGATATCAAGAACATGCATTTAACACTTCTCCATTTTGATTTTATACATCAAATCTAGTTTCCTTTCAATATTGTTAAAACTGTGCACTTTAGAAATGAAATAATTATTCAGGTGAACTCTGAAGCAATAATATAATGTATGTCTGAAAGCAAACCCATCTGTCATCCCCATCTCTTCCAACCACAAAGGCCCTATATCTCGCCTCAGGCATCCATCTAATAAAGGCAAAGGTCAGTCTGGAGGGTACTTACACTAACCCACAGCACATTTTCACAATTCATGAAATTCCCACCACCATGAATATAGTATGACCTGGTCAATGAAAGGACGCTAGTCAGATGTAACACACCTTCAAATACTGAATGGAAATCAATTGTATACCTTCAGTGATGGAAGGATACTCACGTGCAGCCGAAGGTTGGAGTGTGTCGGTGTAGAGTTGTCTAACTGATGTCAATACTGATGCGTTCAGGGGCAAAGGGCAGGGAAAGTTCACATCACTTTATAAATAGCTGTGATTGAATGAATAAAAAAAGCACTGGCTTGGGATTTACTGATACCTCATTCACACCAACGCAACTCCGGTTCAAGCTCCATGCTAGAGCTTTTCAGGTTCAGAACCGGTTCTTCGGTTTAGCTCCGGCCCTTTTCACACCGCCCAGAGTCCGACTGGTGCTGCGTCATTGTGTCATTGTTTGCACCATGACGTAACCGTTTGCGTGCCTGCTTCATAAAACCAAACCGCACGGAAACCCATCACAGCTCACACCGACAATAACAACAACAATGGCCGATTGTGCTCCAGCTTCCTCTGTACCTCTTTGGAAGACCAGATTCCCTGTAGGAGCTGATCTCTTCAGTGGACCACTGCTGCTTGTTAAGTTTCTCCATCCTTGTGTACAAACTGGATAAAACGCGGGCTTTTTGTTGTTGTTCAGGAGTTGATCTGCCCCTGCCCCCGCCTCGACGTAAGCGTGACGTATGTGGTGCTTTTGCTCTAGCCGTACAATTTTTTGGTGCTTGAAACGAACCGGATTCCGGAGCTAAGAGGCTGCTCCGCTGTGGTGTGAACAGGAAAACCCGGTGCTTTTCAAGTTCCAGCTCCGAACCAGCCCTGAAACACCGTTGGTGTGAATGAGGTATAGTGATTAGTGTCATGGCCTTCCTCTCCAGGTATCTTTAGCTTCCCTCCCACGAAGGATTGCAGGTTGGTTTCATCAGAAAAATATTTGTTATATACAGTTTATTTTCCATAAGCGCTTATTCACATAAAAAGGGCATTTTACGTTTTAGTCACTTTAAATATATCATCTTTATAGTCACTCACTTTTTAGGTAACAGTTTGCTGTAGATCAAAGGCTTTTGGTCAAATTAAAGGAGGAGCAAGAAAAGAAAGAAGATACAGTGAGAGGTGAAATGGACTGGTCAAAATGTCTACCTCTCTAAAATTAACATTTTACAAGGATATCGTTACTCGGATGTCAACTGATATAATTTTCCCCAAATATGTTTAGAAATTATAAGAAAAAAAGCCTTAGTTGCCTTCTAAATTGTCAGATTTTGTCTGAGAAATTCACTTCAATTTGATACATATTCAGTATCAAAGTGATAGTGATAGTTAATGAATAAATAGCATAAAGGAAATGCTAAAACATAAATCAACATACTTTTAATGAAGCCTCATTTAGGCAAATGTAGTCTAAATTGGCGCTATAGGTTGTAGACCATAGGTAATGTTTCCATGGTACTATCACCATGGAACATTTGAACTACTGCTCCCATGTATTTCAACATTTGTATCCTGTTGTTCTAAATAAATCAGAATTCTTATATACTTTGCCAAGCCAGAAATAAATCTAGAAGTATCTCCTTATGCATCATTTGTCCATTACTCAACTCCCTTTTGTTATATATGAGCTGCCTTGCAGCATCAAATATTCAGTTTAAATTTGTATATTTACAGGCAATAGACAAAAATACTTAAATCTGCATCTCATCTGCGTCTAGTTTTGCCTATTTTATCGTGCTTTTTTAATCTAATTGCTCTTACTATGTATCTGTTATTATCTCCCACAAGGTGGTCTTTCTCATTTCCAACTTATTTTTCTCTGTCACCAGTAATGTCATCTTTCTGAAAGCCTCCGCTGTGTCGCAAGCCTATGCCTGGCCAGTGATAAAGATAATGAAAATTTCCAATCAGTTCCACTGCCATCCGGAATGGGCAGCAGCCAGGGCTCTAAAGTATATGAAATTCATTTGTAACAACTTCAAATATTAGATGAAGCCTCTGCATTCAGAACCGGGTACACATGGCAGGGTAATTGAGAAGCCCAAACATTTTTCCTTCATGTGGAAAGCGGGCGGTAAATCTTTTATCCCTTGTAAAATATAACTTAGTTCACAATGAGAGAATCTCGGAAGATTTCAAGCCCATTTGAGCAAAGTATTAATCTCCATGTACACGTCATAAGGCTGTTTGTGTGGCTTTATTTGTCTATATAACACATGGTAAATCCTCTACAATGGTTAGACAAATATCTCTCACGTCACCAGTTGTGTTTTATTTAAATGTTGCTATTTTTAAACCTTCTTCCTTCCACTCTGAGACCATTACTGTAAATCCCTTTTGTATATACTTAGCCTGTGACAGATATTATGTCTATATTCAGTAATATGTGCATCTGTAACAGTATCACTTTACCCCATCTCCTCTATCAGATTACTATGGACCTATTATTATGACAGCAGAATTGGAGTCTCTTTTTATAACTGTGTCTTTAAAGCACAGATTCAAACATTTCCAGGTTACCATGCTGTCAAATGTTCCATTACAGTTGAAAGGGACACATTGACACAGTCATTAGCTTTGCCTATCAATATGGAGATCTATTTTTATCCCCCTGTTCACCCCAGGCCAGTATTTGATAACTGCAGCATTTTCGTCATCACTGATAGGATGGAGCTGGGGCGGAGCGTGTCCCGGTCTCATGTTACTGTACCCTGTGCTACCACATGGCACATTACAGTTAGAAAATCAATGGAATTCTGGGAATATTCAGCTCAGTGTGCCACGCCCTGTCCTGGTTAAGCATGTTACCCTGTTACAGGATGATGGGCACTTTGTGAATTAAACACATTTCTTACTAAAGTGCTGTAAATCTGCAGCAGGAGACATATACAAAATATGGTTCTTTAATATCTGTATTTTTCTTGGAGTAAACTTCCAAAGCATGGCTTGTCAGACTTTTCTTACAGCCTGTGTCCTTAGATTCTATGCCCCTCTTTCATGTCACCAATGACATTTTCAGATATGTCAGATTTCATCCTTTTAGCTCTAAATTCCTATGATTTAACCACTTTGTCTGTGCCTTTTCTCCTTTCCAGTCTGTGATCTTGTCAAAAAGCTTATCGACCATCATTCCGTTCTCCAGTGACCTCACCCCGCCACCCACTTTTTCAATAATTTCACACATTTATTTGGCTCTGCGAGAAAATTACTCCAAATACATTCTCAAAACGACCACCTTTCTCCGCGACTCAAACGCCTAATGTGTTCAAATATACCCAGACTGTCATCTGAAAAGAGGGATTTGGAAAGCAGAGCAGTTCAACGACCCGGCTTGTTCATGCTTTCACCCTCCTTCAACTTTTTCCTCCTTTTGATTTGTAGCTTTTTCCCACTTTAACCATGCCGCCACCTCCTCTTCTTTCCATCAGATGCAACTGAAGAATGTGTTGTTGTTTTTTACCGCAAATTGCATTTAGTCTGGAGGTTATTCCATTTCTTTGAAGTATTCAGTGTCTGAAGGCTGGTAAACCAGGTGAAGACTTTGCCGTTCATCCGAATGAATTCATGAATTTATTGAAAATGTGAAGCCTCATGTATATTTTGTCCTTGGCCAGTTAATGCTGAGAGATTTCAACAAAGGAAACAAATGGGGGATCTCCAGCAGTGGTGAAGTAGCTGTACATAAGAAAGTAATTGGCTGTGATGTCACATGGTTCATCTACATCATGATCCCTACACCCTCTGTGTCTCTATATTCTGTTTTCTGATCATGGCTTTTTTGACCTTAAGAAAAAAAGTAAAGTGATGCACTCAGTATCTCTTTAAAGTATTCTTTAAACATAATGTATAATCATTTATTTCCCAGGCTGCAGTTAAAGTCACTATACAGATTTATTTCCACCACCAGGTATTTAAAAGCCAATAGCTATTACATTGAGTGTTATTACTGGGTTACAGGAAAGATATATTAGTGTATTGTAGTCTTTACGTTTGGATAAAGCAGAGGCTAATACTCACTATGTATACACATGAACAAATACACGCAGATTACTTGTTCCCTTGAGATTGACAAAAAGGACATTGATATTCCCACTTTACTGGATTGTCAATTCCCCTCACCACGTTCATTGGCAGCCATGAGATTGCAAAAACCACACTGTTTAGCATAAAGTCAGATTTAATATGTGTTTAACTGTGATTCAAAAAACACATTTCACACAAAATGAAATCTTTCCCTCGTCTCCGTGTTGAGAACTTCTGCTGCTCCCCTTCAGCTTTTCTCTCAGATGTATTAAGAATTTCCAGCAGCTACAGTATGGCTTGTGAACATCTTTAGTCAGGCTGTCAGTGTTCTGAGCCATGCCTGCCAGACAGCAGCCTTTGATTCAGACTATAGCACTTGGGAATATCTACAGTATGTGGATTTGTGTCTCTCACGGGAGAGCCATTTCATTAGTTCCTTCAGCCGTCATATACACTCAAGTTTATTTCCTTCCCCCAGGCTGAGTAAATCTGGTCGGTGGCCAGGCAGCCACACCGTGGAGCTGTGCTATAAAATGAAGCATAATCGTCCCGGCCCCTGTAAGTGGTCTTACCTTCGGGGAGCCATTTTGCTCTGGACAGACATGATCAGGCACTTTGGCCATCACCAACAAACAGCCCTGCAGTGTCATCCAGGAGAAAATCAAGTGACCGCCCTTGCCTCTCAAACCATATTTCCCAACCCACCAAACTCTAGCCAATAAAAGGGGAACAGTAAATACAAAGCTCTTTATAGGGACAACTCACTTAGTGCATGAAATGTGGTTATATGTGTCTTCATGGAAAGGTAACCTTTGGCTTCTTTATATTTGGCTTAAGGGAGAATCTTTACTTACACCATTACCTGTTGCAGCTTTGTTGTGCACTACTGAAGAAGCAGTGCCTGGGAGCTCGCATAGAAAACAGATCTGTGGTATTGACCTCTGTCTACCAATTTATTTTTCAACGTTTTTTATTTCAGGTTTCAGGACAAATGGATTGTACGACACAGTTGTAAAAAAACTTTTAAAAAATCCTTGAAAAAGCAGAATAACTTCATTTGTGCATAGATGTGTTTCGCTTCTAAGAATAAACAAATATATAGTGTAGACTATGACTAGATATTGTTTGGAAATATAGCTTATTAATTCCAAAATGATACATGAGTTTCAGTGCAAAACAAAAATGCTTCTTTTCTTTCAAGGAATATATGGAAAAACATGTTTATCTTACATCTGAAATGTACAGTTTATTCATTATTTCAACATTTTAGTTTGATTAAAGTCATATTTGGATTCGATCATAGACAAACGTTGTCCAGTATTGTTTATTACTCTGACCTTGTATCTAGGATTAGGGTTGACATATGTTTGCATAACATGCTTTTAACAGGCCAACAAAATCCTGTTTATAGACTTCATGTATAGTCTTGTTTCACCTTGCCTGTGTAGGTATTCTGCGTAATGAGATCTATAAGAAGCCATGTGTGGCGACTGAATGCCGGTGTTAATTACACCTTTTAATGGACTCAGTGTTCCTGTGGCTTTGTCTCTGACGGCAACCTTCACAGCATTAATTGAAACTCCCCCACCTTCACAAGAGGGAACGCCTCAATTAACCTCTCTCAGTGGCTCTAACTGGTCAATTACATCCAGCCCACCCCCCTGTCAGCAAACACTGTCACAGTTCACATGGCGTTTCATCTAAAGGCCACGCATCTGAAGTTGTGTTGCTCTTTCATCTGAGCTTGTGGAGCATGCAGTGCTGCGTTTGTTTGCTTGTTACTTCCTGTACGCCATCATGCGTCCAGGTAAATTCTGGGGTGTGTTCAAATCTGAGCCAATGTGAGTCTATTCATCCCGATAGCTCCGGTAGAGTTGTGCCCTTATTAAAGCAGCTTTAATTTCCTATACCGTATGACACTGATGCAGATTGGCATTCTGACATTGAGTGCCAGTCGATTTCAATTCCCTCTGCATCCCACACCCCCCCCCCCCTTCCCTTCCCCTCCGTACCCACTTATGCAGCAAAGTTTGATTTGCCTCCAGTTCCTCATATTGAATGAGACCAATTGTCCTTCAGAGGGAGACCGAGAGGAGAGAGTGAAAGAGAGAGAGAAAAAGCCATCAGAGACGCTGAGAGAAAATTGGACAGAGAGAGAGCTAAACAGTGGGAGAGAGGAATCAGACAAGCGGAATAGACATGGGTCAGACTTCTGTCCTATCACATTGTTAGACTTTTACAAAGCAGAAAGGAAAAAGAGGATCAACGTGATGTCAGTTGTTCCTAAAGTCATCTTTTCCCTTTCCTTTTTCTTCCTTCGCTGTTTCCTTTCCTTCCCTCTGTTCTTTGTTCTCGAGTCCTCATGTTTGTCCTTCTGTCCATCGTGCTTGTTATCAGTTAGCCGAGAGCTTCTACAGTACATCCGTCCCTCATGGCTGCACAGGACAGGCACACACACACACACACACACACACACACACACACACACACACACACACACACACACACACACACACACACACACACACACACACACACACACACACACACACACAAACACACACACACACACACACACAGACACACACACAGACACACACACACACACACACACACACACACACACACACACACACACACACACACACACACACACACACACACACACACAAGAGTCAACACCTGCAAGTAGTAGGTCTGGGAAGATAATGATGGCTGGAAAAGGAGTGTGTGTGTGTGTGTGTGTGTGTGTGTGTGTGTGTGTGTGTGTGTGTGTGTGTGTGTGTGTGTGTGTGTGCGTGCGTGCGTGCGTGCGTGCGTGCGTGCGTGCGTGCGTGCGTGCGTGCGTGCGTGCGTGCGTGCGTGCGTGCGTGTGTGTAAAGGACAGTGTACAGGAAACAGAAGTAGCAAGGGCAGATAAGAAAGACAAGACAGAACATAGCCCTCCTCCACCTACAAACTATCTCAAGGTTTGTTTTTTTCTCCTTTTTCACACAGCTCAAACTATTGTTTTGTTAAAGAGCAAAAGAGAAACAACTGGTGCCACTCTCTATCAAGGATTTGAATAACATCCAAAGTCTGTATTGTGCAATAAATAGTGACAAATGCCAGTTAATATCTTCAAATTCCTGAAAGAAATATGTAAAAAAAAGAGTGATTAAAAAGGAACAGGAGAAAATCCTTCCACCATCATTATCAAATTAAATGTTAATATAATACATGTTTATTATCTGTTAATCCCCACCCTTACCATTAAAGCTAACACATTCAAACGTGGGGGATATATTCTTTTGTCCTCATATAATCCATGACTGTGATCTGATATTGGCCCACCTGGCTCCTGATAGTGCCGGGAGAGAAAGAGAGCTATCAGGGAGAGTTATTTGAGCGCGCTGCCTTGGCACTGGATGTGGGCCGGCTATCTGGAGGACATCTCGGTGATCTATGAAGGGGACAGTTCGACCTGGGAAAGCCAATTTACAACCTTTTTCCACAATGCAGAGCTCCAAGACAAATGTGGTGCGAGGTGACACTCCATAGAGTCCAGTTAGATGAACTTTTTGGGATCGGGAGAAGTCAGTGATTATCTGCCATTTAATCTGAGACACATCCTTACTCAAAAAGGGACAGGTGGAGGGAGACAAAATCAGGAAGAAACAGAGAGAAAATAACTGCTTGTTTTTGAGTTTTTCTTATACTGTGTTTTATTTTACTGACTCTAAATTCCTTTTTGGACTGTAGAAATGGTTATTCACAGTGTGAGGTGGTCCAAAGTGTTTCCGTTTTCACTTGATGGGTTATTTTACACCTTGTTGGCTTGGTACAGAGTGGGTGGTTATTGGAATATCAATGTGTTCCATTTCAAGGTCTGCTAAGGTAGGAAATCTGCGGACAAAGCAAAGCCCTTCCTCACACACTTTTTACTTTTATGGAAGCAATTGTTCTTAATTTCCATACATTGTATACATCGTTCTATGGCAATATTAATAATTATAATACTGTTCATAAAATAAGAACAAGAAGAAGATTGCCAAATGTGTATTTACATTTGTCGTATTTAATTCAAATGTTTTGCTCGAGGCTATATGGTGTAGCCTGTAATCATCACACTTTATTTTAGTCATATCGTCGTGCTCCAGTGTCATTGCCAAGTCTTCATAGTCTCAAATTATTACCCATGAATCGTAGCTTTAAAGACCTTACAGGCGGTGATTATTAATTCACTTTAAGATAAAGGATTTCCCCCTCAGCAGATTATCAGCCCCAGATCTTTTTCCGGGCACCAATGTGGTTCCTTGCCAGTCTTTACGGCACGCAGAGAACACACTCTGGACTCCCACTGAGATGAAATGCTGCAGTAGTAAATCTCACCGTGAGCGAAATACAGCGTGCTATTTATGTTCTTCCTTTGCTTTTGTGGAAGATGTTTGAAAATGAGATGACGAATGAATGATGGCTTTAAGGATAACTATTTATGATTTGAACCTTGATGCTTGTGTGCCTGTTAAAGAGACAATATTGGCCTCCAAATGTTTTACTCTTTCATGCATATTATTTTATCAAAGGGAGCTCTCCACTGTGTTTTGCAAGTCCTTCTGAAGCAAAAAATATATCTGCAGATAACCTTAAAGTATTTTTTCTTCCTTTAATTAAAAAAATTATTGAAATGTAATGTCGAAATCATGAGTTTTATTCTAACAAATGATTCTGTTATCATCATTCTAACCTTTTATTTTCTTCTTTTTTGTCTTCCTGCTGCTGCCACCTCTCTAATGGACACACAAACAGGTAATGAATACATTTAATTATTTATTCTCTTATTGTCTGTCTTCGAATGCTAAAATGATGGGTTTGCACTCCAGTGATCTGCTTCCCTTGAAAAGCACTGGTACTGTTGCAATTTCCATTTTCCTTTAAGCAATCACATATGACAGCAAACATACACAGGCTGACTAATGACTGGAATGCTAATGGGTATTTGCTATTTTTGCAATTGGAGCAGGCAGCTTAACAGCTACGCCACACAAATAGGAGGCAGTTATTGGAGCTTTTGACCTCTGCCTCACTTCGCTATCAAACCCTCTTGAACCCTATCATTCACTGTCTGGCCACAACAGTATTGTCCCATAACAGTGCATGCTTTGGACAGTGTACTGCTCTGTAGACATAAAGACATTACACTGGAAGCAAATCCGAATATCATGCAATGACCTCTCTTGTTTACCCCTTGTTAGGAGCCCTCAATCAAACCGGGGGTCACGTAGTGCAATTGCTGAGTCGGCTCTCCTGACTTGTTCGCACATAGAAAAAGAAAAGGAAAAAAACTCAATAACTCACATAAAAGCAGCCAGTGCATGATGCTGATGAAATGCCAGCCAAGCAATCTGGGAGTGGGAACTTAAGCAGGATGCAAAGACTGCGAGGCGACAGGCCTTTTACCATACAGTACATTTATTTCAAGCCTTTATCCAAAGCACCTTACTATTCCGACTGCCTATCTGTACACCTGAAAGGAAAAGCGCACTTCCAGATACAGCACACAATCTTTTTTTATGAAGTGCACCTTCCATCTGTGATGTTCAATACATTCAAAGAGATTTATTGAATGGAATATTGAAATTATTTTGCTGCAAACCACCTTTTCTCAAAGTGCATGCCTCCTCTACTTCTATCCAGAATGCATTTGACACCCTATAGACCAGCGACGTGCAGTCAGGGGAGGCAGAGCCTCACCTGTCATACTCCAATTTAACGTTAAAACAACTAAAGGAAAACTAAATAGTAATAATAATAAAATGTCTCCACTGATCTATGATGTAAGTGTGATTTATGTATGATTCCAATCGCTTTTTAAAGTCAAAATCAGCAAATTTGCCGAGCTCCGCTACAACTACGGGTAGCGATGAGAAGTGAGGCAGGGACGAGCTCTGCCTCTCGTAAACCCACAGTAACTTGCTGGAACGCGGGCACTAATTTAGCGCGGGCACTTATTTTGTGAGCCCGCTCAAGCCAGTTACTGTGGGGTGAGGTGAGGCACAGATGAGCTCTGCCTCACCTCAGAATGTGTCACCCCACAGAAACTGGCTGGAAAGCGGGCCCTAAGCGCATGCCTGTTACCATCTCACTGTAGGTCACCAATGTAATGTTTGTAGATCCCTTTATTCAATTTATCCTCGCCATCCATAGTCTCTAAATAACTTATTTAACGTATATATGATATTTAGGTATGATATTTGAACCGCTCCTCCTTCGCGTCGAAAGGAACCAGTTGAGGTGGTTCGGGCACCTAGTTAGGATGCCACCTGGGCGCCTCCCTAGGGAGGTATTCCAGGCACGTCCAGCTGGGAAGAGACCAAGGGGTAGACCTAGAACCAGATGGAGGGATTATATCTCTTCGCTGGCCTGGGAGCGCCTTGGGATCCCCCAGTCAGAGCTGGTTGATGTGGCCAGGGAAAAGAAAGTTTGGGGCTCTCTGCTGGAACTGCTACCTCCGCGACCTGACCACGGATAAGCGGGAGAATATGGATGGATGGATGGATGATATTTAGGCTCGCTGGTCTCATCGTATAACGGCAATGAAAAAAGCAGCAGGAGAGGCAACCATAACCTCTGCCGCACGTGAGCCCACAGGTTCTTGTTGCTACTGTTATTCTACACAGAGACGGTAGACATCAACAACAAACTAGACTTTTGAAACTACAGGAAGATAAGGAGGACTTTTACAAAAAACGAATAGAGATTGTTGTCCAGAAGGAGAGCATGGACTTAATCTTCAAGTCAAGGTAAGACCACAATTGTAATGAAAATGGGATCTTACTAAGAAAGAACAATCCAATATTTAGATTTTGGGTATCCTTTTGTTGAACGGTCTGTTTAAAATGAATCGAAGCATAAGACTAAAAAAGCTTTTGAAAATAACCGAATATTTTGATTAAGGTCCAAATATGATATTTGTAAATCTGACTCTGAAAGAGTCAGTGCCTCACCAGCCATGAAGCTCACCGCACGTCACTGCTATTGACCACTGACTGCAATAGAAGACGTTGGTTCCAATCGAAGCATGCTTGGTTGTTACTACTGTAGATGGTACCCTTTTGCAAAACCTTTCTTAAATTCACACAAACCTTGCTGCCCAATGATCTATCCAAACCTTAACCATTCAAGGTTAATGCTGTAAATGTAATATTTAAAGGAGCCCTATAATGCTAGTTTGGGTTTTCCCTTTCCTGTAGTGTATTGTTAAGGTAAATTATTTGCATGTAAATGGTCTGCAATGGCTTGAATGACAAAGTTCTCTCTAGAGGGAGTTACTCTCCCCTACAATTCCCCCTGCCTAAAAAGGCCTCAATTGTAGTGCTTTTTTCACTTCAGTGTCATGGTGACATCACTACGTAGCACACACGTTTCTATTGGCTAGTGCTCCAACACATTGCACGAGATAGGTGCAGGATATCTTTTACCTTTTGAACACTCAAAGCAGGGATGGCCAGCTGACCAATCAGAGCAGACTGCAGCACAGTATAGTATGAGAAAAATAAAGACCTTTTGCACATTAAAGCATGTAAACATGTGACAGTGGAGACATTAAATACAATTATGAAACCTAGAAATGAGCATCAAAGGGCCCCTTTAAGAGTTTTTGCATATTGGGGGTTACAATCCTGACACTACACCTCCTTGTTACCCCCTTGTTACCTCTGGTCACAGGTGGCATTTGTTGTAAGGAACTCAACAACAGAGGGATTTTATCACTTTTTGAATTGTGTCTTCTTCTTTCCTATCTTGTTGACCTTCTTGCATCCACTGAGCTTTTGTTTTCCTGAGGTTTTTGTGAACTAGGACACAATTTGAAGGGTTGCATTAAACAACATTGACAAAATATGAACGAAGCCAGCAGCTGTTGAGCTGTTCTCCAATCTGTCAATTGTCACAGGCAAGTTAACCGTCATTGATGTTTGATCCACTCTGTTATGCCCTGGTAACTGTTGTGTCAACTCTGATGAACAATTGTTGGATAAGAGAAGTGATGGAGCTGCATATAGTGACTGGGACGTATTCAATATCTATTATGTAAACTCTGACCGAATAGAATGCAGAGATAAAAAAAGGGCATACTAAACTTCCCGGCACTTAAGTTTCTCTTTCAATTAACTGTAGCATATACTTTGTCAAAGTCTAGTAAGCAGCCATAGAAAGATTCTGAGAAAAATACTTCACTTTGCACTAACTACTGAGATAGGTTGTTGTGATGTGTCCTCTGACAACCTTCTGAGATACTGTATTTATTCATATATATATATGACAGCAGAAATGTTTGACAGTGTTGTGTGAGACTAGCAACAAGCCTTGATTAAGAGCCATATTACATGTAGTGGGAAGGTGATAATGAGGAAGGTTATAATCACTGTGCTCAATATATTTACAGCAAGCTTTCTTAAAATGTATTTTTCATCATCAAGTATGCTTCTCTGCGTTGCCAGAGATAATCACCACTATTTTTATCACGGTATAATCTTGTGTTTGTTTTTCTTTAGTCATTTTTTGATGGGCTTCATCAAATTTGACAAGTTGCTACCAGCCCATGTTGGGCATTATTCCCTAAAATAATCAAATGAATTATGACATGTTATTATCAAAAAAAGGCATGGTTTGTCATTTTGGGGGAAATATTGCCTGGAAATGTACTCCAAATATTAGCATGAGCAATGCGTAGTAAGTAAAAAGTCAAGCAGTGACATTCTATTTTATTTGTACAACTGTAGGTTGATCAAACGAGAAATGAACTGAAGCGAGCTACTCAGTTTCCCTTTGTTCTGTTCCTTTTTCTAGAAGTCAGTAGTACTTCCCAGGAGAAAAAATGAAGGCATATTACTCGTGCTCCTCTCTCCAAGACGTGTGAAGAGTCTTACACTCTGTTCCAAGTTGTAAGCATCGCCGTAGTGCATTGCTGCCTCAAATCCCATTACCAGTGCATGTGTTGGAAGCCTCTCTGACCGTGGCTGAGAGTTTCTGCCGTTTGTTCAGGGCTGATGCAGCTGCTGTTATCGTAACGCTGGCAGAACAACTTTGCTGTGTATCCTTCGGCAGCAGGCTCTTGTTTGCATCCGCCACACCAGAGTTTAGTCTGCAAAGTTTCGAGCGAGAGAAGGTATCTTGTACTACTTTCTTTCTCCCCTTCCTACTTCCTTTCTCGTCCTATTCTGTCCGTCCATGCGGCATCAACAAAGATTATGCTGTGCATTCCAAATGGAAATGGAGGAAAGGGTATTGTAGCCTGACTACTTGCATTGTTTCATCTCAGGGCCATCCACTTTAAATGTGTGCTGTGACAAAGCGAGGTGGGTGGTGTGGGGAGGTAGGATGGCGGTGCATTCAGGTTGACAGCAGAAAGGGGAGGGGAAGAAGAAGAAGCGGAAGACTGGGACAAACGGAGACGAAGAGCGAGGCGGTGAAGGCAAGATGTAGGAAAGGGAAAAATGATCCATGATTGCTCTCACTTTGTATTCAATTGGTCTGCTGAGAGATGCAGATTGAACTCTCGTAAATTGTGGGAGCTCAGCCAAAGATAAGAGAGGAAATTACTACTAGCCCAAATAGAGAGAAGCTGGGAACTGAAATAGAATAACAGCCATTATTCAAATAGGGGATTATTAGTTGGCTGAGTGGCCTTTTGTACACTGTGGGACCTAACAATGCAAGGCTTACCAACAACCTGGCGCCATGCCACTCCTCTTGTCTTGTTTTCTATTTGGCCTTGTTGTTGACTGAGATTGAGAGAAAAGGGGGGCGGGGGTTCGGAGGTTGTTTACCCCCCTATGTCATCTCTACTTCCACAACATTTCAATCAGATTACAATGGTAGTTGATGACAGGACGCAGGGCTTAGATGGGCATCCTTCGGTGGGGACTTAATAAGAATAGAGTGGAGTAATCCCCCATTTTTCATCTGCTCCTCCCTGTCATCCCCATAGGGATCTAAGGCAGCATCAGATTTCTGTCCCCTTTTTTATCTGATGTAATGGATTTGCAACAGCCACAACCTGGAGCAGACTCAGAGAGATCAGCTTTTTAGGGAAAGACGGCTGAGTCTGAGAAGAGAAAAAAGGGTGGGAGGTAGGGAGGAAGATAATATCCCGGGTGATTGAGGTCCAATATGGAAGACAGAGTGATAGACGTATACA
The DNA here is from genome assembly GCF_949606895.1 of Notothenia rossii. Taxonomy (NCBI): domain Eukaryota; kingdom Metazoa; phylum Chordata; class Actinopteri; order Perciformes; family Nototheniidae; genus Notothenia; species Notothenia rossii. Next base: position 16,605,246 of record NC_136910.1, read on the forward strand.
TCTGTGGAAACTGTGGAATATGAGCAGAAAAGATTCAGGTCAGCCTGCTTTGATCTAACTACTGTTTGAAAAGTAGATATTTGGAACGTCTTTCTTTCTCTAAAAAACGCAGTGACCACAAACTGGTGCCAAAAGAACAGCAAGGTTTTCAATGTAGGTCAATAAAAGCAAGTTTTAGAACTAATGCCACATTTCCAGTGCGCGGTGAGGCACATCTTAACTTGACTGTCTTTAGTTTGGTTTTCCATTAGCAAAACTTGTGGATGTTCTTGATATTTGCTCTGGTTGCACCTCAATCATGGCTCCAAGTAACTCAAGCCGATACTAGAATGTGGAAGATGACAATTGGTGAGAGAGAAACATCAATGGGGAAATATAGGACACAAGCAGTGCTAACGTCAATAGCATATCCAGATAAAAAAAATGGCCAACAAAACTGCACAGACAAAGCATACACCACGTTTTAGAAGTGCTGACCTAATAAAATAATACAGCGAGTGTTGCTTTTAAGATGATGTTACAGCAGTATCACATTGCCATACCGATCAGTTCTACACTGAGGGGTAATATTCACAATGGAAAAGGAACATAGAAAAAAAATGACCTAGTACTTAGTAAGTAAGTTGAGGCAAACCATGATATTATGCAACTATTTTAAAGAACCGTGTGGTTATATCTTGTTTCACTTTGCATTATTCACTCTGTTCTTGTCCTCATTGTTTTCTCAAATCTCAGGGATGGAAGGAACAAGAGTAAAAAGCTCCAAGCTGGTGACGGATGAAGGAAGAAAATATAAAATGTTGCTATGTCAGGATGAAGCACCGAGGCGATGGAGTGATTAGGGAGCCGGGGAAATAATGACAGTGTGGGGAGAGATTACAACAGATTTGTTGTTTGTTCATCCCTGTGTCACCTCATCACCTCGAAAACAATACCAGAGAGGGTTTGGCTTGTGAAGAGACAAAAAAGGAAAATAAGCTATTATTGAGAGATTTAGATGCAATGACAGAAATGAAAGAAAGTGTCATAAAAGGAGCAATATTTGAAAATGAGAAAGACTGATTTAAGATGCAAAGGACTGCTTTCTATTGTTTATGTGTGCAAGTATTAGGGGAGATTTATTCACATTTTCTGCACTATCATCTAAGTGCCTCCACAGTGCGTTGACCTTGCAGCATGTGCACTTGCTCATTCTGCTGTCTGGCTGGGCGAGATCTGTTTGAGCAGCAGTAAACCCAGATGTGTATCGTTCTCATCTGATGGCAATGGGCCATAAGTCTTAAAAACACACACTTCCGTAATCTCCCTGTGGCGACTTGAAATACCGGGCTTCCTCTATATTTTTCTCTCCGTGATCATTCTTTGGTTGCTCTGTGTCATTATTTATCATCACTTCCCCTCTTTCATCTGTAGTCTTATCTACAAAGCCAGCTCCCTCTGCCAGCTTCGCCAGGACTATGGCCAGCTACATAAACATTTTACTGACAAGGACGGTCAACTGTTTACTGACGAAGCAAAAGTCTTACTGGCAGCAGCCACACTGTGTGTGTGTGTGTGTGTGTGTGTGTGTGTGTGTGTGTGTGTGTGTGTGTGTGTGTGTGTGTGTGTGTGTGTGTGTGTGTGTGTGTGTGTGTGTGTGTGTGTGTGTGTGTGTGTGTGTGTGTGTGTGTGTGTGTGTGTGTGTGTGTGTGTGTGTGTGTGTGTGTGTGTGTGTGTGTGTGTGTGTGTGTGTGTGTGTGTGTGTGTGTGTGTGTGTGTGTGTGTGTGTGTGTGTTCTCTTGCATGATACATTGTTTGTGAGAAAGAAAGGGGGGGGGGGGAATGACCAAGAGAGCTCCTAATGTACGGCCACTTTTGGTTTGGACACCTACAGGTCTCTCTGCAGGGACCCATTTGTCGGATGCACTTAATGCGTACTCCAACCTTGGGCGATGCTATACGTCTGAGCAGTATAAAGTACAGAGTGGACGGAATAAGTAGTGCTCCTTTTCTCTTCTTATCCACACACCTTCATTTTCTGTCTACTCTTCATCTTTCCCGCTCTCTGCCTGCTTTCTCTTACTTGGAGAGCCTTCTATTCTTCTACTACTATCCTGCCTTTCCTCTCCCACTTGTTTTTCTCCATCTTAATTGTTATCAACACCATTGTAAAACATGGATCAGTCTGGCACTGCATCAAGTAGCTACTGTAGTGCCACAGAAATTGAAAGTCCATTTTGTCCATTTTAAAGAAGTCATAGTATGGTCACTTTCAGGGTCATATGTTTCTGAGTGTCTACTAAAACATGTTTACATGCTTTTATGTTGAAAAACACATTACTTTTTGTATAATGTCTTTCTAAACTTAACTCTATTCACCCTTTTTCAGAAACGCTTGGTTTTATTGTCTCTTTAAGACTCCCTGAATCCTCTGACTAGGTCTTCATTTGTAATAAGTTGTTTTGATATTTTGGTTGTAAATCAAAGTGTTATTATAAAAACTTAACAAATTGGTGGTTGAAAAAAGCCAGATTTTACAAAATAATTGTCATTAAATATCTGGGTACCTTGAAACCAATTAATGGGTACCATTAATTGTTGAGGACTTTCACTCATCAGTCAAATAGACAAGCCGTGTGCAAAATAGACAACATGGAGGTCCATTTCCTACATAGGACTGTAGCTGTTCAGTAACTCTGAGCTTTAACCTGCTTATTCAATTGCAGTCAACCCGTTTCCTTATTTCAAATTAACACAGCATTTAGTAGTAGGAGACATTCCGGAGTTGAATGAACACTACCAGCGTCACCTAATTCACTGAAAGAGGAGGTGAAGGTGGGACACAAAGCAGAGATATTACTTTGAAAAATCGCTGACTTGTGAAGCAGAATGCTGTTACCCTCTGGGCATTAGGATATACGCCCTGGCCAAACGCTCAAAGCACTGCTATTTTATTGTACTTATATTGACTGCAATGTACAGAGCTTGTTTGGAGACTCTGAAGACAAATGTTTCTCAGCCTGCAGTTTGCTGACTAGGGCAGAGAGTGAAAAAAGTATTAATGTGCCAATTGCTGCCTCCGAACCGGACAGTTCAGGTCTGTTTGGCAGATTGGTGTGAGGAAAACAGCTGATGGCTTTTGCAAACATATAGCCTTGCCCACACACTGACACAAAACACACAAGGATGTCTCGGGCCAGCTTGTAGGGACCAGCTGTCTGTGTCGTTGGGCGTTCAGGCCAGTCATCAGTGTAGCCAGACCCAGGCCACTGGCCCGGTGCTCTGAACATGCCCCACACCAGAGATAGGTGAAGCAGAGTTGACTTACACAACACACTTGCACCATACTATGATATAACAGATTGCATATAGCAGGGATTGGGTTTCAATAAAGTTCAATAGCTACTGATGTATAGCCATGTACGTTTCCATCGGCCCATATCACGCAATCGCCCTTTCACACATGACCTGCTACCCTGAACCAATCTACATGTAACCTTCAGGAGCTAAATGTGAGAACACAAAGTACCAAAGTATTCAGACCAAACATCAATCAGTTTCACCCTGCATCCTCCCTAGTAACAAGAACGTTGGATGTCCGATTGAGCCTATGTGTAAAAAGAACTCCTCATAGCCTGGGGCAATTCACGTAGACCGGCTTGGCGTGTTGATGATGTCATATCTATTGTAGCTTTGGATACACGAACAAACATCGAAGGGTAAGGAAAACAAATGTCTAAGGGAAATAAAGGATAATTTACACAAAGATGGCAAGAAAAATGCCTATATGTTAGAATCGAGGGGTTCAATATGTAAGGGCAGACACTGGATTTTTTACAAATTCAAGGAACAGCTACACGTGATTATGGTGTAATCCCCTTTATGTTGTGTCTCATGGCCGTTCTACCCGGGCACCATCTCTCTCGAGTAATTCCAGTTTGTGAGAAAGCCTGACACTGTCAATATGCATGTGTGAAAAGGAGTATTGTCCGGTGTTAATCTGGGAAACCAGCTCCAGTTTCTCTGAGGTATTTGCATGTTCTGTACAGGAACTGCTCCCAATCCTAATGCAGTTTAAGGGGATTTGACACCTATTTTGTTTTCTGAGGTTTAAGCAATACAAAGAAGATCTTGGCCCACTTCCAAGTGTACTTTAAGGTTTGTTTGTGGTGCAAATACAAAACAGAAAAAGCAGATTGATGCTGTTTCAATTCAAGCCCTGAACTACTGCTGGAAGTAGACCTCTGATACAGTAGTATTTGTGGTATAAAATATGTACGGCAGCATTTGAGTATGGGGATTTTCCCAAAGATATCAGAATAGTAAATAGGATTTAAAACAAATATAAGATTTGCTTGTGTCCTAATCCATAGTGTTATCTTTTTATTAAAAAGTTCCAACATTCACTAAGAACAGAAACATAACATTCAGACATCCAAACTTATATAAAAAAATCACAATGATGAAGCAGTTCAAGTTAAAAGGATCCAAGTACATATCAAAGGTAGGTTAGATTATTTATTTATTATATATTTGTTGAAGAAGTGCAATGAAGTTTAAAGCCAGACGTGAAAAGAAAATCAATGTCTCAGTCCATGTGTAACATAACCCAGTCACTGGTCATAATATGCTCCGAGCCATGGCTCTATACTGACAATGTAACAGCATTGGTGAGTATTGACACAGCTGCTGGAATGACTCTTTCCAGAGTTTGAGTTGTTTTATTCAATATTGAAGTTCCAGTTAGCCTCTGATGTAAGCTCACCACAAGGTCAAGTTATACACAAACAGCCATCTGTCAATATGTAAACTCTTGTTTTCCCAGACTGTGTTTTTCTCTGTGGTCGGAAAATCCAATCGTCAGTCTAGGGGATGTCCATTTTCTCTCTGCCTGCTTTCTCTTACTTGGACTTGACCATAAAAAAGTAGTACATGTGCAGACAACGAGACAAGATGCTGAAATCAAAACCGTCTCAAAATTCTAAGAAATCATGTCTCCTATTGTCAAATACAAAGGTCAGAGTGGTATTGAACTGCTTGCTACCTGATTGTGTCTTCCCTGCTGAGAGGAGAACAAGAGAGAGACAACCAGCATTTGATATGAAGACAAGTTGAAGCTTTGACAAATGCAGTTTGAAATGGGAGAGATGAAAGGGGAATAAGGGGTAGTGAGAATCACTCATCACTAGGAGAAGAAACAAGTTAAGTCAGACGTCAGATAATCTAAACCCTGTATTTGAGGTGTGCTCAGTTTAGATTTTTGGGAACATTTGCTTAAATCTTATCAACTATGGGTACGATTGCAGGTCACAGTTGATTAAACTGTGATGGACCAGCCTGTCCCTCCCTGAAAAATTACTCCATGAGCGACCTCTATGACCTCTAGTGGCTGTATTAATCATGAATGAAGCAAAGGAGGAAATCAGGTGACACATTTTAAAGTAGATAGCTCAGCTATGCAAGGCGTGAGCAGGAGATGGAAAGTTAAAAAAGAAACAAGGACTTTCACTGAGGAGACAGCTGTTTGTGCCCAAATGTGAAACCTAACGTCAAGTTTGAACTATTTTTACGTAAAACTATGTTCTTTCGGCACGTTATGTCTTAAATCTGGTTGCGCAACCACTACCTTAAAACTGCAACTTTTACAAGATGCCGCTTAGTTGTTGTATTAGAGGATAGTAATAAAGGATGACTGTGGTCACATCAGTTGGAAGACATGTTTGATGGAAGTTCAGTGTAAGAATTGTATATTTATTAGTATTTTCCGTGCTAAAAAAGTTTGGCTAACCTGTTTGTTTTAAACTTGTCTGATTGCTTCTGTTTCTTGACCCGTTGGACTTTTTAAAGTAATTGTTCCAAGATAAAATTATTTTTCCATTTAAGAAACTAGCCCACGATTGCTGAATATTTAGCATGTATTAATGCTACATGCTAAGAGAAATCACTGCATCACTTCAATAGACAATAAAAAAAAGCCAGCAGCAGGGATATTCCACTTTGTTGAGACCAGATATATTTAAGTCATGGCCATTTTACATTAGCAGCAACTATTCAACAAATCAGTTTCCCTTTTTCAGTCAGCTCAGTAGCAAATCAATTCCAGTAGCTTTAAGTGGTTTCTTTGAAAAAAGAGTCTGAATGTACTTCAACTACACACAGGTAATTTACAGACAGTTAAACACGAACATGCACATTTTTTTACGCTTGTAAAAACATTTGTACACATTCACTCAACTGTCTCAGCCACCTACAGCACACACACACACACACACACACACACACACACACACACACACACACACACACACACACACACACACACACACACACACACACACACACACACACACACACACACACACACAGTGCAGTCCTCTCTCTTACATGACTCATACACTACTGCCCCCTCATTCATCAATAGTGCCAGAACAACTGGGCCAGGGGTCAGCGTGCCACTGCAGCAGCCAGGCAGAAGTGGTAGAGGGGGATTTAACAGCAGGCACCGTGCCCTAAAGAAACAGCTCCTGCCTTCCTGCTAGATTAGTGCCCCATTCCATCACTCGCCTGGAATTGCTGCGCAGAAGTGTGTCAGACTTTGATATGCCTGTCAAGTGACACCAAACCACATGGCATCGCACACGGCCAGACAGCCTTAGCGCTGTGTTGCTATGTGTGTGTCTATGCGGGATAAATTACAGGGATGGTGTTACTTTTACTACTGAGCCAATCTGTCCATGTGCACTGTATGCCCAAAGCGTGTGTGCATGAGTGTGTGTTTGTATGTTTTTATATTGCTTGATGTATTTCAGGTATGGCACTAGGACTTCCAGTGCGCCAACCCTTCGAAGCTGGTGAATGTTTCCAGTGTGTGTGTGGTGTGTGTGCATGTGTGAATCCATCTGGTAATGACTTAGAGATGACTGGGCCAGTTGGCTCTGCGCGACGGTGCCATTTCCAAGTCCCTGTGTCGACTTTTTCACTCCGACTCTCTCTCTCTTTCTGTCACACACAGTAACACACACAGACAGACGCAGCTGTTTGGTATACTAAATTCCACCTCTTGTGCCTGTTACTGATGCATCACCATCTAACAGAAACACGGCAAAATCAAAATAAATGCCACCCAAGTCCAGAGGTACAACAGATGAATGGGAGCTCTTTGTTCTGGTTTGATGCTTTCTATTTTATTTTGTAAAACTACTGCCATTGTGTTTTTTTTCCCTTTCAGCTGTCTTAAGACTCCAAGCCTTATTTTTTATTATTTTAACTTTTCCCTGAGTTCTTCCTCTCTGAGCTGGGGTTAAAGGGGCCCTATTATTATTTTTGTTGGTTTGTCCCTTTCGTGTCGTGTGTTATCTAGGTTTTAGTGAATCTAAATGGTCTGCAAAGGTTTAAACTTCCATAAAACATAGTGACATCACTACGTAACATTCACACACTGTATGTGATAGGAAAGGGGCATTACATCTCAGAGCCTTTGACCAATCACAACAGGGCTGGCCAGCTAACCAATCAGAGCAGACTAGGATCTGGTTTTAGACAGAAGGTGAAAAGAAGTGCTGCAGCACAGGCTGTATGAGACCATTTTGAACATTAAAGCATGGAAACATGTTGCATTTAGATATACACATACAAAATAAGCACATTAGGGGCCCTTTAAGTGTTTTTTTAACCATCCCGATCAAAATAAAGATGAAACACAGTGTAAAACAAAACCAGAACCATTGGTGATGTATTGAGAATGCTTGTTTTGTTTGACCACTAGTCCAACAATACAGATCATGTACATATCAATGAATGTCAATGAAACCACCTTTTACATTTTAGGACAGTAATGTCTGTCTTTTTCTTCCTATTTGAGGTTGGGGAGATATCAATCAGTCATAACATGAGCCGTTTTGTCAGTAGTTGTCAGTCACTCACACATTTAGACACACAGCACACATTCTATAGCAGATATTGGAACAGCTGAACATAAGTCCCTCTCTGAGGTCCTCCTGTTTCCATTTCCTCTGACTGGTGTAGATTCCACAACCTAAATCTGAAACTTTACAACTCTGCACTTGAGAAACACTGGATGGATGAATGGATGTGTAAATAGTTGAAACCTGAGGAAGACGTATTTCTGGATCAATATGGGCCATTGTATATCCAGAGTATTGTTATCTGAGAGCTGCTAAGTCTTGTGGAATCGAGCCTGGGTGTGTACGTCTATTTTTAGCTGAAGTATAGGCCTCCGAGGTGGTAGAGACAGGGTAGAGTGTGTGTGTGTGTGTGTGTGTGTGTGTGTGTGTGTGTGTGTGTGTGTGTGTGTGTGTGTGTGTGTGTGTGTGTGTGTGTGTGTGTGTGTGTGTGTGTGTGTGTGTGTGTGTGTGTGTGTGTGTGTGTGTGTGTGTGTGTGTGTGTGTGTGTGTGTGTGTGTGTGTGTGTGTGTGTGTGTGTGTGTTGCCTTCCTCTAGGTAAGTAAAGTGACACACAGAGGGAAGTGGGTCAGCACAGATTTTATTTGAAGGGTGCATCTCATTCAGCCAGCTGACTTCCTCTAGGATTTAATAGAGGTGCTCATGGAAAGAGATAAAACAAAGCACATTAAAAAAGAAGTACCCTCTCTTCTGAGTCTCATTAAGCAAATGCTATATACTGGAACTCTGTTTGCATTTGAACATTGGTTCCATCCTCTGGTGGTTCCTCCTTTTCCTTTTTACAACATCTCTCTCTCCCTTATGTTTCTTCCTCTTCTCCTCACTCCATCTCTAGTCTTCCTTCCCTCTGAAGCATGCATCTAGCTAACAGCGGTGACACTGTGTCTAAGCTATCTCTCCCTGGCAGACCTCAGTACTGTGGAATCACTTTGTCTGGCCAAAGCCCTGTGTCATCTGCATGTCCTGAGAACGAGAGAGAAAAAGGCAGATATAAAAAAAAAAGGGGGAAGCCATAGCTCATGGAGAGACAGGGACATACACATCGAGACATGGAAACGGGATGTGTATACCAAAAAGGGAAGATTAAATAAGAGTAGATACCTTTTAGCTTTTAAATCCATTGGGTGCACTCAATCTTATGGAGATGATGGTGAAAATCTCAAAAACAACTATCTGCATAGATACATCTAGATGTGAAGTTACACAATGTGTTTGTTTTTGGGAGAACTCACGCTTTTAAATTAAGCTAGCTGGCCAGTGGCTACTGATAATGGTAAATGCCAAGAGAAAAAAGAATCCCACTTTGCCACAAATCTCTCAAGAATACATATAAAGCTGTCTGGGGTTTTTCTGATGGGATACATATTGAAAAGATAATTGATTTTTTTGTAGTCACACTTCTGTTGTATTGTATTTTTTGGCAGATATTGTGTGTCTAGATGTGCTTTGAATTTGATAGGGAGAGACACACACCCGCAGAAAACTTAAAATGGATTTTACCAACTTATGATTGATCAATTTGAACAAGCCAGGTGTTAAACTTACTCCAAGAATAAAATCACATCAACAAGTAACTGGCACGGGAAATTAATTCTTGCTGTTGATGGCCTGGGAGCAACCAAATTCAGAATGCAGCCAATTTCCACAGGCACAGAAGTAAACACGGGCAAAAACACTTTCTGATTTTCTGACATTTTAGTTTTTGGTTAAAGAACCAATTTTTGCTCTGGCTACTGGAGTTGAATTTTGAGAAGCAGCACTTTCTTTTGTAGTCAGTCATCAAGCTGCCATCTTGAAGGATGCCTGTTCAGACAAAATGGAACCGCTTATGGTTCTCTGTTCAGAAGAGCCAGTCTTTTAACCCTAGCCTTATTGGACATTGTGTGGTTTCATTGTGGGCCCCCAATCTATGTCTGGTTCCCAATCAGTGCTCTCATAGCCAGACATAAAATCTGTTGTCAGAAGAGAGACACTGAAACGCTTCATAAGAGGATACTTTCATGTTCTTTTTGATTAATTTGAGTTCAGTTATTCTTGTTCAGATCCATTCTGTCTGGTTGTGCAGCTTCAGGCTCGGTGTCTCCGGAGGCTTGCCTTGAGAAGCGTGATTCACACTCTCCTTTCTCTCACTATTTTGTCTTTTTCATCATGTGTCGGATGATGATTCTGTCCTCCTTGACTCTACATACTTTTAGTCATACCGAGAGAGAAGTGGTAAAACCAGAGGTAGAGGAAATTGAAGAGGAGTTGAATTAAAGATCAGTAGAAAAAAAAGACAACAATTTCCTTTTCTGTTTTTCCCTTCGGCTGTGTATCTATGAACGTTTTAGTTGGAGTATACAATTCTCAATAGTTCCGCTCCCATCATTTCTATTTTATTTGTTTTATTTTGTGTAAGAGAAGTTACTCATTCCAGGCTCATGGCTGTGGCCAAACTTCAGAGGGAGGTTTGAACTGAATTGAGCCCCGTAATGTTGCTGTGCAGCTGACCAAACCGATCAAATCGATAAGCACTGTGAGTCAAAAACACACTGAAGCAATGGTCTTGACCTGCACACCATTGTGTTTGTCCTCTTTCAGGTAGTGATACAATAGAAGAATAGTAGTAGTACATGTTTTTTGCATTGGATCGAAAATGATTGGTTTTGGGAAAAGCAAGGACAATCCAATTGCACTTGGCCTTGATCTGCCTTGTTACATTGTGTGAGCAAATCACTTCTTACTGCCAAGAGAGATAACCAGGAAGAAGCATCACTAATGCATTACTTCTACCAGTCACAGCTGAATTAAAAGCCTTTGTTATTTGTATTTATTCCATCTACAATATCCCTTAAACCTACACCTACGCAGGGCGACTGAAAACGGCCATCGCTCTGGAATCAGAGATTTTATTGCACTAGAACAAACCTCTCAAACTATTATTGAATGTTTTACTTTCTCTGTCAAATCACTTATATTAAAGTCAAAAAGTATAGCACACCTTGTGAATGTTAACTTGTAGTTTGAAGTGGACCTTTCATCAAAGTCAGACCATTACTGTCTGCTCCTGCCCACGCCTGCCCACAACCATTTTTTATATTGAAGATCTGTCTCTATCCTACAGGGAGGATAAGACTAATTATTTTAAGAAGAAAAAGAATGCTGATGCTCTGCTGGTAATCAGCCACCGTTAGAAGATATAAACTAAATATAAGCCTTGTGAAATGCCTTTAGAAGCAATGATTATGCCCTCATTAAAGTAGATACATCCCTCACTTACAACATCTTCACTGAGACGCATTGGGATACAAAGCCTTCTATTTCAAATTCCACTAATAACACACATACTGTAGCCTTCCCAGCAAATAGTTTTGTTTCACGTATACAAACAGCCTTATATTGCCTTATTCTACATGTTTTTCGAATGGTATAGCACTTATCGTATCATACAAATAAGAGCAGATAAATGTAGGCTGCAAGGTTTTGTCTAACCCCGGAAAATGTTGGCGTCTGCCGTCATACCAAAATGCAGATTTTCCCCGTAAAATGTTAAATTGATGCTAGAAAACAATATTTAAATCCTTCAAAAACTGTATAATTACTCCAAAAATATGAAAAACCTTTCAAATAGACCGTCAGACGGTAAAGGCAGCTTTGTTTTTACGGAGCTCTGAATAAATATATGTTGTAGAGCAGACAATAAAGCTGATTCAGTAACTTCCATAGGAGCTTCCTTCAACAAAATCTGACCTAGTCCCTTTATTGGTTTGTAAAACTGTATTTTTTTCAAGCTTTAAATCCCGATTTTTGTTGCTGTTGCCATCTTGTTATTCTACAACCAACATTGACACCGAGGATGAAACTAGATAAAACCAATCATTAGATAAGTGATTTTTTATTACACACATTTTACATTTAGCTTTCATTATTTGCAAACCCAATGTGAAAGAGTTCAAGTTGTAAAAGGAAACAATGATAGCTCCTGCACCTGTAAACACTGCAGTAGTGACTTGCTAATACCAAGTAGTTACGCCCTCAAGGGAACGCTGCTTTATCTTCCATTAACTGGAACCATTATTTTCAAAATCAACATCATGCTGTGTTGAACAAAATGTTAACTAGCGATCGAGAACATATCATTATCAATACATTTTTGGATGAGTTAATAAATAAAGTCAAAGGTAAAGTAATTGTTTCCATAAAATGTGTCTTTGCATCCAGTGGCCCTATTGCTGGATTTGAGAGAAAGAGATCAAAGCTCTTCTGCAAATAATCAGTCAATTCATTCTTTATTCCTCCCCCATACATATGAGTCGATACATTTATATATTTGTGTAAAAGCCCCTAAAAAAAAGATTTCGTACCCTGGTCAAAAAAAATAAACTCCTTTTCAGTCAGCGTTGTATTTGTACAGATTGTCCAGATATTGATACGTTTCAAGCTTAACTATGAACTGGAACAAGCCCAATTCCTCCCCCCCCTGTTGGCTAAGTGCTTTCTTATCTTAGGCTAAACTAGTCTTGAAGGTTGAATGTGGAATGAAATGATGTGTTCTGCTGTGCAGCACCATGGACAGTGGCTCTCACAGTATGATCACAGCTTGCACCTGAGCAATGACATGAGACTTATTTTATTTATATCTCTGCTCTGTTTGGAAGTACCATTTCACATATTGATCATACCGCTCCCCAAAAACCCTGCGTTTCTCTTCCTTGTTGAAGCGCTCAGTCCTGCCTTTCCTCTGTGTGTTATGATTCAGTCTTTCTCCTCTAGTTAACTCCGGCTCTCCCTCCCCTCATCGCGTTACGGTAGCTCCCAGCTGTCGTTAGATTGATCCAAACTTCCATGTCTCTCCCTACAGCGGCGTATCGATCAAACGAGAGGTAGGCAGGAGATGAAGGAGGAAGGGCATGGCTAGAGGAGATGTCCTGTGTTCTCACCCTTCTTATTCCTTGCTTCTGCCTTCAGAACAGCAATGGGTGAGACGGGAGCAGACAGATGGAGGAACTGTGACGTCAGCCCCCTCCAACAAGGCGTTCAGCGAGGCACAGTCACAGAGACAGGCAGGAACAGAAAGAGTGTAAAGAGGAGAGAGAACATAGTTTGGGACAGGATTCCAACCCACAAAGCCTTGAATACTAATTGGTGTCTGGCTTTATTAGAATGAAATCCCAGTTTCATTCAGTCTGGATGTTATTTTCTGTGCTAAACAGAAATTGTTTCTTCAACATTGTTAAAGTAGCAAGCAATTATCAGCTTTATTTAGAACAAATCTATAACGGACAAGTTTTGTGAAAGCCCCGGATGATCCTACGCACTTCTTTCTGGGCGGAGATCCAGTCCGCCATGTTTTAAAGAGAAATAGGTTTAAATTGTTCCAAGTGCAATAAATGTGCTTCATTTGCAATGAACTTTGACTTGACTGCACTGCTCAGCAGCACTTGGCAACCATTACAATTGTTCTGTACTTTTAACGCAGATCTTCTTTTACTTCCTGCTACTGTTGTGATTAATGTCCCATGTCCCTTATTTCCCCTCCAGGGACAATATAGAACTAAACTGAACTTAATAAAAACCCAAGATATTGGATTCACTTCTTATTCAAGTCAAGTGATTTGTAGAAAAATACTTAAGCAGTAGGCTCAACTCATTCGGCAGAGTAAAACAAAGGTGTTACCGATTCATCATTAACCCTATTTAAAGTGGACCTATCATGCTATATTTGAATAATATAGTGTAGGACCATACCTATATAAGGCATATTTATACTTTTTATTTTTCAAAATACCAAACAGATCATGCATTTTAGCCATTCCTCATTTCGTTCAATTTAACACTTTCTTTTCATGGGCTGATTCTGTGAGAACAGCATCATCTACAGGCCTGGCATATGTACTACAGCGTCTCCAGCGCTTTCCAACGGCCCGGACATTTCCCCCAAAACATATTTAGATGCAATCGCAACACAGAAGTACCTTTCAAATCCGATCATTTTTAAGACCTTCTAAATCATATTTAAGACCTTTTTAAGGCCTTAAATTATGATTATCAAATGTAAGACTTTATAAGACCCCGCGGGAACCCTGCAGTTAGTAAAATTGAATTGATACCAAAAGGAACTACACATTTGTCTCATCAAGGTCATTGTTATAGGATTGACCACGTAAGGTAACTTTTTAAAAAAAGATAATTGGTCACATTATGGGTGCAAATTCCTTTCATTTTAGCTCAAAATACATTTGTAGTGACAACGTTTTATTTAGAATCCGTCTATCATAAACTAACAGCTGGTTAGGTAGTGGTGGACCAGGAAATAGCCTTATCCAAGGTTATTTCATATGTAGGTTGGCCTTTAACTGGGATTCTTTTAGCATGAAGTGTCAATTGATGTTTGACAAAACCATGTTCATTCACATTCTATGAACACAGTGTCTATAAAATGCTGACCAATGTCATCCTGCATGCCTATGATCTATTTTGAATCTGCAATTTAAGCAACACTGCATTTTGTAAAGTCTATGGTCTGGATTTTCTTTATATTGTCCAGGAAATTAAAAGCCAGACAAATGTTCACTGAATCGCCTCAGACAGAAAACTGCTCCAGATGTATTCAGTATTGAACCTTCAAACTCGTCCACATGTTCACATTGATGCTGTGTTGCTGAATCTTTTTGAATATTAAAAGCAGTCCTCCGTCAGAATAAATCAATACAAGTTTTCACTCACATATTGACAGTGTGTTCCCTCCCATGCTCGGCTAATAAATACAGAATATTTGGTGTAGAGTTTATATTCAGTGTGGAGGCATTTGGCCCTTGCCTTACTCCTCTTATATATCCCTTGATAGGAGCTTACAATTCAAAAGGCACATGACAAATAACACTTGATATAAACCTTGCGTCTGTGAGCCCTTACCCCCAGTTGATAGGCGCAGGTGGGAGGCAGAGTACGATACCAGCAGAGGTTCCATGACCTCTTCTGCATAAAGTTGTCTGGCCTCTTTCTGAGGCAGTCCGCGGAACACAAGTGGTGTCCTCCTGGAGAGTCGATGCCGATTCATCGCCTGAGGCCTACGATGCATTTTGGCCCTCTCTGAACCTCACCTCTCTTTGCCTCTCCCTGATGCCGCCTCACTCGCTCTGTAGCTCTGCCAGCCGAGCGAGGCGCCTTGCACCCAGGAACAGCTCAAAGGAAATGCAGAGAAAGGTAGACCAGCAGATGTAAAAGGCATAGGCTCATCTTTTTTCTCTTCCAATCACCGTTTATATTTCATTACAGCCTTTTTTTTTTTTTGCGCGTGTTGCTGTTTGATTATGAAGTTAGAGGTCACCCACTCTAACACATTGGAACCCTTAAGAGTAGGAAGGCAGGCTTACATATGCAGATTGATGTCAAATGGGTTTTTAACAAAGCCAATGCATTAACATGCACTTATCTTCCTGGCAACTTACAGCAGTAACGGGATTAAGTCTTAAATGTCACATAAATTAGAATATTTTCTGGCAAAAGCTCTCGTTGCCTTGTATTCAGGTAACTGTTTTTAAAGAGGAGAATAGCACCAATGCTTTAACTAATGGTGAATATAATCTGTAAATCCATATAGTGTAGTTACTACAGCTGTCGACACTCCTTGTTTTTAAATTCAAACATATTAGGGCTCCTTCACAAAAATAACAACAACATAAGGAAGCAGTACACCTTTAGGGGGGAAACTCTGTTTGAACTGCTACATGTAAACAAAGATTTGTAAGATCTACATAACCAGTTTACTGAAGTCAACGTAAACACGCAGTAAAATTTCCTCTGTAACCTGATTAACCGGATTTCTAAGTAAACATCTCACTTTCTGGGCAGGGAGAACGACAGGAACAGCTTTCAAAAGCTGGCAGGAATGTGAAAGGCATGGTAGTGAAGTGAACAAAAGGAAAAGTCTGGCCCTCGGCGGGCCTCTCCATCAACATGATCAAAGTGCATAAATAAATTAATAAGCTTCTCACATTAGGAGCGCTACATTTTATATGTTTTTGTTTTCTCCGCTGCCTCCTCAAACTGTGATGCTTTGACAGCTTCAGTCTCTTCCATTATGCAAATTGCAAAACATACAGCTGGTGTTTATTTCTGCAGCTGCAGTCGCTTTTATGCAGGCACAATGTGTACATAGTTCCCTTTTAGCATAATGCTCAGTTGGTCTATCTGTTATAGTAATAGCTTTTCGGCTTCAGACATAGATCTCTGTTATTCTGACTCTGTTCAAACACGACAAGACCATTACGGAAACGATAAGGGAGATCTGCAGCTTCTTTTTTACTCCTCACCATGATGGGAGCAGTGAGTTTGAAAATATCACCAAGGGAGAGCAGCATTTACAACCGCTGCCTCAGTGATGAAATGTACATCTTAGTTTGAACTTGACCATATGAAGCCTCTGGGACAGTCTCCCTGACTCCTTAACGCTACTAGTATTTATAGTAGTATTTTTAAAATACAACTAAACGCTGGTGGGCCTAAATATGACAAGTTTATGGTGGTGTGAAACAGTATATTAAAATTGGAAAAAGCTAAACTCACATGCAGCCTAATTCAGAGACCTTAATATTTCTCATCAATGTTGTCTTGCTTTTTTAATTACATGGTTGTGCCTACTTCCAGACACAAAATTAATTGAGAAACTACATTTATGTTGTCTGGATCAAAATTGCACAGATTTGGTCCTTATTTAATTTTTTATTTGATATACCCTTAATAGTCCCACAGATGGGACATTTTCATTCTGCATTTGCCCGATCCTAGTGTTAGGAGCAGGGGGCTGCCATTATGTACGGCGCCTGGGGATCAGTGTAGGGAACGGTGCCTTGCTCAGGGACACCTCAGTAGCACCTGGTCTTTCGGGGACTAAACTGGTGACCTTCCGGTTTTGAACATTATAATAACATTGGGCTTCCGGTTCCCAAGCCAAGTCCCTATGAACTTCGCCACCACCGCCCATACCCTAAAATTGGACAAATGTGCCCTAGAGGATGTTTACTGACGTAGAAAATATGTGTGATTTGCCATTCTAATTGCTTGTCGGCTCATGTTAAGGCCACACGTCGTTATAATGAGTTGGGATGTCATCTAATATCAATCCCCTGGAACTCGTCTCTTATACATACAAAACGTCACATCATTCGACAAACTGATGTTCATGCTAACCTCATATGACATAGAGAACACCTGTAGGAAGCAGATTTGAAAAGACATCCCCTAGGGCCTAGGCGGAACCTAAGGCGTGCCAGTGGAGTCTGCACTCACTCCCCAGAGGTCACACTCTATAGGCATTAGCCCTTTATCCACCTCCCTACCACATTCCCTCCATCTCTACATGTCACCCTCGACCCATTACCTCGTCCACACACCTTCAGAGAGGAGCAGAGGTAGCTCTGTCGGCCTCTCAGAAGCTCTGCCCCTGTCACTATTAATATCTCTCCCCTTTCCATCTCTCTGATTTTTTTTATTTTGAAACCCCTTTTCCTCTCTTCCCACTCATGCTCAGCTCATTTTGAGAATATAGACCCAAAAGGAGACGGGGGAAGAACATTTTCAAGGGTTATCTCACCAGGGAGTGCACCCAGACAGATTCAGAAAATAAACAAGAGAAGGGGTCATTCAGTGTTTTTGGAGAGGTGAAATCCATCTTAGACTACCTTAGAAAGGCTTATTTGTCAAAGACAATACCCAGACAGGCTCTTTTAGAGGGAGATATTCAACTCCCCTCGCAAGAAAAGTCTCATTTACCAAGAAACTGTGGCAGACAGTCCCCGTAAAAAAAATGTCACACAAATACCAATCTTGAATAAACAAAGGGTATGTTAATAAGGAAATATACCCATCTGTAGAGAAATGTATGACACACCAAGCAGCTGTAACCTCAGATGTTGAACCCTTAAAAAGGAAATTGAGGTGCAGTTAAATCCACCCGTGTGTTTTTTGTATTTGTGCATTCAAATATCTCAGAAGGCCATAAATTAAAAAAATCCATTTAAATAATGCAAACATGTGCAAAATGTGTGAAAGTCAGATAACATTTTATTTTTCTAATACATTTTGATGATGAGGTACCCGAAGAAAATACACAAAAAGCCAAAGAAAAATGAAATGTTTTATTAGACATGCATTTTATGAAAGTTTTGCAGACCAGTTCCATTTCTTGGCCTTGTAAGGGAGCTTGTGAATGGATCCCATTTCACTTGGAGTGTTTACGAGGCCCATTCATCCTGTGTAGTGAGACAAGGAATTGTCTGAGGCAAGAAGCACAATAGGACCAAAGCCCAGGTCCATATTAGGTCTCTTTACACCGCAGAGTGAGATCAGAGGGGAGATTAAAAGTGGATCTATGGCACTTGGAGGGAGGGAAGGGGGAGATGAGGAGAAGGACGCTGACCTTCAGTGTTTTTTTTTCTCTGTTGTTCCCTCACAAGCCGACAGACGTACATATCAAGTATTTTATCCTCACTCTCCTATGACCGGAGCATGCACAGGATTGCTTTAGTGAACGTTTTATAGCCCCAGGCAAGCCCCTAGCGTGACTCCAGGTGGGTTATGGGTAGTGTCTGCCGCTGAAGCCAAGAGCATTCAACCACTTTGACTATTCATTCAAACCCCTGGACTAAGTGGTCGGGCAAAATCACAGGGGAGACCTGCAATCATAAATATACAAATGCTGGAAACGTGTGCGCACATACACACAAACAGGGAAGAGGTAAAACCAGAGCTATCTCTACACACTCAGGCTGATGCACACACCTCCATTTATATCTGGAATATGGTCACAGGCATCCTTGAAAGCACACATACCCTTTGTTTCAGAAACAACAAAAGCTATCTTCGGGAATGCAATACACAAAGGGATACTGGGAGAGGAGAGGAAGGAAATTGAAGCCATTAGAAGCCTTATTACTTTTTTATCAGAAACTGGAGGATAAGCTCGTAGAAATGGGAAGAAAAGCACGGAGAAAGACAGCGATATAAAAATAAAAGGGATGGGGTGTAATAGAAAGAGCAAAAAACA
This sequence comes from Notothenia rossii, assembly GCF_949606895.1. NCBI lineage: Eukaryota > Metazoa > Chordata > Actinopteri > Perciformes > Nototheniidae > Notothenia > Notothenia rossii. The sequence continues at coordinate 16,624,173 of NC_136910.1, forward strand.
AGTAAGAGGGACTGATATAAGTGAAAAGCAGAGGGATAATGGAGCAAGAGAATCAAATTGCAGGCTGCTGAAGGAAATTAAATGAGTAAATGAGAGAAGCCCAGGAGGAAATAATGAAATTCCAACACATCAGCTCGCTTCCATCAGAAAAGAGCTTGAGCCACGGTTGCCAGTTGCTTAAAAGTCAACTGCTTGGCAAGAAAGTGGTGAGTCGCTCTGTGTCCTCTGCTCCTCTAACGTCCTCCTTCAGCCCATTTACTTGGCTCACACAGAGGAAGCTGCAGAGTAATTCTGAGGATGGAAAGGTGTGTGTGTGTGTGTGCATTTTGTCCAGTATCCCCTTTAGGTTGGGACAGTGTGTGTGTGTGTGTGTGTGTGTGTGTGTGTGTGTGTGTGTGTGTGTGTGTGTGTGTGTGTGTGTGTGTGTGTGTGTGTGTGTGTGTGTGTGCGTGTGTGCATGCGTGTGTGTGTGTGTGTGTGTGTGTGTGTGTGTGTGTGTGTGTGTGTGTGTGTGTGTGTGTGTGTGAAGTGCTAACATTGATGAATGAGGGTGCAGTGGATGACTCATGGGAGAAAGGGTCGATAAGGGTGTGCGGTGAATGTGTGTGTGTGCTTCTATATCTGTCTTTATGTATTAAAGTGTGTATAATTTGCACACATTTGCATTTTTTCATGTCTCTACGGTGGCCGACAGGGGCAAACACGCTACAACGGGCCAAAAACACTTGCATTAGTAGAAATGTACTTCACTTTAAAAAATAATGCAAATACAAAAACAGAAATGTGCCCAAACACATGCAATTGAAGAAACGTCTTCTCCAACTTGACAAGACATACGCAAGGTTTATTAAAAGCGCTGCATAAGCGAAACGCTGCAAATGAAAAATGCTGCAGGAAGCTCAAAACATAACAGAAACGGGGACATATAAAAGTGTTGCACACAGCTCGGACCGGAGCACTTGTTGACGTTCGGGGATCATCCAGTTGGCCAAACGTTCCTTTTGCAGAGCTAGTCTGTTTCATAATTGTACGTTTTTTGTCAGTATATTTGAAATGACTTGGTTAGCTACGTTAGCTAGGTAGCAGAGCTGCAATAATATCGGAAGGAATCCTGCTAATCAGTGTTAAAATCAAACCCAAAAGCCAATAAAACATATAAGGTAGTTTCTGTTTGATTGTTGGCCAACTTTATAATCCCTGATTTCAACAAGCGCTCCAGTCCAAGCAGTGTGCTTCACTTTTTAGTGTCTTCGTTTCCATCGTGTTTTGAGCTTTTCGCCGTTTTTATTTGCCACATTTTGTGTTTGCAGCATTTCGTTTATGCATTGCTTTTAGTAAACCCTGCACATGTTTCGTCAAGTTCTTAAATCTGTGGGCTGCTGTAGCGTGTTTGCCCCTGTTGGCTTCCGTATGTCTGTATTACATGTGAATCCACTGTATTATATAAACAGCCAAAAATTGTCACTGGCTTGTCGCTCAGTATTTGCGTGCAGATTGACACACATTTTAACACCTGGGTCAGGGTTAAGGTTGCACTTCTAAGCCTTGACTGTTGATAAATGTTGCATATTCAGCGCGCTTACATCGTCCTTCCCATCACAAACTGAGTGTCTCTCGCTTGTTTAGACTCGCACAAGCTTGAGGGGATGTATCATCTTCAAATGAGGAGACATCTCATAGGAGACCAGGGGAACGGTCTTGAATGCTAATTGTCCTGTGCAACTGCTGGAAAAAAGCAATAAGAAATGAAATCAGCCCGCAGACACGCATGCATGGCGTGCAAAACACACAAAAACACTTCTCTTTTGGATGCTGTGTGTGTGCTACGGTTTTGCATACTGATGATAATACTTTAGCATCCATAGGAGTCTTGTTAGGGAGTCAGCAATGACTACGCAGAGACATAAATACACACACATTTATGTACCCTTTCATCCGCACTGTTATATCCTCACTGCGTCAAACATTGGTGTGTTTTTACACTGAGTACAGATGATGATAGCATAACCAGTGTGTGTGTTCTTGTGTGTGTGTCTGCCCATTATCTGTGACTTAGAGCCCATCTCCAACTCTGACGGGCCCTATGGTTAAGTGCCTGTAATAAAGCTTTTAAGTGTTTTGGGCAAACCCAGAGGCCATTTGCTGCTCAGGATACCCCTTCGCCTCAGCTTCACCCTATGTTTGGAAATGAATCAGACGGAGATATCTTGGATCCCGCCCTAGAACCGCGAGAAGGATTAGAGACACACAGATTGGTGAAATGTAAATAGCCACCTGGAGGCCACTTATTTATCTCCTGCAGATGATATGATATGATTAAATGGGAGAAAATGAAAGAAGTGTGAGCTGAAATTGCTCACATTTAAATCCTACTCACCCTACTTACAGTATTTGACACTGTGTGATCTTTTGTGTATTTATAAATTATTCTAAAATATATTTGGATTGAGGTGAATTTGTTGCACATTGAGGGTGATTTCCGCTCAATTAAATGTTAATGCGGGTTCCTCCTTATCGTGAGCTTTTATTTAAAAAGTTTGATCAACAACACGAGAGCAGACATCACGGCCTACAGTATGGGTGGAAACATCGCTAACAGTGTTGATTAGACTCAACACCAGGCAGGGCAAATCTCCCAGAGGCATTTTTTATTTCATTTAGCCTCTTATCCTACTGTATTAATATGACTGTTAGACCGCGGGGCACTCCCTGATGTTTGGAAAATATGGAAAGGCCAGCATTAATTCAACAAAGATTATTGATATGCATATTCATTACGCAAAACGGAAAAAGGAGTACTGCTTTTTAGGTTCATGTGTTGCAGCTGATATACCAGCCTCTCTTTTTGGGCTTGGCAAGGCTTTAGCAGCGTGGGATGGAGGAACTGTGAGGTTATTGGCCCTCACTAACAAGGACTCAGAGAGGAGGTCAGTTCTCTTTTTTACACGTCTTTTCACATTTCCTCTCCCACTTTCTCATAGTTATTGTATCCTTTTCACAATCCCGTGTGGAACACAATTTTAATCATGTATAACTGCCTGTATTCAAACCTTTCTCGTATAAAAGGAACAGGGGTTATATTTTGCATGTAAATGCTTTTGTTGCCTGGCAATCTGACATAATACAAAAAATGAATTATATGTACCCACATGGGATTATTACAGTATATGGTTCAATAAAAGAAAAACTCAAGGTTGTTGACCTATTTACATTACTCAAGAACATTCATTATGTGCATTATGTTCCTTTTGCATTTAATGAAACCACTAGATTCTAATGGAACATTATAGTATTGCTCTCCCTTACCCAATCACATATACTTGCTACATTTCTGTTTGCAGAAACCCCCTGGTTTTCCTTATATATTCCCTAAATACCCAGCAGGGCGTCCACATCTTGCGAGGAAGAGCCCATGTCTTTGTTTTTCTTCCTCTGTTTGTTTTCGCTCCAATCGATCAAACCACCTGCGGCTTAACGTGTCTAAGAATCATCGCCTCAAGCCAGAGGACATGGCAGCCATATGAATCCTTTGTCCCTTGCTGATGTATATACATAGATAGCTCTCTGAGGGTTACTGTATGAAATGAATCAACACGCCGGCAGGATGAAGGAACAGAATGATAGAAGTCAACGCTGGCACCGCAGTGTTTTTCAGCCCAAGATGGCGGCAGGTGTCACGGTTTGTGAAACAAGCAGGACCCAAATGCAGATATAAACTGAACTTCCTTTATTTCAAGGCTTTAAGATATATGTACAATGACAAAAACAGAACACTCACCGCAGAACTAGTCAGGGAACAAGACGAACCGACCAAGACAGACAGACAACCCAGAACTTAAATACACACAAGACTCAATCACACAACAAGACACAGGTGAGGAGGGAGGAGAAAACACAGGGGCCCAGGTGAACATAATCAGACCATTAGACACACCAGGGAAACTAATGACAAGAGGAAAAACACAGGGAAAAGGACCAGACAATAACCCAATGGAAAACATGACATGGAAAATAGCAAAAACACCCAAACCTACAAAACTATAAACGTGACATAACATGAGAATCGTGACATAACCCCCCCCTCAAGGGATGGATTCCAGACGTCCCAAAAAAACAAAAATCCAGCAGGGTGGGTGGAGGGGGTCTGGAGGACGGGTCTCGGGCGAACGGCCCGGGGGCAAGGCAGAGTTCAAAAAAGGGGAATTCGGGCGGACGGCCCGGGGGCAAGGCAGAGTTCAAAAAGGGGAATTCGGGCGGACGGCCCGGGGGCAAGGCAGAGTCCATGGAGGGAATCTCGGGCGGACGGCCCGGGGGCAAGGCAGAGTCCGAGGAGGGGTGAAGACCAGACAGCTCCGGAGGCCGGTCAGGAGCCGGTGTCGGCAAGATCCCCCATGGAAGAGGACACAGGATCGGCAGAACCCCCGGCAGGAGAGCAGTCGGCGGGACCTCCAACGGCACAGGACATGGGGTTGGCAGGACCCCCGGCAGAAGAGCAGTCTGCGGGACCTCCAACGGCACAGGACATGGGGTTGGCAGGACCCTCGGCAGAAGAGCAGTCTGCGGGACCTCCAACGTGACAAGACATGGAGTTGGCCGGACCCCCGGTAGAAGAGTAGTCTGCGGGACCTCCAACGGCACAGGACATGGGGTTGGCAGGACCCTCGGCAGAAGAGCAGTCTGCGGGACCTCCAACGTGACAAGACATGGAGTTGGCAGGACCCCCGGTAGAAGAGTAGTCTGCGGGACCTCCAACGGCACAGGACATGGGGTTGGCAGGACCCTCGGCAGAAGAGCAGTCTGCGGGACCTCCAACGTGACAAGACATGGAGTTGGCAGGACCCCCGGCAGAAGAGTAGTCTGCGGGACCTCCAACGGCTCAGGACATGGGGTTGGCAGGACCCCCGGCAGAAGGGCAGTCTGCGGGACCTCCAACGACACTTGAGTGGGTTGGTTCGCCAACAGAACCCGGGGAGCTGGCGTCGGACGGACGGCCAACAGGAGACGAGGTGCTGGAGTCGGCCGGTATGCCGACAAGACACGGGGAGCTGGCGTTGGACGGACAGCCATCAGGACACAGGGAGCTGGCGTCGGACGGAAAGCCCACCGGAGACGAGGTGCTGGAGTCGGCCGGTACGCCGACAGGACTCGGGGAGCTGGCGTCGGACAGACAGCCAACCGGAGACGAGGTGCTGGAGTCGGCCGGTACGCCGACAGGACTCGGGGAGCTGGCGTCGGCCGATGAGTCAGCAGGTGAAGAGGAGCCGGAGTCGGGACCATGGTTACTGGAGCCGGCACTGAAGCCGGGACCATGGCTGTAAGGTCCGGTTCTGGAGCCGGAAACATGGCTGTAAGGTCCGGCTCTGGAGCCGGAAACATGGCTGTGTGGGCCGGTACTGGAGCCGGAAACATGGCTGTAGGGGCTTGAGCTGCTAGCTTGGCCTTGCGACTCCTCCTCTTAGCAGCCGCCTGAATACTCCGTGGACCTCCATAAGCCAGACGAGTTCCAGAATATGACTCCTGGACAGGAGCAGGAACTGGGGCAGAAGCACGGGTTGACTTCAGACGGAACCCACCAAGGCGCATGGTGCCAGGTTGGGAATTGGGAGACATTGAGCTAGCATGCCTGGGGCTAGCAGGCCGGGAATCACACACTGAGAGGAAGTCCAAAATCCAGCCAGGTAAGAATTTAACTAAACCTGGTTTCTCCATTGCCCTCTAATGTGCCTCAGCCCGAACAGCCTCTCGCTGCTGACCCCTGGACGCTCCCAACCATCGACTAGAGCAGACAGCCAAAGCAACGGTTAACTCAAATATCTCCTGCTTGAAAGGATCTGCTGGGCCCATATTTCAGGTCAGTTCGTACTGTCACGGTTTGTGAAACAAGCAGGACCCAAATGCAGATATAAACTGAACTTCCTTTATTTCAAGGCTATGAGATATATGTACAATGACAAAAACAGAAAACTCACCGCAGAACTAGTCAGGGAACAAGACGAACCAACCAAGACAGACAGACAACCCAGAACTTAAATACACACAAGACTCAATCACACAACAAGACACAGGTGAGGAGGGAGGAGAAAACACAGGGGCCCAGGTGAACATAATCAGACCATTAGACACACCAGGGAAACTAATGACAAGAGGAAAAACACAGGGAAAAGGACCAGACAATAACCCAAAGGAAAACATGACATGGAAAATAGCAAAAACACCCAAACCTACAAAACTATAAACGTGACATAACATGAGAATCGTGACAGCAGGTCTGTAAAGCATAGCCCGTGTATTGAATTTTGCTCTAAGCTTCAGCAGCCTATTGCTTTAGTGTTATCTCTCAAAGCCAAATCTGCTTCATTCTGTGTCTAGGAAAGGAATGGAAAAGAAGGAAGAGACATTTGTAACAAAATTGGCTTTATTATCAAAAAACGGTCTCCAAATGGAAGCCATCTCCGTTATGTGTCGGCCTATTGGATAAAGTTAATAGCCAAACCGAGCGCCTGAGTTAGAAGTTAATGCACTCGCATATTGGGAGTTGTACTGAAGAACACCAGAGCCAAAGGAGAAGGGGATTAAAAAGAATGCGTGGTGTTTCTGACTGGTTCTTAGTCGGTGTCGGGGCTTTGAGCTAGGCCCGTGGACGGTGTGGAGTGAAGGGGGGATTTTCAGGACATCCGCTTTGTCAAAGGGAAACAGACCGAAATGGGCTCTAAGCTGAGCAGAGCTCCCCGAGAACAGAGAGCGGACATACCATTCACTGAGGAGGAGAGCAGGCTTTCTGATTCCTCTCTTCTTCAGATTATAATGCCGGTTTCTCATTAGCTGCATTGCACTGGTTTCATTAGGAACATTTAATCATTGATGAATTAGGTTATCAAAGAGCATGTGTTGATAGATTTGGTTCATCATGGCTTTTTTGAGGTAAGAAGGGAAAATGGTTTGCCTGTTGGGAAACTTGCTCCTTTCAGTCCACTGTGTGCAGTTTTTTGTTCGTGTGTACCTTGATTCTCTTGATGGGGATGTCCTTGGCTCGACTCTGAGATTACAAAGGACAGTCTCGACAACGTCCCGACCACAATGAGGCCTTGTGGGAAACAAGGGAAGAAGGAAGAAAAGACGAAATGACATGGAAGGAAAACAGTTGAATTTAATGTGAAGTAAAGACGTTTTCTAGCCCTCTTGTGGTTTCAAGTCATGCAGAGAGATTTGGCTTCATTTGCTCTGAGTTGTATCTCTGAGTTTATATCCCAACACAGTAGATGTGAAGGAAATATGTGCAAAAGAGAAATACATCTTATCAGAAAGCCCTTATAACTCTGGATAATCCACATACCTTCCTCTAGATTATCTTGACTAAAAGATCCTAGTCCCTATGAGAACGGTTGACAGAAGGGTCGGTGGATTATCCATGGCCCATCATTGTCTCTGCGTTTTTGCAAAATAACTACACAATGTTTAAATATCTGCACGTAAAGATGAAACTGTATAATACTACGATAGTTAAAAGACAAGTTTATAATTTTGAAATATTTCCATTTGTTTTATTGCAAAATGAAATGTCGATATCCACTCTTCAAGCATCCTTATTCCGTTTTTAATTATTTTGTGATTTGGGTCAATTCACCGTTTTTAAAACTACTTTATCTTGGCTCTCATCAAGACCTGTCGGGCTTTGATGAGTTTTTAAACGATGAGACCTTGAAGAGACCTTGAACAAAACTCTCTTTCCCTACCCTGCTTCCTCCCGCCCTTCATTCCTCTCCAAACCGCGTTCCCTCCAACTACGTAGCCGCAGTCTATAAAAGGGAGCAGAAAGACTGAATCATAGGGCTGCTAGTTGTGGAGCCTGCGGTTCAGATAAACAGTGAAACAATAGCCTGGCCTAGAAAGTTGTCACAAGAGATAAACATAGTGGGAGAGTGAGATATGGTATCCCCCAGCAGGAGAGGCTTCCACTCTGTGTGTGTGTGTGTGTGTGTGTGTGTGTGTGTGTGTGTGTGTGTGTGTGTGTGTGTGTGTGTGTGTGTGTGTGTGTGTGTGTGTGTGTGTGTGTGTGTGTGTGTGTGTGTGTGTGTGTGTGTGTGTGTGTGTGTGTGTGTGTGTGTGTGTGTGTGTGTGTGTGTGTGTGTGTGTGTGTGTGAGATCATGTGTGTGTATCAAGAGTGTGTTTGCTTCATGATTGAAGGGATGGGCCACTGTGGTTTACAGAGTGTCTCCATCTGGAAGCACTCCGTTTTCGGTCTGCTGTTTTAACTGGGAATGTCTGAGTTGTGCAAATAGGCAAGCAGGCACAAACACAAAGGTCTGCACGTACGCACATGCAGAGCCTTACTGTACACACAGACAGATTTTGTTTCTTTTTGTCGTCTGGAGAACATACAGAAGGACAGCATGATCGAACAGAGTGACTAAGCTCCTAAAATAGAATCTCTGAAGAGAGTCTGGAGGCCCGCTGGAGACGAGACATCTGCAGATAAGAGACAAGGGAAAGAGGAAGGGAGATGAAATGTTCCGTCTCCATTCCTCTCCCACCTGGAAGCTCCGTTATGGGAAGCTTCCGAGGAGCAGAGAGACTAAAAGAAGCATGAAGATGTACAATCTTATGTATTTGTCTTTTTAGGATCTCTGTGTACTGGTATGTTGGAAGAAAATGGTGTGGGTCAGCAGCTATTCCAAAAATAAGAGTGGTCATCTACCCGCGAAATCATTTTCAATCACGTACACACACAGCAGAGCAATAAACGCAGATATGCATACATGTCTATTAATTTATTAGCTAATTTAAGCCGCCATTTGTGGCGTTCGGATACTACTTAGGACCCCAAAGCAAGACTGACACAAATAAAGTTTCAATGTGTTTAATAAAGAAAGCTAGTCCACGGCAGGTACTGAAGACAGGGAGCTGGCTGGCTGCACAAAGGTCCAAAAACAAAGCAGAGGGAAAACGTCCCCGACAAAAACTCAAAAGTTCCTCAAAAACTGCGAAGTGAACAAAACTAGACTCAAGCCTGCAGAAAGGCACTCCGGATCGTCGAACAGCATTTAATTCTCTGGCAGAGAAGTGAGGTGAGGGCTCTTAAAGAGAAGGTTGATTATGTGAATGGGAATGGTTTGCCTCATCTGCAGCCAGGAGAATACCAGTCACGCCTCCTGTCACACACCAGCCCTGCCAACACATCCTCAATCCCAGGGTGGCCTATGTTGACGTTATGTCAAGTCCCCTGTGTCGGCTTTTTCCAACGCAAGGGGGCAGCCCTTAGCGTACATTTTCAACTTTCCGGGATGTCCATAGGCTTCTAAATAGCTCCCTAAACGTATGTTGTGTAGACGACTTGAGATCGCGAGCGAATGATACCCGCAGATCCATTCTCACAGCGTTTATCAACCTTTTTCCTTACTCAATATCAAGCCACACTTATTGTTTTTACTTCTTTATTTTAATTGAATAATGTAGGACTTTTGTTGCTTTCCTGCAATGTTAACCACTGTATGTTTAAGCACTTATTTTAACTGATATTATACATATTTATTATACTCTTATAAGATGTATGTAGATAGCATAAGAAATGTGCAGAATACGACAGTTTAATGGTGGAGGTATACACACATATTGATAGATGTCTTGTAATGCACTGTTGAGGAACCTGCAACCCAAGTTTTTCATCTCCGGCCTTGTCAGGTATTGAACAATCAATAAATAAAGAACACAGAATTATTAAATAAAACAAAGAATTTGTGTGATTATACTAAATGATTTACAAATAAACACCACTGCATATCGTCACCTTCTTAAACTAATGGCCTAAGTCATATTTGAAAGTCTTTCAAAAAACAGAAAAAACTTAACCAAATATAGAATATATGATATATATTAATTATTTCACACAAAAAGGTTATGACAATATATGACTATTGACATACAAATAACACTGTCTGTCAATTGTGTAAAATAAGAGGATTAGATGACTTAGGCCAATTTACGAACATGTTGTTGTGACTTAGGCAATTTGAAACCTGACTTAGGCCTTATTACTTCTGGAGTAAGTGACTTAGGCAAAACAGTGCACTTCTCTTTCCCGCATTACTGTGACAGACCATGGGGCTGGGTCAGCCACTAACAGTTTAAAATGCTAGAGGAGCATACAGAGACTCAGGAAACAGAGGGCAGTTTGGCCGTGGTTGGCCCTTTCATTCAATATAGCAAACTCAAAAGCTACAACTTAAATCACTCTTAGCTAAATAAAACAAAAGGCAAGTAAATCAAACCCTGAGGAGGCATGTGCCTCTCCTCACTACTCCCTCCAGCTCTTCTTTGTTGTGTTTTTAATTGTAGCTAACCCTTCTCCATTTAAATGAGTTTCTCCCCTGAACCTTTCTCAGTCATCTTGTGTGTGTGTGTGTGTGTGTGTGTGTGTGTGTGTGTGTGTGTGTGTGTGTGTGTGTGTGTGTGTGTGTGTGTGTGTGTGTGTGTGTGTGTGTGTGTGTGTGTGTGTGTGTGTGTGTGTGTGTGTGTGTGTGTGTGTCTAATTATGTGGCAAATTGTCAAAAAGCTGATGACACTCGAAGGGAATGACATGTTTCATGGATGTAAGGTCCTGAAACCTCCTCGCCTTGATTGGCAGAGTGTCAACTTCAGCAGTTGCAGCCGCCTGTTGGTATTCCTGATGTAGTTGGGATGGTTGTGCCTAGGTGAAGGAACTTCTAGTCTTTGTGGGTCGCTGTGCTTCTGCAGTAGTGCGAATCAACAGTGGGCAGATCCTATAACCATTCCTTAATGAAATCTGTAACAGCAATTTCCAGCTTTGCATTTTTGCCACTCTTAGGTGGAGATGTAGTTGGCGGGTCTGCCACTTGTTCGTCATGGTCGATGGTATTTTTGTTCAGCCATTGTAATGGTGCTTTCAGGGATACCAAGTGTAGAAGAAAAAAAGCTTTGCACACTTTAAGATTTGTTCCATCCTGAAGTTTCAGTTGGAAGGAAAATGATGAACTGCGCCTGGATCCCTCATCAACTTTCTCTCTTTTGCTTCATGGCAACCTTTGTGACCAAAGTGGTGACGAATGTTCTTCCCAGTTGTCCATTGACCAAACTTTCTGAAATATCCACTGCCTCTGCTCTTCTGTAATGGATTGACAGTCTCGAGTCGTTACTCGTTGACAGAACTTAGAATTGCAGGGAAGGCCCATAGCCTTTGTAGCTATTTATTTGCCACCTTTGGCCTTGTATGCCATTCCTTTGAGATGTTTCTTCTTGGATTCATTTTGCTTCCATGTTTCTGGGCTGAGGTATTTATGTTGTTTCCTTTTGACCGTATTGTTTTCATACACATCCTCTAGATGAGGACCATAATGTTCTGAAGTTGCTGCCAGACTGTCTTCATTTTCAGGGACAGAGGACTCATCAGAGGATGGATTGTAGTTTGGGTCAATGATAACATCATCATCATCTATGTCTTCTTCATGGTGTGGACGGGTCTACTAAGGCATCTTCAGCAACACTCTCTTCTTCAATGAAAGTGTTTAGGTTATTGTCTGCTCCGTCTGATTCAGGGTGTTTCTCAATGTCGAGCAAAGCTGCTCCAGAGCCACTATTTCAAGGATACTACGTCATCGAGTGCCGCCGAAGGACTGTTCCAATGCCCAGGATCCTTGGAATTCTACCGAGGCCGGCGTAATTCGTTGCTGGAAATTTCGAGGCTGCACATGTGTAGACTCCGCGGTCTTAAAATCCCCACAATGCTTTGTGCACAGACCAATTCCCCAAATCTTTGGCAGAAAATGTAAGGCGGGGCCTCTCATATGACGCACACCTGCACACATGCTAGCCTGTTCCATTCTTCGTTCTCCGAAAGCCAGGAATGATTCTTGCCTAGCCTCTGATGGACCTGACTCGGAGGACAAGGAAGCGTCCTCGACATTGAGAAACACACAGTTTCTTGGCCTGGTACATGCTGCTCCAACTCTTTAACGACAGTCTCATTTTCATTGGATGATTCCTGATCGGTGTCTGAAAAGTCAAGTGCATCTCCTACCAAAAAGGAGTAGGCGTACGGTCACAACTGTGTGATCATTGTGAAAAACATTTTTGTAATTGCACTGTGGTCCTATGCATTAATACATTAAAGCTATTTAATGAATATTATTTGGCCAAATTCAGTTAAAAACACATTTAATCTTTCCTAATAAGATGGAAATGTAATGTGGAAAAAGGACGATATTAAGAATTAAAACAGACAAACGCAAAATGTACTTCTCCTTATTTATAAATATGCTGTAATTGTAACCGTTAGTTTTGAAAGATTAGATTCGTTTTTAGATGAGTCTTTATGGTCCCAGAGGGAAATTTGTGCAAGCTTCATGGAGCTACAGTAGCTACAGTAACTATACAGTAGTAACTATAGTACCTACAGTAGCTACATTTGCTACAGTAACTACAAATTGTGAAATTAAAAGACTAAATCACTACACAACATTTATAGCCTAGCCTATAGTATAGTAAACATCGCTTACCAACAGGGGACAAGCCTTGAACCATGAAACTAACTTAATTTATCTGTTAGTTTTTCTTTCTTCTTGAAGCAGCCATTTTGTAAAGCTTGTCAAATTGCCTAAGTCACAAGACAATGTGACTTAAGCAATTATCTTTTAAAAATATATTGCCTAAGTCACACTCTTGACATAGGCCATTATACTATCAGGGTAGGAACAGCACTTTCTTTTCAATAAGGATTTAGGCAATTTTACCAGAGGTGGCCAGCATCAAGAAGAGATGATTTAGGCAAAAAAAACATTTTCTCCAAAATATGACTTAGGCCATTAGTTTAAGAAGGTGACGATATTTACAACTGTTTCACATGCTGATGTAACGCAAATGTTTCCAACTTGGGATCAATAAAGTATATCTTATCTTAAGATGATCGATGGCTACTGCCAGATTTGCCTCTGAACCTCTACAAGTGCATGTTTCAGGCTTATCAATGAACAACAGGAGGGGTCACAGACATAAGACCAGCTGTTAAATAAAGCTCTTCTGACCTTAGCTGGCATGTGGGTATATATTAATGCTGCCCATTATGGGCACAAGCTATTTTCACCCATGTATTAATTATATGTTTTAAATGTGAGTGTTCCCATCTCCTAAACCTCCAGGGATGTACACAGTTTAATACTGGCAACTTCTTATTATGGGAAATGAAAACGTCTTTTAAAACTACAACTCCCAGTAGAGACGTGCCATAGAAGTTAAACATGTTGCGAAACACACAATAGCCAGCATGTGTAGTTCTGGGGACGGGGTGGGGGTGGGGGAGGGGGCGACGGGGTGGACCCGTTCAAATCCAGTTTTGGACAGTCTGCCGTGGTTCCATCCCATTTCAAAGTGTTGTTCGACGCTCGGCGTAACCCTCGGCACACACTCAAACATCCAATCACAGAGCTTGAGGATTATCACAGGGTTTGTTAAGCGAAGCGGAGAGAATACTTACTTCCGGGTGTAAAATTCTCTAAAGCAACTAGGCTACTATGAGCTGCTCCGACCCTCGGTCCTGACGGACTCCAACTTGTGTTTATTAATCAAACAAATAAAAAAACACAAGGATAATTATGTGTTATTGTTGAGTAAATAACAGTGTGTGGTTTAGAAAAGAATACAAAATTAGAAGGAAAAAACGCAGAAACAATACAGATTTCAGTATTCTGAGCCCCTACTCTCCCCATAACTGACAGCAACAAAAGTCCTACATTATTCAATTAAAATAAAGAAGTAAAAACAATAAGTGTGGCTTGATATTGAGTTAGAAAAAGGTTGATAAACGCTGTGAGAATGGATTTGCGGGTAGCATTCGCTCGCGATCTCAAGTCGTCTACAACATGCGTTTAGGGAGCTATATAGAAGCCTATGGACATCCCGGAAAGTTGAAAATGTACGCTAAGGTAAGTACCCTTGCGTTGGAAAAAGCCGACACAGGGGACTTGACATAACGTCAACATAGGCCGACCTAGGAGTGAGGATGTGTTGGCCCTGCAGAGACGGAGAGACAGAGTAGTGAGGGGTAAAAGGAGCAAACAACAAGAAAAAACACAACAACAAAAAAAAACATGCATAAACATAACACCATTACCACAGTGACATTTATCTGTGTGTGACTTGGCTGTATGTAAACTGCTATGGTAGAACCTATCTCACAGTTTTGAACATTTTGCAAAGTATATTCCATTCTAAAACTGCACAACTCTTATTTATCTCACTGTATTTTGTCCTATCTTTTTTGTATTTAAAATGTTAGTTTTTCAATAGTTACTCTTATTTTAATATTTACCTAGTATTTCTCTTACTTTATATATTTCACCAAAGAAAATTCCCTGTATGTAAAAACAATTGCAAAAGCAAAATATTTGTAATCTGATTTAAATGTTGTAATGTAGTCTTTGAATTGCCACTGACACACCGGGCTGTCCTGGTATCAGCTGATTCGACTGTGGAAGAAGGAAAATGTACAAGTTATGCTCCATGAAATCTTCATGGATTTGATTTCATCTCCATGAAAGCCTTGTGCTCTTGCTCAAGCCTGACCACCTTCCTTAGAGCAGAGATGATCATTTCAAAGAACCCTTTTTTATGAATTGATGTTTAACCAAAAATGATGGTTTGCAAATGTGTTGTTTGACGATAATTTGACAGCAAACCCAGACTGAATACTGGCCAGTGCTGCAATATTTCAAATCTATTCTGTAAAAACTGTTCAAAAATAGTTAATGTTAACATTTGTCTCCTAAAACAGGTGTCATAACTCATTTGTGACTTTATATTTTAACACAGAAAAACATCCACTTCTACATTGACTCCCTTCATCAATCAGAATGCGTGATTATGGATCGTGTTCAATCCAAACATCCATGCTTCACCTGTAATTGAATATGCGTTTCTTTAAACATGCCAACACAGTGAAGGAACATCAAAAGCAAACATTAGGCAGATATCACATGACGTGCATTTGTCAAATCAGAACGCGTGTATGAACGCCATAGATCCTGGCAACATATGATATTCAGTCACATCCACAATGTAAATGCACTGACCCCTCCCCTCAGGCACACAGGGTATCACACAGAGAGTAATCCTACCACTGGTAGCTGTAATAACTTTGCTGACAATAATAGCTGATCTTGCTCCCTGTGTAGTGGGGTTAAATCTGAGGCTTAAAGTAACACACAATGGCTCTGCGCAGAACCCCTAAACCTTGAGCTGCCTTCTTACACTAAACACACACACACACACACACACACACACACACACACACACACACACACACACACACACACACACACACACACACACACACACACACACACACACACACACACACACACGCACGCATGCACGCGCACACACGCACACACACACACACACACACATACATACACACACACACACACACACACACACACACACACACACACACACACACACACACACACACACACACACACAGGCCACTCACATCCTCACAGGGCGTTTCACCACAGTCCATTCAATTGGTGTTAAGTCTTCTTTCCCTTAAAGGAATAACCTATAGCTATTAGAATTTCCCTTCACATTGATGCTGGTTCCACTGTGTTTGTCCCTGATCAGAGACATTTCCCTGCATTACTGGACATGAGACTTGTCATTTAGAGATTTATTTTTCCCTTTCTTGTTTCAGTTATCTGTAGGTGACAGATATGATGTTCTATTTAAGCACCAAGACCTCCAAACGCACACGAATAACCCTCCTCGCTCACACTATGATTAATTATATTAAATAGACAATGACCGTTGGAAGTTCTACATCATACAGCGTGTAATTTATTATAATTTGTATGGACATTATTAGTGTGACCGGACATCAATTACTATCATTGTTATTATTTTGATATGGAGCGAGCCTCAGTGGGCGACTATTGATCAACGCATTGTGTCAGCGACCATGTTTCACAGTAGGAAGACATGGGGTCTTATTACATTACTGTTTTGTCCTTGGCAGACATAATTGCTTCCTCCTTCCTTTTTCTTTTCTCAGCCTCCCTTGTTCTCTTTCTACATTGTGTTCCTGCACATTGCACCTTGTCGTACAGGGGCTTGGCTAACCATAATTAAACATATTTTTCTTTCTTTCCTTTGTCCTGTTTCAGCATAATTGGACAGGCTGTTAGGTATAATTGTGGACTTTTAAACAAAAAAGGGTTAGTTATGCTTTGGTGCCCTGCTGCTTCTTTTACCTATCAAGCTGCCCCTAAAACAGGGAATACATGTTCCTGTTCGATGAGAAGACAATGCTCATGTTTGTGTGCTAAATATGAAACAAGCTCAGACAACCATTTGCTTTTCTGAGCTTAAAAAACGGAATAATTAGTTTGAGGAGTTGCATGCAATTCTATCTTGACTGGTGCATTGCCTTCCAGTCATGAAGAAGAATGTTTAAAAAAAACATAACATGTCTTGTTTACATGTTGGTTTTTAAACAATTGAAATAGACAAAATATAATATGTTCATTTGTCAGCTTAGGAGGTAAGGTAGAGATTTGTACCTTTGGAAAGAACTTACAGTTTCCCTTGGCGTTGTCTTTATGCTAAGCTAAGCAAAATGCATGCTAGCTCTAGATTCACAGACATAAGAGTGGTTATAATCTTTTCAAATAACTCAGCAAAAAATGCAAAAAGCACATTTCCCAACAATTCAAATAACTCTGAAGTGTGTTGTCAGTTGTACTGGCCCCTTAAAACCCCTCTTAAATGTTTGCACAATCCCTTTATATCCAGTTTTATTGTTACGGATTATCGCTGTTCTCATGTAACTCATGGCACGACAGACGGACTGTTACTTTAATACCACTGCTAACAAAAGGCAGTTTATCCTTATGTTTGAAGATACAGTTAAAAGAGAAAAGTCAGTCACATGGTGCCTCTGTGCCCCCCATTTACATCAAACACGTACACCGACCCACCCACTCAGAGGCTTGGAGGCACAACAGGGATTTATGATGTACCTGTATATCCAAAACACTTTTCTCAAACCTGTTGGCATTCGCAAGGTTTTTATTTATTTAAAAAGGGATGACGTTTGATTTCAGACTTTAATTATTTCTTAAAACACATGAAGATTGATTATCTGGGAATCTTAAACTTCAAAGTGTTTTCTAGATATAATCTTTTAATGACCGTTTTATGTCGAGAAATAATGACTAGAAGTTTGTCGTAGAAACTTGCAAAAAAGATAACATTCACATTTCTTTTTTTACATATAACTTCTGCTGTTTTTTCTTTTCTTTTCCAGAATAGCAAAAGCGTTCATTTTATATTCAGTCACCTCTGCGAACCTCCCACTTCCAGAACCCCGGTGCCCTTTTCTTTCTCTCCGACACTTGCACGACCTCGCTCCTCGTCTTTACATCTCTCCTCAGGATAACACATTGCCTTCCTTGACATGGAAAATGTAAGTTGAGAGAGCACCAAAGGAGGTTTGGAGTGCGGAAAGGTTTGCCCCTCCTGTGGGTGTCAACTTTTTCCCAGTGTCAAACTTTGACCTTTCCTTCTTCTACTATATTTACAACTTATGAATACAATGCCTCCGATTGAGAGGCAAGATCAAAATCAACTAACTTACTTGGAACTTGGTTAACATGGCTGAACTGTGGAAACTAAGATTTTCTGAGGTGAAAAGTATATGAGATTGAAGCGGTAAGTGATGGATGAGGGAGGCGGTGGATGCCCAGGACAGCGTGTGTTTATTTCTTAACAGTGATCCTTTGATCTGCCGAAACATAAATATAGATTTTCTTCCAAATTCCTAGTCCAAGGGAGATCATGGAGGTCAATAACATGTTTGCACTGTGAACAGTGGTTGCTGGGGCTTCTATGGGAGCCAGTGCAATATTTTTATTCTTCTCGAAACCACAACTTTTTATTAAAGTGTTGCACTCTGCCTTGGACTTTTTTGCTACATAGTTACATTCATCATGTTCGAAAAAAATTCTTTGTAAGACCTATTTTCCAGATCCGAAAACCAAATGTATTCCTCATTTCCCAAATTGAAATTGGAGGGATGGAGAAAGTTTATTTTTACTTTATTTCATCATAGCATTGTTCTCAATTTCCAAGCCTCTTATCAACAATAGAGAGGCATTATTATCTGCCATCTGCCAGAGATTCATACTCCGTGCATGGACTATAAGCCCCATTACCCAAGATAAGTGATTAGTGTGAAATCAACTCCCTTCTTGCTGCATACCAGTGTTGTGCAGTGTGTTGTTTTCCCCTGGTTTATTGAGCAAAGCACTGGGAGGAATGGGTCTGCACCATTAGGTGTACAGTAGAGAGCACTCTAAACTTTCAACAGGCAGCTGTTGTCTCGAGGAATAATGGATGGAAGCGGGCAGTTTTTTTTTTGTGGGAAGTTAGGAGATATGTTGCATTTGATCCTAATTACTCGTCCTGTTCTTCAGCCCGATTCTTGTAAAAGCTTAAAGTTTGGGATTAGAGACAATTGGAAACACCTGCTGTCCAGAGCAGTCTTATCAACATCTGGACAAAGTATTTCTGCATTGAAACATTGAGTAGAACTGACCCTGTCACAACTCCAGCTGTTTAATAGAACAGAGCTATTTTCTGTATCTGACAGTGTGGACTTGAGGTCATACCCCTCTCAGCTGTTACACCATACCTGCGTGTTAATAAACCTTAGAATCGCTGCAACATTCTCCTCACCTGCTGTTCCTCCGTATTCATGGCTGTCATATTGCATTCTTCCCCCCCAAAAAACAAGCAAATGGCCCCGTCTTCAACCCAACTTTTTTCTGGCCCCATGGCTATACTTCAGACATGTCAGCAAATACCCAAACACCAAGGAAGCTTCGGGTCTCTGATTCCCCTTTGGTCATTATTTTGTAAAACAAAGGCGTGTGCTGTGTTCTCGAAACAATTGATTTAGAGCCCTGTTGGAGCACTTGAATCTAACCCGAAATGCTGGAGCTGCGAAACTAGCAACATGCCCTCTGAACTCCTCTCGAAGAGACTCTGTATATGAATTGAACTTTTGTAAAAAGTGCAACTGTGTTTCGCAGCTATACCGAGACTGTTTTCAAGAACCGATTGCTTTGCTTTAACCCATCAACCCAACCTCCAGCCCCCAGCGCTAACCCTCAGCCACCATGCCTTTCCCCTCACATAACAACTGCTGAACCAGGAAACATTATATCCTCTGTGATACCATTCAGACAACTCGTGGATTATAGTTCATCACTGGATTAGGGCCATCTCCCTACACGACAGCTGTTTTACTATGGAGGCTCTCGGAGATTAAAGGAGAAAACCACATGCTCTGTTACAAACACATGGGCAGACGATGTAATCTCATCAAGTGATTAGAATCTGTATTGTCTCTAGATACAAACTGAAAGAGAAAAACAAAGAGGCAGAGAACGAGGGGGAATTGTTGGAGATAAATTAAAGGCATAATCTGTGTGTTTTGTTTGTCCGGATTCCAGGGACGGACTGTGTTTTTTTCTTGACTTTAAATTAAAATGCCAGCTCATAAGCTTTACTAATAACATGTGCAATGTATTGTGCAACATCTAGTTCCCGTATGGTTTCCTTTCACATGGGGCAGATGTGAGGATAGAGTAAGGGAATGCCTTTAAAGCAAAACTTCGATGAGTTTCAAATGACTTTGAAAGGATACCACCCGCATTGCAACAATACAAAGCTGGTTGAAATGTGTTTCCCTTTTTTAAAGTGTAGTTTTACCCAAAATCCCCTGAACAACACATTATTTCACTCACAAGTGGCATTGTGACATTCAGATAGTTTGAAATGTTTATGATATAAAACTTGGATCAAAAGAATGCCTTATTATGGGGAGATATACTGTACATATAAATAGGAATATAATATATAATATATAATTGAGAGACAAAAAAAACGCTATTAATAAAAGAATAGTAAATGCAAAACAAACAGTTTTGAGATCATTTATTACCTTACTTAAATGAGAAAAAAACTTTATTTTCAAAAATTATTTGTATTGCAAGCTACATTTTTGGAGTTAAAAATTATAACATTTTGCAATCCAGATAATAAAAAATGTCACCATATGTTTAGCTGTCTGCGAAACATGTTGCCTTAATGACCATTATTTAAAGATAGGAAAACATATTTTGCACATTATCTTTTGTTCATGTGTTTTTAAAATGGATTTACTAGAAAGTATTAGTGGGATTGTGAGTGAACTGGTCCATATGTTAGCATATTAAGTGATTTATTCTTTATTGGACCTTAGAGAGAAACAATGAGGGCTGCTCGATTATGGCAAAAATCATAATCTCGATTATTTGGGTCAATAATTGATATCACGATTATTAAAAACGATTAACCATTTACTTTGAAAACATCCATTTATTAAAAAATAAAGGTGAACACTATGTTTTTAACAGTTGATTACCCTGAACTGTAAATTGTTCATGTACTTTTTATTCATGTATTTTTTCTTTTAATGTTTCTTTTATAATCTTTTCTTTTGAATGATTGTTTTTAAATGCCTTTGTCTGAATGTCTTTCAGTTTTGTAAAGCACCTTGAATTGCCTTGTGTTGAAAGGTGCTATATAAATAAACTTGCCTTGCCTTGAACTTCAAGTATAATTCATCTGAAAAACCAATAAAAAAACAAAATAATAATCGTTTAATTTCGATTATGTTGTTTTCATAATCGTTGCAAGAAAAAATTATAATTGCGATTACAATATGATTAATTGAGCAGCCCTATCCCCCTGCACTTGGACATTAAAACCCTTTTCCCTTTATCTCTACAGCAGATTGCTCAGGTTAACATTTCTTTCTTAATAATTGTCATATGTTTACTGAAACACATACACGCATCATCTCTAAAACACACAAACATGTGTGCACACAGAGCATGTACTCCCCACCATCCACTACTAATTAGGAGCTAATTATCTAGGCAAGTGTAAACAATCTCAGCAGATGGCAAAAAGCGTGGCATTAGCACTAATGACCTTGAGCAGTGTGAGGCCTTGGGCTTCCATTCAAGAACATAATTTCTCGTTATGATATGCCGCACTATCATTAAATACCACACATATGAACACACAAATATGCACACACACGGCCAACCAAGGTTAATATTAAAACCAAGTGTCATTGAGCTCAAAATATTGTTCAGTTTCCTCATGAAGTTAAAGTTAACAGTACTTTCAGAGGCTATTTCTGGGTCATTGCCAAAGATGTGCAAATTAGCAATATTTTTCAGTTAAGCTTCTCAATAACACAATTACATAAATTGTATTTTACGCATGCATATATGGCTTTTCGGGTCCAAGCGGCAGAGTAATTTGACTCGCTGATGGCTGAGCATCTGGACGTGGAGCAGATGAAATAAGTACTTAAGAGAACTGTTGAGAATGAACCACGGTTAATGTATACTACTCTTAACAACTCTGTTTATGTATGAGCACTTCCATCTCATTACAACATCCAGCCGCTAATGTCTCTGATGCTAATTTTCTCTGAGTGTTTTTTTACTTTACTTATTATATTTTGTATTTAAGCATCCCGTTATGAGATTTCCAGTACAAAACACATTTATATCATCTGCTATCCTGCATATGGCCTAAATGCGGGATTGGATGAACACACATATCCATGTGAAAGGATTTTCAATACACGTTCACCCCATTATGAACTGGATTGCAGCAAATAGAGAACCCTGCACACGATTGTCCAAAAGGCAAGGTCTATAGAATTAGGATGCAGTGACTGGAATAATGTATGAGATTGAAACAAGGATAAAGAAACATGTGGTTACAAGGCTGTGCATCTAAAAATATCCATCTTGAAAGTCAACATGATCATAAACATGATTTTCCCATACCTCTGCCCACTTTTGTATCCATAGGACGAATGACATAAACAATTACATTCAGCCCCATCCCTGAATGCCCCATGATGTACATTGCATATTTTCCATTTGAATTTAATCCAAGTGAACGCCATGCACACACAAATGGCCTAACGATATACAGTAATACACATGGGAAAAGGGACTCAAGACATGGAAAAAATGTTGAAGAACAACTCTTGTACAGTAATGAAGTCGAGTAGGTGTAAGTCTCATTGAGACCTAGGCTGAGTAATGACCACTCCACTTGTAGCTGAACAGTACCTCAGAGCAGCTCATTTAAATTGGCCCCCGTAGAGCCCGTCGTCTACCTTATCTTTTTTACTTATCAATGTAAAGTATACAGTAGCTCGTCTTTCCTTGAATAGAGTTGTCATAGCACTCATGCTAATTCTAACGTATCGGTTCCCTGTAATCAACACAGGGTTGTGTTACATTCAAAATGTATCCCTTTGCTGATATTCCATTTTCTAGGTTCCCTTCTTCCCCAGAATTGTAAAACATTTTATGATTATGCACATTTTCTGTGTTTTCTGCAGTCAAGCATTTATTATACATCCTCTTAGACCTTCCTGCTCTCCCGCCTCAGTGAGTAAAAAAGAAGACTTGTGTGGGAGTTGGTGATGATAAAGAACAGTCATGGAGGAGAGTGAGAGCACAAAGGAGCGGAAGCAAAGAGGCTGCATTGTGCGACCCCCTTCTGGGACATAAATGGCAAAGGCAAGCGTCTTTTGGTATCGTGCTTTTGAAGGACCTTAGCCCTTCATCTCCTCCCGCCCGCCCAGCTTGGCAAAGGTCATTCTGCCCTTTTTCTTACAATGACAAGTCTCTTCTTCCCCTGGACAATGCACCGTAGGGCAGTGTTTGGCTCTGATCTGCATTATAAAGGAAGCTTGATGCAGCAGGTAAGAATAGGACAGGACGGGCTAATTGCAGCAAGGACACTAGCCCGCTTTCCTTGTCGCTAGATATGTGGAGACAGGTAGAGGGCACAGAGAGAAAGAGAGCTGGAGCTGAACAATAAGTCCATTTTAATTGGCATTTAAAGGCTAATGATAGTCCTAAAGAAAACATTCTCACGAATTGAGTAAATTGCAAAAGTATAGGCCCCTGTACCTCTTTGTCTGATTCCCGATCAGCGTGGACTCTTTTCACTCCACTGTCTCTCTCAAGAACTGTTGTTGCATCTGATGAATCAGACACCGCAGAGGATGAAGCATTGGTCACGGAGGATGAGGTGTCTGAAACGTCTGACTCCAGCAAAATTTGCGATAGATTTTGAAGCACAACTGCAAGATAGATAAAAGAATGACATCCAAACGATGTTACAGGGGTCATCTCTCAACAGCAAAAACTCAGTATGATCCCTGATTTTTCATTGTGAGTCTGAATCTTACCTGAAGACTGTTCTGTGGACACTTTGACTGTAAGGTTCCCTGCTTGTAAAAGCTCCTCAAATACATCTGCATCCACCTCTGTCCCTGATTCATCAGTCAAGTGCAGCTCACTCTGTAGTGGTAAACCAAACTTGTCTATGACTGAGAGAGAATATTAAAATGTACCACCTGACAACCATGGTACATTTAACTAAAACAAGATTCCTTTTTTACACTCAAACAATCAGTGATAAATATTAAAGTTATCCATACGTTCTGAAGAAATGTACTGTAGCTTAGCCTTCTTCAGTCTCAGCCACTTTCATATATTTCTGGCTTTCGCCATATATTACTTTCACCAACATGGTGTCCTATAAGAATACAAATTCATTAGCAAACATATTACAGAAATGTCTAACAGACCTGTTGCTACAAAAATATAATTATGCATTTAAAGGTTGGTAATTTTAGAGAAACCAGCTCGAGTGCGATAGAATTTGAAATACAACCGGAAAAAATCTGCCACTTCCTTAGAGAGCCCCTCCCCCAACACACGAACGCGCACTTGACCAATGAGGGCACGAGATAAGTTTGTGCACAGATGGAAGGCTGACAGGCAGGTAGGCCATACAGTTACTTTAGCCGGGCCGGCTAAAATGATTGGTCGTGCTTTTTACAGCGCTACGGCTTCCACAGATGACGTTTTTTATATGGATTTTTTTGTCAAAGCACTTAAGATATTCATTGCTATCGGGATGTTAAGAGCATTCCATGGAATATAACAAAAAGTGTATCTCGAGCCGGTTTCTCAAACTTACCTACCCCACCTTTAACTGACTAAATAATAATAATATAATAATAATAATAATAATAATAATAATAATAATAATAATAATTATGCGTAACGTTCCAACACCTGTTTACATACTGTATTTTGCATTGAACTGTCAAGGTGTTCCCGATCATTGCAATTACTTTGATGAGTACAATATCATCAAAATGGATAAAATAAAGCTACCAAAGACACAAAATATACTATCCAAGTTTAAATATATCGACATTTAAAAACATAGGAAAGCAGAGTGATACCAGACGATGGCATTATTGTATATTTTGGCATCTTTTCCTCAATATTGAAAAGATACAAGCTTTAGTTATATAGATGCAGCACAATATATTGTAGCAGTGTTTTTCACAAAGAGTTTCACTGCCAATACTTCAGCTCCATCTTTTTTTAGACTCAAGGATTCATATTCTCCAAGCACTTTGCTACCGGTCCCTCAAGCGCCCGCTTTGTATCCGTTTTGCTTTTTACTCTGCGACAAATAACGTCTGTTTTCTGAAGTCCTGTTGGAGCGGCATCATGGCACAACAATGATAATGCTGATGTCATTATTCTAAATGACAGCTCGAGAGACTGATGTGGCTGTGTTTCGTGGTGCTGAGTATGTTGATCCATACCTGAGCTGTGACTGCATGAAGTGGGTGAAGAAATGGAGTTTGTCTCGTCAATGCAATGTGGGGAGATGGGGACAATGAAATGGGAGCCATCTGATATATGGAAGTGATGCTGGAGGAAAGGGAGTGTGTGCTAGAGTGTGAACAGTAGAGAGCTGGAATACTGTGCAGATAATATATGTTCATGCACGTTGTGTGACATACTGTATGCCGTACATCCTTGCTTGTGAGCCTGTGGGTTCTTGCATGTGGGAGGAAGTAAAAAGACAGCCGATGGGATGTCAATCACAGGTGCTTCAGCTGTCATGGCGACGTTGCTGCTGAGGGATGGCCTGACCTTCAGCAGTGACAAGGGAGCAAGGCAGCACAATTAGACTCTACTTCTGCATCGCTTCTACTCTCTCCCTTCCTCGCGCTATTCACAGACGTCCGGTCACACCCACCTCTTTTCAATATCCGGAGTTCAATGTCGCCTCGTGTTCAAACTGAAGACAAGGTGCAAACAGGCAGGGACATGAAACACACCTCCATTGATAGAAAGAGGTTTGCAAGGGGTGTATGAGTTGAAGGCTAATGAAATAGCAGTTAAAGAAACAGAAAGAAACTACAGGCAGTGATCAAACCATCAGGTCAGTTCAATTTATTTTGAAGAGAAAGTGAAGGGAAAGTTCATATTCTAACTTTTACTTGTGTAAACTCATAGTTTTCCTACTAGCACCTTCAGTTTTATCTCTGAATAACCAGGCAGGTAAGTTGAACTAACTATCAGGGTTTGTTATTGACGTTTGGTTACAGCATGTTTGGATTGGTCACACCGAAGCAGGAAAGCACAGGTGGAATTAATATCATTAATGATGATCAATTCCAGTGAGCCAGCAAAACAGGGAGCACATTGAGCCATCGTTATTGGTATACACCTGTGCTATTTGATTTATGCAGTTCTATTTTGAAATATGTTCGAGTGATGAGAGAATGAAAAGTGAGAATAACGAGCGCCCAGTAGTAGATTAAATGAATTTAGATACAAAATATTTTGTCCTACTATTGTAATCCCGAACAAAATCAAATTAAACAGAGTAATTTGTTGTGTCTCGTCAAATGTGTTAGTTATGTTTATGTATCATGTCTGTCATTTTCATGTTTTTTCACATCTGGTCATGTCTGTTTATTTAGGTTCTTCATCTCTAGTCAGTCTCTGTGTTTATTGTCATGTCTCGTTTTCCATTTCCTGTTTTATTTTGTACTTACCTCTTGTCTTTTATTTCAGACCCTGTTTCTTCCTCCCCTTGTGTGTTTTTTCCCGCCATCATCAGTGTCTGCCCCGCCCCTGATTGTTTCCACCTGTTCCCACTCACCTCATGTTTAAATAGTCCTGTCTCTCCCCTGTCCTGTGTCAGTTCCTCTTGTTTGTTTCCCCGAATGGTCGTGCCAAGCCTCAGCTCAGAAAGGATCACTTTCACTCATGTCAGGTTTTGTCTATTTTGTTAATTTTGTAGGCTTATGTTTTTTCTTAAGTTCTCTTTTCGTTATGCCTAGTTTTTTCCTCCTTTTATAAGCGCCTTTTGTTATTTCCAGTAGGGATTACCTGAGCTGTGAAACTTTTTTTACATTCAAGACTTTCTCTCTGGGTCGTGCATTTGGGTTCATCAGTTTGTGTCGAGATCCTGACATCATTGTTCTTCTATTGGCCTAACATTTAGTTCAGTGTATTAAAGACCACATGCACGTGAAGGGGTTCCTTGATTTGCAATTACAGTAGCCCAGATAAGTATGGCATATATTTGAATCTAGCAGATATGTAAGATAATAACCCTTAATGTTATGCAAATTCCGATAAGTAATATCATCTTTTTTGCATCTCGTTGGGTGGAAGGACTGAGAATAAATAATTCCTTTAACGGTTCCGATAATTTTTTTTGTTTCTCAAATGGCTTGTTGAATTGGGCATATAGCGGGCGTAATGGGAAAATAAATGTCACCACGGCACCGCTTAGGTTTACAACGTTTGGCTCCGCCCCTGTTTAGTTGCACATACAGTCATGGTAAAGTAGGGTGCTGCTTTTGAACTAACATGTTTGGTGTTTAATTTAAAAATGAAAAGATGAAAGTGACAGGGATAAACGAAAGGGAAATTAAACATAGAGTTCAAAGGAAGGATAGTTGTACAGAGAGTAGAAACTAACACATAGAGGGGAACTTCAGAGCGAGGGCAACAGGTCGCTTATAAAAGAAAATGGAGAGGGAGTTTAGGATGGTTTAAGGACAGGTGACGGCCCACATTGCATGGCGAGGCTGTGATCTTCCCCCACACGGTGATGAGCGCGGGATCTCTAATGGATGGTCCAACCTCGGCCCTCTTTGCGGAGTCATTAGGCAGAGAGGTTTCTTCAGGACATGTCTGAACGCAGGGTGCAGAGCCACTGCATCACATGGCTGCTGTGTCGGCTGAAGCCATCAAGATAACGCTCCATAGGTGTGTGCTATAGGAAATGAGGATATCTACAGGTACAATATATAAGTCAAAACCTCCTGGAACAGCCTTTATCACACTTTTACTGCAGCACAGGCTAAAAATTGTGGATGATTGAATTCACAATACAGTCTGGGTTTTTTCTTGGTGTAACTGTGAAAAATGAAATTCTACTTTCAGCTGGATTTAGTGAGTTTTATCTAGACATAATGATTCAGCGCTTCACACACTCATAGTGGCTACTCATAGACTCAGTGATACCCAAACTGGCCTCCAGCATTGGCTTTATCTCAGCTTTTTTTTAGTCCAGTATGAATTGGATACCACCATGTGGCACAGATACAGAGCAAAAGGGCAAACTCATTTTCTCTGTGCGGTGCCGTTAAGGCAGCCCAATGGCGGCTTCATACAGAGCTGTAAATGCACACATGTGCCTCAGATGATATAAAACATTTTTTTTTCCAATTACTCTCAGTGATGGGCATTAACTCTCAAAGGATGATGGGGGAATTCTGCGGTTTTACAAGCTTAAGGCAGATTAGGATCCTGACAAATCATAGCCTACATTGTTTTTTTTTCTACCAGGACTAAATGTAATGCCTGGAGCTAAATTCATATGAGGAGCTTCATAAATACAATTTCTCTTTTCAAGAGAGAGTTGCGAATGTGATTCAAAAAAGAAAAAAGTGGAAAATTGTTTCATGAGTGCAATGATAGTCATTTAAGCGAGATATGGCCAGCTAGCAATATAAAATCTGGCCCTGGTCAGCATATCGCTCGATTGGCATGATGGTGTGTTTGAGGTCTCTTCAGAACTGCTGGACATTATGCGGTGCGATGGAAAATGGGCACTGTAATCTGGAGTGCATCTTACATAAATCGAGTGGAGAAACGTTTTTTTTTCTATTTTATAAAGTGGTGGAGGAGAGTAGCCTGCTAAGAGCAGTGGAGTGGCGGAGCGTGTGTTTTGAGTGTCCACTTTTAGATAGATGCTCATCAAACAATGGCAGACGCGGTTACAGAGGTGGGTGGCAAACCTATCAATCACAGCGCAGCCAATACACTTCCATTTGAAGGAGCTGTCAGTCACCTGAGAGGTGCAGTAATGGTATGGTTGTCAGAGAGATATTGGGAAGGATGGTTGGAGTAATCGGATGGAGAAAAAATGATTTGGTAGAGCTGCTACTTCTCCAGGATTGTTCCGGAAGTTTCTACCTCTACAACTAATTATTGCTGATATGTAAATGCAGCCATAGCGTCGTGTGTGTCTTTTTTTGCTAGCCTCGCTATGTTTACTCGACTTTATTCTAATGTCTACAGTAAATGTATATCTACAGCCAGACATCTATAAGCTTAGCATAAAGATTAGAAGATCAGGGAAAAAGCTAGCCTGGCTTTATTCAAATGTAACGAAATCCACCTTCCAGCGCCTGCTAAGTTCATTATTTAATAATAATTCACTTCTTTTTTTTATTATACTGAAACCAGACTATTACTTTGATGGGTGTTTTATGTGATGTTGTCTAATTGTTATTAAATGAGAGTCTGATTGATGCGCTTATCATACTCATGGCACAGTGTTTAGCTTAATTTTGCATTTTCAAAATTAAAATAAGTCTCACCTGCTATACAGACTGCTGCGTTGCATCATACATTTCCTGCAAGCTGTGATTTGCCACCGTGCATCATTTCCTCTTGCTGTTTTTGACAAGTTTCATTAATCAAAACAAAAACGCCACACTTCAGAGAGCAATAAGCATGTAGGAGTTACACAGTTGGATGTAATGTGGCATCAACAGACATGTGTGAAACTTGTTTCTGCCACAGTTTGTCATCCGCATGTAAGCATTGAATACAAATTACTTTTGGGGCATTCTGCTAACCACTCTTTTCTGGTGTTAAAACTATAAATTAAAACTGTAGGTTCTCCAAGGTGTCAGGCTCCAGAGGCTTCAAGGAAGGAAAACATTTTCCCTTCTTTACAGTTCAATAAGGGATCAATATTTGATCCAGTTCTGTTTCTTGAGGTAAGAAGCATTCACAAAAAAATACTGTCTTGTTTTGTTTTTTTGTATTCTCCATTTCATATTCGACAGGAGATCAGAAATAGAAATTCAGCTAGGGTGAAATGTACCATCTCTTTTTTAATCCAATTGTTGCTCCCCTGTTGCCTGAAAGTTAAAGCATTTTTTTTTTTTATCTTTCTACTTTCCCTTTCAACACATCTATCTTTAGGCTTTAAATTCTATTTTATTTTTTGCACCAAAAACAATCTTTACTACGGCTGTGTTGAGGGAAAAAATGTTCTTGCACAACAACTAAATCCAAATAATAAACAGTTTCGAACTGACTTCCAAACTCTTTCTGGCTGAACTTTGAAAGAATGTTGTTGTAGATAAACTTCTATGAATAACATTCATATATTTTTTTAAAGGTACAGATCAGGGTTGACATTCAGCTAATCACAAGAGCTGTGCCCCTATGAATGGAAACTATTATCAGTTGACAACCTCTACTTGACCTCTCACAACTCTCTGTAGCTTTGGATACAATTCATCATTCCTTCCTTCCAAGAAATCAATTTTGCACTTTATTATACGCTGCCTTTATAATGTTGTGTGCCAAAAAAGACCAGAAGTTAAAATGTGTCCTTGCAAACAGCACTTTGGTTCAAGCCCCGGCCGCTCCCATGCAGTGTTTCATACAGGTTTAAACCCCCACTGCAGTCAGCATGTCGTTCAACCCAAATTGCTCCTGTGGTGATTGCTCACAGTATTGAGTATGTAAGTCGAACAAGTAACATGTAATGTAATGTAATGAAATGTCCTTGGGCAAAACACTGACCCCACATGTCTCCCAATGGTCATGCCAGACAATGTAAGGGCTTCATCTGAGAATTGTCTTCAAATATCATTGGACGATATTGAAAATACGTTGTTTTCCCATTGTCCTTTGGATTTTTGTCTTTATATCTGACAATCCATGAAAAATAATCAAGCAGTCCTTTTTTTATAAAGTTCAATCTCATGTTAATAACTGTAGTCTCGTATTTGGGACTGTTCATGTTGAGGGTTGATTTCTAAAGTTATTATTTCCCTCTCAAAATGATGACCGTATTAAGCCTTTGTGACCATCAGCAATGGCTACGATTATTGCTGCTCTGTTTGCTGCCCCCCTGCCATCTCTCTTCTATATCTCTACTACTTCACTTCTTGAATTTTTATGATAATATTATGTTAACAAAAACCATGAATGCTGTGAGCAAAAACGTTGTGCTACAATAATGTGCCATGACAGATTGTCTTGCAGAGTATCGAGCATAATTTGACAGTAAACTGGCATGGTGCACATTATATAGAAACTCTGCCCACTGACTACAGCCTGCGAGCCCAACAAATTAAACAAAAAAAATAAAAAATCCAACCATACTGTAGTACCCAGCCAGTAAGATTTCTGGCTTAAGAGTTTTTATGTGCCGTGATGTAAATGAAACCCTTGTTTTTCCACATAACCTTAACTAAGACTTTGTAATACAGCTTAGAATTTAGAGAATGTTTTTGTCCCTCGGTCTTCATAATGACTGCTCATTCAGCCCACTTTCTTCTTTTCAGCCTCCTCCTTTATGCTTTATCCATGTTCTTCCCATTCCATTGTGTGACCTGGGTACAGTGGCACAATATACTGCAGTCTGCTCACAAATAACACCTAAATTGAAGGCTTATTAATGAAAGATTACTTTGGCTCTGAATAGCCAACGCAGGATTTTATTCTGGGCACAAAAACCCAAACACAAACGGGACAAAACATTGACCACTGCAGGAGTATAAAAGACTACAGCAGAGCTATTATGCCAGTATTTAAATACACACCCTTGGCCAGAAGTTATGACCCCCTACTATTAAGTAAAAATGAACTTTTTTGTGAAGAAATATAAGGCTTTGAATACCCCAGCATTTAGTCCACTTCTGCTGAACTTGTAATCTTTCCTGCTGCTCCATTTTGGATCTCCACGTATAAATAGGTACGCAATGGAAGCAATCAGAGGGGGAAGGAAAGCAGGGGGTAAACCAACTATGATTACTGAGAAAGAACACAAATGTATGGCAGAAGGTAAGAAGGAGCTAATTGGCTTGCTGAGCAGTGAAACCAACCCCATCCATTCCCTTAGCTTTATTAAGACATGCCCTTCATTAGGTGAGCACAAAAAGGACACGGCAATGATCACATTCATCCCGGGGAGGTGGAGGGGAGGGGGGGGGGGGGTTGCTTATAGTCTGTGTATGTTTGCCTGTGTTGCAAGGGGACAGAGGGGGGTCTACTTGTTTATATGTATTGGCCTTTGTGCGAGCGCGAGGATGAGCAGAAAGCCACAAGCAGAGACAGGGAGGAGATGGATGAGGTGGGCGACGTGTGTACGCATGCAGCTCTATTTGTGCGGAGTATTTATCAAGATCACAGCGGCACTGTTCGTGTGCATGTGTAGGAAAGACATTCACTTGTGAGCGTACACCTGCTGGGTGCATTAATGCCGGCACGGCTTTACACCGAAACACAGACTAATGGAAGCAGGCACACATGAATGCACCCACAGACAATCAGCAAACACATATTACCTTTATTCAGCTGACGCTTTTAACTAAAGTGACTTACAATAAGTGCATTCAACGCAGCAAACATGAGCGGTAACTCTTTTATTTTATTCTATTCTGTCAACCTGCGCATCACTGGTGGTCTCATTGGGAATACAGATGGAAAGGAGCTTTTAGCTACAGTATATGCAGGTGCAATATATATATTGCTCCAGTTGAATAAACAATAGGATACATTAATGCATGGCATTTATCATGCATGGTGAATTTTCTCTCATTGTTACAACAGGCTTCAGGAAGACAGAAACAGGAGAGATGCCACATTGGCCGACATTGTCAGAAAGGAAACAATGTTAAAATAACTTTTATTTTGGCATCTTGACTACTATATGGCAATAGATATTAACATAGACTGACTAAAATTGCCCATTCTAGTGCACAAAAAGCCTTCTAACAAGCCTGTGAAGTGGAATTGTTTCCTGCCGTGCCCCACACTGAACAAGTGTTGAATTTGGAGAGATGTTGGATAATGACCTTTCCGACAGCCTACCTCAGCTATCAAATGCCTTGCATATTAATATGCACTAATCATCTTCACTAAGTGGCAATTTAGACAATTGTGCCCCCAGATTTTTTGAAACAAGTACTCCTTTGAAACTAATTCGAGCACAAATACAAAGTTTAACACAGATACATCTGGATATTTTGACTGCATGTGTTATCGCATGACACAATGTGGTGAGCTCTCTCTATAATAACTGAGTACAATTATTTAAGTAAAGTCAACTGATGATCCAACCATGTTATATGGGTTGGAAGTGCTTGATAAAGCACACTCCGTTTCATACAGTCAGGTACAAAAATACTTACAGCAGCGATGCATGTCACTGTAGCTCATTGTATAGAGTACCCTTGATTGAGTCCATAATAACGTTACACGCTGACTTATTTTTAGATGATTGGTCATTGTTGCATTTTCTATTGAGGGCCTTGTAACATATTAACTCACTCCTCATGCTGTTGTTTGTGTCGGTGTAGCCTTCAGGATGAAATACTCTTGATTTTACTTACTTTTCACAATCCTTATTGCTATGAGCAACGGATTAGATGCTGTTATGTACTTGTTTCCTGGTCTGTTATGATTTTTTTTGTCGTCCCTAGATTGTAAATCTTAGCCTTTTCTGTTATCAAACCTCAACAATTATTGCTGACTCATTAGGATTACATACAGTGTACATATGACTGAAAGATATAAAAAAACTGACATAAAATACAATAAAAAAATACAGTAATGTTTACCAGAAGACAACAAGGACCATGCTTTTTGTCAACATCATGCTTCATATAGACGTATTATTTGTATACTAGTGACTTTATACTAGTGACTTTGCGTTTCTTTCTACCTATCTTCCTTTTTTCTGTCTTTATTCTCTTACTTGCAAATAGTTTTTTTCTGGTTTTGGTCTAAAACGGGCAAGGCCTGTTTTGGTTCTTTGATAAAAAATGTAGGAGCAATTGTTGTGTCCACTCTGCCCATTGTCATTCTGCCAGTGCTGCAAGCCTGCTGCGTCCACCTGTAGAATCTCACTAAGTTTTCCTTCTCTAGGAATTATTCTCTGGCATCTCTCCAGATATCAGTGATATTTGCACTCAGTGTTGTATTTGCACACCGATAATACTGCGTTCACCATAATAATAAATCAGTCCCGCATGATTTGGCTGCCTCAAATGTAATGAACGTCAGCCAAGACGAGGCAGAAATGTGTTATTTTGTGGCTGACACATGAGCAACACTCTCACTCAGTTTATTCTCACATTGAACTATACACTTGGCTCGATAAACATTCGCACACATTGGGGGTTTATGCTGTTGAGTTTGGTTAACACCTCTTTATAACACCTGTGTGTGTGCATATGTATACGTGCTGCCCTGCACATATATATTTGAATTTGAATCGCTGCAGAGTAGACTCTTCCTCGGTCTGTGGTCTTTCCTGCAGTAACCTGCCCATACATTATTGAGAACCAGCGAACAATGTTCCACAGCGTTAATTTTTCAGCAGGCCAGGGGTGGACTGCAGAGACACACCATCCCATAGCCGTGGGATGGTCAGGTCACTGATGCGTACTGTCTCGCATAGTGTGCGTGTCGACATTGTGTTTGTTCATCTTTTTCCTCTGACTGCACTTATTTCCTCCTACAGTGGTATCAGAGCAGGAATCTAAAAGTTTTCCATAACACAATATCAAAAGATATTCCTTCCAAGCTGTAACCATTTAAAATTACCCAATTCTTCACTTTAATTGGTGTAGAAAATCTTCCCTGCATATCACTACATAAGATGTGAGTGTAAATATGTCCTGTTTTAGCATAAAAGGCCCTCATTGGAGCATAGCGAAGGTTTTCTGCAGGGATGGCTCATGCAGACATTTTAGCCTTACGATCCTGGTACATGAGATGCTTCTCAGCTTTATTGTGTTCCATAATACAGCAATTGATTTACCTCCATAAACGTAATAGCATAATATGCCCAGTGTACTGAGCACCACACACCAGCACTAAGGAGATTTCTCTTTCTGGATCTTTTGGGAAATTAAACTGAGCAAACACACGCACATCCCTAAATACACAAACATACTCCAACACACCCGTACACATATTTGCATGTGGAAGAAACAGACAATTACACTAAAGTAGCAGGAATGGGGAAGTGTGTATTGGCAGACATTCAGTCATATTTTCTTTCATTTCCCACCATAATCTTTCCCACACCTGTTTATTAAAACGTATTTTCTTTGTGCAGCTCCGTTTCATGGCATTAGCTGCTTAGTGTAGCTTTGCAAGTCATTATTGGAGGGGGGAAAAGGATTGCTGTGGGGTAAGTGATAAAGTAAGCATGCGAGCTGAGAGCTTAGCCTGTCGTGGTTAAAGGTTAGCTCCTAGATTTATGACTGCCGTCCCTCTTTGCCCATGCTGCATAAAGAGGCAGACACTTTTAATGTTTGAGATGCTCTGATTGATCGTGGCCAGACAGTGCTGTGTTATCCCTACACCGGAGGAGATGAAAACAGTAGAGGGGAAGAAAACATGAATTTTATCATATTTGAAACTTTGGGAATCTATCCCACATTGCTGTGTACACGGGGCACCCCATCTACCAAGATCAGTGGTGCACAACCTGTTCAATTCGTCAAATCTTCCAAAAAAGTAAACTGTATTTCAAGCACCTCATTGAAATACACAGGGAAAAAAAGATTAGCAAAATATCGTGGAGATAATAATCATATTTTGTTCCCAGGAAAAATAAAATCTTTATTTTTCTCTTGGGGCCCCTTATAAAATGTCGCCTGACCCTTCTGGGGAACATTCCCCAGAGTTTGGTAAACAACATCCTAGAATATACCAACACCATAGCAACATTAACATCTAGTGTTTGCTAGATGTCGATGTTTTACAGTCTTTAGTCTGGGCAGATCAAGTCTTAAACTAATAAAATAAGCAGATATAAATAAGAAATTAATAAATAATAATAACTAATGAAATTGTGGTCATCCTCTTCTGCCCATTTAGAGTCCTTCTCACGAACAGCACAGGGGTCTTTGGACCCACAGCGCTGGAAGACCAGAGTTGAGAGTAGTGGCTGCCAGCAGGGTCTCATGGGAAATACAGTTGCTGTAGGCGAAGAGGAGGAGGAGGAGGAGGAGTCACTGAGCCATGAATTGAACAAAAAGGGCCAACAATATAATACACTGGAGATGTGCCAAAAGCTGTGTGCTAGAAAGATGTGTGTGTTTGTGAAAATGTGTTAGAATGTATGGAGTGTTATGGCTATATGTGAACAGAGTAGGGAACAGCTGATTGGTTCGGTAAAATTGCGTCATGTGTTTGTAGACACGTGGCAGTGGAAATCAGCAGCTGGTCTTGAAGTGATTGTCTCCTTGGGATGAGAAAATATCAATCAGCACACACACACACACACACACACACACACACACACACACACACACACACACACACACACACACACACACACACACACACACACACACACACACACGCACACACACACATGCACACACACACACACACACACACACACACACACACACACACACACACACACACACACGTATGCCAAACCATCAAAGAAAGATGTACAGTATAGTGTGCTGACATAGCCTACATACACTGGCATATTTTGGAGCTCCTCCATTTCCCACCCTGCACACACACATACGCACACACACATTCACTCACTCAGCAAGAGGGCTAGACCGGTGTGCTAAATAAAGACAGACAGTGGAACAGATTTTCACACCCAGCAGGGCCATTAGCAGCTCAGTTAGACCACCAGCGAACTTCCATCCTCATCAGCATCACAATCACATACATCCAGACACCTGCCATCAAAGATGATACGCTGCGCAAATTGTCTGAAATACAGAAATCTGACATAGTCCCTAAACAAACAACAAACAACATTAATTCACATCCAGACAACCATTTAACATGCGTGATTAATATACAGTTGGCTGTGCCTTTCAACACCGCTTAGTACTTTTTGGGATATCCAAGTGTATAAAAAGACAAGCACCTGTGTTTGTCGCTTTGTGTGTGGCCCCCAGGCTGCACCTGAAATATGTAGGCTGTGTCCGGGAGCACTGGGCCCCTGGGGATCGAGCTAGGAGGGAGGTATGCTACTCATGGCTGCCAGCGCAACACCACAGCCTTCTGGGAACTGGAAAGTAGCTTGTGAGCGCTTCCACAGCCTGACTTATCTGTGAAAACTCAGCCGTGCGGTTTGCACTTGACTCATTAAAGCTGAGAAAACTTGTCACCTGTAAAGCCGGCAACCTCTCAGACATATTGAGCAGAGCCAAAGCATTGAAAATATGTGCTTTCATAAAAATGACAAGAGGGTATTTATCCGGCAATGGACCAGAGGCGTAACTGATTAAACTGGCAAGATTATTTCAAAACTTCTACCCACTATTTATTCTGCACTACTTTTAGTTCAATGTGTTTCTGATCGTTATGAAAGAAAATCCTCTGTGTAGGGTTGAACAGCATTTGTAAGTAATTGGTACATTCCTTTTAAATCCTTCATCTGAAAAGTTTCACACCAGGTAAAGAAATCATAGTTCAAATGATACAAGAGAAACATGATTGAATTTCAATAATTTCTTTGTGTTATATTTTATAAAATGTTTGTTAAACTTGTGTGCAGTATTCTTTTGTAAAGGAATATACAGTATATTTCCATTGTATGTATTTGACATTAAAGGCTGATGCTGGTAAGGATCAGTTTTAAGGGTTGTTTTCACCTTTTTAAGTATTTTGGAGGAAAATAGGAGAAATGTCCCTGAGTATGGCTCTTGTTACTTTAGAAATATATTCTCCAAGTTCTTCTCAATTATGAATTCCCACCTCAGGGCAGGCATTTGTACCTGGCACTGTTCTCATTAATGAGAGAGCTGATTTAATTGACTGTGCTGCAGACTGGGTTGTGAGCGTCCGTCTGACACACTAACCTGCACGCACATATGCACACACACAGACACACACACACTCAGTCGACCTAGGCCGTGCCCTAGGGAGCATCCTCTGGCATGAGCTGTGCTGTATGCAAATGAGGGGCCTCGCTCAGACAATAATTGCTTTGTATTGCATAGGAAACACACATCAGCATACAGTAGCTGTAGCTGGAGTTGGGTTGAGTTTGTGTTTGCATTCATTGGAAGTGAATAATACATCTTTGGTGATTGAGGATGGTGGTGACATAAGTTATTCACATTATACACTGCATCTGTCTTATTGTGTGATATAGGCTATAATTACAAATAATTTGGGACAAACTTACTTAAAAAAACCCAGATCATTACAGTATTGTTAAAGTATCCATTTTCACAACATATTATTTAATTTCAGTTACAGTTAAATATGTTGTAGTGCTGGCAAGTTTGATTAATGTATAGCTATTAGCTAGTGATGCTAACGTGATTTATCTGTGTGGGTTAATTGTGCGTCGATCTGTTGGTAATGCCTCGGGATCCACAAGGGGGAACTCGGCGCTCCTCTACCTCACTCAACAAGTGAAAGCTGGAGCTTCACGTCACTATTTTTCGCCTCATAAAAGGTATTTACCTTTCGCAAAACACCGTAGAGTTGTAAGCACAAGTTGTTAATGTTTTCCAACTTAATTGTTTTTCACTTTGAGAGAAGAGGGGCAAATTTGTTACTCATTGTTTGTGAGTGGCTAAAGTTGGACCATGTAAACTAGCTTAATCTGGTGTCAATAGACACAAGGGTGTAATTGTTGTTAGCATCAAGCTAGCTTCTAGCACACCTATCTTTGCTTTAGGGTGTATATATATATATAGGGCTGCTCGATTATGGCAAAAATCATAATCACTATTATTTTTGGTCAATAATTGATATCAGGATTATTAAATACGATTATTCATTGACTTTGGAAACATCCATTTGTTGAACTTTAAAACAATACAAATAATAATTTGAACCGTCTCATTTGAACTGTTGATTACCCTGAACGTATAATTCAACCGAAAAACCAATACAAAAATAAACGATACATTTATATTCACATTTAAATAAATAATATCAAAATAATAAATACCAATAAAAAAGATCAACAAATATTTTGGAGCGCACTCCCACAAGCTACTAAACATATATAAATATGATAAATAAAAATAAATTAGACTCAAATAAATTAGATCAAATATGTTGCAGTGCACTGTCACAACCTAGCAAAGCAAAATAATCGTTTTTTTCGATTATGTTGTTTACGTAATTGTGGCAGGCCAAAATCGTAATTGCGATTAAAATACGATTAATTGCACAGCCCTAGTACAGTATAGGCTAAAATAGGTGACTTCAAGATTTCTGAGATAATTGGGGATTCTTTAGTCACTTTGGGGCAATATTGCAATATTTAAACACACATTTGACATACCCTTATTAAACGTATAGCGTTGCTTTAGGTTCTACAATGGCTCAGGGAAATATATGGTCACTCATTGGTCTGATGTTTGCTAGACAGGTAAAGTACTGTGGCTGTTTTGCTTAAAATAGTTTTGGGCTGCAGCTTCAAATGAGTTGTTGCAAGCAACAAACCAAAAACAATAGCTGCTGGCTGTATAACCAAAACAATGAGCAGAGTTTAAAACACTCCATAGAAGTTGCATAGTACTGTTTTAGTGTTAACATTTTGAGTTTAACAAAAAATATAGATCCATTGTTCATATAAAACAATTTACCATTGCTACTACTACTACTACTACTTTAATAGTAGTAGCAGTGTTTTTTTTTTTTTTTAAACCTGTTTTGCTTCAAAATCTAGGCTTTTAGCAAACAAACAATTTGTTTTTTAATGGAGCAATAGTAATTTACCTTCAATGAAAATGATCATAAATTGCATTAGCTGCGTCCCCACATGAGTTGTTCTCCTGCTGCGTGAGCTGATTCCTCAGATAGATATCACTGGTGAGCGCTTATTTGCTTCCTGTTGGGAAGGAGTATTGTAGATACACATCAATGATCAATGTTTTCTTTGGCCTCACACCTTCCTGTTGATAATCAAGTATCTGTGTATGGGTATAGTACGGTACGCATGCTAGTGTTTTTTTTAGCATACCCCTTTCTCCCTCTCTTCCCCTGCCTCTCATTTGCCTCCCCCCTCATTCTCTTTTATCTCCCCATCGTAGATAAAAGCACATCGCCAGGGAATAATTAGTCTCGGCCATCTCAAATCACTATTGCACATCTCAATCTTCCCTCATTTTTGCAGTCTATCTTCCTCTGTGCCAGGCATAGTATTAACCCACACTGCTTTGAGAGATGCCAAGGCACTCCAACTCTTAAGCTTCCTCTGAGTCTGTTTTACATTTTATCTGTAGTTTGAATCTATTAAGTCCCCTGTATGCTATGCTCCTCTCACAATTCACTTTCACTTTGTTTTGTTCTTCAATCACTTAACCTAAGTTTTTCCTTTCCTTTTGGTTCATTCCATATTCAATCTTTGCACTAACATAGACTTGTTCACATCACAGTGTGACTTTCTGATTAGCCGTGTCTGTGTTTTGGCTCAGCCTCTTAAGCTTCTCCCGCAATGTGGAGGCTTTCTCCTTGTTTGACTATAGCGAAAGGAATCAGATTTACACAGAGCAGTGCAATCAGGATGGCAAGGGGCACAATTTCAAACTGAAATGCTCAATAGTAATGTGAGTTGAATCAGATGGATCAATACTGTGTGGTGCTTTATTAAGTCTCCTCTGTCTTCTTCTATTTGTTATAAATATGTATTCATGCCCAGCCTCTGGGTTAGCACAGCGCTCAGAAGTCAGATGCACCAACGTACTGTTCATAAATATGCAACAAGAAGGTGCTGGAATGTATGAATATTCATTATTGGTTTATACAGATATGTCGTGCACTTTTGAACCGCAAACAAATACTGTTTCTATGCTTTTAATTTCTCTTGATGTTCCTCCTAATTCACCATTGTGTGTGTAGCTTTATATCATTGGGTTTCTCAACACACTGTAACTTAAAAAAAATCCACAAAGAGAGACAAGTTATGAAGGTGCACACAAATAAAACTCCCAAATATTTCTGAAATAAATTCTGCCTTTACAAGGTTATCATTTTTAAAGTTTATTATTTGTTTTGGGGGCTCTGGTTTGTGTTGCTCTTTAATAGCATAAACCTATTTGCAGTGGAGAAAGAAATACTCACATCTTATTCCAAGGGAAATAAAAGTATTGATACCGCAGTGGAATTACTCTGTTCCAAGTCAAATGCATGCATTTCAAATGTTACTAAGTATAAGTATTAGCAACAAAATGTACTAAAAGTACAAAAAGTAAAAATACTCATTCTGCACAATGGCTCATTTTGGAATAATATAAAGTAAAGTATTATCAGCAGATTGTACTTCAAGGTTCAAAAGTTAAAGTATTCTTTATGCAGAAATTATCTTTTCAAAATATTACATTATTATAGTTATTATACTATTCAGTGTTCTTCAATAATACGTAAGAGCATTTTATTATTGGAGTTTGTCAATGTAGATACATTACTGCATTTTACCATATCAGTATATCATGTGCTTTATATGTACAAAGCAAATGTGAGTGTTGAATAAATGTGAGGGAGTAAAAAGTACACTATTTGCCTCTGAATGTATTGTTGGAGCGTGTCCAACATTAAAATACAAATACTTTAAAAGTGGAATAGTGTTAACAACCACTACTACTCCATCTTCAAATGACACCATAATGAACAGAAAAACCAAGTAGGCTTTACCCTGTTGTCTACCTCCGTGATAAGATACCTCACACTGTACTGGTAGTGTGATTACAAAAATATGTTGTCATCAAATTAGTCGTATACATCGAGAAGTCTCAGTTGAGCGAAAATGAAAAGCTTGTAAATCATCTTTTCCCTCTCACTCTTTTCTACCTTCATTCGTTATATCCCCGCTCATTATTCCTCCTATCAGTCTACCACCGGTGGAAGAA
Organism: Notothenia rossii; assembly: GCF_949606895.1. Classification (NCBI taxonomy): domain Eukaryota; kingdom Metazoa; phylum Chordata; class Actinopteri; order Perciformes; family Nototheniidae; genus Notothenia; species Notothenia rossii. Next base: position 16,665,557 of record NC_136910.1, read on the forward strand.
CAAAATATCAGCACTATAGATCATTCTGACAGTTTAATTTCAATGCCTGATTATCAGTCAATTTGATAATTATATTATCCAACCATCCAATTAATGTGTTCTATATTTACAATGATCATCAAGTAAGCTCTCCATTCTCGCATCATTTATCAACGGTGAAAAAACCGCGAGGGACTTTGACAGGCTGCGTGTGAGGCTGTTTGATTGAGATATAAAAGTCATTGTGTGTGTGTTGCCATGTTCAGCATGTGCATCACCCTGTGGAGAAGTTCTCGCTGGTCTTCCTCAATCCGTTCCTTCACACTCAACAGAGCGTGCGGAAGAAACACAGAAAGAGCGAAACGGAGTGGAGGCGAACGAATGATGAAAGGATTTCATGCCTCCTCCTCGGCTTTGCTCCTCTCCTGTCTGCTCCGTCTAGCTGGGAGGAAAGTAGTGCCCCGTGCCAATGAGTTACTGACACACACACACACACACACACACAGAGCAAGGAGACACGGGAGCAATCTTTCTCTACTTGATGCCTCCGCTTCCACCTCCTTGTTAGCCATCTATGACACTCTCCCAAGTCAACATCCCCCAACAACACTGCCTCGCATACTCCAAATAAAACACGTCCAGGAAGGGTTTTCCATCTGGAGTTTGGCAGCTTCCTGTTTACATATCAGTGATGAGATAATTCAGCAGAGTTTGCTTTGTCTTAGGTGATATCCCAGCATCTGACCATCTACAATCTGTTACAGTCAGATAGCTGTAAGCATCAACAAACCCTCTTTGTGCCAGTTTTTTCCTTCACATGCGTTTCAGTAGTTTGACAACTCCGTGTTTGCTCCTCATCTACTAGGCCTACCTCATCAGGATGAAAGATGAGTTCAGAGTTATCCCTCTTATCTTCTCGCTCTTTTGTCCTGTCATTCTTTACTCTGTTTTTATTCACACATTTGTGCCTCTGGCTTCATGGATGTGTGTGGGATTTAAGAGTCTGTGTTCTTTATTCGGATGCTTTTGAGGTAGCTTCAAAAGCAACACTTCAATGGCAAACTCTGCTCTATATTTACAGATGACGTGCCTCCCTACTTCAAGACGGAGCCGGTGCGCAGCCAGCTCCATCTGGAACGCAACAGGCTGGTTCTGACCTGTATGGCTGAGGGAAGCTGGCCACTGGAGTTCAAATGGATCCACAACAACACCGAGCTGACCCGCTTCTCCCTGGAGTACAGGTGAGGACAATATGATAACTTCTATTGAAAGATTGAGAGAGCTATATGTTTGACGGATTTGGCCTCATTTTATGTGGCTCGCAAGAGCTTGCAAATAATATAATATACAATACAATTGGTGTAATTGTTGAATATTTGCTTTCAATCATTTGCCCTAGACTAGTTATTTATGAGGTTATTACCAGAACTGATAATAATCCAAGGCAGAGCCAATAATACATTATTTAATATATATTATATATTTATATATGTGTATTTATATGGTCTTAAAGTTAGAACTAGCCCTTTGAATGCAACCATAATGCTAATGTGGCCCGTGATGACATTTAGTTTGACAGAAAACATGCAATTTCTCCAAAAACTACCATAATTGCAGCAGTCTTACAAAGTGAACTGACAGTACACATAATTGTTAATTTTGAGTAAGTATGGTATTTACTTTTTAGATATTTTAGACTTAACTTGCTAACATCTTAGCCAAGCCACAGTATATGAGTCACTGCATTATGGCTATTATTAGGGCCAATTTACAGAGGAAATACAGTAAGTCTCTCATACATGTGTGGCAAGTTGTAGATTCAAACTACCGTAGTCATAACCCTGTAGATAAAACTAACTAGGGTAGGTGGATGCAGCTAATCTCAGCTAATGCAATTACCCCAAGGTCTCTTAAAGTATGCTATAATTACAAATATATACTTTATAAATGTCATGTTAATAATTCAGAACCAAAGAAATGAGGACAATAACAACACAAGAACATTTAAATAATATATGTAACGTATAAAACTATAATCTGTTGTACAAGGTTATTAGTTGAAATGGACACATTGTGTTTGTAGCTCTGTGCTTCCAGATTGTTCTAAAGTAAAACATGTGCATGTTTTAGGTATTGTGTGACATGATTGGTTTAAAATTGAATATTCTGCCAATAAAAGAAAAACTTAAATGAGGGTTTACTAAGGGCCCAATCCCCTTCTGCTCCTGTAGGGCAGTTTAGTATCACAGATATTTGTAGTTTAATTTCCGAATACCCTTATTAAATATTGAAAAAAGGAATAGCGTGCCTGTTCTCTATTTCCCTCTCTGCCTCTTCCTTCCCCCTCGTGGCTCATTGTGACCTCCATCACTCTCTAGAGAGGTGGCGCACGGAGCGAAATGTGTGAATGAGGGTTAGGGCAGGAGATAAACTGTCTTTAATGGTAACTGTAAGATCTGGAATGTGGCAAGCCTTTCTTCTCACACAGTGCAGAGTGTGTGTGTTGCCTACAGACTGCAGTGTGAACGAAGCACTATAGAGGATTGAAGGAAAGCTTGCTGACACAAACTTTTAGCTGGACATGTGACTGTTTGTGCGAAAACAGCAGAGGGTGAGCGTCCTACATCAGCCCTATTGATGGAGCTGGGCCTTCCTCCTGACAGTCTCTGTAGAAAGATAAGACCAGAGTAGGAACAGCGTGGTAGGGAGGGCAGCAGTGACAGCAGCTGCAACAATTGATTACAATGGACTGTACTTGAGAATTAAACTGTCTGTGGGAGCCTCAGGGCCCCCTTGACTGTGTTGTTATTGGGTAAGTGATTGAGTGGTAGAATGGGTGATTAAACAAACAGTCAGGCACAAAGCTGCACACCATTCTGCATGTGTGAGTGTGTGTGTGTGTGTGTGTGTGTGTGTGTGTGTGTGTGTGTGTGTGTGTGTGTGTGTGTGTGTGTGTGTGTGTGTGTGTGTGTGTGTGTGTGTGTGTGTGTGTGTGTGTGTGTGTGTGTGTGTGTGTGTGTGTGTGTGTGTGTATACTGTAGAAAAGCATGGTTGAAGGTGGGGTAGGTAATTTTGGAGAAACCAGCTCGAGTCTGCTAGAATTTGAAAATACACAGCTGAAAAAAAATCTGCCACTTCCTTACAGAGCCCCTCCTCCAACACACACGAACGCGCACGTGACCAATGAGGGCACGAGATAAGTTTGTGCACAGATGGAAGGCTGACAGGCAGGTAGGCCATCCAGTTATTTTAGCCGGCCCGGCTAAAATGATTGGTCGTGCTTTTTACAGTACTACGACTTCCACAGATGATATTTCTGTATGGATTCTTTTTCAAAGCACTTAAGATATTCATCGTTATCGGGATGTTAAGAGCATTCCATGGAATATAACAACAACTGTATCTCGAGCCGGTTTCTCAAACTTAACTACCCCACCTTTAAGACAAGGGGAAATGGACAATTATCCCAAATAGTGGCTTATTTTCACCACAGGGTGCTCAGCCATGATGAGAAGTTAGCTGCTAAAACAGTGATGAAGAAGATAGCCACAAAATATAACATGTTCCCCAACAAACAGAGAATTCTGCATCTGCATAGAATACATTTATACAGCCAGTTGTGATAATGCATCACCTGACAGGTAGGCCTGTCACGATAATTAATTGTGTTGGACGATATATTTTTCTGGAAATTATTGCGATAAAAGATAATATTGTCGGCACTGTTTTAAGACCATTTTAGACATAATGATAATATATAATAATAATTCAAGTAATTTCAAACATAACTTTTTATTGAACATTCAACATTGCAAATGAAATGTGAAATAATATTAAAATATATAAATTATATATAATAAATAAAACAAATTAATTAAATTATAATAAATTAATTAAATCACACACAACCAAAACAATAAATTAAATAGAGTCAGGCTGGAAAACAGATCTCTCTCTCTCTCTCTCTCTCTCTCTCTCTCTCTCTCTCTCTCTCTCTCTCTCTCTCTCTCTATATATATCTATATATATATATATATATATATATATATATATATATATATATAAATAAATAAATAAATAAATAAATAAATAAATATGAGCACACATTATCTCACAAGCGAAAAAAACCTCCTTAAAACAACAGTCAAGTGTACAGTCCACTGTCAAAGACCCAGATGTCTCAACAGGCCATATCCAAATCTGTTTTTCTAAGTTTTCGAGCAAGGAACACCAACATGTTTGCATTGTCGGGCGGGGGCTCTCCATCTCCAGCGGCCGTGTTTGCTCCCAGCTGGGAAAACGGAATGGGGTGGTTGTGTTTTAGGTGGTTTAAAAGGCTTGGTATTGCCTGCTTTTGTCGCTACCTTTTTGAAACCAATGCGACACACCGCCCGGCTCATTCAAGTCCGTAGGTTCGCCTCGTTGATTTGGTTTGAATCCAAAATACTGCCACACCGGAGAATCGAGATGTGTAGTTAGGTTTTGTAACCAATTCCATTTCACTTTAAATTCCCCGCGAGTAAGTCACACGTTGTCTGCCGCTTGTCGCTATATTATTAATTTGGCTGCTACGCTGCTGCACGTGCACGCGGAGTGTCCTGACCTGGCTGTGTGTCAGCCCCGCCCCTCACAGCGCGCCTGGCAGCCACAGCGCTCCAGGCTAAAATGCTGGTTACATCTTTATGTAAACGGCAATTTATCGAGCTCGGAAAAGTTATCGAGTCCATTTTTATTTATCGTACGATAAGTCAATTTATCGATTATTGCGACAGGCCTACTGACAGGTTGAGTATGTTAAAATCACTCTGCAATGTATCAAAGCAACGTCCTGTTTCAATAGGAAATCCATTAAACAAATCAGTAAAGATGCAAGATGTATTTGTGTGCATATCGTATTCCTTTATAGCCTTTGCGTGTGGGTGCAAGAGTACTGTCGCCGTGGGTATGCATCCCCTCATTCCTGAAGTCGACCTTTCTCTGTGCCAGGAGAGTATTTGAGAAGAGCATACCCCCATATTAATGAGGTTATGATAGAGGTCCCCAGTGCTGAGGGCTGGTTTAAATATTGACACCATGCGACTTGACCTTGTGTCCTCTGGCAACCGATCAATACTGCAAGGTGGGTGTGTGGGAGCATTGCTATGCAACATTAAGGTGGGAGTGTGTGTGTGTGTGTGTGTGTGTGTGTGTGTGTGTGTGTGTGTGTGTGTGTGTGTGTGTGTGTGTGTGTGTGTGTGTGTGTGTGTGTGTGTGTGTGTGTGTGTGTGTGTGTGTGTGTGTGTGTGTGTGTGTGTGTGTGTGTGTGTGTGTGTGTGTGTGTGTGTGTGTGTGTGTGTGTGTGTGTGTGTGTGCTAAGAGGTAAAGGAGTGGCACAGTTTTAGTGATCACTTAAGAGTAATATCACCTATATAGTTTCCTAATGCAAACCAGCCACACACATATACATTCATAGCATTTGGCCAGCGTTCTGCTTTTTAATAATGTAAAAGGTTTATTTGCTAATTAAAATTTAACTCAATTAAGATTGAAGATTACATCCAATACAATTAAGCCTTTTTGAACCCATCAGCCAGTAAATCATCCCGCTTACAATGATTTACAGCTCAATTGGGCAATACTGCAAATACACAACAAAGCACAACATGCCCATAATCCTCAGGGGCGTTTACCTGGCATGCCACCAATCTTGATGCAGCCAATTAACCTAGAAACTTAATTAAGAGAGTTAATTATTAAACAAACCTCATGAGTAATTTTTGTTTGTCAATCGGTTGTTGGCTGGGTTGGTGGAGTGCGGCCTCCTAAGCCCTGTAGGAATAATCAACCTTTATCCAATGTTCATATTGTATTGTAATGAGACGGACAGACTGGAGGAAAAAAACAAAATATCTTAAGGGATTTAGTAAAAGCACAATTTAATCAACCGTCACAGACAGAAGTAAATGAAATGATGAAGACATGACAGTTCCAGCATCACAAGTTTATTTATCTATTGACTTTTCATCTCCAAGGTACATCCTGTCCCTTGTCCCTGTCAATTTTATGAGTATAGAAAATGAGTTTCCCTTGCAATCAAATCACAACTAAAAGATGGCTTTCTTTGTTCGCTTATCACAATCGCTAAAGAAAAAAAAACACAGAAAATGAGATCATAGAAAATGAAAAATGAGTTTTGACGGCTAGCTTAATGTGTCACTTTTGTCACTCCAGTAATGACTAGTCTCTGCAAAATGTGACAAGGTGTTCCAAAATAGTAGTACATTTGTATCGTGCACAAAAACACGCTGTTTTTAGAGATGTATAGATGAAGTTGCACTTCGTGTATTGCCTGAAAATCCCTAATGTCACAATTCCCGCCTCTCTTCACACTGTTGATCTGTCTTTCATCCTTCCTCTTTGTTCATCTTGTGTGCCTCGGTTTATTCCACTCGTACGTGCACTACCTGACACCGAGCACCCCTCGGTTTTTTTCACATATATAATTTCATGGTGGCTTTGAACAAATTAACGACAGTTCAGTGCAATATTAGTACATGTCTGGGGAAAGACACCTCAAAGACACCAACAAAAAGGGGATGAAGGAAAATCAAAAGGGAAAGCAGCAGAAAATGAGAACATGTTTCATTTGTGTTTGTGCAAAAGGATATCTGTTCTTCGACCCCACAAACCAACACAAATCTGGAAGATGTGCTACACATGTACTTTAAAAACACTCATATACAACCATGTTTTAATGAAAGGTTGTTCTGATTTGTTTTCAGTTTTCTGGCTTTAAACTTGAACAATAACTTAAAAAACCGCGACTTTCACGCTGATTTTGGCTTCCATAAACAGCAATTTGTCACGAAGAATTCACAAAGAGCAGAGCTTCACGACGACACAAATTGGAAACTGCTAAAACGTTTTCCTTTTTGAAGCTTAAAGCACACACTCAAAGGCGTGCATGCATGGAGAATGAAAACAGTGAAAACAAATAAAGAATCGGTATAAGACCTTGAGATTCAAATTTGCCCTTTTGTCACTTTATTTTTTCCATCTTCTTAGATGTTGGCATCATTCAGCACGTCTCGTAAATCGGTGCCTTTCTCTGCCTGCTTTGGTTGCTGGCCACCTCGAAACGGAAAGTCAAGTTCAATTGAAACTAATTCATTTGAACACTCTCTTTCTACCTTTAACCCCTCCCATTTTTAGAATGGTAAGTGAGTGGGACTGGCAATTAAAAGGGGTAGATACAAAGTCGTGTATGGAGGACTTGGAGGTAGTGTACATCATAAGAAAGCTTGGAACCTGAAGATGCAGCTCAGCCTTCTATGTGAAGTTATTTCAGTCATGAATCAGAAATAAAAACAAATTAATTAAGTTGTTAAAATAAATTGTAATACCATTTTAAGGGCTGAGACCATTATGATCGAAAATATGTTTTTGCCATTCCCATGCTCAATTATATCTCATAAGTTGTTGCACACATTTTCGGGTTGAAACCTTTTGTTACACAGATTTGGTGCTAAATTTGACCAGTTATGCAGCTTATATAGTTGTAAACATAAACAGTCTAAATCCTAATCCATTTCCTGTTAATGTGAATGACATCAGCTGACAGGAAGTTGTCATGGACCCAAGCTGGGGAACTCCATCGAAACAATGTGAGATAACAGACTTGTCAATCAGGGTATTTGATACGATGAATAGTCTTCTTATTTTGTCACTTTGAGACTTCTAATGGGATCAGTTGTACACTTCTAAGGAGATAAAAGTAGTAGTATTAGTAACATCGAATAACAGGCTGAGCTGGGGTCTGTTCCTGAACCCCATGATGTCGGTGAGGGGCGGGACTCGGACAAAGCCAGCCGGGCAGCATCTCTCTCCCGATGGCCTTAATGGATTCCCCTCTCTAACTAAAAACATCCATTTTCTGTCTCCTTGGCCCTCCTCCACAGCCCCCAGATACAATAGATTTTTTTCTTCTTTTACCTTTCTCCTTCCCCCTTGTGCAGTCGCTAACTTCTTATTTTCTCTAGCTGAGTAGAAGACGTCTGAAAATGTGAGAGCAAGAGAGAAAACACAGACAGCGTTCCTTTAATTGCAGTGTTTTCTTTTTTTCTATGAGTGTGTGTGTGTTAATGAGTTTCAGTTGCAGTGTTAGCTAGTACCACTGCTTACTAATTTGTGATCCACGGCCAGTGTTATGAAGCCTTCCTGTATAAGCACATCTTATTACATAAAAACAGCCAGACTGAGTGTTCCACCGCTCAAAACAAAATGTTTCTCTGAATCCTCAAAGACCTCTCACCAGCAAAAACTGTGTGTTTTTCTCTTAGGATAATTATACCCATAACAGCGTTAATACAGTATGGCATGGTCTTGCATAATGTTGTAGCTACAGTTTGAGTTGTTGTGATAGAAGTATGCTGGTGCTGTTCCCAAACGTTTAGTGCTGACCTACATTTAAAGTGCCGGCAGGGCTGCTGGTGTTTGCAGGCTCCTCTCTGATCTATACAGACCCACATCATCTTTAAAAAAGTGTTGCTGCTGGTATCGTACTGTACAGTGATTGTGCTACAACACGTCTCACAGAAACAATGCAGAAGTACTGCAATAAAAAACCCAACGTGAACACACCAGACATCACATCAGGATGAATGTAGAATTTAACGAGGAGGTCTTAGACGAAGGTTTAAAGATTATACATAACGTGTTTAATCAATGTCAGTCTAGGGCTTTTTACAATTTAAAAGACATGATCAAGCAAGGGTGACTATAACTAAAAGAGAGAGAGTCGTCTTTCAACCAGAGGGTTGCAGGTTCAACATGTTGATGTATCCCCGGGCAAGATACTTAACTTTAAATTGCTCCAAATGGTCAATGGTGTATGAATGTGTATGAATGTAAGTTTACAAGAGCCAGTGGCACTGCGCTGAATGAATGAGGTGTCAAAGGGTGAATGACTTGTAGTATGTAAAGCGCTTTATAAGCAATAATAATAATAATAATAATGCATTTTATTTATATAGCGCTTTTCACAACTCAAAGACGCTTTACAATATGAGGGAGGGTAGACAAACAAGGACAGGCAAACAAGTAAGTATAGTAAAATAAAAAGGCAGTCAAGAGGAAGTTGATTGAGAGGGGGGGGGCTTATTGTTGAAAAGACAATAGAGTTGAAAAGATGTGTTTTGAGGCGGGACTGAAAGACTGTGAGGGACTCAGAGTCACGGAGATCTTGGGGGAGGGAATTCCAGAGCCGAGGAGCTGCCACTGAGAAGGCTCTGTGCCCACAGCTGCAGAGTGTGGATGTGGGAATGGATAGGAGTGCGGCTGCGGTGGATCTGAGGGACCGTGGGGGTTGATAAGGAGTGAGAAGGTTTGTGAGATAAGGGGGGGCCAAATGGTGGAGTGCTTTGTAGGTGAGGACCAAAATGTTGTAGTTCATGCGATGGGAGACAGGAAGCCAGTGGAGTTCTTTGAGGACTGGGCTTATGTGATGCCAGGATTTGGTATGCGTGAGGAGACGTGCAGCTGCATTTTGAACCCGTTGGAGTCTGTTGAGGGATGTAGTGCTGATGCCGTAAAGAAGTGAGTTGCAGTAGTCAAGGCGGGAGGAAATGAAGGCATGGATTAGTCGTTCGGCTGCGGGGCGGGTGAGAGAGGGTAGGATTTTTGCAATATTGCGGAGGTGGAAAAATGAGGTTTTGACTGTTTGACGGATTTGGTGCTGAGGTAGATCTGAGTGTCATCAGCAGAGCAGTGGAAGTCCAGGTTGAAGTGGCGGAGTATCTGACCAAGGGGCAGGATGTAAATGATGAAGAGGAGGGGGCCAAGGACTGTACCAAGTACCAAGTACCAAGTACAGTCCATTTACTGTCCATTTAACATCAACTGCAATATTGACGTTTAAAAAGTGTTATCCACTCATGGAAATACCGTCAAGGTCTTCCTAAGCTAAAAACCAGCCTCCAGCTTGAAACTTCTCTTATGGGCTCTCACACTGCTGGGTGCGCACCCTACAGCCGCAGCCTGTGAATTCTTTCTGTGTTAATATTTGCCTGGATGACCATGATTAGTCTTTGGCGGAGGACTTTCTCCACAGTGCTGGCTTTGTTGGGGCTGCATTTTCTCTTTGGTGGGCTACAAACGACCGTAATAGGTTGGCTTGAAAAAGCTTTGTTGAAGGTAGTGTGGACCTCAGGGCCTCCAGGCAGACAAAAGAGACAGACTTCATGGCGCAACTGTCCTAAGTGAAAAGGGTCAGTAGCAATGTTGGCAACCCACCTGACCCATCTCAAAACACATTAATTCAACTAATACCTTAATGATTGAATTGTTAAAAAGGTTTATTTAGCCCCTTCCTTTTACTCTTAAAGTGTACCAGATTGATGCTTTTAACTAAAATGAAGCATACAAAATGTAGGATGAATTTTCCTGTAGTTTTTAACACCAGTACGTTCCTACCAACTGCGCCACACACCACTGTAAACTCTGCAGCCTTCATCTAGGCCAGGGGTCTGCAACCTTTTTGACCAAAAGAGCCATTTTGCTCCTTTTTCCCCAACAATGTTTTGTCTGGAAAAACATATTTCATAGCTTGATAGCTAATAAAGTTGTTTTTATTGTTATATCAGACAAAAACTACAGTTTTTTTGCATTTATTAATTTTTGTATGTATTTATTGTCAAAGCATTTAATATATTCATTGCTATCGGGACGTTAAGAGCATTCCATGGAATATAACAAAAAGTGTTTTCTGAAATAAATTACATACCCCATTGAATTATGACTGAAGATCGTCAGCTGTCTTCCTCTCCCGTGTTGTTCCTCAATACGTAAAGGCTGCAGCACCGTTGACAACTTCTCTCCACATATCAAACATACCGGTAAACCAGCATCGTTTGCTGTGAAAGCATACAACTCTGTCCACACAGAATTAAATCCTGTGTTCCTCCGGTACTTTTCTTTGATTTATCCATAGTTTGCTCATCGAGCCGGGGGTCCCCGCGCGAGTGCCTCCAAGAAAAGGCGCTCGCGCGGGACCGTAGCAGGATGTGACGCATATTAGTTGACCTAATTAAAACCGTTTTGTTTTTTATTTATGTGTCACGGTATCACCTCAACGAAACATTTTCAACCATGCAACAAAATATAAATAGTCCTACAAATACTTTTATTTTATCTCCTTCTTATTTTTTTCTAAGCTCATGGGCCGCGGGTTGCCGACCCCTGATCTAGGCAGATGCATGGATTCTTTACTCATCAAATATTTCTTATCCAGCAGTCATGTGCATAGGCTTTAATCAACAAGTATGATGCCATGTGAGACATGCAACACATAACCAATGCTGGCCATCAGAGATGCCTCACTGCTTTAGGGTTTACATCGAATTGCCTGTGCAGCTCAGGGGAAAAAGGATTTCATATGGATGAATGTGGGCACATTCTACAAGAAACAAAGGGATACAGCAGACCAATTAATATATGAAAAACAAAATACAGGTGACAATAGCTTGTGTGAATTGCCATCATCAGACAGTTGTCCATCTGTTATATCCTTAGAAAAGATGGAACATTAGGCTGTCCCTCTGGGCCTGAAGACAAATGACACACTATTGATTTCCTGCAGCTTAATCCAGAAGTCCCTATTACCTGTCATGTGTTGTATGTAATGAGATATTGTTCTCTCTTAAGGAGACAGAACAATATCAAGAGTGCATCCTCATCCTCTACAATCTAGAAGATTATCTCTATATATAATTCAATACAGTTTCCAAGGACATCTCCTCAAAAGATATATAGTGGAATATTGATTTGCTGCCACCTGCTTTCAGAGACCTATCGCTCGGTGAAGAACTGGAAATGTGTATATTTGATTTGTGTCGATGTGTTTTCCACATGGTTTCGTTTTACTTGACTTTCTGTGATGGATAATGTAAGTTGCACAGAACAAGCATAGTAATCCTATCAGGATAATGATTCCTTAAGAAAAGGGCTTGCACAAGTAATAATTTACTCGTGCTATTGCTTTTGTTTACATTCTACGGCATGTACAGGCTGCTAAATCCTCACAAGTATGCAACAATGCTGTTAGCGAACTCATTAATGTAAGTAAATTGACATCAAAGGTTTGCAAGAGGGCAATGACCTCATCATAAACTTCAAACAACACCATGAGAGTAAAAAAAAACATCAGTGAGCCGTGACGCTCTGTGCTATGGGATTGCTTTTATTACGAGTTGTAAAAATAATTGTTGCATCAACGCGGTGTATCTCAAATCATTTGCCGTGTTCAGCAGAGAAATTACACCATCCCTAATGACAGGAAACATTCATAAAACGATAGAAATGCATTGATGCTGCGGACAAAAGATGTGTGTCATTACCGTCTCATCCCAGATTTATGATGCTAAGGATGTAGCCTATAATTACAATATTCTCCAACCGTGTGCATAAGGTTTTAAAATATCACTGTAGAAAGAGCAATTCAAGTAAATGATATGAGAGCTAAAGGTTTGATGTTATTATGGAGTGCTTCAACCTCTACAACACTATCATTTTCCCTCTATCTTCCTGTCTTTCCATTTTGTGTCCCACTTTCTGCTCTCCTCCCCTCTCCAACCCACTCTGCTACCAGTCCTCCATTTTTCTCATGTCCCTCGATCAGTCACCCTGCCACTCCTCCATCTAATCATTTCTCCTGAGTGGGGCTAATTAAAGGGGATCTGACGGAGTGCGCTGACCACAGGAACATCAATCAATCTCTGTCGGACGCAGCGAGCCCCCGCTGAATCCCCCCAACCTGCCGCCAACACGCACAGCTCCGCAAAGGTTAATTGTATTCATTATATAAGGGACAGAGAGAGAGAGAGAGAGCATACCGTCTAAAGTCACCCTGAAGGTTCCAGCTCCGGGGTGAATTCTCCGCAGGCCTCTGTGAGGTTAAATTTGGAGCAGCGACACCACCTGTCAGCTATCCCTCACTTAATGTCTGCTGCAGGGGCGTCGCCTGGACCTGAAAACATTCAGGGCTTAGCCCACAGTGGCTACAGTGGAACTTCCTACTGCAACACTCCCCACATGCACACGCACAGTACACCCGCGACTGTTACAATGAATGCTCGATAATCAGCTCGCGGCATATAGGCAGGGGTAAAGTGCTATTTTTCAGAGTGGGGGAGCGGACCTCATCTCCTCTAGGGGGGTCCGGGGGGATGTTCTCCCGGGAAGATTTTTTTTTTTATATTGAAGTTAAAAGCATCAATCTGGTGCACTTTGAGAGCAACATGGAGAGATCTATGGAGACATCTCTCAACACATCACATTACATTTCATTTTAGCTGATGCTTTTATCCAAAGCGACTTACAATTACCAATTACAGGGACATTCTCCCTGGAGTAACTAAGGGCCTTACTCAAGGGCACACTAGTGGTGGTGTTCCAGGCAGGAACACCCATATGAAACAGAACTGTAAACAGATGTTCTTTTTCTTTATGGATATTTTACAAATCACTCCCCTTTCAAACTGTATTCTTGTTTTACTGTCATATAGTAGATTTCATAACTGTTTCTCCTTTATTCTCTTATTTTTTTTATAACTATAATGATCATATGAAGGTGTGCCGTGGAGATAATCTTTTGAATAATTTGTGACCAAACCGTTTGAGACCCACTGAGATAACTTAGACTCAAGTTAACTATCTAAACACTCAGAGAGTCCTTTAGCTCACCTGAGTCCCTCAGTCTGAGAGGGGAGTTTGTTGTGGAACAAACAGCTCCTTATGTCCGTTAGCGCAGCTAGCTAACCAGATGCTTGCTCTCTCTCTCTCTCTCTCCTCTCTCTCTCTCTCTCTCTCTCTCTCTCTCTCTCTCTCTCTCTCTCTCTCTCTCTCTCTCTCTCTCTCTCTCTCTCTCACTCACTAAATGAGCTATCGCCACACACACACAGGCCCCGTCTCAGGTCGGTTAAATTAAATCCTTGCTTCCCTCACTTGCGTCGTTTCCCTGCGTCTAGTCCCTCCCACCAGGGAAGCATGGAGGGACGCAAGGAAACCATGAGAAGCAGGGAAATGAGTTTTAAGAGCAATGGGACGTCCTTTCCTCCGGAGCGTCAGGTGAAGCGACGTCCGTTTGTGATGACGCCGCACAGCTGTTCGTCTGACAGCAGGACTGCAGTCGAATAGTCCATTTAGCTGAGGAACCTTCCTAACCGAGTGAAATGACCCGGAAGTCCCTCAGTGGCAGCCATGATAAGTGCCGTTCGAATTCTCTAGAATGATAGGAAAGGAGGTTTCAAACTTCCTTTATAACCTCCTTTAACTTAGGAACCACTGGACCTCCCTAACCGAAAGGAGAGGAGAAAATGCTGTCCCACAATGCCTTGCAGCCGCAGCATTTGACGTCACACAACAGTCGGCCGTTCACGGACACAAATTATTATTACGGAGAAATTATATCATGAAAGTTACGGTGCTTATTAACCATCTTAAAACGTATGTGGTAAGTTGCCAAAGTGCTTTTTTTTTTAACGTTCATCAGTATTATAATCAAAAAGAGAAATATGAACGTTAGTTTTTACTGAAATGACCAAAAAAAGTCAACATTTCACTGAGCTGTGTGGGGTTTGTTCAACTTTTAAAAGATGCTTGAATGGTGATATAGGTGTTAAAGACTAACGTTTATAATAAATACATTTGTATTGATTTTAAGATATTTTCATAGTTCATACAATCATACGTATTGGGATCATTTGTATTAATGTGGACCGGAGGGAGAGGGTGATGAACAAAAGTTTCACTTTTTTATTTCAATTCCAACTTTGGTCATGAAGAATATGTTTCTCTGTTGTTTATAAAGCATAAAGCAACAGCATCAGAGCACGGTGTTGTCTCTAGATGAGTCCGTCGTTCTTATTATACATCCATTTTGTAGTCCGCTGTATAGAAAACTGTAGTTTCAATAGTTTCCCCACAGCAGCAGACGCACAAAATGACGTCCGCTGGCGCATCATAAACACGTTGGATAGTGAAAGTGCATTCGGATTCTCTAAAGTACCGCAGCCTCTTCTCCTAAATCCTTTTGAATTCTCCTATCCACTATCCCTTAACCCTGTGACGTTTCACTCAGAGGTCAAGGAATAGGAGATAGGGTTAGAACTTAGGAGCTGATTTTTAAACTATCCGAACGCAACCCAGCTCTGTCCTCGTTGTTTTCACAAACACCCCCGCATCACATTTATTGACACAAACATTTGTATCATCTGTTGTAGACCCCAATAAATAAAATAAAATAAGAACTCACTCTCAAAAAAGATAAACGCCATTCTTAAAATGTATAAACAAACAATAGTTTGATTAATATTGATTAGAGTGCACAATAGAAATAAAATAATTGAGAGAAGAAAAAGAGATATTATCTATCAAAACCCAGTTAAATTAACATTCATTGGATTGCACACTTTGTTTGTTTGTGTGGATATGTAGCACATTAACATTTTAAAAGCACTTAATGACTGACTGAATGGAAATGACAATAAATGAAAATGTAAAACGAAAAAAGCGATCATGAAAATGTTTCCAAAAAATGAATAAAATGATTTTTGACCACTTTGTTGTTCAGATATATCACATATTTGTAACTAAATGATACATGAATTGAAACAAAACACAGTGTAAACTGAGGAGTGACTCTCGTGAGTTTCATTTATTTTCTTCACTCCGCTGGGAAATGGCTCTCAAGTCAAGAAACAAAACACGAGAGTGTACCTAGTTAGCTAATGTTAGCTAGCTGACATTAACGTTACACATTACACTCTTGTTACTCACCGAAACCTTGTAAAGCCGGTCCTGCATGCTGGCTCTTACGAAGCCGACTAACTCCCCTTTTTCCTATATGTACAGCTCTCAACATGCCCAGACTTGTAGTGATTTTCACCTCTTTTAATACTTTTCGCCTCATTCTGAAAGAAAGAGGTGAAATGTACCAACGTGACGGCCATCTTGGTGTTGGTGACGTGTGCAAGACCAGATTTGTAGTTCATTGAGCGCTTCACTCAAAGAAATGTGTAACTTCAAAGTTTTACGACACATTTAAAAAAATTTGACTTGCAAAATTATCTTTTAAATTGACAAACATCATATGTGTAATTTGTGGCACAATTCAAACGGGATCGAAAGATAATCTTTCTCTCCCCATTGACTTCAATACATTATTTTTCCGATATAAGGTCCCAATGGAGGTCCACCGGAAGGGGAGGGACTTCGCCACTCTATACATTATTTTTCCGATATAAGGTCCCATGGAGGTCCACCGGAAGGGGAGGGACTTCGCCACTCTATACATTATTTTTCCGATATAAGGTCCCATGGAGGTCCACCGGAAGGGGAGGGACCGTTATTTTGACATTCCGCTGAAGTATACGCTGTGATGTAATAACTCGAGGGAAGGGGTGGGGGTCAGAGGGCCTAGGTATAAAAGTCACGGCTCGCCACTGCCATGGATGTATAATAAGAACTGGATACAGCGTGGGAGGAGGGGCCTCATTCATTCCTATGAGAGTTGCTCATTGGCGCATGATGATAAAATGGCCCAACTTTTGAGAGAGCGAAAAGTCACAGATTACCCGGCATGCCTGAGAAGTACCCGTATGTGCGCTCATAGCGCATGCGCAACTTTAACCAAAATGCTCGTTCACATCAAGCACGTCAATTTGCGTACACGTAACAGCACCACGCGTTCATGGTAATGGCTTGTTATCATGATGGATTTTATATTAACGAGGCGGCAGTTCCGCCAGTTAGCAGCTAGCGGCTAGCTAGTAATTATGCTAATGTGCACATCAATTGTTATTATGTACTTATATTACGCTGTAACAGGATCTAGTGATATCCAAGCAACAGAGCTTAATTTAGCATGAAATAATTATTGCACTGTATATATATATAAACGCAACACTTTTGTTTTTGCTCCCATTTTTCATGAGATGAACTCAAAGATCTAAAACATTTTCTATACACACAAAATAACAATTTCTCTCAAATAATTTTCAAAAATCTGAAAAAATCTGTGATAGTGAGCACTTCTCCTTTGCCGAGATAATCCATCCCACCTCACAGGTGTGGCATATCAAGATGCTGATTAGACAGCAAGATTATTGCACAGGTGTGCCTTAGGCTGGCACAATAAAAGGCCACTCTGAAACGTGCATTTTTGCTTTATTGGGGGGGTCTGGGGGGCTCCGAAAACCAGTCAGTATCTGCTGTGAGGGTTAGGATTAGGGTTAGGTTTAGGGTTAGGGTAATGTTGTGAATCGAGTGGCCTGTGTTCATCGTCTATAACATACGCCTGCCCATACCATAACCCCACCACCACCATGGGCCCCTCGATTCACAACATTACCCTAACCCTAATCCTAACCCTCGCACCAGATACTGACTGGTTTTCATGATGAGGTTCACGTACTGTAAAGCACGGTTAATGTATTATATTATTGAGGGAGAATTGTCCGGGGCTACAGAAAAAACATTCGGGGCTTTAGCCCAGGCCAGGCGACGCCACTGGTCTGCTGCTTCTACATCCAAACTCAAAAACATCTTTACTTGTCTTGCCACTCTGCTCTCTTGCACCCTATTCGATCACCTCATCTTCCTTTCATCTATGCATATACGTAATTGTATTAATTTAGTTGATGGAACATATGAAAGGAATCACGCATCATTAATTGAGACTCCTGATTAGTTGATTAAGCCTTAACAGACTTTGGGCAAAAACTAATTTAGTCCTTCGGGCTCCAATGCGGCTAATGAGATTTGATATCCCTTCATTTTTTCTTATAGATATTAACAGCCTTCGAACACACCCAGCCATTTGTTACTGTAGCACTGCTTCCACTTGGTAGCAGCCGCTTTCAAACCTTAAAGGCAGCTTTCTAGATATTTTCATGCTGTCAGAATAACAAAGGAGAAACTTTGCTTTCTACTGGCGTGAATAATATAGCAGGATTTGCCAATTTCGTTTCACTGTATCCACTGAGCGTGATATGTCAATGTCAAATATTTCAGCTTGGAATACTGGATCATCTTGTTTTGTGTTTCCCTCAACAATTACCAGTGATTGACATATCCATTTGCTGTCGACACAAAAGCTGCGGTTGCCATTATCTTAATGAATTTCACAGCAAGCAAAAGAAACATCAATATGCAAGTGCTGTTAGTCTCTTAAAGATTTACCACAACTTGAGTTCACTAGTGACAAATCTAAGAAAAGACTGATTGGGAAATAAAGGCAGATGCTTCACTATAGAACTTGATAGGAATCAAAATGGAGTTGGATGGTGGCGGTGCACTCCACCCTCAGCATCAACAAACAAATGGCTGCTTAAAAATAAACACTTTTAATGTAATAAGTTACCCTTATATAGCGTTGTCTTTCTGTTTAACATTTTGACATTGCAACATCAACTTTGAACCATCCCCTTTGCGAAGTATTGTGGGTCAGAATAGCCAGAAAAAGCCAAATAGCAAAATGCCACCAAATGCAATAAGACATCCTGGCATGTGTGGCATAATGCATTCGAAAAAGAAATCTTGAATATGAAATATAATGGTAGAATGGGTATTACAAAGTAGAAGGTTGTATTAGGAACACAGATCAGATCAGAGACTTTAAATATCTCAGCCACAGCTTTTTCTGGCGGCTCCAAATTGGATGTTGGTTTGTTTTAACTTATTACTCATCCGAATATTGACATTAACTTCTCTCTGAATGCTGAAGGCATGCCTGGCTGCTTTTGTATTAGTTTTCATTAAGTAAGCTTTTGTGTCTGAATTTGAAACTATGTCTATACTATTTTGTTCATATTATTCAGAATTCTTTGTTTAGGCAACATCATACCCAAATTATAGCACTTACTTATTTTTGAAGAACAATCCTTGTCATGGCACCAATTTTATGACTCCCTTGTCCTCAATGTGAGCGTGGTTGTTGTGAAAGCATCCACACTTTCCTGGAATCAGCTTGTTGAAAGCACTTCTGAACTTTTGAATTGCTCTCTTTTACTTCTATTTCATTCACTTGAGCTCTTCCCAAACCTATATTAATGCAAAAAAAACTATTTTAAACAAAAGTTGATCACAAAAAATAAACTATTATATATAAACTACTCCAATTAGCGAGGGTTACACTCTGGCTTCCTGTCTGGCAGTTCGCGAAGCACTCTCAAGCACACGCAGGAATATGACAGCAGCAAAGATGGCAAGCACACTTATGGTTTTTCACCTCCCACAAGAAGTATTTATTTGTACAAGAGTGTTTTGTGCTAGACTCAAACTGAACATGCACAACTTGCTTTAAGCTAATTCAGAACTTGCTTCATGCTGTTCTGCCATCTCACATGCCCTAGAGACCAACAGTTGGCCGCCCCATGCCTCCCCCACCACACTGCCATTTATTAGTTATTGGAAGGCTGTTATGAAGACGATGCCTGAGCACTCGGCAGGCCTGATCTCTGAAAAGATTTACTCCAATGACAAAAAATAGACCAATCTATTCTGTATTGCGGTGATGTTGAGGTTATCTCTCACAGATATACCCTGGTGTATTGCAGATATCGAAAGAGACACACCGGCACACAGTCAAGCAAACATTGATCACTGATGAGTATCTACCGGAGTCTCCTCCTGGAGCCAATAGAGCAGTTGTTAGTTCACAAGTGATGCTGTCTAACAGCTGTTATACACACACAGGCTCACACAGGACCATTAGGGGCGTTTTAAATGGCCACTTACAATCATCATAGCCTCCTCCTAACTGCATACACTCCCCTATCTCTTTACAAGAATTCTGCATCTTATGCGTGTCTTTGCAGTCACAATTCAACGGACTGTGCAAAGTCATTGTGGGAAGAATGAAATGGTGAAAAGTGCAAATTAATCACTGCCTTAAGGGACGTTGACTTTCAGATTTGTACAGATTTTTTTGAAATACCTTGAGCTGTATTTAGTAAACGTATTGTATTTTTTATTGCATTTTTTGGTAAGCGTATTTAACTCTAATTGTACCTTATTAACATAATACTGTACATTAATATCAGTATATGTTTCATTTTATGTACTTGCATTGTTTTTATATATTAATATTTTAATGTAATTGTTATGGCTTTTAATTTAGGCTATTTTTACCTCTGTCATTGTTTGTATTCCATTGCATTGCAATCGAACACTGTTTCCTTTGTTCCTAGTTTTAACTTATTATAATGGTGTTATGTTTTTTATGCTTGTTCTGTGAAGCACTTAGGGCTGTAACCTGCATGAAAGATGCTATACCAATAAAGTTATCATTAGTTAGTTATGTATAAAGCTGTATATGGCTGTGTCACAACTGTGGGGAAAAAAAACCCTGTGGGACAATAGATCTCAAATCTGAATGCATAATAAGCCATATAGTGCTCTATAAGTGGGTTTTTTATTTATTATATTTATTTTGTTAAATAAATAGGTAATCATGATTTATAACATTACTTGCCACTTGTTGTGTTGGCTTTCCATGTGACTCAAGATATGCATTAAGCTTATAGTTAGTTTCAGCAGCTTTATAAAGTATATGTTACGCTGCCTCCACATGGCAGGGAGGCAGTACTGCCACCACAGCTGGACCCTGGAGTCAAGGTCAGAGGAAGAGTGTCAACTGCTGGAGACACATGGCTTTAACCTGCGTCCCAGGGGAGGGTTAGCATGTGTGAGTTTGCATAGAGGAAATGTTAATGCTGCCTGTCTACGTAAGTGTGTGTGTGTCTTGGGGGAGAGCTTTGCTGTGGTTGCTGGGTTAGCCTCTCGAGCATCATTATCATTGAAATAAACAATAGCTAAGCTCCGATGTCCTCTGTGCCCTTGTTCCTCTATTAGACGGTCTTGCGTTTCCGTGTGTGCACTCAGGCGTTGATTTCGGCACGTTTCATGAGTACCGGTACACATTTGCAAAAACCCGTGTTTGTGCGCTTACATAAATACTCCTTTGATTTCCACTTTATTGGTAATTAGTTTACCAGTTGATTGCAATTTAAGAGAATCCTCATCCATGTCTCGTGTGTTTTTGTGCTTATTTAGGTACCTGATCCCCTCATTGGACCGCTCCCATGCCGGCCTCTACCGTTGCATCGTGAGGAATCGTGTGGGAGCCCTGCTGCAGAGGCGCACAGAAGTACAGGTGGCCTGTAAGTATCCCCACGGGACAGAGGTGAAACACAGATGAATGGACCCTAATGGGGGAAT
Organism: Notothenia rossii; assembly: GCF_949606895.1. Taxonomy (NCBI): domain Eukaryota; kingdom Metazoa; phylum Chordata; class Actinopteri; order Perciformes; family Nototheniidae; genus Notothenia; species Notothenia rossii. The sequence continues at coordinate 16,686,788 of NC_136910.1, forward strand.
CAAGGGATGGATAATAGATGGTGTGTGTGTGTGTGTGTGTGTGTGTGTGTGTGTGTGTGTGTGTGTGTGTGTGTGTGTGTGTGTGTGTGTGTGTGTGTGTGTGTGTGTGTGTGTGTGTGTGTGTGTGTGTGTGTGTGTGTGTGTGTGTGTGTGTGTGTGTGTGTGTGTGTGTGTGTGTGTGTGTGTGTGTGTGTGTGTGTGTGTGTGTGTGTGTGTGTGTGTGTGTGTGTGTGTGTGTGTGTGTGTGTGTACACAGTGAGCCCACACAGTTTGGTTGCCTTTGTATCAGGGACTGAGTGGGGAGGGACAGCTGACGGCGGGGTGAAAGAGCTACCTGCATATCATCCGAGGTGTTATCAACCCAGACAGCTGTTCCACTCAGCACTCTCATTACATTGATATTGTCACCGTGGTTGTTTTTAACTTTGTATCATTTCAATATGACCGCCGCTTATTTCTTCCTCCCTCCTTTGTCAACAACATCTGTCGTTCCTTGTGGAAAACGGGTCCCGGATGCTTTGTGTGTCTGTACATTTCCAACCACCACTTTCATGCCACAGACCTCCTTCTTTCCTATTAATGAGATTATTACAAACGCACCACAGAGGTGTCTGGAGTGTAGTTACGGTTATCCCCTCTTCCCATGGTATGCCAGGTCCATTGGCTTCCCCTTGTTTCAGCGACATTTGGGTGGATGCGACACGGCGCTGTACCTGACTGAACAATGCAGCCAACCAGGCGTGCGAGAGAAAGAGACAGGAGGGGGACGGGGGTGCAGACAGCGAGGGTCTAGCAGTCCCACCGGTCCACTTCTTTAGTGTCGGGCAAACATGCCGTCGCCAGCCCCTTCCTTCCTCTCTTTCCTCCTCACTACTTGCTACTCCCACCACTGTTTCTTTTTGTTGTGGCTCCCCTCCCTCTCTTTAGACTTTGTCTGCTTTTCTGGCCACCACTGCCTTCTATTTATTTCTTGGCTTCCACCCCACTGTCATCTTCTTTCTCCTCATTCCCACCTCTTCCCATTTCCATAATTCCTTTTCTTCCCCCCTCATCAGTTGCTCACGGAAAGAATGTGGACGGTGAGACAGAGTGAAAAGGGGAATTAAGGACACCTGCAGAAGAAACGGATGAGACAGACAGGGGAGGGAGAGAGGGAGGGAAAGAGAAACAGAGAAGAATGGGAGACATGGAGAGATCTCTTTTGCAAGCTTTTCCATTGAAGCAGCACAATTAGGATTGCGGAGACACACCTCTGAGAAAGGAAAACATGCCAAGGCATTACAGTTTAGGGGAGGGGAGGAGGACATCACATCGCAGAAACTGCAGATCAAAGTCAGGGGATTTGCACACTTCCTAGATTTTCATTTAAGCTAAGCACCAGAGCTCCAGCGCAAATCCAGATTACCTTTTTTCATTCTCTTTGAACGAGAGCGGCGCAAGAGAGAAAAATAAGATTGCTATCGATGCACAACCACTCTAACGTCCCCAGTTCAAAGCCCCATACCTTGATCCGTGCGTTTCACAACGATATTATTATTTCTAAAGTGTGTTAGAACTTAATTGAGTGTTTGATGTTACATTCAAATTATTTTTTTCTTTATTGAAGAGCAAAAGATAGGATCCTTTACTCGCATCGGAAATAAAACAATCTTTCCAGCCATGGAGAAATGCTTGCTTCTGTTGTGTTTGGAAGAATTACAGGCAGTATCAGCCAATATGGTCGCATCAGAGGATTGCTGCAGCTGAGATAGAAAGAACAATTGAAGTTAAGGCTGATGGACGTGAAATCCATCAAACATTCCCAACCTTCCTATATATCTCACTCAGGAACAGGCCGAGCATGGAGCAGGAATATTAGCGCAGTATTTTTCAGCTTTTAAGATATAATGAGGCAGGGGAGGAATAAAGCCGCTGTAACAAATGAAATGTATTAGGGGATAATGGAATAGCGGCAGCGCTGGTCATCTTCTATGTTGAGTAATGCACATATTTAGAGTGTGATTAAGATTGATTGCCCTTGATGCATCCACACAGGAGGATACGGAATATGAGTTAATTTAGCGTCCCCTCTGTGTCCCTGTGTGAGTCATTACATCTTGGTTCCTTCCAGCCTTTCTTGATGTACTGTGGAAACCATGGCAACCACACTGTGCTGTCCATCAATGTAACGTTTCACAACAGAAAGCAGATGGCAAAAGCTCTGTGGGGCACCAAAAGTCCGATTTAAGAAAAAAGGGAGATTTGTGCCTGCAGACTTAACTGAACTCTTCCTTGTTTCTAACTCTCTCCTGTGTTTTTCCCGTAGTTATGGGCAGTTTTGAGGAGGGGGAACGCTCCCAATCCGTCTCCCAGGGAGAGGGTGCGGTGGTCCATGCGCCGCGCATTCGCAGCTTCCCCCAGCCCCAAGTCACCTGGTTCAGAGATGGGCGTAAGATTCCACCCAGCAGTCGCATGTAAGTCCTTTGATTTATTTGTTCAGATTTGTATTCTTCTTCCCCTGGTTTCATGTGTTTGCTTTACTTTGATTTTTTCCTTTGATCTTGTTACTACGTCTTTGTGCCTTGTTTGTTATGTGGGGTCTTTGATTGCTTTGGTTTGATAGGGTCTGTTCCCACCTGTGTTTTATCATTCATCTCGCTACACTTTGTGCTAAAAGAGAGTTTGAATTTCTCCTGCCAAGACCAAAGCAGTATTGACACTGTGTGAAATAGAATCGCACCTTTGATTCTTGTTTTTATTTGAAAAGAAAACCTATACCCACCACTTTTATTTCAACTCATCTGTGTCTCTGTCTCTCCTCATTTGGGGATTCTGGGGTCAGCTATCAATTCAATAAAGAGGTGAATCAGGAAAGAGGTGTTGAGGTCCAAACATGGGGGCATGGGCCAATGTTGGTACTTTAATTACATGGGATTTGATCTTGTATGCTCCATTTTAAGAAACATGGAAAACAAATTGTACTTATCTATATAGCACATTCAGGCTTATGTATTATTAAGGGGGTACTCAATTCATTTAGTTGGACTCACAACGTCGGGTAAAACATATCATATTTTCGATTTCACACATCCTTATTTCCTTTTTCTATCTCCTACATTACCAACAGTCCAACTCTACCACCCATGGTGCGTTTGAAGATCTGGTCGTGTCTCTAGTAGCGGCTGATGTAGCCCTGAGGATGATAAGTGTGCTTCAGAGGTCTGGTTATCTCACTTCTGTCTAACTGCAAACCCGCAGGTTTTTATTTTATTTCCCACAGATCACTCTGGAGCCACTACTAAAAAACGTATTCGCATATGCAGTAGTACTCCTAAGACCTGTAAATAGACTTGGAAATTCATATTGATAATATAGATCCCATTAGGCAAAGTAGGAGTGGTATTTCTCTTTCTGTTATTTAGTTATTACTTTTTTGGTAGAGTAGAAATCTCTGTGTTGCTGTGTTTGTATAACAATACGTCTTGGATATGCGACCCTGTTATAAAAACACTTATCCCTGTGTCATCACATCTGCATCTCCTCGCAGTGGGAGGTGACCTTGCCCTTGGTTAGAGTGAATCTTTCTTATCTGCTCTTCATCACCAGTAATCATACCCTGACCTAGAATGACAATGAGACAAACACCCAGACTGACTGAGAGGCTGAAGGCTGCAGATGGCCGTGGATCTGCAGAGCCATTTTGTTCCGTGTTGTTGTGGAAATCTGGATTACTTTTGATAAGTTATTCGGAAAAAGGTCAAACAACAGTGCAGCTCAATGTGTTTACTAATTAGGTATTTGAAGAGATTATTGTTATGGAAGTTTGAAGAAGGATCGCACTTTGTCGACGGTTTTAGTGAGAAGGCGTCCGTCATATAATCGTCCAACTCCTTATTAGTTTCACATTTCGCTCATTCAGCTCCTTCTCCTCTCTCTCCCTTCATGTCTCCTTATATAATGTTCTGTTTATGTCTCCCTCTCTCTCTCTTCTCACTCCTTTTGTCTCCATTATCGGCCACCCACTGGGTGTACTTTGCTTCTCTTCATCCTCGCTACCTACCCTCTAGCTCTGAGAATGCTAATTTTGCACGCACCACCAAGGTCACTGTGTGCAAATGAGAACTGTTGATAACAGGCAGTCTCTTTTTATTGAAAATCATTTAATTGAATTTGATTCGTGCCACAAGCGTTAACTCTGCAGCAACATCAAAGTCCCACTGGTGGAGGAGACGGAGGGGGCACCAAAGAGATTGTTCTGCGCCCAAACACAGTTGTTACCTTGACAAAGGCTCTTTCCAAGGCCTGGTGCTCTCAAGAGTCAGCTCCAGCTCTCTAAACATCGTCACATGACTCCTATGTATTCTACCAATCATCTGTGAAAGGCTGGTAGTTATATTTCAAAGATGCGTGCCAACTAATGATCCAGAATAGCAGTAAAGAGATAGATACATTATTAGAAAAAAGATGCCATGCACCACAACCGATAGTTATTTTACTCTTTTTATTTTCTCTCTCCTCATCATCGTCCCCTGCTCCTGCTATCCCTCCTCAGGTGTTATAACTTTAATTTGCAGGCTCTCCAGGAGTTCTTCCAGCTTCTTCTATCCGTGCTCTACTTAATCACACCTCAGCAATAGATGAGAGACGCAAAAACAGCCAGACCCAGAATAACTCTGTGCTACCTCTGCAGGCTGCTGTACTTGAACTACAGTATTTGTCACGTCGAGTTTACATTTACTTTGTGATCAGTTGGCCCTCACTGTGTGGACACGTTGTAAGTTGCTTTTTTCAAATTGCATCACACAGTAGGAGGGGTTGCAACTACTGCTTTTATTGTTGTGGAATAGTTTCAGGAGCTTTGATATTAAACCAGTCAAGTTTTATGGCGGATTGAAATAACTGTTGTTTAGTTAACTGGGTCTCAGATCTCATCACGATGTAACCCCTCAAAATAAAGGGTAATAGGTCATATTGGAGCTGCTAACATTAGCAAAATACTGGATTATGGTTTGATTTTCTTAATTTAATTTAAGTATCAAATTCATGTATGCAAAATGCAAAGACCTCTCTACTAATAATACTGAAGAATGAACACATTTGGGTTTCTGCTTGCCACAACTTGAAGTTAATGACGTTTTTCCATCTAATTATCAGTAGTGGAAAACGACCAAAATGCTAGAAAAAAGATTGGGATGATTAAATACCTTATGCCTGCTGTACATCAGCTTGTTAACATTGTCCTAGCACTTCAAGATCAAGGATGCAACTCATACATGGATTCATGGATCATTTATCTTCAACAAAATGCAGTCTAGTCTAACACAATACAAAACACAATGACGCATGCATTCCTGTAGTGCATGCGTTGAATTTGAATGAGGATTAATGTAGCAGCAAAGGAAACATGGCATGTGCATTCTCTGACCATATGATATGGCCGACATCTTCATCATAAAATATTTGGAAACTGTCAATCAACTCTGATGTCTGAGCACCAAGCATCATTGATCCACTGGAGTCCTCTGTAAAGTGTAGCTTGATCCTTGATGCCATGACGAAACCACGTCTCTGAATGTTCTCTGGGTTAGCCTGAGCATTATTTCAACCGTGACCGGACATCAGGCAAGAGCCTTAATTCTTAGCTGGGTTAGCTTAGCGTTTGTCTTGGCTTTCATCCTGAGGCGGTCACTCCACACGCGGTCACTCCACACGTGGTGCCGTTTGGTCCTGCAGGGTGGACGGAAGATGCCCCGGGCGGCAATTGTTTCAGGGTCCGCTGCACTTTATCCAATCCCACGCTTCACTGAACCGCTTTTGACGAGTGTTTCCATCATAAAAGAAAACAATTAAAAAGAAAGTGTAGCGAAGTTCACGGGAGCTATCATGTGCCACAATAACTGCATACTTAGCATGGTGTGAACCCAGCACACCATCCAAACCCTGCATGTGTAAAGAAAACCCACGGAAACTTACTGAATGCTGCATTTTTGCTTCCCTGCTGCCAGTTTCCCCCTGGCAAAGCGGCGTCTCACTGTGACTCTGTGACTGTTCTCTCTTTGCCATGTGGCCTCTGCAGCTGTTGCCCTTTGGCGAAGGCGAAGACTCCTGCGCCGTCTCTCACAGCACACCCATAAACGTACGGATTCACTAATTGCAGTGTTTGTCTCTGATGTCCGTGCTGTCCACGCTCACAAAAAGTTGACACAATGCTTAAAAATGCAGCCAGGCGTTGGTGTAGCAGCCTTTGGTTCTCACGTCTTTGTTGTGTTGCGATGTAGAGCAAGATACAAGGAGAGAAGGAGCTTATTTAGCATCAACAGTCATTATTCTCCCCTCACTGAATGGGAATGCATTTGGCGGGCTCTTTTCCATTCACCTATCGCGATTTGTTGTGTTATTTCGGAGACTTAATGTGGTGTATAATCAGAGGCTCTTTCAGTAAACACTTTGGCCGGGAATTGCGGCGCTGCTGGCTAAGGTGAGTCGTCTGCTGGATATAGCAAAAACCTGTCCTCTCACTATTTCTCCACTGACAACAACTTACTGCCAGCTACCTGGTTTTCTTTCACAAATACTTTCCATTGACACCTTGGCATGGATTTATCTGCATTACACCGAAAACAACCTTGTAGAGGTATCCGTTAAGACAGAACATAGAGGAGGCTGACCTGCAGGAGTCAGTGGGAGGACACCCCGACACACACACATTGCAATCCCCCCCCGAGTAATCTGCTGTAGCTACTGATCAATTAATGGCCCCTGCCTGTGATGTTCAGGCACTGTCAGTCTGCTATAGATTCCCCATTAGTCACGAGGGCCAGTGAAGAGCCGGGCCCTTTCTCTGCATTTCCATGGAACCAACTGCCCACCATTAGTCATGAACCCAACAATCCTCAGGTCAAAAGGGAAGAGATGTCAAGAAGAAGCAGCTCCAACCAAGAACAAAACACCGTCATGCACATGGCTGCAGGATTAAATTAATTATTGATTCACTTTTTGTTTATTTACTTGATAAATCCATTGCAGGGCTAAGGACATAATAGAAATTGCTTGTTTTGTCCAACCAACACTAAAAAATGCAAAGATATTCAATATGCAATGATAGCAGAAAAGCTAATCTTCTGATAATTTGGTTTCTGCATAAAAAAATCACTTTGATTAAAAATAATATGACTGCAAAAGAAAAAGGTAAACCGGTCTAAATTCATATATCTAACAGGCAAACCAGAAATCAATACAACCGATTCAATAAAATGTCATTATGTTTTACGGACACTAATCCAAATCCCCAAAATGTACTAATCAGCACTCTCACACTGTTTAGCGGCAACAACCAAATGATTGCTTTTCTTGTTCAATTACCTCCAAATATTAATTAATTATCAAATAATTGCCGTTCAGTTTTCTTTCCATCGGCTTATCGATTGTTCATTGAATCTTTTCAGCTCTAGTGAAGATAGATTGGATTTACAGGATGGATTATCAAATAGCTTGTTATTTATTATGTCAACACTTGTTATTCTGCAGGTCAAGGCTGATCAGAAATGGCCTCGAGTCCATTTTGATGTCACCATTTGACCTTGTTCGGGTAAATCCATTCTTTCTTCACAGTTTTCTGAACACTCAACCAACTGCGAGCAATAGGGTATGAGAGAGCTAACTGTGAGCCACAAATCTCCAGTGCATGCCCCTGGTGAGAAAACAAGTGGCTTTTTTCTTATGAGCAACACTCTCTTAACTATTCCCGTCTCTCCTCTACCTCTCCAACCCCAGGAGCTGTGGCTTTTTCATCACAGGTCTTGAGCAGTAGGGCTGGCAGCCTGCTGCTTCCTCTCACTCTTCTGGCTCTCTCCAGCTTTTCTTTAGCATTCATCTACTTACTGGCTGTGCTTTGACTCATACTTTAGCCAGCCATGTGAGCTGCTTGATCCTGTCAACCTCCCTCTCTCCTTCCTGGGGGAGCCCATCAGTCGACTGGGGCCATTTGTCTGCATGTAATGGAGGTCTGAGGCTGTGGAGCGAGGTGAGCTCCCTCACGGCCCGGCAGAGAGGGACAGCCACGACAGATGCCAACACACTTCCAACAAAGTGTGTGTGTGTGTGTGTGTGTGTGTGTGTGTGTGTGTGTGTGTGTGTGTGTGTGTGTGTGTGTGTGTGTGTGTGTGTGTGTGTGTGTGTGTGTGTGTGTGTGTGTGTCTGTGTCTGTGTGTGTGTGTGTGTGTGTGTGTGTGTGTGTGTGTGTGTGTGTGTCTGTGTCTGTGTCTGTGTCTGTGTGTGTGTGTGTGTGTGTGTGTGTGTGTGGTGTTAGAACAGGCACAGCTCTGTCAGACTGTGTCAGTACTGGATTCACACGATAAGATATGCACACTGCGGATGAACTAGATACAGAGATATTGCTCTTAAGATACTTGTTCAAAATGTAGAGTCCAGGGACGACGTGTCCTTAAATAAAGAGAACATCCATGCCTCATTGTTTATTTAATTTCCTTGTTATGTAATGTATTAGTAATAATGAAAATTAGTAAAAGGGAAGAACCCAGTGGCAAACCAAACATTTATACTCCTATCTCTCTATTTCAATCAAGCATAAATCCTCATCATTATTATTGATTAAAGTGCTAGGGAATCATTATCAGACTGGCAGCCATTGAAAAACCACCCTTGACGCTAAATATAAATAAATTGAGCCACAAGAAAGTAATTGCATATGAGACGGTGCTGCTTCGAGCTGCAAGCAAAACTGGGATTGGGCATGAAGCTGCACAGTTGGCCAAGATGTTTCTGAGCAGCTGTCCAGCCTGCCAGGCTCTCCTGTGGACCGCAGCGCATTCTGGAGAATAATAATGGAAAAGGAAATTGGGTTGGAATAAGAAAGAGAAAGTGTTCAAAGATGCAGGAATAACAAAAAGACCAGACAGAGGCATGTTCACACATATCAGATTTGTCCAAATGTCTCCGCTCCGTGGTTTGTTAAATCCCCGCACCGTGCCGGATACGTGGTAAGCCATTGTTACATTCCGCCTCAGACAGCTGCTCACACACCGCCGAGATGCTGGGGACTTTAATAAGGATGACCAAAACGCAATGAGCGAGATAATGAGATAGATACAAAAAAAATAAGCAACCAAAACAAGAAATTACTTCAGGAAGCTGGTCAAAAAGAAATCCATTACCTCCTTTTAACCAAAGTCTTATCTCCCTCTTCCCGCTCCCTTGATATACATGTAAAGCCATTCAGGATAATTGGCTTACTTTTAATTCGTCATGTGGTCTTTGATCCCCCAGGACTGGTGAGCCGGGGAGCGGTTAGTCCCGCTGAACACGCTGCATAACAAAGTCTTCTGTGACCCCCGCAGCAGCCGTGATTACAGGCTGAAGGGAGAAAATGCTCAACAGGGAAGCACTTTAAAGTCTACCATTCAGGGGGAAAACTGCCTCCTACGCTCTGGTTATTATTGACGAAATCAGGGCTCTGTATGATGGTAAAATATCCGGTTTTTCTCAGGTGCTTGGGTGCCTTGTTTAGGGCTTTGTGGAAGAAAAATATAGAAAAAAGAAGCTTCTAAGATCATCATACAATGCTGTCAGTATCACAGAGAGATGGGGATGCCTGCTGTAGATCACATAAAACTCTGCCTCCTATAACTGAGCAGCACTACCCTGTATATTCATCTTCAGGAGTTTATAAGCGACAGGTAAAGAAGTTAAGCTCCAGATTGTGTCCTGGGATGTCGCCTGGGATTCATTCAGCGCCTTGGACACTTCCGTTCTTCCCATATCCCAGAAGGGATCCATAATTCATGACTGTGCGTCCAGGATGTCACCGCTCCAGCAAGCTAGCATTAAATATTTACCGGTGATCATAAGCTGCAGCCATTGAGGCCTGTCAGTCCCTTTAGAAAGACTGTTTTCAGCCACAGCATGCACAGGAAATCCAAACGTGAACCCAGTGACTGTGGCTGCTCTGGGAAATATATTTGGATGAATCTCATAAGTCATAATACTGTAAACGCTAAGAGCGCAGGTAAGCAGCATAGAAAGCCTTTTTTATTTGATGTGTGCACACTATATCATTTTCTAGTCCTTTTTTCTCCCGATGTATCTTTTTATCCTTTCATCAGCTCTCTTGCCACCTGAAGGCAGAGCAGGTACTTAGATCCCCCGCTGATGAGACGAAGGTCAGGATGGAGGAACAAGTGGATGGAGAAGTGGAGTGTTAGATTGGAGGAAGTGAGAAAGAGGAGGTCATCACCTGTGAAAGGATCATGGCTTAAATGTAACAGGGGTTAGCATTTTCACTCTTGTGTGCAACACGCAGAGAGAATTACATTTATTTGATGGATAAAAGCCATTTCTCTCTAGGATCAAAGACTTTTTGTGTGTTATTGACTACTAAGATAGCTGTTATTACCGGTTTTAAGCTGCCAATAACTCTGGAAACGTCAAAGAGAAAAATCAAACTGATTTTAATATAGGTATAGGAGCCAGAGCCACAACCATTTGAATGCTATTGATTTGCTTCTCTGACAAAAGTATTTTTCTCAAGACCAAGCTTCCTGATGGGAGGTATTTGCACTTGTGTGTAACTGTGTTTGCAGGTGTGTCACACATGTGCTTTTGTTGTTTAGAATTCATTTTTAGCTGCTTTGCTGATGAGTTTTTATCCTAAATCTGGTTCGGGAAAGGCCTGAAATGATGTCACTTCCTCACCTGACCACATTTCAGCATCTGGAGAAATGGATGGAAGATAGAGGGGGCGTAAGATGGAGGGATAAAGCCAGGGGAAAAGATGTATGTGGGGGAGGGCACCCGCTTGGAACGGACTATCTACCTCCAGATTGTTGAACAGCCACAGATAATAAGACAATATTGATTGTTCACAGTCAGGGGGCTGTAACACGAGGCGGCAAAGGAGAGGGAGGAACATTTCTCTCTTGCTACGTTGCCGAGGGAAAGTCAAAGAGAGGACTTGATAGAGACAACAAGACACCAGGTATTAGTCCCTATAGAACGCTGGCTGAGAAATTGATCAGTGTTTATTTATTCAGGCATCATTTCAGCGGACGACAAGGAGGACGCTATTGTTTCTTGCCAAAAGTAGTCGGCTGCCAAAACGCAGGCCGAGAGGAGGCTGAGGGGTACAAATAGCCAATTAAAAGCCCCGGGTTATTACGCAGAGCTATCATATTTCAGAGCGGACCATGAGAAGTATGAACAAGGGAGGTTGTCAATATTTCTCTTGCTAAGTCAGCAGCTACACTGTGTACACATTGTAAATCGATATAACTAATGCAGCTTGAACAATGTAATTAAAATGTTAAAATGGTTAATGCCCTTTTGGGCCCTGGGATCAAGTGTGGGCTCACATATTAGCCATCATTAGGCCGTCAAAAGCTACCTCTTGATGGTTAAATGTACTGTTTTTTCTTTTGTGTGAAACTTTATTATTATAAATTGTCAGTCGTACTGGAGTCCTTACTCCTGTCTTGACTTACTGTTTCCTCCCCACTGTATTCTGTAGTCAATATGTCTTGAAAACAGTTTCTTAAATAGTTCTTGTTCCTCCACAGTGCCATCACTCTGGACAACACGCTGGTTATTCTGTCTACAGTGGCACCAGACGCCGGGCGCTACTACGTACAAGCTGTAAATGACAAGAACGGAGAGAACAAGACCAGCCAGCCCATCACCTTATCAGTAGAGAGTGAGTAATCACACACTTTTTACACAGACACTGTAATCAGCTCATTATGCCACGACTGGTAGACGTGAGGCTCCACTGTAAGATCTTGCTAATAAGAACATTCTAACCACCCTCACGTACTGTAATTAATGTACAACATTGCTTCTTATTTCCTAAGCTCATCACATTTCCTGAATTTGAAATTGGTATAATGTGACGTAACTAGTAAAAATAAAAGTAGTGGAATAAAAAGTACAATACTTCCTTATTAACAAGAATATTAAATAGTGTGACACTAAATTAAGTACAATCCCTAAAATGTGTTCATTACTGTATATCATAACTCATGGGCCATAATGCGAATTGAGTATTTTTACTTTTGGGGCCCTTTACTGCTTTTGGGGTGTTCCTTCTCCTGTAGTGTGTAATATATGTTTGTGTGCATGTAAACGGTCTGCAAAGGCTTGAATCCCAAAGTTCTCTCCAGAGGGAGTTTCTCTCCCAAACCCTCCCACCTGCCTGAAACGCCTCCTTTATTTACTTTCGTAACAAAGTGACATCACTACATGACACTAGCGCTTCAACACATTGTACGTGACAAGGTAATGGGTGGGACATCTCGGTTGACAAATTACAGCAGAGCCAGTCAGCTAACCAATCAGAGCAGACTGGGCTATCATTCCAGACAAAGGGTGAACGTATACTTGAGTATAAGTATATTCTGCTGATTATACTTTGAATGGAGGTATTTTAATTGTAATTATATATTTTTCTCTTACTTACCCCTTGCTTTATATTTGGTATCACCACTTTGAAACCCCCTGTGACATCCAAGAAGCTCCACCATTTTGATATGTTTTCATTTCATTGCACTGAAGTGTATCTGTAGCCAAATTCACACGTTATTGCAGATGTACGCACTCAGGAAGAGAGAGCTGCGGGGACAGGGACAAAGACAGACTGTTCTACTGCCAAGTAGTTCTTAATATTCACCAGCATCCTCAGCTGCCACAAAAACAACAAAACACAAGATGCACAAATCAAACCAATTTGGTTGGCTGCAGCTCAGCAGAGTGAATTGTAAGAGGAAAGCTATCAGACAGCATCTCATGACATGGTAGACTGGAGTTCAGTGTGGAAGTGAATGAGGAGGGTGAGGGTAAGATATTACAGTTGACAACACAAGGGAACAGAAATAGCCTGTGTTATGCATGGAGAACAGTGGCAGGGTTGATTATACTAGTGATAGTACACACACACACACACACACACACACACACACACACACACACACGCACACACACACACACACACACACACACACACACACACACACACAGACACACACACACACACACACACACACACACACACACACACACACACACACACACACACACACAGAAACACACACACACTGATTCAGGTAAGATCAAGAGCCTAGCGGGAGGTCTCGACTTGGCAGGTCTCAGGGAATCATGCCATGCATTTGTATATAAACATTACACACATGCTCCACATATAGACGCTCGAATGAACACCCACACACACATAGATGTAGAGGCCAATGCTAGAGCCAGTACTGAAAGTTGTGTGTGTTAAGTGAGTGTGTGTGCAGGTGTATCCGTCAGTATCTGCCTCAGCAGCTGTTCCTGCAATGACACCTCTGACAGTTATCTCCCGGGAGACTTCCTGGCTCCGGCAGTGCTTGCGAGGGCGGAGGTCAAGGAGAATTTTGAAGACACCAATATTGCTCGTGTTACATTTTCCATACTCAAGTTGAAGTAAAAAATCCTGCAAGTCAAGTTGTTGAACTATTATTTTAAGTGCTCAGCACATTTAAGGAACTGTGGTTTGTCCAGTTGAAATATTAGCAATGTTTTCCTGGTGACTAGCAACAAACCTTGCCAATGATTTCAATAAATGGACCTGATCGGTTTAAAAGTGTAAAGGTGATAATTACATCATTTAAATTGAAGGCATCTGAGGGTACATATGTTAGCAAACATATGTTTACTTACATTACATGTAATAGGACTGCAGATGGAAATGAGCTATTAGTTACAATCTAGAATAAAACATCTTAGATGAATGTATTTGTATGCATGGTCTTTCTTTGAATAAATACATAAACTAAACTATCAATAGGGGTTCCTTGGAAAAAGTTTTTCCATGTAAGGGCTCAATGTCCGCAAAAGTTTGAAAACGTCTGGTTAAAGGTGTGTGTGTGTGTGTGTGTGTGTGTGTGTGTGTGTGTGTGTGTGTGTGTGTGTGTGTGTGTGTGTGTGTGTGTGTGTGTGTGTGTGTGTGTGTGTGTGTGTGTGTGTGTGTGTGTGTGTGTGTGTGTGTGTGTGTGTGTGTGTGTGTGTGTGTGTGTGTGTGTGTGTGTGTGTGTGTGTGTGTGTGTGTGTGTGTGTGTGTGGTTCACACATGGCCTGTTTACAGTGTCTGATGACCCGAGATTGGTTAGATTGAGCTTTGACAGACCCCGTAGTTCCAACTGACATGTGCAGCCCTGAGCACACACCCAGGGCATGATGGGATTGACGGATCAGTGTGAGTTTATCACAGACATGACACATCTCAAGCAGCACACGCACACACTGTGCACTCGCTGCCATGGGCTGTCTGTCTCTGATGCGCACAACACACACACGCGAAGGCAAACACAGCGGCATAAACTAGTTTTCAAATGCAGGATTTTATACACACGACAGCCTATTCACCCCTTCAGCTTTGAGTTTGTCAGGCAGTATTTTTCTATCTCTGTTTCTGGTTCTCCAGCAGACATCTTATTATACACAGTCAGTGCACTGCCTCGTCATATTCCACCCATCTCTCAGGACTTGGATACACTGTGTGCACTGGTCACTTCCAATATGTCACGTTGGTGAACACCCCCAGAGCACTGGGTGGAAATGAGCGCATTCTGTCTGTTATAAACAAATCTATTTATCTATCCAGATCACTGCTCTGTGCTTAACCTCTCCGTGTCTCTGTGTTGTTGTTGTTGTTGTTATGTCTGTGTAGATGTAGGAGGTCCAGCAGACCCCATTGCCCCCACCATCATCATCCCTCCGAGGAACACTAGCGTGGTCACAGGCACCTCCGAGGTCACCATGGAGTGTGTTGCCAACGCCAGGTAAACATGCTGGAACTGCAGGGTCATACTGAAGAGCAGTCTGTTAAAGGGTCACTGCGCTAAGGGTAATAATGAGTAGGGGGTTTCATAGGGACTGTATTTCCGTAAAAATGTAGTTCCTCTGAGCATTTTCTGTGACTCATCAATAGCAACTGGAATGTTGATTCTTGATAGGTTTTTTTATGTGAGCACCATTGTTGTTTAAAGACTGATGCCATGAAACTCAAGCAAATAAAAAAGTAGACTAGACTTCTAATTAGAAGACAAGTAGTAGGGGGAACATTTGTACTCCTTTTTTTTTATTTGGATGAAAATTCCCTGTCTAAACTCGAGGTATGTTTCAATTTTGTAAATGACAAAAGTTAGATGATCAAATAGATAATAGTATCTCATTCATACTTACACTGCACAGCACAAATGTGTATCTAAGGAAATATTTGATCAAATTCTGTCATGATTTTCTTTCCCCAAGAAAGTTTAGTATTCTATGTACCGTAGTAAAAAATGCAACTGCTTTCGCCAGTTTTTGCAGACTCAAGTGCTCTTGTTCCTTGTAATATGCAGAATGAAAGCCCAGTGCTTCACTAACAACATCCCTTGGTTCATGAAATAGTCAGTTTGAATTAAAAAAAGTTGGCACCATCTTAGCCCATAAACAGATTTCTTTTTTTGGTTTTTCAAAAACCCGATGCTCCGGCAGATTAAACAGATTGATGGATACGTGCCACATTGGATCAGTGTTGCAGACTCATTTATCCTCAAGCACAAGAAAATACATTCTCAGTGAGCTCATAGAAGACGAATGAAACTCTGCTTCGCTCTGTAGGCCTCTCATCAAGCTGAGTATCACGTGGCGTAAGAACGGCGTGTTGGTGACGAGCGGTTTGAGCGACTTCAACCGCCGGCTGACCATCATCAACCCCCTGGTGGGCGACGCCGGCTTCTACGAGTGCGAGGCCATCCTCCGTAGCAGCAGCGTGCCTTCAGTCAGCGGCGGGGCTTATCTGCATGTTCTGGGTAAGAATGATTATTTAAAATATTATTGTGTTTTCACCACTTGTAACAATACTGTTGACACCTTCAACATTTGTTGACACTTTAACGCTTTAGTATTTAGTATAATCAAATCAGCATATTAATTGAAATGTCTACAGTACCTGTCACCAGGTTTAATTAGAGTGCATTGCAAGCACTATTTTTAGTGTTCTGTGGGGAAAAAAACACAGAAATGTGTGTAATGTGCAGTCGGTTTTATTAGTTTGTGTGCATGTCAATGGTCTGCAAAGGCTAAAAAATATGAATTTCTCTCCCATACTCCCGCCTGCTTGAAAAGCCTCTATTGGACTTTTATCTATTTTTCCTAAACATAATGACATTGCACAAAACTTGCACTTCTTTTGGCTTGCGCTCCAACACATTGTACTTGATAGTCTAAGGGGCGGGACAGCTCTAAGCAGTTGACGAATCATAACACAGCCAGCTAACCAATCAGAGCAGCAGGGCTCTGGTTTTGGACAGAGGGTGAGAAAAGGTGCTGCAACACAGGCAAAATAAAGCACTTCTTGAACATTAAATAATATAAGCAGTTCACAGTAGAGGCACAAAATACAAAAATGAACCTGTAAATGAGCGTATTGGGCCCATTTAAGTATGCAGTCCACTTCCACATCCAGATGATCCTTGTGGGAAAAGTTCCAGTATATTTTTCCGCTGTTAAGTCTGGATCGTGTCTTTATTCCTTTTCCATTTTTTTCTTGCAGTGCTTTTGAATGTTTGTTGTTTTGCATTTCGTAAAGTGCCTTTTATTATGTAACATGTTCTCAATGTTAGTGTTTATATTCTCTGCTGTTGTCCTTAAGGTTCATTTATAATTATATCCCCAGACCTTTTTTCTGTGGACACGGTGAAGGGAGAATTATGTGATTAGTCATAATGCATAATTACTGTGTGTGCTTTCATATCAGCCTGACAACTTAAATGGGAAGTAAACAGTGCATCTCCAATTGGCCACATACATCAGACAAATGTGTGGGCGTAAACGCTGCATTAAGGTTTGCAAGTTCAAAAGAACGAGCTGCTATGAAATTGATATAAATATTACAAGTCTCACGATATGAATCTGGCTGAGCTGCAGCGGTAAAGTCGTGACGAAAGTGAGGCGAGAGTGGTATTGATTAAAAAGGCAGAAAACTAATGGTTGGCCTCAAGAAACTGTTTAATAGCATTGCTTGAGTCACTTTCCTTCCATCTCACTGAAGCACTTTGATGTTTTCAAGGTTGTAACGTGATTCAAAGGACAAGGTGTGGTGAACCTTTCCCTTGAAACTGCTAACAGCCGTCCCTCTCCCCATGAGTTTGAATGATACATTTAAAACCATTATGATATAGCTATAATTGATTTCCAACATCAAACTACTGTATAATCACATTATCTTCGGCTGAGTAGTAGCCCCGTGAGCAATACATTTGACAAAAAAGTGCAGTGCAATATAGCAGTTATTTGTTTTAAACCTCACACAGTATCCCTAAGGCACTGTTTCACGCTGTGAGGATTTCAGCTGCTGGTTCACAATATTTCTTGTGATTTTTTTTAATTCATTTGTCATCCTTTCTTCTTCCATTCCCTCAGAACCACCGCAGTTTATCAAGGAACCAGAGAAGCACATCACAGCTGAGATGGAAAAGGTGGTGGACATTCCCTGTCAGGCACGAGGTGAGCATATGGGTGCATTTTACCACAAGAATGTGAGGATAATAAATAATGCCCAGCAGAAAGATCTGAAACAATATACTATTTATGTGACTATACTGAAAAATGTAATGGAAAAAAAGCTAAGCTAGACTTCCTGTTTGCATGGTCTGGGCAGGCAGTAGCTCTGTTTGAGTGGTTGGCCTGGAAACCAGATGGTCATCAAATGGTCACTGGTTCAAGTCACCGCACGGACCAAAATAAATATACATATTTGTGTGTACTGGTAATTGGAGGGGTGCCAGTTCACCTCATGCCCACTGTCAAGGTGTTCTTGACCAAATCTGCAACTGCTCCCGGACGCTGAAACATGGCAGCCCTTTCGCTCTGAGACCCCCCAATTAATGCCCATGTTTGCTGATTTCAAAAATCACCTCTGATTGGAAGAGAAGTCTCTGCTCTATAGCTTCTCTTGGATAACTGGACCTAAACTCCCACTTTACATTTTACATTTATATTCAATCTAATATTTGTATGTAATGTAATGTAATGTAATGTAATGTAATGTAATGTAATGTAATATTTAATAATCCATTCCTTTCACAATTAATGTATATATAATATCCGGATTTATATTTTGTTACTGTACATTTTTATTTCCACATGTCTATTTTTTACTTTTTTAATGCTATTTTATTTCTATTTGAGATGTCTTTTAATATCTCTAATGTACAATGCCTTGTCTTTTTATGCGACTGCAACGCAAACATTTCCCAAATTGGGATCAACAAAGTACTTCTTATTCTTATCTTATCTTATCTTCAGGCCTACAGTAATAGAGTGGTGCAGTGATGAGTCCTAAAACCCGGAAGTGAGTTAGCATTTTACCACTACGAGTTCCCTCGTCTCAGAGTCAACAGGATTTCTCCATAGGATTCTGGAAAATAGCTGGAAATAAGGTCTGTGGTTGACACACATTTAAGAGACGGATCACGTTTTGTTCTACGACATGAAATACATCAGCAGAGTTTGTGTCTGAAAAACGATGGTTGTTAACAAGTGGCTGAATAGGACTACAGAAGTCGTCGAGGCCGTTGCACGTCATTACGCCGAACACGTAAACACTCCCGCTAAGTTTGTTTTCCCTGTTCTGCTTGCAAGCAAGTACTTGCGCTCTTGCAAACCGTTAAAAACAAACGCTTCCACTTGTACAATTTTGAATCTGTATTTTTGAATATGGATCTTGATGTTGACGTGACGTGACGTTGAAGCAGCGACCCTGCTGTACTCGGCTGTAGTTCGTTTATAGCATAACATTAGCATTTTGCTTCTGGCGATTAGATTTATGATTAGAAAATGATAAAAGTAGGGTAGACATGTGGATATTATCCGGCTGAACAAAACGTGCATTTATCAAACAGGTTCGTGTTCCACAGACCTTATTTTTTTACAATATTCCAAAATCCTATGGAGAAATCCCATTGCTTTTTGGTCGAGGGAACCCATGCGCAGCTTACTTCCGGGTCGGCCTACAAAAATACGTCATCACTGCACCCCTCTTTTCCATAAGTCTTGTATGTGCATTTGTCCATTTAAACTGTAAATGTGTATCTACTGCAACCTGAATTTCCCATAGGGGGTTTAACAAAGAATGCCTTTTTCTAATCCCTACCCTTACTCATGCTCTGCAGGAGTCCCCCAGCCAGACATTGTGTGGTACAAGGATGCTTTTCCCATCAACCCTGTGAAGATGCCCAGGTACAGAGTGTTGTTGGGGGGCAGCCTTCAGGTCAACGGCCTCCTGCCAGACGACACCGGGATGTTCCAGTGCTTCGCCAGGAACTTGGCAGGAGAAGTTCAGACCAACACCTACCTCGCTGTCACCAGTAAGTGCTGAAGCAGATTTTCAGACAATTACTGCAATTACAGTCCAATGTGTTTTATTAAAACTCTGAGTAAACCCTTGTTAATACAGAACAATGTTAAAACGTTACACAGCTCTCATACAGCCCTTGTCAAAATCTGAAAAAAAGACCAGTTGTAATTGCTTTACAAAAATAGAAAAGCAATTCCAACGAGAAGAGTAGCAGCAATTTAGTGCTTTATATGGAATTCTCCTGCAATTTCTTCCTCGAGAAATAACTGAAGATTACACAATGTACTTTTTCATCACAATTTAGAAAAAGGTCAACTTTGTTTGCCCCAAAGAGGTCAAGCAATATATTAGTTTTCAGGAGCTAGCTGCTTGGTGGGTTCATCCCTTTGTTATACATTGAATAATCTCAAACACTATCAGAAGGATTGCCTTGACATTTTGTAAAAACATTCATGGTCCCCTTACCCATTATCAGGTTACATCAAAAACCTTCAAAGTAATGACATTCCCATTAGCCTCTATGCTACACGTTTTGTAAAGCCTCACAGAGCAACCAGCGTGGCTGTAGAGACTTTGAATTATTGTTTCTACTTAATAATTACTATAAAACAATCTATTTAAATCTTTAATTTGGATTTGCAGCACAAAGTATAAACATTATACAATGTTTTTCACAGCTGTATGTGCAAGCAACCACACATAACAGCACTCAAGTGGAGGTCATCAAAATAAATTAAAGGGGACCTATCGTGCAAAATGCACTTTGTGATGTCTTTTATACATAAATATGTGTCCCCGGTGTGTCGGGGACCTCACGCAGCGTCAGAAAATAAAACCCTTTCTCTTTTCCTCCGTACCCAAATCTTTTAAAAACAAGCGGATACAGATTTTCTGCAGATGTGACGTCAAATCGGCAGCGGACCCACAGAAAGTTGCTATCAGAAACAATGCCTGACGTGTTTTGGACGTAATCTCGTCTTTGTTTACATTAGCAAGCCTCGCTAACACTCAGAGCTAACCTGTACTGGAGAGCACTTGTGTTTAAAAAGCAGTAAATAAAAATAGAACTCACCTTGTGATAAACCCGCAAGAGAAAAAGCATTTGAGCTCTATACTGTTTCAGAAATAATCCTTGATGTGGTTTAGAACAGGATTGTGTTTTATCACAGCAGAATTGACCTTTATCTCCGGTATAATTCTGATCAGGCATTAGCTCTGCCTCCTCTTTTTTTTTTTTAAGCTAAGGACCCAAAATCCGAGTTTTTCTAACAAGGCTGCAAAAGAGGGGTATGAGCAGTATGAGGCATGGCTACAATGGGTGATCTGTTTTGGTATTTCAAGCAAAAAACTTCACAGACATATTTTTTATAGGTATGACCCTACAATATATTTGTCCAATATAGCATCATAGGTCCACTTTAACTTAAGAGGGCCACAGTTCACAGACTTTGTTTAGGTTCTCTTTGCTATCTGATCAAAAACAAATGGTGAGGAATTCTAAAAACGTATGATTGTTAGCAAAACAACTACTTCTGCTCAACCCGACCTACAACTTGGTTTCCCAACGTGGGAATACAAATGTGGATCAAATGTAATACTGATATTGACTTCTCTTGCTTCTAACACAGCTTGTTGCCTAGGGAATATATATATTTTTGGTCTGACAGGAGTGTAAATACAGTGGGTTGATGGCAATGTGATTGGCGCACATCATATCATACTGTATGCAGAAGGTGATACTATTGTAAGAGATGTGACCCCAATCAGTGAAGATATATGTCAGCACTAATTGACCGAGAATTACTTGGAGAAATGTACCGTTGTTTTCTGTGCGAACAAACTTCTGTCACATGTATTATTTAGTTTCAGAAATATATTCTTCTCTTTTGTTCTCAGTAGTTACTCATCTCTGGACTTTCTTATATGAACTGACAATTAGGCCTACACTATTAAGTTCACATGACTTATGACTCACCTTGAAGCCATATTTGCAGCTTCTCTCATCGCCTGAATGAATGTGTAGAGGTGTGTTTTTCCTAAGCAAATGCCACTGCAGGGATTAGAAAAATGACGGCTTATTTTTCTCTTTTTGTGCATCTGTTTGACAAGTTTCTGACTTTCTTCCCTTTGTCTCAGTTCCTGCAGCCTTCACTTCTCACTGCACCGCGTTATCAGAATTCATGATATTCTCTCTTCCTCTCTTTCTCTTACTGACACGTACTTTCTCTCCTCTCCTTCTCCCTCCAGATCTCATCTTTTCCCTTACACATTCTTGTCTCCTCCTTCTGTCCTTCTCACTGTGTCCTGAGATCAACACTGCTCCTGTGACAAACTCCCTTCTCCCTGTGTCCTCTTGGGAGCAATACAGTTTCCTGTCATCCTATAAAAGCTTTGATTTATTGCATGACATAAATAGGGATTTTAGTCGTCTACATATTGCATTCTGTTTCTATGCTTCTCCCTCAGTTATTTCCATTCCTCCTCTTCATATAGTCGCTATCTCTGTGGGTGAAAGAAAAGGAAAAATAGGCCGGCAGCAGATAGTTGAGGTGAAGGCTGTGTCAATCCGCTAAGAATTAGTGGGACAAAATATCAACTAAACGCTGAGATGCAGCGCTTACAGGAAATACCTTTTGAAGAGGGGCTTTGTCATAGACATTCAATATCTCACCTCTGTAACCCTCTTACCTTCTCTCACTGGGCTTTATTTTTATTCCGTGTATGTGTGTGTTTTTCTCCCCTCAGGCATTGCCCCGAATATCACAGCCGGACCCTCAGACAGCACTGTGATCGACGGCATGTCAGTCATCCTGCACTGCGAGACCTCTGGAGCTCCGAGGCCCGCGATCACCTGGCAGAAAGGTCCCCGATACACACATGCATGCACGCACACACACCCAGGGATTATGATGTTGGTGATCTAGGCCTACACTCTGCACTACTTAACATATAAGACCTCATTGGGTTCCATGTTTGCATTCCAGATAAGGGCTGAGCAATATGAAATATGAAAAATCTATATGTGATCGTGGTGTGGTTCCTCAAACATCTCAGGTGCTGTGCACATTAAAACATTGGCCAAGGAAGCTGTTTACAAGATTATCGTATTGGGTGGTGAATTGTAAAGGATTTTCTTTGTGCAAGAATATAAATGAATTTATGTTGGTATTTATACTATTAACAACATAATGACCATTAATTAGGTTTTCAAGTTTAATGACATGCTAGGCGCTTCCACAATATTAAAGTGCTCTTTTCCCTCGCGACATAGGATGAATCAATAGGGATAAATCACATCAAATACTAAATCTACTTTGAAACTAGGTGGTATTGTCAGATAGCACATCATTTTTCCTCCCCTGGTTTTTTTTATTAAACTTAGATTTCATTATTTTACTACAAACATAAGTAGCGTGAGATCAACAAATATATACACAACATCGACAATGTTCCTCCCCTGATTTTGAAGGCTGCGTAACAATGAAGAGATACTTACCATACTGTTCTATTAATTGCATTTTCACACATTTCCCCATTACAGTACTTGTGATTGTCTGTCAACAATCTCGACTTGTTAATATGTTCTGAAAGCACCAATAATAAACCCCACAAGGTCCATCTCCGAGCATTTGGTCATAATATAATGATACCTAATTTAAACAACAGCTCAGGGAAAAGCTGTCCTTGTTGTTCATCACGGTTCCACCCCCTCATATTCTGTTAATAGATGTCTCTATTTGGACTTGTCATTTTCTGAACTTTTTTCCGACTTTATTTTATATCAGTTTTTACGACAGATCCCGACTTTGTTTCGGCTTTCTTTTTAGTCACTTTTCCAAACATTCATATTTTCACTTTTTGGGTCTGTTTTTTTCTCACTTTTTTTTCACTGTCGCTTCTTTTCATCTTATCTTGTGTCTTCCTCCTCACACACTTTAGGTGAGCGTGTGTTGGCCAGCGGCTCGGTCCAGCTGCCCAGGTTCACCCTCCTCGAGTCAGGCAGCCTCCTCATCTCCCCCTCACACATCTCAGATGCCGGGACCTACACTTGCATGGCGAGCAACTCCAGGGGCATCGATGAGGCTTCCGCTGACCTCGTGGTCTTGGGTGAGTGTGCAGGGTCGCCGTCGTTCTTTTTGAAAAAACAACACATTCCTGATGTTTGTTTTTAATACCCAAGCAATCTTTCTCAATCACTCTTACCTGGCAAAATGTGGAGTTTCATTGAGAGGCATTTCTGTGGGAAACAAGGTCATGCTGTTTAATAATAAAACATTCCTTCAGATACAAAAGTGCTCTTCTGTGCGAGTAATCTACTTGTCATGTTGTTGTGTTTGCAGTGTTGTTCTCCTCAGGAAGGACAATTTGTAGGCTGTGTTCTCCTTTCTTACTTATTTTTGTCTCCACAGCTCGCACCCGGATTACCACCCCCCCACAGGACCAGAGTGTTATCAAAGGAACTAAAGCTGTTATGACCTGTGGAGTCACACATGACCCAAGTGTAACTGTCAGGTAAGAGTACAAACACACACATAGAAGTATTAAGTAAGTCACGTTTCCTTAATAGCATTACAGATAACACTTGTTTAGAAGAAATGTGCTTCACAATAAAAGACAAAAGCAACAGAGTGAAAGCAAAGACACAATAGCAGAATGAACAAAGAAACAAAGGGAAAATAAAAGTGGTTGATAAGACTGAGCTATATTTTTCTTCCCAACAAATTAAATTACCAAAAACCAATTTGCCACTGTCTCTCAAGTGTTTGTTTTTTATTTAATGGTAAGTAATTCTGTAAAACATCTGGGCACTGTAGGTTTAGCATATGTAACTCAGGCAATTATCTAGCCCCTTTGTTGGGATCTATTTTCGGTTGAGTATTAAAACGCATTTAGTGCACCACTGAGTGTTTAGTGCAGCAGGATGGTGTATATAGGATTGACTCGCCTCCCAGTGTTTCTCATTAATGTGTTTTTAATCCTAATTGAAAAAAACAACGGAGCTCTATCGTGCTGATGAATGCTGATCTCACGCTTTAAGTACACAGGAAAAACTTGTTAGTAAGAAACATTCATTGTGCGTTTTGATCTTTTCATGGGATTATTTTTACGATAAGAAAATATGTAAATTAAAGGCAGCCTCATCTTTTAAAATAGTGCCCACAATGCCACTAGATCAAAAGTCCATAAAGAATGAGTTTCAAAGGGAAGGAGACGCAACCTCAAAGTCAAAGTATCCTTTAAAGCCAGGAGCGAGGTTCAACAAATAGACATGCCTGACCGTGCAGGGGAGATCTTAAATTGGATTCAGGAATTCATAGGGACTTTTTTTGAAAGACCTGTTTTTAAAGCTTTGCAGCTTCCTTTGGGGCCACTTGCAAGAGATTCAGGCATTTTAAATAGCGTTAACCTATATGGATCTTTCAATAGATCCAAAATCCATTTTCACATCTGGACACGTTTGTACGCATTCACTATCTTCTACACCGGTAAATACATAAACCTAAAGGTATGTTTCTTGACACCTTTAGTTGTTTGATTAATCTTTTATAGCTGAAAAACAAATTGGAAGCTAAAGCTTTTTCGATGAACAAAGAGCTCTAGGAGCCGCGGTAACCTGGTCCTATCAGTAGCATTTAGCTTGAATATACAAACTGTGTTCATAGTGGAGCTTTCCATTTGATTTACACAAAAACAGTTATTCTAAAGAGTAAACGTCTTGCCTCATGTATCCTTCCTTTTATCTTTGTATCCCACCAAAGATATACTGCTTCAGAACTGTCTTCAATCCCACTTTGACCATGACTTACGATCAAGTGATGTTCCACCTTGAATGCAGTCTGTCGGGGGCGGGATGGGTGTAAATAGCCGAATAGCTGCTGTGTAACTATTGTCCCCGGGTGCAAATGGACCTTGTCCAACATTTTTTTTTTAACTCTCTGTATCTTATTATTTTTGCTGCTTTGCTCAAGTCCCTTGCAAGAATGAGCATTGGACTGAATGGACTACAAAACAAAGAAAGAGCACAGCGGCGTCCCAAACACTAGACTTAGACGTGCTCTTCCTGCAAAAGCAAACCCTTACACGGATTGAAAATGTTTGTTGACCATTTTTGTGCAGTGCACGTACATCACGAGAACAGTCGCTCCCACACAACCAGCTTACAATTGCAGTCCAATTCAGTTCAACACACAGCCCTCACAAAAGATATTTACTGAACGCCAGGCTTGTAGCAGACATCAGAAGCGATCAATAGACCATTCTGTCCCTTTCTACTCAGGAGAGAAGGCTACATCTGACGCCACGTTTGAGCCGTGCACTTTTGATGAGGGTGTATTCAGCGTTTGATATGCAGCTGCCAAACGCTATGATATGTATGCAGGGCAGCTCCGAGTTTGAAGAGACATCGAGGAGAAAGATGAAATACCTCGCTAATAACGCATTCCTCTAGGATTGAGGTGGAATAAAAGACAAGCAAAACCTCAGTTTACTCATTGCTTTACTGTCAGAAAGAGTTAACCTACCGTCTAAAGCTGACATGCATGTGTACGTCATAGTTCACATCCCAGCATGTGGTAACGAAATGATGCAAGTCATGTTCTGGAGAAAAAAATATGTGTATGGATGGATTTGATCACGCATTTAATTTGGCACTGAAGAATGTTCATTTGAGAGTGTGCTTCAAAGCAAAAACTGTTCATTTTTTCCCTAGAGCGTTTCCAAGTGGTATTGCTTTCCTTTTTCCGCAGAGATCCCGGAAAGAATATTTATTGTCTGTTTATTGTATGTTGAATTGTACGGAACAAGCTGTAATAATCTGCACTGAACTCGAATTCCACCAGCCTGGCTGTGTGGTCATTAAAGATTCTAATCTAATCTAGATACCGACAAGGGTTCTTTATTTAGTCATACGAACATAGCTACAGTGTAGTAATGCCAAGGTCACAGGCTTCTCCAACAGTGCAGCACAATAACACAGATAAACAGAAACATATAGTGCAAATAAATAGTAAATACAAAAAGAAAAATAATTTTAAAAAGTGAAATTGTGAAATAGTGCAATAAGAGTCTATATGCAAGTTATTGGAATGATATATTAGAGAAAAAGAGAAATAATGACTAAGTAGCAGATGAATGTTATGGATGTTGTTTCAACAGTTCAGTTGTTTAGCAGTCTTATTGTCTGTGGTATGAAACTGTCTCTGAGTCTGGTGGTTTTAGTCCGGATGCTGCGGTAGCGCCTTCCAGACGGCAGCAGACTGAACAGTTTGTGGCTGGGGTGATGGGGGTCTTTTATAATCCGGAGGGATTTCTTCCTGAGCCGCTGGACACCCCGCTTTTTTTTCATTATAAACTTTGAAACGGACACGCTCAGTACAAATTTTCCCTCCATTCATTTTCATATGCACAAGGAGATCAATCTACATATCTAAATTGTTAGCAACACGGCTATTACTAACATGCTA